>NC_088315.1:11713436-12334321 GCF_910592395.1 Lineus longissimus
GATAAAGATGTCTTCAAGATCCATCTTTCACTGGTAAAACTTGTTTGAGATAAGTTCAAAACCTTAAAAAGAAAAAAATCATGGCGCTGCTTTGATAAACATAGTCAGAAAAGGTCTTTGAGTAAAGAATAATGTACTTACAATCATCCACATTCAAGCCACATTCCTTGACAGCAAGACGGGCTAGCTTTTCCGAGACACCTCCATCAGTTAACTTCTCTAGAACTTCTCGGACATCAGGTACAACCTCAGCATCCTCTCCTGATTCATTGACAGGGGTCTCTTTTTGAATCGGAGCTGTATGCACCCTGAAGAAATTCTCAGCATCGTCAACGGCTGCAATGAGGTCTTCATGTGTAAGGTGACATTTGATATTATGAAGCATATCATAGGTCGTCACATCGAGTTGTTCCTTATTCCTGACTTTGGCGAAATCACCACGCAATGTGACAATCTGTGCTGTAGTAAAGTGGTTCAGCTGAGGGAATGTCGAGCGTTGTTCGCTTAGGTGGGCCCGCCATTCATTCAGACAATCCGCCATGAACTTTTCCAAGTGATGAATCTTTCCAATAACATCACCCTCACGACTGTCCGTCAAAATGCCTTCTTCGAGTTGAATGTTCACTTTCAGTTTCACGTTTCTCTTGGGATCACAGACAATCGTTGAGACCCAGTCGTGGAACAGTACGTTGCCGGCAAAGCATATCTTCACATACGTTTTTGCAAGAGTAGTCACGCCCTCAAAGATCTACAACAAAACATATCTGGATCATGTTAATTTTGTTAAATGAAAAAAAGGTCTTGCATTTTCTGAGGACATGATTTTATCAACATTGTCTTTCAGGATTCACTTCTGAAACACCAGAATATAATGTAAATATAAGTTTATATTACCAACCAACATTCTTTATTTGCCTATTGCCAGAAAATTACCTCTGTGAATCTGTCAACGGCATGTTTGGAGCTGTCATCCTCAGCTCCCCTCTTCGCTGTTGACACCAACATCAATTTGCTCTGAAGGTCAGTCAGTTGTTCAAAGCTGTATCTTTTTGACACTTCACCTTCCTTCTCAGTTGGAACAATCAGCTCTATCACATCCTCCATTTTCTGGAAACAGAAATCCAGATTCGTTCAAAAGAAACATGAGGACTGGTAGACCTAAAAATGTTCTAATGGTCATTTGGTGACTCATCTTGATCACCAGACTTTTTACATCATTTCAATTCAAAAAAATATACTGCCCACTTAAAGGGAGTATAACAAGCATTGTAAGCAGAGGGAAATCATATCAACCCGATACATTTTATTTTGGCTACACCATTTGAATATGACGTCTTTGCATGGATCATAAAAATATATCCAAAATCTAACCTTGTGCCCTTTCTTAAGATTTCCAACTTTGTAAATTCCTCTTGCGTTGATGGCATCAGCTTCACTCAGAGAACTGACCTCTACAGAACCATGGGAGTCTTTCACGAATTTCAACCAGTCCATGAGACCCTGAGTGCTTTTCTAAAGTGGAAAAAAATGTTTGAAAGTTAACAAAGCAACCAGTTCTAAAACAGAGTAGTCTCTGGTATTCAGATATCCATTTATTCAAAGGAATTGATTGAAGGGAATGGGAGTATTCTCGCTGCAGTCCAACAAAACACAGCTCTTTGTAGCAGTGTGTTCTTACCAATTTCTTGGGCAACTTCGGATCAGATTTCAAAGCTCCCCAGACCATCTCACAATGGCTAAGGAATGTCTCCGCATCTGCATCCTCAGGCAGGTCACAGATGAGAGGCGCATAGCCGGTGATGACTGAATGGAGCACGTGGACACGATCCATGTTGTAATCTCCCTCTCCTGCACTGATGCTTGCCAGGTCAACAAAAACTTTTAGGTCCTTGGTGCCTGAAAATCAGAAATAATACAGATAAATCCAGCAATAACTATGTTTTTCCCAAAACCACCTCTCCTCTGAAAAACCCCAGAGAGACCAAAGTTTGGCATCAATCGCATTTTCTTAGTGGTTAATCATGAACAGACAAACAGCAGAATTCTGACCAGACTCACCCATAATGATAAGCATCGGTGTATTTTCAGATGGTCACTGGAGTGATTCTACTATGCCTTAGTCTATCTTCCATTCCATTTTCATTGAATTTCATCCCCCCCTCCCGTGCCGCCACCATAGATTAACACACAAGTCAGAAATTAAATGCCAATGGTAATCATGGACAGCAGGTCACCGAAATGCATATTTATCTTTAATGTGCCTTCCCGGAAAGTTTCCTAAGATCACATATTCTGTTACATGAAAATAAGAATCACCTCCAATCTCCTTTTTGAGCCATTTGATCAGCTCATTGCATTCACCAATCACTTGCAGACATCTTATCTGTTCCGGTGATATATCTTTATATAACTGTCCTGTTTTGAGTATTGTCCTGTCCATGAGGTTAAGGGATTGGTTTTTGCTTCTTTCCTGGAATCGAAAGAGGTATTTTAAGTTAAGATTTCAAAAAAAAAGAAGTAGTTTGTGCTGAGAAGAAGTAAATGCCACAGTTACTTTCTTAGTCGTCACTATAAACTAGGAGAATTTGAATAATCAACTTCACTTTGTTTTTACAAAAAACTTGTTAACAACCTAACTAATTGCCCTTAATGATATTGTTGGTCTCTTACTCCCTAATTGAAAACATACTGGGAAAAATTTGCAGCATACGCTTAGAGTGAGAAAAATTACAGATTCTTTTGGATTCACTTATTTAATTCTATTTGATTGGTACATCTCCACAGACCTTTGACACAAATCATAGATATTTGGCACCTCTCATCACAAATGAAAACCTTTAAGTAATATGTTAAGTGGGTGCTTTAGAGACAAAGCTCTCCATGTTTTAGAAATGTATGATGAAAATAGTTCCTTCGTCACTCACCACATTTGCAAGCATTTCAAGAGTCTTGAAGTCTCCTGCCAAGCCAAATATATCCTTCACTTGTAAAATTGCTCTGGCTCCATCAGCATAGTGTTCGAGCTGGTAGTACACCTCTATTTTTCCAAGCACTACACCAACATCCAAATCATTGTCACCGAAGTTTTTCATGGCTCTTAATTCCTCCGCAATGCTGGGAATCCTGGCTTCAAAGACACTGAAGTATTTATCAATGTCTTGTAAAGTGGCATTGCCAACTTTCAGACTCAGAATAACTCGATGCCACTCTTTCCAGGCAGGGGCCCAGATGTCTTCAACGACTGCCTCGAGATCTAAAGTTTCAATGGCTCCCGAATCGACCCGTCTTGTTTGAAGATGTCCAAGTCTATTCCAGATGTTTTTCAAGATGAGGCTCAACTTGACAAATCCGACATCATCCAGAATGCCAATTATTGCTGGATGGATGGCAAACGCTATGATTTCAGGCAAAGGACGTCCTTTCTTATAATAATGTTGATGAGGTATCGGTGTAACCAGCTCTCTGATCTTAGCATTTTGCACATCACGTTGCACTATCTGTCCCAGCGGACCAACATTCACTGAAAAAAATTATACAGTATGCTATTGGTATGTATTGATACATTCCAGCAAGAAAAGATTACTATCTATCTACATTGTACTAACTATCTATCTTTGATCCAAGGCATAAGCCCTTCAATAACCACTCTCAACTAATTGATTGTGATCGACAGCATGGAGAGCAACTTAAACATGTTAAAGCTATTGTCTCCTCTGAAAAACTTGAAGCATCCGAATTTTAAATATCATAGAATATGGAGGGGCACAATTCACATATTACAAGCTAACTTTACAAGTGAACATGTAGTATGCTATCAGCTGGAATTTTGTACAAAGATTGTCAAAAACATACAATTACTTACCACAGGGGAAGGAACAGCAAGCATCAATGAGAAGCTGCAGTTTTTGACACGTCTCCCTGTAGTATTCTAGCTCATATTGCCGCATGTCGAGAAAGGCAATCACCTCATCTCTCACAGTTTTCTCATTAAGTGTCTGCTTCCTTCCAATGATTAAGACTCTACTGAGGGCGATGAACGATTCCTTGTTTTTCATTATCAGCTCAAACTCTTCGACACTAATATCATGTGACCATAATCGTTCATGAAGATCTGTAATCACTGATGCAGCTATTGCCATATTTTGCTTGCATTCATCCTCCAAAATTGCATTAGCCCTACCTATAACAAAGGCAGAGTTGATAATTAAAGTTAACTTACTTGCCCTGAGGAATAATTCTAAAGAATCTGAATTGCTTTATTGTGTAACATGTAGTTGCTTTTCAAATTAAAGACTGCTATTTAAGTGCCCTAATGCCAAGAAGTGACGCAAAGCATTGAAAGGCAACCTCCTCCTATCACTCCAAATGAAACACACAAGATTGGCTCAAACACCCACGGCATCTGTCAGCTACTCTCAGGGACGATGCCAGGGCTTCAACATTTTGCTCCCTCCTACTGAGGTCAGGGCATGAAACAGTTAACAGCTGCTAAGAGGGCTAGGGTAGGTCTTTAAAACTTCTCACTTTTTTTTATATATAGCACTTAATACTAGTGCATCGGTGTTCATCTGGATGAGATGATAAACATTTTACTATAATGGATGTTGTGGTGAATTAGGTTTCAAAGTGGGGCATCGGAAATGCGTTAAATGTTTGCAGCATTTGGCCTAGTACGTGTGGATCATATCCAAGAGTGTCCTTGAGGGTGTCATAAGTTGACTATCTCGATGGTTTTCGGATATTTTAGGAAAACGTCCACTTTCATGAGAGCACGCTGACTGAAGAGCTGTAACCGATAATCGGGGCGCAAGATGACTCTACCAGTGTCGCCGGGTTTTGGTGACCTCATTCTCCAAGGCAGACAGAATATTCACGCATATTCTCTCTGCCAGTATTAGCTTTCCAGCATGGGTAGTGCATGCACAGACCATGGTAGGGATTAGTAATTAGCATATTCTATTTTAGTCCAGAATGTATTTGGAGAGAGTAAGCCCTGACCTGGGGCCAGTGATAAGGATCATTCTGGAGAGAAGATAGAAAGAGACAAACTGATTCAGTTGCATCAAACAGTTGTTATGCCTGGATGAAGAGAATAAGTACAGTGTTGTGTAAGGTCAGCCGGAGCTTGCCCTTGATTTATTCAATGAAGGTGACCTGGTCTGTCTCTTTGTGCGCCTTTGGTTCAATACCGGGAGTGGGTAGCTGACATGCCAAATGTGTGCAGGCCTTTCTCGAAAAAGGACTTATCACTGGTCTCAAAGCATTGTGCAAAGTAACATACTATGATCAATCTTTTGAAGGTTCAGGTGTAACATTTTTTTAATTCCCAGGATAGAGTGTTCAGGGGTCAACGGATTTTACCATGCAATCTTTGTCAGAGCTGAATGTCAACAGTCTCTATTGAATCACAGTTTAATTTATCACTAACAACAGGGAAGACCACTTTCTCCAGGGGATATTTAAGATGGCTACGTCAAATAATGGGGCTCCAATAATGGGCCATGAGTTACACATCCCTTTTACAACCATGCGCTGGACCTCAGGACACCTAGACGCTCGATCTGTGCTGTTGCTTGCATATAAACGTTTAATTGGTCTGATATCAGGCTTAATGGGTAATTTGCTAGTGCTTCCTATGCCAGATTTAGCAAGGTACTAGTATGGAGTAGGCATGACGCCACCATCTCAACCAGCACCACCACCACCAAACAAAATGTATCAAGTATTTTCAAACAATGATAACTATGCCACGGTAACATCACTCAGGCCATGTAATGTATGGGTACTGTAACACTCAGTTTGTAGGTTATCATACACATGTATATCTAATAAAACTATGTACTGGTAGCTTGTATTAGTAAAGATTCATTATCAACTAAGGCAGCACGAAATAGTCATATCATCAAGGAAATTCTGTCGTCATTATGCTGCAACGACGCCATGACATAGCAAAGGACTGAACAAAGACGTTAGTGACATCTTGAGATATTATGGTGAAGATTACAGGTAAGGTTGGTGACAAGCTCTCACGGTAAAGGCTTTAAGTATTGTCAAGTTGATCAGATAGAGTTTCGTAAATTGAATTACAACCTATTATTCATGGTTCCCCTTTTTAAGGTTCAATGATTCACATTCGAATCTAGATAAGTTTATCCTCACTTACAGCAAGGGAATTGTGATTGGAGAGTGTTGTCAGTGTAAGCGCGATTTAGGGTTCTGCATCCTTATTTGATATTTGAGGTGTGTTGTCTGGCCGTTAAAAGAAACAAAGCACAATTACTTAAACTTACCATTTTGATAGATCTCAAGATATCCAGGTGATGCTGGCCAGCTTAGCAGATGCAGGAGGATCCTATCTCTGTTGTCCGAATTCCCCACTTCCTTTCTCCAAGCGTCCCTAAATTTTCTTGACACAAGATATCGGAACTTCTCGGATGAACTGTCATAACCAATGCGAAGGAGGTCCACCTCATTCTGTCAAAAAAGCAAACTCTTTCAATAGAACAATGTTCATCATTCAGTGAACAACAGAATGCTTGCCGTTATTTGCAAATCTATAATTTGAACACAACACTTTTCGACATGTCTGCATTCGTCGTCAGAAATGGTATAATTGCATATGTCATGGCGCTGACAAAATATGGATCTTCAAAATAGACATTTAACAACGAATGATTTATTTCAAACATCCATCATGCCAGCATCACACAAAGAGGTAACTTAAGCTGAACAGATTACTCTACCATGACCTGAAAGAATCATCCTACGTACCAAGATATCGAATACTGCGCCACTGAAACGTGTCTCTATCAGCTTGTGGTACTTGCTGAAATCTATCAGGCCACAACAGAACATTTCCGCACGGTCTCGAGGGCTGACCTGCATCAAATGATAACAATGTGTATCAAATATCATGAGAGCATATCTTCAGAAAAATTGAAGTAGTTATTGATAACTTTTTTTCATTGTTTGTATCGGATAGGCAATAAAAAACGTACTGAACATATCACATCAGAATAGGTATGCGTTGCTGTGCCATTCTCTTCAGTAACATCAAGTGTCCTGATGCTGATTCCGCTTAATAATCTGGAGCAAGAAAGCGAGATGAAGCTCGACTTCTACCAAACTGTGTATTCTTGACTGTAAAGCCTCTCGTAACACGGTCTTTGTCAACTGATGATCTATCTCCTCAGAAATCATCTGAATGAGGGTTTGCATGGCTACGACAAACTTGACGAGATGGCTACGCTTGATCAGTTTGGAACGCTTGAAGGCTCTGAACTTTGGGCAAAAGTTTCACCCGTAGAGTTCTTGAAAATTGAAGTCCAAAGTCGGAGAACATAAAGACTAGTAACTTGGAGAGTCTTGTGACATTCAACTCTTTATACCAACCAATCAAAGCCAAGTAAGTTATAGAACTTTTATAAACATGATAAAACAACATTCTAGAAATCACGAGACTGCCAATATCTACAGTCAACTTAAATACACTTAGTCGCTAATCGGCATTGCGACCAACACATCAGTGTGATTCAGAAGTTCATGAAACTATACAGATTTATGTAAAATGTTGTTATCTTGGAGTACTAAAAAAATATTATGATCATAACTTAAAATCTAAAATCATGAGAGCGAATAGAAAATAGAATCTTTCTTTCTATGTCTCCTGGAAGCAGAGCTTCAAGCACTCAGGTTAGAGGATAACAAAGTAAATAAACTTAAACTAGAACATTTGATTTCCTCCCCTAAGTGACCAATTGGCCAGATTATGAATGATGTCATGTTTAAAGGTCGCGATTGACAAACTGGAACAGAGAAATGCCACTTGCCCTGTGATCTATGGGCATAAGGAATATACATAAGCTGCGCTTACACCACGAAATATTGGTGGACCAATTGCACTTACACCACCACATTGCCGCGACAAATTGGTTCGGCAATCCATTGCCGATACAAATTGCCGAGCGAATTTGTCCCACCAAGCTTGATGGTCCAAATTCGCCCGGCTTGTTAAAAGCTCGGCTTTGTCGTGGTGTACGCGCAAATGGCTCGGCAATTAGCTAGTTAGATGGTTCGGCTCCAGGCGGCGCTTTCGAAATGGTGCTTTCTGCGCATGCAATTTATTGTTTGCGCGCCATCTGTAGCCGGATTTTATAACTAGCTGCAGCGCTGGTGTAAGCGCTTGGTGGATTTTCGATGGTGCGGCATTGGTTCCCGAACCAAGATTGGTGGTCCATTTTCAGGTGGTGTAAGTGCGGCTATTAACGTCTCGCCAATAATTACGTAATAGGGGTATTTTCTGCAGATAATTGTAAAGCAAACAGTCATATCTAATTGGTTCTTCGCTTTTCAAAAGATATTTATTTCCTCATTAGTTCAACTTGCCCCGACAATGTGGCGACACTGACTCATTCAATCAATCAATGTCATTGAAAAGTTTCAAACCGCACCTCCAACACGCCTCCTCGTCAAGTGCCGAATAACCTCCAATATTGATTAGCCACCCATGCAAGAACGTATTTCGGTGACTATGACCTAACACATTTTAACACACATTAACTGATGGGTTAGGATAAATCCTGTCGTTAATGTTGCATAAAGTGTAGGAAATGAAAGGCATGTTGAGCAAACTTTGTGTCAACTTTTAAGAGAAAACATCAATGACTTCATCGAGGTCACGCTCGAGCAAGCAGGATGACATAATGTTGAGAAAAGTAAAATGGTGAAGGAAAATTCTGAGATGAAGTTTTAAATTCATTGGCATCTCCACACTGTTGGAGTCAATATTCAGCGCGATCAAATTGGCACTACAGTTCGCTAATGAATGTGAATACATTGTTACGGCCACCTTACCCAGCCTATATTATTTGGCAAGATTATCCGAATGAGTTCGGGTCTAAGTTACTTGTTGAAAGCAGAGCCTTATTGAAAGACTGGTGAAAGTGAATGTTACGGATCTTGAAACCGCCCTTACGTAATTTGGAACACACTCTTTGGTTTCAGCTGAAGTAATTGTATATGCCATTGTAAATATTGCAAAGCAGCCCAAAAATGAAGGGTGGTGATTCCTTAGTTATTGGCCTTGCAGTCACTCAGTAATTATGTTGAAATGGGTTAGGCGAGAAATTATGAATAAGGTAAAGGCCTGAAAATAGTTTTGGTTACATTGACTATTATCATTGATTTGATTTATCATCATTGGTCTCCAGCAGAATGTTGTCCCCTATATTGGTAATTATTTGGTCACTGGAATTGACGCAGGGATTATATATTCGCAAATAGGCCTTTTTTGATGATCAACTATTTGGTTCATTAAATATCATTTGAATATCCTCCAGTCCAGTATTCTGAAATTGGACAATTGATATTGTAGAAAAAGAATGATGCTATGTCATTAAGCTTTTCCAAGGCGAGTGTGCACATCGCTGAAAATGTATTTTACCATGATTATTTTGCCATGTTGATTAAAATCTACATGCAGCCTTTGACGAGGATTATTGTTAAGATGTTCACTCAAGGCAATTGGTGTATTTTTTCAATATTGCACATACATGCAATTCGCCTTTTGACATTCAGGAAATCGTTGACCATACACATACAAAAAACAATCGCACAGTTCTTCTCTGGTGACCTATCATCTCCAAGAAAAAGGACCTCATCAAATTTATTTGTACCGCAAAATCATGGATTCCCACACTGCATGAATTTCACCCCAAAATCATGTTCTTTTTGAAATGCAGCACCAATCTATTCTAATACGATGGCCAAATCAATTAGGATTCTACTTTGGGTTTTGTGTTTTGATAAAAAAACTAACTAAAACACTTATGATTGTTACGTAAGGGGATCTCTGTTCGCGAATGCTTTTCCCAGATATGCATTTACATGTACTTTGCGTAGATAGTAGTTGTGCTTCCACCTAGTAAATCCCCATGTTTTTGGCGCTTCCACCTTTGAATTGCCGTGCTTCAATAGACCCATGTGTGCAAACCCCGTGTCTGTTAGCCCCATCGAGCTCGATGGGACTAATTTAAACACAGGTTTGACACGGGGTTTTCTAATAGATGGAAGCGCAAGAAACACGGCAATCTGTAGTTCCTTAGCACGGCGACAGAAGGCGCGATTGATTCCTGTAATTGCTGTCCCTACGGCACATGCGTGATACACATTTTCTAACCTCCAACATTTACAAAACACAGGAGAGGTACTAACTGCAGCGGCACCAGTCGCCGGATCGACGTACAATATCTTATGCTGATTTTATAGGTGAAAGTGCTCGTCGGGTTTTTTCTTACAAACGGCGAAGACACGAGTGTCGAAAAACCCGGGGATTTTGATAGGTGGAACTAAGACTAATATTTGGATCATTTTCTGGGTTCAGATTTTTATCGTTACCTGAGTAAATACAAAGAGACTGCATTGATTGCCCCCAGCAATGCTGGCGTTTTCTGCTCTAAAACCTTTTTAAGACCTTTTGTGCATGAAATGAATGTCATTTCCTAACCACGACACAATGACTCCGTGCCTCGACGAGCAATAATAAACAATATTATGTATAACCCATAACGTATCATAGTTTGGCGGGTGATCGAGCACACTGCAAGTGTCCACATACTGCCCCATGTGCTTGGGCATGTTATCATTATAATTTTAACAACCTTGTTTCAGGTAACAATTGGCAATGTAGTCGAGGTAATACTGCCCGCCTTCTAGCACCAATTATAAGAAGTAAAGACGAGGCCAACCTCTACATCCAGGGACTACTTGACTGGCAATACAAAATGGCTGCACCATAGACCCTGTTAACTCAACAGTCTGTCATATGCCACGTCGAGGTCAGAATCTGGAGGTGACGAAGTATGTGTGACCACTGACCCATCTATTTGGCCGTTATATGTCACCAAATGTTTCTACATGACAAGAACATTTTGTTGCCGACCAAATAAGTTTTAAATTGAGAACGCGTCTTACAGTAGACATAAATGAAGATACCTGACACGAACATACAAAAATAAATTCTTTGTCACTAATTTCAATATAATATTTTGCCACCTGCTTAAAATAGTACCACCATATAAACAAATCCAAGTGGCTGTCATTTAATCCTGATGACAAGTCTTTGTTGCAGTCAATTCACAATAATCATGCAGCAAACAAGGCAAATGGTAACTATTAGTCATTAATATTCTAGATAATGTAATATGAAATATTTTAAAGCAAATTGTTGTTTATTTGCCGAATTGGGAAAATAACACAGTAATGATAACCAAAGCTCAAGAGCGAGGAGGCTTGGATTGCTTTTCATATCATTACCAGAAGCAAAATTATAATTTCATGTGTTCATCATCATATGTTACAGATAAAATGACATGTGATATAGCGAGTGACTTCATTGAAATTTATGTAAATTGTCATTAACTGATCACTGAGCTTTTATTTTTTAGGTGTGTCCAGGGGTTAATACGAGGACCACTGGAAGTGGGGAGCACATTGACTCCAGGGAATAGAGGTTGACAGAGTGCTCCTTTATTTTGATGTATACAAATCTTGGTCCTTCCCCGTCTTTTTAAAGGCTGGAATGGAACGAGGCAAAGGATAATTCTCAACCTACTCCGACTGCATGGTTTGACCGTAAGCTCGACGTAGAGTCGGAAGTTTTATATGATTTAAATGAATTTAAACTCTTTTGAATGAAGGTAAGTTAAAAAGTTGGTGAATCTAAAAATCTGACCATAAAATTTCAAGTCAGTGCACCATCATATTTGTTTCTCTTTCCTGACCGGAACAAAGCTGGCGGCACACTGATTTGCATTTTTGTGGTCGGACTTTTAGTTTTGCCAAATTCTTGCTTTCCTTTCATTCAAATCAGTTCGAGAAATGTTAGAATTTGGATACGTATTGGAATTCAGTTACACATATCAGAATTCAGATACCCCATATCAAAATCCGGATACCCCTAAATCTTAGGAAAGGGCTTAACTGAAGGACACGCCCACTACCCACCAAGACCACCTTTGTGAAGACAGATTTTAGAGCTTTTCTTGGCTTCCATTTCTGAAACTGACCCCAGATTTTGGACCACATCATTTGCACCATTTTAGAAAGTACCGAATTCTTCAGTCCAAAATAATGGACACCTATGATGCACAGGGAAATGTACATCAGCTGGATGTGATTGCTGCTTACAAGCTAACGCTCAGGAGAATTTTCAAAAGCCGGTTTGACAGTGTTGTGCACATTTTTTACTAAATCATGCAAACATAAACTGCTGTCCTATATTTGTTTCCTCCCCCCAATGGACGGATATATTAGTGAAAATCTGGCCCAAAGTATCAGAATATCCGAATTCTGATATGGTATCTGAATTCGGATACGTGTCCGAATTCTATATTTTTGAACTGAAATGAGATGAATTTTCAGATATCCTCAAAAACAGAATAAAAAATATGGTTATCTTCTTTTGGTCATAAAATCTTTTATGTTCTTAGGCAAGAACCTCTAGTGAAGTCAGGTTTTTATTATGAAATATGCATTTCTTTGGTTTCCTTGTTCATTATGAGCATTTATGGGCACCTCTATTTCTTGCATACCACAAATATATTTCCAAAAAGTTTGAAAGAATCTGATCTGCTGCACTTGCAATGACTTTGTCGAAGTACATCGAAGCAGAAATATTTTCACTTTGCTTCTATAGCCATTACAACTGGCTGTTTTCAGCTTGACCATTATCGCAGAAACTTATGAAATGCTAGGAAGTATAAGATTTTTCAACAATATCGTTCTTTCTCACCTTTAAAATCTTTTGAAATTGAATGGTACATTTTGAGCTTAATCACATCATCACTACTGCTTTATCTATTTCTGGTCACCATCCAGAACAAGTGTAATTAAGTTTGGACATGAAAGTTTAATCTCTGGGCCCAAATGCCAAAGAAAATGATACCATGTAAGTAAAAGGTTCAATATATTATGCATCTTATTAAATATCGAATTCAAAGACTTTCCAAATGTCACATTTCTATTTTAAGGAAAGATGAGGAATTTTTACACACAGCAGACATATCTTTCAGCTCGGTTCATTTTTTTTGCCCATCGACACTACCACAACTCCTGCCGGTATTGCTTGGAGAGGCTTCACATCTTGTACCAATGGTCAGAGATCCAATGGAATGCATAATATCTTGGCAGGGCCGTATCTAACGTTTTGGACCTGGGGGGCATATTGTTTTTGTCCCAAATATGTATAAAAAACACATTTTTCTCAAACTGGGGGACAAATACTTGCGCTAAATTTTACCCTGCTTGTAACTGGCAGACATCTCTGTGATATGGAGGCAGAAGCTAGGGCGCAGCGTGCCTTGGACCATAGATGTTGAAGTGACCGGTGAACTTGATACTTCAAGATACCTTGACCTTGATACATGATTTAGAACCATTTAAGGATTGACCCTACATTGAAAATGATTTAGGCACTTCTTAAAGCTTGGGGGAAGAAACTTGGTCATTCTATACTTACTTGTTGGATCCTGTAAGACAATTTGTCAATCAAGCCTTGAATCCAGAACTGATCGAGACCACCAAAACCATATTCAACATAAAGAAGTTTTGAGAAAATCTGAAAAGAAGCACTACAATCAGCAAGATTTGTCAGCAATGAGAATGGTTACTTTGGAAGGTAAATTGGACCTCATCTGCACAAGTGACTTCTGAAAGCAGATACACTAGTACTAGGGAACAGTATTTTAATACTTGTAACTACTGAGATTGATATAAAACTTTTAAAAAACATATAATTTTGATTGTTTTGTGAATCACTAAGCTATGATTTTCTGGGTCACAGGCATGTGTTCTCAAGAAAATGAACCAGAAAAATCAACAATATTCTCCAGTGAGCATTACAAAAGGCACAGGAGAATATCATGTAGCTTGGGAATATATGAAGTGTAAGTAGATAACAAGTGCCCTGTCTACAGTATATCACTACCAAAGCAGGATGATGACAGGTTCACACAACACTATTCATGAGTCTCGCACTCTTCTCATGACTAAACACAAATATATGAATAAAACTTTACCTCTGGTTCCAGACCATCGGCAAGGGAGAAGTGTGTTCTTTCTTTCATCCTTACAGGCAAGATTCGATGAAGCCAACACAAGATGCTTTCTTGAGCCCATCTAAGTTTCTCCTGTAACCACGATAACACAGCTGCATGATTGTGTTCATCCATGAACGTGCTTAAATAGTTACAATAGCTCATGCTAGCCGCCAGAACTCCCACTGCATCTGTTACTAGGGTCCGTACTTTATGCCACCTACATCCTTGAGAGTGAGTTTCACTAATCAACAGGTTCACCAGGCTCATGGACAGGCTAAGAAGGTATTCTGCATCTCTGGTTCTCTTTTCAAAACAACTTCTGTTAAAAAAGGAAACCGAAACTAAAAGACAGTTAATTCAAATATTAAAGTGGATACTACTTTTTTTCTCGGAAGAACAACATTGCAAAATAGATACCATATGTAAAAGCGGTACAGAGCTTATGTAATCTGTGTATGGGTACCAAATACAAGTACTAGGTATGATGATTTGTTTACTGAATGTAAGCCATATTCATCCGGTATTTTCTGGGGTAAAAATATTCATTACACTGGATAATCGATTCCCCACATTGCAGAGCAGCTTATCATGCCTTCCTGTTTGCCGAGGTAGCCTGGCCTGGGAAAGGTTAATTTGCATGCCTTGATTTTGTGCGTGCACCACAGAGTTACACGCCAGTTAATTTACCTCAAAATTTAGTGGATATGATGACATATTGTCCATCTTACCATCTGGCATTATTTATGTTTTTATGCATTTTAAGGAGTGTTTCCAAGGTTTATCAGTGTTTCCAAGGTTTCACTAATTCCATACTTTATCACCTACCGGCAGAGTCTGCTAAGTCCACCAAATCCATTCAGCGTCAACAGGAATTTGACTAGAATTGGAATTTGAAGGATTAAGGAAACAATTCCCTATGACTATGGAGTGCTATGTACTAACATGACTAATCTGGTGCAGCAACTCTTACTTACCTAACACACAGAAGTAACCAAAACTAAATTCGGAGTGATACCATGGACATCGCACTTGAGTCCCATTTTCATTCGATGATTATGAAAACTTACCTTACTACATCTGGTGTCGCCTGGAGTGCCTTGATCTTTTCAACCACTGCCCGACAGCACTGTTCAATAACCTGCATAATAAACATGTTCACTACTGTACTATAAATGACCTCTGTAATAACTTTCTCCTGAAACCAAAAAAAAAAAACCAAGAAAAAGGCCAAGGGCAATTGTGCTCACCATAGAGATATTTGGTGGTTAAGAATTTAAGCTGGTTAATTAGGAAACAAGGGAATTTTATGCCAGTTAACTTAGCCTGTGACCTCAAAAAGTAGGCCAAGTCAAAAAGCCATGTGATGTATAATATCATATGGTGGTTAGATGTACCCATTACATATACGTATATCTATTGGTAGCAATTGGGCAAGTAGTTAAGCACGATTTGGTCCCCTGGACTGTGGCCAAGCTGTGAATCAGATTGAACCGAACGTTGGTCCCTGCATCACCAGACTATAGGGTACTGTACATAAACCCAATGTGAGATCAATGGTCACCGCAGTTAAGAAACATGCCCCAGTTAAAGCAGACAGATGACACTGGACGTCGGACACTGCGGTATTGTATAAACTCTCCTAAGGTGAGCCAAACTACATTATATTCTATCAATGTCTCCAAAAATTGTTTACTTTAAAGTAACAGGTTTCTCTGATCTTACAATATTGATAATAGTGAGTTTTTTCATATATCGCACAATTCTTTGGCAACTCAGTCTTAGCTCAGAGCCTTCCTATCCCAGCCACTGGCATTCTGAATAATTTGGTTTTCAGCTGTGCTTTAAAAGAGTCTGTTCAGAGAGTCTGGGGGGGTCTTAGGTCTTGTAGACACCCACGCTTAACTTCCTTTTATGTGGAGAAGTTGCTCCATGTACAATGGTCCGGAATGCCTAAAATACTTGAATGCCTGCATGAGGATCATGTTTTTAAAATAAGTTTACTTCATGATCACACTTTGATTCCATGAGATT
This sequence comes from Lineus longissimus, assembly GCF_910592395.1. Lineage (NCBI taxonomy): Eukaryota > Metazoa > Nemertea > Pilidiophora > Heteronemertea > Lineidae > Lineus > Lineus longissimus. The sequence continues at coordinate 11,729,564 of NC_088315.1, forward strand.
GGCTTATCGTTTTTTGCTCTCCGATTATCCCACACCTTGAACTATAGAGATATCTTGGCTTGTGGTATTCGACTCGATGACTCGACGACGCGATGACTCGATGACGCGATCAAGTTGGAATCTTTGTAAAGAATATCACTGCCTGGACTGTAATTTATACATAGAATCATAAGTGGAGGAAAATAAAAAAGAACCGATCATTACCAACCCCTTTCCAGCTGTTTTCACCGTATCTAATCCGACCATTTTTCGTTTCCTACAAGTTCGCATTTTTGATAAAACCATGCGCCATGTTGCTATGCAAGCTTACCGTCAATACAGCTGAATACACCTAAATATAGCTGGTTCAGATCAACCTCCTACCCAGGTTCTTTACGAGCAGAAATTCCAATGTTAAAATGACACGCGAGTTCCTGGAGACAAGGTTGGCTCTGGATATCCGTTCAGCACGGCAATATTAAATGTCCTATACACCTTTCCAGAAATGGGGCGCTGAGTGTCCGAAATAGTGATGTCATAAGGGGAAACTAGGCCTGTGGTGGAGGGACAAAGGAGATAGTCATGGTTGACCAACACACTTGGATGCCTTTAATGACGGACAAGGGGGAAAAAGTTAGTTCCAATGCAAGCCACCAATTTCGGAAAGCATGTATAGGGGCTGATGTATTGGGGGGGGGGGGGGCAGATGTCAAGGGGCGGAAGAGGGACTGAGTGACTGAGTCTAAAAAACTGCACATATGCGAAATTCCGATTGTTGACAGACTACCACATGACATCTGACATTGGCCACTAGAAGCTTGTTTGTCAATTAAATCTCCGGTCATTTTGCATGCTATGAAACTTCCGCGAGTCCTTTAAATATCAAAATCAATCGCGGGGACCAATCTTCAGTGGCCATGGCTGGGGGGGGGGGGGGGGCACATCCTTCTACATACCGTAGCTGGGTATGGGAAGGCCGAGCTAAAACCTCTGCTGTTGCAGCGGTAGCCCGGAGACCAGGATCATGGGATTCCGTATTTTAGCAAAATCCATAGCAACGATCGCGTCATCGAGCCATCGCGTCGTCGAGTCATCGAGTCGAATACCACAAGCCGATATCTTAGCCCGGGACCCACGGGACCTGTCAGATAAGTCCTGTGGTCTTTATATCACACAACAAAAGAAAAGGTACACTACCTTGTAAAGTAAAGGTACATGACTTTCATGTTCATGTTGGGTGTTGGGTATTGATAACATCTGTCTATTCATGATTTGATCCATGATTTGATCCAATAGGTATGGTCTCACTCCACAGTTCCAAAATCCGGTAAAAGTGTCCATCCCCTAACGTATAGTTTGTATAAAAACGGTGTGTTCCTTTGAATTGGCCATGATATGTGCACCAATTGAGTTAGTTTATTATGCAAAACTGCTTTAGTGAGGTAGAGCAACAGAGATTCACCTCTTATCAACCATAATGCATTGGGCGCAATGATTACAAAATGACACGTGAATTTTGGGGTATTCCTGATTCAATGGTCACTTTGCGCCGTTTTGACCAGGGATTTTTCCCTCAGAGTATATGGGGTGCGAACATGACAGAACTCTAGATATTTTCGGCCCGATTCTTGGCCACCTAGCAGGATTTGGGGTGTATCAAAGATGGCACCACCTACTGGTAATAAAACTAATTAAATGCACTGAAAGTGCCTTAGAAAGCTTTCTAAGGACTCTGCCGTCATAAAAATGTGAAGGTTTGGGTATCTGGTGCCAGCAGTTTGGTCTCTGCATGCATCTGGTTAATGCCTTGTGCATGAGGAAACCAGCCCTGTAAAATATTTAGTCGCCCTCCAACTTCAAGCACCCCGCTGATACTACACACAGTGATGATCGGCATATTTACCTTATCTACCTAATGGCCAGCGTAACCAGTGATAACACTCAGGCCAGAATCATCATGTGATCATGACTAATTTACTGTGATGAGGCAAAATTAGAAGTAATTTGGTCAACTACAAAGCATCCAGGATGTGATAGCAAGATCGGTTATGTAACAACATATGATGACCTCAGCCTTTGGTCGGGCAACTCAGCAGGAGGTTACCTGGCTCAGATAAGCTGAGAGCTAAAGTCAATAAACTATTCCTCAGAAACTCTCCCCTCATCAAATATCCATCCCCCCCCCCCCCGGCATCTAAGGCATTTTCCATTAGCTGGTGGGGGATGGTTAGGAGATAATTTTTACAGGGCTGGTTTCCTCATGTGTGTCGCACCAGGCACTGGTTTGACATCCCGTCTGATGAATTTAATGAAACTGTGGAGTGAGACCTAGGGCATACGATCTAATGTTATGCCTCACAATACAGGGCAGAAAGCACGAGTGTTCTAGGCGTGTTGAGCTCAGGGAGATTTTGACACCCTCTCACTATAAATCTCTCTAAATGCATTCTTAATAAACACTATACTAGAAAAGTCATACACTTTTTAAAATTTCGGGCTTTCCTCAGGCACTATAAACCCGATACAAAAAGACTGAGGCCATGGTACGTGTTAGTGCCTGAGGAAGGCCTCATTCGGGCCAAAAATTTGAAATAGCGTATGACTTTTCTAATACAGTGCTACAATATACACCATGTATTTTGCAGAATACATCCATGTACACTAGAAAATACACAAGTGTTTTTGAGGCTTTTCGTTTTTCGAGGCTTTTGAGTACCTTCACAAGGCGCGGGGACAAACATCTTATACACTGTTTTTCTTTGCACGTGGCCAACTGTATGTTGCCTTTTCCCAAGCCAGGATATTCCTAAAATGTTCGTCAAAGTAGACACCAAAAACAACCGAGGCCAACAAGAGGGGTAAAAAATAACTCTGAATGCTGTTTTCAAAGAAATACTGTGACTGTAACCACAGGCCATGACACACCGACTGATTAGTGTACAGCCTATATAGCTCTTCGCAAATCCCCGTGGAGCACGGGTACAAGGGAAGCACAGTCCATACCAGTGAGGTGAACGACGCACTTCCAGATTGATACCCCGAATTAAACTAGCCCTATCTGACGCCAAACTCCCCTTCACCCTTAACTTCCCAATATTGATTGCTTACTCTATGACAATTAACGAGGCACTGGGACAAACATTTGATAAACTCGGCATTTACCTGCCAGCCCCTGTTATGTTTTTTCTCATGGCCACCTGTACGTTGCCTTTTCCCAAGCCAGGATAGTTTTACATTTTGTCAAATTAGACAGCAACAACACTCAAGGCCAACAACAGGGAAAAAACATAACATGGAATGCTGTCTTCAAAGAAATACTGTAACTTCCATCTCTATCACTCTATCTATGGTGGGTGTAGGGCCTATAGTTATTCGCAGCTCCGTGCAGAGCACAGGTATTTGCTATGTTAATGACAAGAACATGGATAAATTTTTACTAGAACTAAAATTACCTCCCGATCCTGCAAGTATATATAATCCTTTGTTCTTATGTAGTAATAGCATACAGCTATGCAGCAATCTGGTGGAAAGTCAGGCATGGAAGTTGCCTGAAGGAGATGCCGCCAGCTGACTGTAGTCATTAGGGTCCTTGGTAATAGTGGGTCAAAGTCAAACAGAGGACTCAACTTCTTCACCAAGAAATCAAGTTGCCTTAAATCAAGAAAATAGAAAGTTTGCAACGTCGTGCACAAATTTACTATGGGCAGTTCATACTGCAAACAGAGACTACAAAGCAAACTGACTACTTGGACCAATATCCCATATAATGTAAAGACGCCACGAAAAATGATGACAGGCAATTTACGCTGGGCTCCTTTCTGTATTGTAAGTGTGAAAAGAAAGTGTGACACCAGCTTCAGGAGGTGCCAGTCCAAGTATCAAGCACAATCTGCTACCAGATGTCTCACCTATACTGATAGAAAGCCTTGGATTCACGATTGTGGACCATGTGGCTGAATGCTGCTTAATTACAGCATTTCAGTACAGTACACCATACTGTGATGTACATAGTTGTGACCAAGGTGACCGAAGGGGTTAAAGCTGACAGGTTAAATAAATTATCCTGAGTAAGGTCGAGGCAAAGCACTTGGGAATTTTTGTGATGTACATTTAGACCTTCTGCTGAATATAGCCATTACCCCTAGTGTACAACGGAAAGCACCGTCTTTCTCTGCCTTTGGTTTGATGATTTTGATGCAGTAACTTAATTATTTCAATGAGATTGTTATAATCCAAACTCTATTGACTATTCTACAATTCTATTCTACGGACTTTGTGTTACGTGAACTTTAATTTGTGTTACGTGTCGGGTAGTACATACCACGCGCAGGGAGCATAGGGGCAGACTGATAAATAACACCGAGAAGGCCGCACAAGACTTTGAAAGTAGGCAGAATGAAGGCGGAGTCCTGAAGTCCGAATGTTGAGTCCAAGCAAGCTGAAGGCAGGGGTGCCGCGACGTGAGAAAGCCGAACAAAAGCTCCATGAGGAGGCCGAACGGAAGCTGTGCTAACAGGGACGAATCGCTGGGTCAAGAGAAGAGCACGGAGAGAAACGAACGTAAGATACAACCTGTATGAATGATTCGAGGAATCACGAGGCGTCAAGTCTGTATGCGTGCTGAGGTAATGCAATTCGAACTTAGTGAAACAATTGAAACCATAACGTCTGCTCCCATCGCGAGAACTTATGTCGACACGCACCGCTACTCAGTTAAAGTCATTTACAATACCTGTTTATATGTTATTTTGTGAATTAAACTTGTATATTATATTTCCTTTCAAAACCTCGTTCAATTCCTTTATACACTGTATTGATCTAGTGCACAACGCGACAACCCACGGAACTCGCCTTCGAGTTCGTAACAGAGATTAATACTGAGATTGATATTTTGGCACATGTCAACCATATTAGATGACTCCCTTGGTGATACAGTCAAGAGGCTGGTGATTAAGTTGTGTTCGGTCATTGCCTTCCGGAAATATATCCTGATTTAGGCTTGCATCTCTGAAGTTTTCACAAGTGCACCTTACCGCCCCTGCTGAGAATGGCCTTGCTTGGTTGTGCAGCTGGGTGTAATGGCTAAATTCAGCAGAAGATCCAAGTTGACCTGTCAGTTTTAACTAAAAAGCAAACAACTTACAATCTGCCCTCAGCATCCATGGCGTTTTTGAATTTGTCCTGCATTTGATCGAATAAGCGCACACCCCACCAGCCAGCAGTCTGGTGCATATCCCGATACTCTTGCCGATGGTCTGGAGGCTCGGTCAACGCATGGATAAATGGAGTCATGTAGAGCCACTTCTGAATAATTTCAGAATTTGGAGCTTGAGCATGCTGAACCAGTAACATGCTGGCGGAAAGTAGTGGACTCGAAAGCGACTTACTGAAGAGAAAAAAATACTGAAAATCAAGTTACCCCATCACCAGGCAGTCACATTGTTATTCAAGTGGAACATAGTGGCTGCTGTTTTATGACGGGACAAGTTAACATGCTCCCAAAACACAAACCTTCATTCCCCAATGTAGGCATTTCTAGTTTTACATCCTCAGAATCATTGCTGCAAAACCATACAGCATCCTGTTTCCAAACAAAACAACAAATAACAAAATCACCTCAGAGTTCTGGACTTTGTCAGGTCTCGGTACAAGGAAATACAAGTCATATTGATTATAAAGACATATTCTTTTATTTAATGAAAAAATTGCTTCATAAAAGCGGGTCGAATTCACTTTTTGATGAGGGATTGACAGTTCATCAAGGGGGATTATAGGTAAGAGCATGGGGGTCAAATCGGTGGTCTTTAACATGTTTGAGGGACAATATAGGCATTGACAAATTTTGCCGTAACATGGCAAGTTAAAGTCATTGAAAGTTAGCTTTTTAAAACGCCAGATGTCGCCCCTGCAGCAACCCATTTCATCCGCGAACCTGGTACACAGGGCCAGTTCTGAAACCTTGTACAGAATAAAACATCATTGTCGGAGGTTACATCACTGCTAGCGTGTGTATTCAGAGCTATTGCGATACATAGCAGGCCTGTATTAAACCGCGGATTAGCCGGAATTCTGGTCATAGAAGTGTCGGTTTTGGGATAGCATGCATCGGAGTTGAGGGAGTTGAAATGGTTGGCAAGGACATAAACAAAGTCGTATATTTTAATGCCTTTGAAGGCCATTTCAGCCGTGAGAAAGTGATATGAATTTGGTGCAGTATAGCTTGTCTCTTGGGACCTAACAAACAATGAATTCCCCCCACTGCCAGGGACAAATATGCACATTAGGAACTGGGTCAATTTGACTCGGCAATAAATACATTCCTCATACAGGCATGAATACTAGTAGTTTTGGTTTTCAATGCGACAAGAGGGTCCCCTAACTCAATTTTGTGCAACTTACGCTCCTGCCAATAAGACTCCCTTTTACTTGTCAGATAATTAAACAGCATTTTATTTTCTCATTATCAAACTTACTTCAAGTCGTTGAAGTGTTTTGAGACAGTTTCCATGAACGGTTGGATACACCCGTTATTATCCGGTCTGAGCAGGAGACACTCAAGTACTACATCAAGGTCATCCAAATCTGCCGAGAGTTGGCCCTCAATCTTGCATATTAGCTGGATGATGCACAGTGCAGACACTAGACGAATTTCTGCATTCTCCTTGGTCCAGATTTTCTTTTCCTTTAGCTGTGCCTTCATGTGCTCCTTCCATGGCTTCAGATATTGCCACAGGATCTGAAGATGATGGGGAAAGCAGCAGGATAAAAATCACAGCACTCAACATTGATTAAAACCAATCAATGCGATTCAATCCCATTATACTCCCATTTACTGTTCACACAACTAATAATATTTTGCAGCATTTCTTTTGGCTATCACCTTCTGATAACCATAGATATATGGAGAACAGAATCTGACTGAATTTACTTATCAATCGCCCTGGAAAATTAGTTTTTCCAACTTGCCGAGCTGCATACAGGCCTCCCATAATCTGATGCTGGCCTGCCTTGAGAAAGGAGTAACAATATGAATTAAAGCGCTGATTACTAAAACAAAACAAAAAGTCACACTAAATGTGAAATTGAGTCAAAACCATCTTAATATTAAGTCCCTTGTCGGAAAAAATCTCCTCAACCATTGTAAATTATGAACCTACCATATTCTGAACAAGATACCACCATACTGAATTCAGCGTTTACGCCATGGTGATTTCAGAATTTACCATGCTCACCATGGTGAGAGGTTTTACTGTCCCAATTCACCATGGTGGACTGTGTTTGATAAAGAACATGAACTGTGGATTTACCATGGTGAAAAAGGACCCGCATTTTCCTGTAAGGGTATGCCATGGGCGATCTGTTGAGTAGTAAAACAACACACTCACGTCAGGCAACCCCAGTATTGCGTGTTGAAGTTGACGGGTCGAAATATAGATTCATGAGTAAGCTGAGCACTAGGAAACGTTTGTGATGTGTATTTGGATATTCTGGTAAATATATTCATTACCACCAGTGTGTTTCATTACCCCAACCTCTACATCCGGATGGGGACTACTTAGCAATTCAAAACGGCTGCACAATAAGAGCACCGCGTACCAGAAGTGGGGGAGCTTAATGACCCCTGGGAATAGAGGTTGCCATTACCGCCAAGGCTCAACTCGAAAACAAGGCATTCTCTGCTAACACCATAGGGTACATTTCAATTAAAAGTGTTGGCAATTACAATATAAGGCTAGTGATTAAATTGTGATCGGACCTTATCGTCCGAAAATTTTATATACTGATCTCTGGATGCGATCTCTTCAACCTCTATTGTCATCGGTCAATGCCAGGAGTTGGGGGGGGGGGGTATGAGACCACACATCCAAGACAAGAGCAACGCAGGGCGTGGCATATGCCCCCGTGAGCAAATTGAGTTGGTGTATTAGGAAAGTAAAGTGTTTTTCAGACAACCCCGGGCAGCTGGTGTCATAGCTGACTGGGTTTAGTTGACATCGTCAAAGAGTCATTGGTCTGTAATGCCCCCTGTACACATTATCATTTTCTTGATGCACAGACAGACGGATGGACGCACGGACGGGACAAACGGACATCAGTGAAACATAATGCCTCCGTAATGCATTACAATTTGGCGGGGGCATAAAAATGTATTTGATCAGAAAAATGGTTCTCCTCGAAATTAACGGAAACTCATTTCAAGCACACCGCCCTGGTGGCCATATTGATAATCAGAACCAGCCTGTTTTCAAAAGGAATTTTCCTCTAGTCACCCCCAATGTACATACCAAAAATGAATTTGATCTGACAAAAGGTTCTCCTCAAAATTGACGGAAACCGATTTCAAGCACGCCGCCCTGGTGGCCATATTGACAATTGGGACGAGCCTGTTTTTTCGAAAGGAACCTTCCTTTAGTCACCCCCAACGTACATACAAAAAATAAATTTGATTGGACAAACAGTTCTCCTCGAAATCGACGGAAACCAATTTCAAGCACCCCGCCCTGGAGGCCATAATGAGAATCAGAATAAGCCCGTTTTCAAAAGGAACCTTCCCTTAGTAAAGGTCAACCCACAGAAAAAGTTTCGTGGTTATCGCTAAAAGCGTTCTCCTTAAAATGAGCAGAAACGAAAAAGTTTACAGATGCCTGACGCCTGACGCCTAACGGCTGATGCCTCATGGCTGACGGACATTGGTAAAACATACTGCCTCCGCAATGCTTTACGCATTGGCGGGGGCATAAAAATTATTTCATGAATGCATTTTTCCAGTCAAAGCGAGGCATTTTCTGTCGTCTGCTCACGGAAACAAAAGAAGTGAAAGTTTTATTTCCTTCAAACAGCAAAGAGCTCCAGCAATGGGTCCATACAACCCGAAATGGGACCGTACATCCAACCAATGGCAGGCTAAAAATATTTTAATCCAAATGCACATCACAAACATTTCTAAGCACTTGGCTACGGCCTTATTCGGGAAAGTACATTTGACCTGTCGGCTTAAGACACAATTTAGAATGAAATGTCCTGGGCACATTGCGCTCATCTGGGAATCATTTAGTTGCAGATGAAATGACATATGGAGGTTAAGTTGACTTTTAGATATGACAAAATGTGGCACTGTCAATGACACTTTTAGAGTTTGACCTCTCTAAACTTGATAAGCTTGGTCACAATTGACCTGAATTGAGTCAACAGATGCCCAATAGGTTTCTCCATATAAAATTTGAAGAATCTCAGACAAATAGTAGCGAAAAATATCATTGTTCTAGCTATCAGTGTTCATGAGATATTGATAAAACAAGGTTTTCAAAATGGCCGCCTGGAGACCAGAAAGTAGGTCAAATGGCAATGATTTTTTTGTGTCAAGTCATGTTGTCATAAGACGTACTCACACCAAGTTTCAACTTTCTAGACTCAATAGTGAGCAAACTTGCCCCTATTGTTGACAGATTGGACCGCCGGACGGACGGATGTGCTCTGCGAGGAGAGTGGACGGACAGACCCACCGACCGACGGAAGACGGACAAGACGTGATGAGATAAGCTCACCTATATGAGCTAAAAATGAGCGAAATACGTTTGAGTGCTGAAAACACACTAGCCAAGTGATTATCATTGAAAATGCGGTGCTAAAACAACGCAAGTCCAGGGGTATCACAGAGCTGCCCTTTTTTGTCAGAATCCAGTGTTTTCTTTTTTCTATATTCTTTATATCATTTAGTGTGAGGTTTGCCACAGTAAGGTCAACAACTCTAAATGCCAGATAAAAACTTTAAAAATCTAACCATTGAGCTCCAAAACTGCACAACTTCAGATTCTGTTACATCCACTTTGTTCTTTGAAGATTTAAAATAATGTAAATATTTAGGGGTTCAAACAATAGCAGGAAAGATCAGGTAACCACTGCATATCATACTGAAGCATTGCATACCCCTCTTTAGAAATTAAAAGGTTTTTTACAAAAGTGGACTTGTGCAGGTTTTAGTACTCAGTGCTTCAATTTGAAAATGAAATAGAGTTCTGTGCAGATGTCTCTCCTCATTATTATTCACAGACAGGCACAGTGACTCTTGCATCTTTGTCAAAAGTCACCAAAGGAGAGGCAGTGATTCTGCCGACTGTAGAAAAAACAATCCTTCCCAACCCAAAAAAACAAACATTTGCAGTCAATTTAAGGCATTTCTAAGTAATGAGCCGCCAACCAAAATTTAAGAAGGTTGCTGTAGCAGCCTCATTTTACAAGTAACGAGTTTTTCAAAAATAATATTTCTTTAATCACTCCCCAATGGGTCACAGAAAATTGATAGCAATCAAATCTCCCAAAACGTGACTGTACAGTTAAAAGTCAAACAAAATTCAAGACTGTTAACACAGTGACCATGTTTTAGAAAATGTTTTGAATCTCATTTTACATACCTCCTTCCATGTAGTGCTTATTGTCTGCCGATATTCAGACTTGAGAGATCTCTCCATATAGGTGTAGACCCTGTCTATACGTCTAATAACTTCATATGCAGGGGATGCCATCAGGTCCTCACCTGTCCTTGATTTGCAGCAGAAGAAATGCCATCTCGGCAGCATCGCCAGAGTGGCTTCCTTGACATCATCCCGATGTGCTCTACGAGATGCTCCAGACACAGATTTTCCGATATTCTTTAATGTGTGCAAAAAACCTTTACTGTCCTCCGGTGGAAGATTCATCAAGCCATCGAACAGGTCTAGCCGATCTCCTGAAAATAGAATTGGCACATGGCAAAGCATTTTAGAGGACCTTGCACAAATATTTTGATGGACATGATCGGAAGCCAACCATGGTGGTTTGGAGTTTTAAGTCACCATATAGGATATAGCTATGGTACTTATTTTTTTCTAAGTACAATTCAGAATGCTGTCAATGATATATACTGGTAGTAATGTTATCAAATTACATGTATATGATAAAACTCATATAATTCTCATAAACCTGAGAACTAAACAAATTCCAGTTGGCATGGAAATGTTCCTCACTTTTAAGTGCTGCTCATGAGAATTTGACGGCAATGACGATGGTTTAAGCCCTGTTCTGGTGATCCTTTGGCTCATGAAGGTAGCAAGATGCAGTACGTAATGCTTTATAGTATTCAGAGAATATGTTTAGGTTGTTTAGCATAAACTGATTTCACTCGATGGATGAATCACAACTCCAAAATAATGATAATAAGAAGAAGAATTCGTGCGTACTAGGAAGAGAATGAACCACCCTACAGAATATTCAGACGGGATAGCTTACCATTTTGCCGATTCATTTGGAAGACTCGATTGGCACTATGTTGCTGATCTTTGCCAAAGCCATGAAGCCATTCAAAAACGTGATGTGGCTTTTTCTTTTCAGACTGATGAACAAACACATACTTGTACAGCACTTGACCCTGCACAGTTTCCGGGATCTCGACAACAAGTTCAAACAGAACGTATCCTTCATTCTCCCTGAAACAGGCATTTTGTTAAATGATTTCGACCCTGCACAAATTCATTGCCATACAGTACCGTCAATGCCCGACCTGAATTCTTTCACAGCATCACATTGGAACGTTTCTTACATTGTAATTATGTGTATAGACTGTAAACACAATCAGATCAAATCAAACTTCCATCTACAAGGTAAATCGACAAGCGTAATTACAGGCTTGTATAAACCAATTGGCATTTGCCAATTGACCTCGACTCATTCTCCAAAGCAGATGTAATAGGCAAGCATATTCTCTATGCCAGTATAGTGGTGTCCGCTGCACGTGTATTGCATGTATGATGTACACAAATGTATGCAACCAATCAGATTTTTTTAAGTTGGGGGAAATTGTTTTTTATTGGACTTTGGAATATATCATAGAGACATTCAAGATGATTTGATGTCATCATCATCACCAAGTCCCTAATAAACAGTAAAAAGGGCATGATGTATTTTTCCAAGACTGAATGGGGAATTTAAGGGTGACGAATCCTTTTTTCTCTTGCTCACATGATCTTAGGTATTGAACAACGTATTTTAACCACTAGCAGACAACATCATTTCACAAATGTGTATGGGTTTAAGAAATCACCAGGCGTACTTTTTTAGATGTTTTTAAAAATACCACCGTGCTGAGTCGCACATAACACCCCTCGGCCCGAGACTAAGTAGAGGTAGGTAATAAGTTGACGAGTGAGTAATGCTGATAACAATGCATTTGCAGATGCGTATTGAAGAAGATATGCTGAAATAGTGTGCAGCATTAAGCCATAAGTGTTTATGTCGTCTCGATAGACAGACAGATTGACAGACGACCCAACAGACAGACAGACGCCGAAGAGCACGACAACATCCCTCAGCCATGCCACTGGCAGAGAAGAAAAAAATTATAAATTACGGCTCATGATGCCCACCCAATATATAAAGTTATGGCAATCTTTCAAAGGCAAAGCAATTTCATGCCTATTCAAAGCCTATCTGATACATACTCTATTTCCTTCATCCTATGCTGGTCACTTCGATCAGATGATCCACCAAGATGGCTATGGTTAAATCTTATACAAACGGAATCCTTTGAACGGTTGTAAACGAAATCTTTGTGAAGAACGACATGGAAGTGCACCTGACACTTTCGAGAATTTGCTGTGCCATGAGACTTCGGATGAGGCTGCTTCTCCTGATTTTTCCTTATAAGTAAATGAAAAATAAGAAACATAGTTTTACTACAAACTGTATGTATATAGCACTGTGACAAACTTCAATATCAATGGCAAAAGTAAAAGTACAGCCCGGATCACATCCTTGTTATTTTGTACAAAATACAGCTGACCCGTTAGAGACCATGAGGTCAATCACTACAGACCAATATTTGCACCAAAAAATTGCATGTGAAACAAATCGGTCATATTAAGCAGACGTTAAAGGGCAAACATCAAGGCATCAAGAATAAGGGGTTTTTACACTCTGCGTTTTTGACGGTCTAGGACTTATCCATTTTTCATACACGTCCTTAACACAAGAGTGAATCTGTTCAGTGAGTTTTGCCCGTACGTCCACACGTTCGTTCAGCTAGAAGTGATTCATTCAAGGGCAGGCCGCCACGGGAAGTCAAACAACACGTACAAGATGGCCGAACATACTAGACTAAGAACCTATAGCTAGACTCCAGGATATTCATTGTATGTCAAATATGAAGTGGGATATAGCCAAAAATATAATTTAGTGGGTATCTTGTTATATGACTCGGACTGCACTCCATTGCACATGACCCAATCACAGCTACTTGATTGGTCCATCCTTAATTAGAACATGCGTCTTGTGCATCCAACATCGCAAGGATCAGAAAATGGTGTCGTAAGTACAGACCACACTGTGTGTTTTTGTTTTTTGAATAGGCCTTTAGGCCTGTACTCACTGACCCGTTTTTATCATTGGAAACAAGAGGCCTAAGGTCCTGGTGCTCAGCCGAAATGAATTGGATCAATTTACACAACATAGAAAGTACCTGGTAGGTCACTATCAACCTTGATTTTGTTTATATATTATTGAGATACCTGTATCATGTAAAAAGACCCTTCGAAAAATAATGACACAACGTACCACTATCAGTGAAATTTAAGAGTTTGAGCCTGGGATCACCTTGAAAAGTAGGTCACCTATCAAAACCTGGGGGATATGTAATAGAGAATTATTAGATACACCAACCATAAAAATATAGTCATTCAAGCAGCAGCCAAAGGCATTGAGATGGCAAAAACGTTATATCCAAGATGGATGCCTACCAAATTAGTAAAAAAAAATGAAGAAAATGTAAGATGCAAAGGTAAAAAGAAAAGTAGGTCAAATCAAAAACCTGTATGGTATATGTGATGTATCCTTGCTAGGAGAACCTACCATAAACATTTTATGTAAAACGAGTCACTTATAAGAGAGATATCACACTTTTTAGGTTTCCACTTTTGGCCCCTTGGTGGCCAAGTCAAGAATGAGATTCGAGAGATTAATCAGCATTTTGGGTAAATAACGTCACAGCATGTAGAATCCCAGGTGAATGTCATCAGGCAGCTGAAGTACCAGCACTCAGAAAGCGAAGAGGTGGAAGGTGACTAAAGACATTACATACCACAAATATGTCCAAGGACATTGTGCTCTGACGGAGCTACGAAAGAGAGCCGTAAAATGTTTGTAGAGAGTGACTGTAGAGCTGTACCCGCTAATCGGGGTGCCAGATGGCTCTACCAGTGTTCTCTACAGAATATTCACGCATATTCTTTGCTTTCCAGCACCATGAGCACGGATGTAGTGCAATAAATATGTGCTTCCAGGTACAGAACACACAATAGTGGTCCTAAATGTACATTGTTTAGTTAGCCAAGGTTAGCCAGAGCTCGCCCTTGATTTATTCAATGAAGGTGACCTAGTCTGTCTTAAAATGGCTCTATCTATCACCGCTGTCAATATTTCAGGTATCTGCAGAGGCACTCAGGACATGGACTTAGAAGCGTCATGCCCAGTTTCCCGTCGCTAAAGGGTGTTTGCGCTGACAAGTGCACTAAGCCTTTTAGCAGTTCAATTGTCAATGCTTGATTGCGACGCATGGGGTTGTAAATCTGAAATTTTGATATGATATTCCGGACAGTCGGGCAAGTAAATGGTGAAAAGTAAACTGGTAGTTGACCACGGACATTTTTTGATAATCGACAAATTACACAGACATTGATATTTTCACTCTTTTCAGCCAACTGGCAGAAAAATCTCAAAACACCAAATTATTGCCAAATTATCAAAATTCAAAATTGATCTGTAGACTTGCCACAGCAAATATTTTTTCAATACCTCTCCAAGTATGTACTTGATAGTTAAAAACACACTCGTGTGTAATTGATAGGTCTCGACCCTCCAACCTTATTCATTGGTGGTATTGTCTCAAATGGAGGCAAGACCACCATTAATTTTTTAAGCCTTTTAGCAGTTCAATTGTCAATGTTCGACCGCGACGCATCAAATACTGCGTGGGGTTGTGAATCTGAAATTTTAATATGATATTCCGGTGGCAGCCATCTTGGATTTTGACACGTTTTTATAGGGTTCTTACTAATGTCTATATAAACACAGATGTGGCATCTTGGATTTTGAGGTGGTGATCTACTCTTCGATTGGGTTCTTACTATAAATGCCTATTTAATTTCCCCCACACACCAAATTTGGCGTTGATACGTTGCTGACTTCCCTTCTCAAAATATTGAGCTCACACGCATCCTCCCAAGATTTCAATATGTAAGGCGGCAACCATCTTGGATTTTGACGTGGTGACCTACTTTTCGATAGGATTATTACTTATGACTATACGTACCAACACACCAAATATTGCTTTGATACATCATTTACTTCTCTAGATCGGTCCACAAATGCACTCGCAAGATTTCAACAGGTAAGGCAGCAGCCGTCTTGCATTTTGACAAAAGGATATTTCATGCCCCCCTTTCGTTCTGCTGAGTGACCGGGGACAAAAAGCTGCTCGAGTACAGTCGTCCATATAAAGCCCTTTGCCCAAGACATTCATCAAAGATTATTCTTTACTGACTGTTGTCAGTTGGGCTTGTGTTCTGGATCTTTATGTGCCTTTGGTCTGATATTGGCATTTTAAGTACTGGGAGTGGGTAGCTAACATGCCTAATATGTGTAGGCTTTTTTGGAAACGGGACCTATCACTGGTCTCAGCGCATTGTGAAAAATAGCATACTGCTTGTATAATCAATCTACTGGAGGCTATGGTGTAGCATTTTTAAAAGTCTCTGGATAGAGTGTTCCGGGGACAACGGGGTCTATTTATATTTGTCAGGGTTGATTGTCAGCAGTCGCTATCGAATCATACCTTAATCTATCACTGACTTTAGGGTTGGCCACTTTCTCCAGGGGATATTTACAACAGCTGCACCGGAATCGTCAGGATTATTGCTCTCATGTGACTAGGTCATATTATGGGGTGCCAATAGGTAATAGGTAATGGGTAATTTCCTAGTCTTAATAATGGGAAAAGTGCCACTCTTAGTGTAATTTTAGAGTTTGACTTCTTCTACCTTGATAAGTAGGTCCCACTAACCTTATTTTCTGTCAACATATAAAGATGCCTAATAGGTGTCTGCAAAATCACTCTGAGAAATTGACAAAACATCATAATCAGTGAAATATTGTCGACATATCAAAGTGGAAGTCTGGGACAAATAATGACTTAACATGCCACTATTGGAGGAATTTAAGAGTTTTACCTCTGCGACCTTGGAAATGAGGTCAAGTTTAAATTATGTTAGCCCAATATTCAGTTCTTCAGATTAATTGTTAGCATTCATTTGAAGATCAGACAGTGACAGTTTGTTAATATATGACCCCCACTCAGGCTTTTATGACATTTGACCCACTCAAACCTAAAAGGTAGGTCACATTGACCTCAATTTTGGTCATCATGTAGAGATGCCTAATGAGTGTCTACAAGCCAATTTGAAGAGTCCATGTCAAATACTATTAAAGAAATGTGTCAGTTTTTGGTGAAATTTTAGAGCTTGATCTCTGTGACCTAGAAGAGTAGGTCAAATCGAAAAACCTGTGTGATGTGTGATGTATCCTTGTTACATGAACCCACAATAGATATTTCGTCCCACTAGCTAAAACCATGAACAAAATGGCAAAAAACGGATTTTCAAGATGGCCGCCTGGAGACCAGAAAGTAGGTCGAATTGCGAAAAACAAAATTTATCCAGGCACATTGCCCAAAGCTACCATCGCCCCAGTGGTTACGAAATGTGCTCCACACAACGGATGACGATGTACGCCGATAGACGACAACAGACGACAAAGGAAACCATGTATAAACTCCCCGCAGGTCAGCTAAAAAGTTTATGCCAAATAGTAAGGAAATGTGCCACCTTTCAGTAAAATTTAAGAGATTGAGGTCTGTGACCTTAAAAATTAGGTCAAATCAAAAACCTGTGTGATGTGATGTTTCCTTATTACATGAAATTACCACAAATGTGTTTTGTTGCTCTAGTTATAACAGTTAGCTTCAAAATGTTGAAAAACGTTTTTTCAAGATAGCCGCCTGGAGACCAGAAAGTAGGTCAAATTGTAAAAACGAAAATAGCACTACCATCAGGCTATTAAGTCAGCAGCGGCGGGTTACCAGATGTGCTCGGCTTATGGACAACGATGGAGGCTGACAGACGCTGACGGAAGAGGACAGACACCACTGTATTTATAAGCTCACTTACCAAGCTAATTGACAATCGACCATAGATACACTTAAGAGAAGAATGTATGTCATCCAAAGGATCTGTATGTTTGGCAAGTCTCATTCCATGCGAAAAAAGACAGATGCAAATACACATGGTTGCAAATACGCATGCACCAATAATGTCCCAGTAATTGCCCTCCGCTTGGTCTGCCTCAGAAATGGTAGGTAAAACCTGGACACCGATTTTGATTGCTGGACTTTGTATCATTGGATCGCACTGCCTGGATTCTAAGAACCTCGCATTCAGTTCAAGATGAATAGCTGTTATAGGTAGAGCAACAAAACGACAGCAGTTCATAGTTGATTTGATTCGGTAACCTCATCACATAACCAAACTTCCACTGACACAGAATCAACCAATGTTTATAGCGTTGACCTCAGTAACTTGCACAGTAACATGACCATCCCTTGATCAAAAAAGATGCCTTCGAAATAAAACTGAAGTGTAATTCGCTGACATCAAAGGCCAACAGGTAGCCCGACGGGGCTTCATCAAATTCACGGAACAGACTGGACTGAATGGCTGGGACGTCAAACTTTCGGGGCAGTTGATGATGTGACAGTACTTATCCGAACGCGACTTACTGATAACAGATTTGCACATGTCTATTTACGATGTTATACACATTCTTTGTGGTGATGTAGTGCTTTGTTGTGGTTATTGGTTAGATTCTGTAAGATTGTTTAAATCCTGCCCAAGTGGGGTGACCAACGCGTTCATCAAGGTGACCCATTCAATACAACCGCAATTGGAAATGGAAGATTTATTCACCACTGGATTCTTAGCTCCGCTCTGTGATATGGCCTAAGTCCAGCCTCTTCACCTACCATGCTCATAAGACCAGGTTGAACATTCCCGCAGCCCAGCTGGTCATTGATTCCGGCCTGTATGCTGTTGTTTTTTATTGCTCTAAAAGTCCCAAACCATTGGTCCACTCAGTCCGTTCCATCAATTCGATAAAGCCCACTTGAGGCGAGATTTATTGAATGCAGGTGATGCAATCCAATGATGCAAGACTTAGCGTCCAGCGTCCAAAATCTGCGTCCAGGTTTTTCCAACTACCCTCAAAAACAATAACTGGAAGTCAAGTCGCTAATGTAGTGCTACATCTTTGCACAAAGTTTCTCGAGATAGGACCTACAAATAAGTTTCTAGCCCCTGAAAAGTATTTTTATGATAATTGAAACAGACACAGATTTTTTTATATATACTGTATATATGGCGTAAATATACTCTATTATAGTACGAAAATGATAGTATACTTGAAGATATTCATTGGACCTTCATTTTCTCCCGTTAAATCTCTCACATGACATGCTTCTTACCCGCCTTTCTTCTTTTGATTTTTGCCTTTTTTTGCTTCAACTAGGTCCTGTGGAGGATTATCTCCTTTCCGATAACCAGTGTTCCCATTTGCCTTAAAATTTAAAAAGGAAATAACCAGTAACAGACAAGGGCAACGAAATAGGAACATTTCTTATTCTAAAACTATAAAATGGGCAACTGAAGCAGATACTGGTAAGACTGAATATTAAGTGCCTGTTTGGTGGCTTTGTCGAAAGGTTTCCACAGTCCTCTATACCGATATAAACCTGATATACAGAGATATGTACCTATTAAAGTGATTGTAAAGGTATGAAATTTGTGTTTGTTAGGTGTAATTATGATACTTGCTAATGGCACAAGGTATATGTTTACTGAGCTGAGCTGGACATACAGGGCCTAGCTGGATGCTATTCTTCTGCGGAAAGATAGCAACAAACACATTGAGTTCATGCTGAAAAGCAAGAGATATTCAGGGCAGTATATTTTGGTTACCATTACCTACTTGCGAAATTCACGAAAATATCCTGCATGCAATGTTTTTCAGTTCTACAGAACATAATAAAAAAGTTAAATAACATACCATGTTTGTAGCACCACTGTGTTTGTTTTGCTCTTCTTTCTTTGCCACATCTTCATCTTTCAGTGGATCAGAAGCAGTTTTAGCATTGGTCTCAATGCTGTCTGTGTCTGGCTCAGGTTGCCGTCCACCACCACTCTCATCAATCCCTCCAGCATCTTTCTCCTGATCTTGTGAGTCTCTCGATTTGTTTTTTTTTTTCATCCTCTTTCTCCTGATTGGTAGGTATTGGTATTGATTCAACTTCATTTTTCAGTGTATCTGCTTTAGCATTGGTCTCAAAGCCGCCTGTGTCCTTCTTATTATGTGACTGTCCTCCATCATTTCCATCAATCCATTCAGCATCATCCTCTAATGACTTACTTGTGTCATCCACACCAGTCGGATCCTTTGGAGCTCGGAATTCTCTCTCTTTTTGATGCTCTTTCTTGGGCGGTGCTGGTGTGGATTCATCTCCATCAGCTGCTTCTTTGTTTGCCCCAGGAATCTCTCCCTCCACCTGGCTGCTCGATGCTGCATTCTGATTGGCTGCATCAGCCTTTGCTCCATGTTCATCTTTCTTTTCTGACTCTCTAATCTCCGTCTTTTCTCCCTTAGTTCCTACACATTTTTCTCCTGCTGCTTTCCTGTCGACTCTAGATGCTTGTCCCAAACCTGCAGCAGACTCTGCTCCATGCTCATTCAACGTTTTTGGCTCATGAACCTCTCCATCATTCCGGTTGGTTGATACACCTTTTGCATCACTTATATATGGCACATCAATCTCATCAGCTGTACCCTTGTTTACCTCATCTCCTTCAATAGAAATTGTTGTTACTGATGCAGATGTGTTGTCTTGATGCGTGATTGTGCTCAGACTTGTATTTTCGCTCGATCTCTGGGTTTGAAAGGGGACTATGTTACCAAAATTCATCGGGGGGTTACCAAATACCGTTTGCGTTGGCATTTTATTGTGTTCTGGACCATCACCACCACCACCAAAACTTGTGCTTAATGTTTTTTTCCCAATTTTACTCTCACGCATATTGTTCCCTTCAGAACGGTTGATGCCAGTGGCACTATCCGTGACTCTGTTCCTAAGGTTATACGCATGATGCAGGGTGTCTGGCTTTCCACGCAGCGCAGTCTCTTTGGTGCTCTTCTGCCATGCTGGCCTCAGGTTCACATCCGTTTTCATGACTTCTGCTGCTCCTGCTTCTGAAATGATAAAAGACCACCCAGTGAGTTATACATCTATTGAACACTATGTACCAGTTCAATGTTTATTCTACATACTTTGGTTGCAGCATAGCACTGTTATCCTCACAGTGTATAAAGCACTGAGCTTTGATTTTGCGGCAGCAGTTATGGTTCGAGACCACTAACTGGTTGGGTTGATGCAGAATATGAAAGATGTCAATTCAATGTTTGAATAGCTAGACACCCTAGGTGTTTAGAATAGAAATTGATATCTTATTATCAGTTTGGTTGTAACATCAAATATTGCTAGGTGGAGCTACACTAATTTATAAACCTCAGCGAGGCACCTTGATTTTGCCCAACGTCTGAGCGCAACCCCTTGTGGTATTTGGTGAGACAACCAATATCTCCAATTATTGAATTAACAAACGATATGTAGACTCTCTGGGCAAACCATTGCGTCATCCTAATTGGGTCTCTTTATGGACTGCCACAAAGAGCGGGAATTCGTGCAGCTTGACGATTAGCCAATGGGCATTGCTGTAACAAAGCTGTCAGGACATTTTCTGTCACCGAATCAGAATGCTCAGCATATAACGCTTTGGCATACATAATAATGATAATACTGTAACTGATATTCATACACTTCATTCCTACACTTCATTTCTCCACTGGTATAAATGTATACTAGTTGACCTACATGTGAACAAATAACAAACAAAACAATTAAATGCAAACATCTTTGGAAGATCAAATGTCAGGTTACATAAGGTAAATTGAAATATGACTACTTTAAACTTTATTTGTGCTAATTAGTGAAATTCATTACAAATGTTATTCCGACTACAGCACCCCTTGCCGCCAGTTGATAAACTATCGCCACACATTATGGTTGGCAAACAGCCAAGTCGTCGGTACAAAACCTCCAGAAAGCTCACCACTTGTTACCTTATGTAACCTGACATTTTATCGTACAAAGGTTTTGTCCGGAGTGTAACAATATGCAGCTAGAAAGAAGCTCAGTCAATGGAGGTAAAGCCGTGAGTGTGCAGCTCATTGTACGACAAAAAATGTGCTGATTTAAATGTGCTGTGGGTTAAAATAATTTATCATCAACAGATAACTATATCGCCAACAGTGGAACTGCAGTTCTCCAGTGACTTCGACCAGTTAGATGGTGCAGATGTTTCAATCAATACCGGCGCCCTCTAAACAGCCTCCTACCATCTCATGTGGTGTCTTCCTCCCCCTTTCAACTAACAAGCTCTGGCTTCCACCTGAGGATTGCTCTGGGTAGTCATGTTGGTTCTATGTGACATGCAGACATGTCCGGACCGTTTCAGGTGCCATTTCTTCGGCAAGAGTGAGGCTAGTGTCCATTTTCTCCTCCCTTCACCATTGTTTCCCACATCGGATTGAACCAGCGTACTAGTATCCCCAAGTTTCTTCAGAGTGGGCTGTCAAAGACGTACAATTTGCAACCAAGAATGCGCTGATCAATGTGTTAAAATGATTAAGAAAGCATGAATCATCAAATTGAAATTAAAATGCTAATTTCAACAATGCAGATCATGGGGCTATACTGCCAAAGCTATCCATACATAATCATTAACAGGATCTGTTCTGAAATTCATCTGACTGTTCATTAATGTCCAAATCATTTATAGTGCCAATTTGTCGAGGGGTGCCGAAATTATCTTATTTAATTCTCAATGTGCAGCAGATAATGAGGTAACTGGCAAGTGTTCATGCGGAACCCTCAAGGCCAGGGTCCGGTTGTTAGAAAGCATGTTGGCTCCTAACATCATGCTGACATGTTGTGACATGTGCATTGATGTACATGAAACAACATGTCAACATGATGTTATAAGCTAACATGCTTTCTAACAACCCGGCCCTGGAATTAAAGTCCTAATCAAGAGGACAGAACAATTTTGACGCTGAAAATCCTAAAAGGGTTGAGAACACACATAGTTGAACCAAAATTATATAAGCAAGCTAACCTTATATATTTTTTTGTTTAACTTTGTTTTCAATATATTTTGCCTCTCAATATCTCAATTTTATTGTATACGACGTAGGAGTATCAAAGCCTTAATCTTAGGGTGGCCGATACCATAGATGTGATAAGGACGACCGGGTGTAAGTTTGAAAAAAAAAATTACGCCACGCCATGCCCAAATTTGCTGGAACAAAAAACACCTACACTGACAGACAGATGATGTCAAGTGGAACGTAGGCCATCCAATACTGAGACACACATGGCGATTGATAATACCCTTCCCTGGCAATTGGCACGAACCCTTCTCAAAAATGCCAAAATCTTACCTGTTGCAGGGCTGGCCAGTTTTCCACAGCATGGGCAGGACTGACCAAGTTGAACAAACATCTTGCAAGGTGCCCCATCATCTTTTCTGCTTCCCTGACACTGGATGTATTTGTTCTTCTGTCCACATGATTGACAGAAGCGCCCAGTTGAGATTAGAGTGTTGCAAGGTTGACCTTTGAATTCTCCATCACAAACTGGTAGTTTTAGTGACTTCGTCATATCTGTGAACAGGAAGTTATCAATACAGCAAACAATGAAAATACAAATTGAAAATATTAAAACCAAGACTAACCTGTTAACATGAGTATGAAAGCATTTTCTGTCTGCAAAACTTACAACATTAGGCCACTAGATGGGCTTTAAATAGAGTCAAGATGGGTCCAAATCGGTCATTTTTAACCCTGTGGTTGTACTTGGTACCGCTCGTGGCCATGTCAAGTTGGACAACTAACATGAAAGGCATATCATGCAAGCAATGACAGGGGATAATTATATGTGACTGTAACTTAAAGTTTTAAATTCACGATGGGTCAACTCAGACCTCTGTCTTCCAAAGGGAAGATCAGTGGCGTAGTAGTGGTTAGAGCACCAGGTTCATAATCAGGAGGTCGTGAGTTCGATTCTTGGACGGTCACCGCTGTTTCGTCCTTGTCTCCTTGAGCAAGGCACTTTACCCTACTTACTTCTCTCCACCCAGAAGTAAATGGGTAGGCTACCTAGCTGGCAGGGATGTCAAACTATGAATGATTGTCCTGAGCGCTGTATAGCTGCAGCTAGGACCTGTGATATTCCCAGAGAGTAGAGCTTGAATCATGAATGTACAGGCCAATATTGCAATTTTTACCTATTTTAGTTTTGGCCGCCTGGTGGCCAAGTCAAGAACCAGATCAGACCGAAACTCGGTTTAAAAGGTTACATGACAAAGGGAGTCATGTGTACCAAAGCGATATATTACATTTTTTATTTTTTTTAGGTTTGGCCCCCTGGTGGCCAACATTACATTTCTAGAGCCCTTGATCCGGATTCGGTTTTTGCTTTATCTTCCCTCAAGATCGTCCACTGTTCCCGAACCGAAGCACGAGCCTAATACCTCATCCCCAAACAATAGCAAGGAGGCTGTTCCATAGATCAGCCGCCCTCCCAATTACTAATCCAACAGATGGCAACAGAGTTTAACACCTCCTTTGAGTTGAGGATATGGGTCACTGCTGCTATGTGTGATTATTGCATAACCAGAGGTGTATAAACAAGCATAATACTAGACAATGCAGTCTGTATCACCCCAGGTAGAGATTAATTACCAGCATATATTCTATGCTTATTGTTTTGTGTAGCTAGGACTACTCTGTGACTTTGATGAACAAAAATATCCAAAGATTGTGAAAGTTATTTTGTTCTTAGGATGCTTAATTTGGGCTTATTTTGATGTAACTTTGACAAACTGATTATTACGTCTGTGACTACATGAATATATGAGCAGTTTTTGCAGTGAAATGTCTCAACTTACAAAATGAAATGGCCAGGGCCATTGTGCTCACCTCATGTGGAGGAAAGATGGATAAAGAGCATGGTATTGTGTCATGTAGTGTTAGGTTTGATGTAGGTCCAAGCAATTACAATTTCCCCAAAATGGCCAATTTACAGTACATTCGACCTCTGTGACCTTGAAAAGTAGGTCAAATCAAAGAAGACCCGGGTGACACATTGAATGGTTTTTAGAATTAGATGTACCTATGATATAAAATTGGTGCCAATCGGGCAAGTCATTACTAGGAATAATGGCATTTTGAAGAATTTAGGATTTGGCCCCCTCCCTGGAGGCCAAACGGCAAATCAGATTGCACCAAACTTCGGTACCTGAGATCACCTGACCAAGGGGTACATGTGTACTTAATTTGTGATCAATAGTCATTGCAGTTAAGAAACGTGCCACAGTTACGGCCTGACAGCGAATTTACGCCCTTTGACCTCTGTGACCTTGACAAGAAAGTCAAATTAAAAACCTGTTAGACATATACTGTATGGTGGTTAGATGTACCCATGATATCAAGTTGGTGGCAATCGGGCAAGAAGTTAAGGAATAATCACATTTTTAAGGTTTTTGGATTTTGCCCCCTGGTGGTCAAGCGGTGAATCATATTGGACCAAACTTTGGTCCCTAAGATCACCTGACTAAGGGGTAAATGTGTACCAAATTTGGTATCAATAGTCATTGCAGTTTAGAAACGTGCCATCGTTACATCCTAACAGCCAATTTACACCATTTGACCTCTGTGACCTTGAAAAGGAGGTCAAATCAAAAACCCGGAGGATATATGATGCACCTTTGCTAGAAGTACCTATCATATTTTTTTCAAAATTTCCCGACTACTAAAAGGGAGATATTGCATATTTCACTTTTAACGTTTGGCCCCCTGGTGGCCAAACCATGAAACGAATCGGACCGAAACTTGGTCTCCAAGGTGTCATTACATAAGGGTACATGTGTACCAAGTTTTAACTCAATAGCTCTAACAGTTACGAAACGTGCCCTGCTAACGGACGACGGACGACGACGGACGACGACGGACGACGACGACGACAACGGACGACGACGACGACGGACGACGGACGACGGACGACGGACGACGGACGCTACGGTATGGGATAAGCTCACCTCTGCTAAGAGGTGAGCTAAAAAGAGGTTTTGTTAGCACTCTCTTTGCATTAATCTACAAAATAGAGTGTTTCAATATTGGTCGAAGTCTTGCCTAAATTTTGTTGAAACCACTGTCTGATTGATGACTTTGATTGCCTGAACAAGAATATATATGCTATTTTACCTAGAGACAATTTATCCTAAAATTAGAATAAAAGGTTTTATAAACCCCACTTTCACATAAGAAACCTAAGAAAATAGTGAAATGTCACAAACCTTATTCTGAGGACGCTTTGTGTTTGGGCTAATTTTGTTCAAACTTTGACCGACTGATGATTAGGTTTGTGTGAACATGAATTATGAGCAATCATAGAAGTGAAATGTTTCATTTTACAAAATAAAAGAGGATTTGTGAACACTCGCTTTGCATAATCTACAAATGAAGGGCTAGGAAAGTAAAGAGGCCATTCCTCTTTCACGGACATTCCCCTTTCATGGAGTCCTGACAAGACTTTTCAAACCTATTGTACAATAAAGCGCAACCAAAGGACATTGTGATATAGTCAACATATATAGCAACACATAGTTGACATATGACCCTCTTTTCAAAAATCGATGACATTTAACTTTTGATTAGATTCATGAGGATAAGCCTTCTCAGTAAAATCTACTATTGCAGAACATTTGAAATTCTGTAAATTTTACAAATAATTTGAACCACATGAGCGCGGGATACTTTTTGTGCTAAAACATCACCCTGCCATCTATACACAGACAGGAACACTGCAGACATTCATCGAATCAATACCAAGCAATTACGTCGTCGGTATGTACCGTCAATTGTACAGTAGATACATGTAGAATAATGTATAGAAATCTGTTTGTATGGATGCTCTCCGCCTGTTGGTCATGGTTTTTGGCTCACCGCAGGGGAGTCTATACAATACCGCAGTGTCTGGCATCCGTCGTCGTCGTCGTATCCTTATTTCAAAAACACGTTTCCCAACCGCTAAAGCTATGAACTTTAAACTTGGCACACATGACCCCCTAGGTCAAATGAACTCAGACAGAAAATTTTGGTCCGGTCTGATTCTTGTATTGGTCAAAGCCAAAAACTCGAAAAGTGTAATATCTCGCTTAACCCTTTGACTGCCGAACGACGTAGATCTACGTTTTAGAAATCCAACAGTCGTCTGCCAAACGACGTAGATCTACGTTCTTCTGTTTACATCACTACGCGCCAGGTGTCTCTTGCTATACATGCTACCTAACGATGTATATCGAAAGTGGGGATTCCCCACATGTGAGCAGACGATCGTTAGACATACTACGCATAGTGTATGGTCATCCTAGGCCCTGAGGTGACGTCAGGTACAGATCAGGACCAAAAAAATGGCGGCATTCCAGGTTGGTAGTTTCTATGGATGAAATGGCCAGGGCCATTGTGCTCACCTCATGTGGAGGAAAGATGGATAAAGAGCATGGTATTGTGTCATGTAGTGTTAGGTTTGATGTAGGTCCAAGCAATTACAATTTCCCCAAAATGGCCAATTTACAGTACATTCGACCTCTGTGACCTTGAAAAGTAGGTCAAATCAAAGAAGACCCGGGTGACACATTGAATGGTTGTTAGAATTAGATGTACCTATGATATAAAATTGGTGCCAATCGGCAAGTCATTACTAGGAATAATGGCATTTTGATGAATTTAGGATTTGGCCCCCTTCCTGGAGGCCAAACGGCAAATCAGATCGCACCAAACTTCGGTACCTGAGATCACCTGACCAAGGGGTACATGTGTACTTAATTTGTGATCAATAGTCATTGCAGTTAAGAAACGTGCCATAGTTACGGCCTGACGGCGAATTTACGCCATTTGACCTCTGTGACCTTGACAAGAAGGTCAAATTGAAAACCTGTGTGACATATACTGTATGGTGGTTAGATGTACCCATGATATCAAATTGGTGGCAATCGGGCAAGAAGTTAAGGAATAATCACATTTTTAAGGTTTTTGGATTTTGCCCCCTGGTGGTCAAGTGGTGAATCATATTGGACCAAACTTCGGTCCCTAAGATCACCTGACTAAGGGGTAAATGTGTACCAAATTTGGTATCAATAGTCATTGCAGTTCAGAAACGTGCCATCGTTACATCCTAACAGCCAATTTACACCATTTGACCTCTGTGACCTTGAAAAGGAGGTCAAATCAAAAACCCGGAGGATATATGATGCACCTTTGCTAGAAGTACCTACCATATTTTTTTCAAAATTTCCCGACTACTATTAAGGGAGATATTGCATATTTTCACTTTTAACGTTTGGCCCCCTGGTGGCCAAACCATGAAACGAATCCGACCGAAACTTGGTCTCCAAGGTGTCATTACATAAGGGTACATGTGTACCAAGTTTCAACTCAATAGCTCTAACAGTTATGAAACGTGCCCTGCTAACGGACGACGGACGACGACGACGACGACGACGACGACGACGACGACGACGGACGACGGACGCCACGGTATGGGATAAGCTCACCTCTGCTAAGAGGTGAGCTAAAAAAGGAAGCGGGGAGATAACGAAGTTGTAGCCGATTCAGATAGTGATGATGATATTCTAGATAGTGGAGAGCAAAGGACTACAGAATACTAATAGATGGGCGAGTTTATTGAATTCCTTATATTTTTCATACAATTCTGAAATATACGTATAAATGTCTGTTTTTCAGTCCGCGGAGGGTTTTTGGCCAAAAGTACAAAATTCCCCAACTTCAAGGAGGCTGTTTCAGTTCCTACCATACAAAAATGTATATTTGGATACTTCGACATGAAAGAACAAGCTAAGGGATCACGTCCAAAGTCCGCACGCGATATTCGCCGGCGAAATTGACCCTACAGTATTTCGCCTGCGAAATCTGTCCGAAAATCGACCGGCGAATGAGAGGCGATAATATAAAATCGCCGGAATGTCAGATGCGAAATTCGCCCACAATCGCGCCTATTCTTCGATTTCGCCCCAAAAATCGCTCCAGGCAATAATGGAGCGATTTTACGAAATTGGTGGCTCTTGCATTCTTGTCCGATATTCGGAACGATTTTGCAACGACTTTCGGAAAAGGCGGAAAAGTGCAGTCACGTTAACAAATCGGGTCATACTAAACAGCGTCCACCAGGTTTAAACACATACATACATTAAAGCCATCAAAGTAAAATCTAATGGTCATAAACGAAATAAGCATGAAATTTTCAGGAAATGTATTTTTTATGGTGTACGTATTACGTTTTGGCCACAAAATTCTATTTTGATGACTATATACCCGACTTTAAACCTGGTGAACGCTGGTGGACGCTGTTTAGGATAACCGGATACTACAACGATCTTGATTGGTTGGCTGAGACTCGGAAACATAAGCCTAACTATGATTAGCTGTATGATTCGGTACATTCTGCCACAATCCTTCGGAATCCATACCATAATACTAAGAACCTCAAACCTCTGTGCCAAATTTGTGTAGCTCCTCGTGGATAGATGTGATGTATATGATTACTGCAGTCAGGTTGACCGGGAATTCCAGTTTGTGTTTTTGTTCGGTCTGCTATCAGCTGATGTCGGAATACGCATACTACAACACATGTAGGCCTCTAATATTCGCTTCGTTCCGATGGTTGGTGAGAGCGAATTAGGCGCGATTATTATTTTCGCCTGCGATTTTTATTCAGTCTGAATTTTCGCCTGATCATAATAGAATCGCCGAAGCAGGGAGCGATTTGGAGGCGAATGAGTGTGGCGATATTCGACCAGGCGAATTTTCGCCCCGATTCGCGCAGCGAATATTCGCGTGCGGACTTTGGACGGGATCCCTAAGGGCTATAGAATACGGAAAGGTTGATGGGTTCGTTGCACTCCTTCTATTTTTTCTGTAATTTTGAAATAAGGGACAAAACGTCCGTTTTCTGGCCTCACTGGGTATTTTGGCGAAAAAGCCTCTGGCAGTCAAAGGGTTATTACAGATTCGTTTTTGATAAAAATGTTATGGTAGGTACTCTTAGCAAGGATACATCACATATGATGCGGGCTTTTAATTTGACATACTCGTCAAGGTCACAGAGGTCAAATGGCGTAAATTGGCCATTTGAGCGTAACTGTGGCACGTTTCTTAACCACTAAGGCTATGAACTTGAGACTTTGTACAAACAACCCCCTAGGTCAGGTGACCTCTGACCCTGAATTTCAGTCCGGTCTGATTTTTTACTTGGCCACCAGGGGGCCAAAAGTAAAAACATAGAAATGTGATATCTCGCTTATTAGTAATTCGTTTTCAATAACATTTTTATGGTAGGAACTCCTAGCTAGGATACATCACATATTCTACGGGATTTTTATTTGACTTACTTTTTAAGGTCACAGAGGTGAAATGGCGTAAATTGGCCATTTGAGCATAACTGTAGTATGTTTCTTAACCTCTAGGGCTATGAGCTTGAAACTTTGTATTATATGACCACTAGGGGGTCAAGACTGAAAACACAAAAAGTACTGTAAGTCCTGAACTAATGACTGCTTGATCTCCAAATTTTTATCACATGTACTCCTAATTAGGAAACATGACATAATACCCGAGGTTTTGATTTGACCTGCTTTTTAAGGTCACAGAGGTCAAATTGAGTAAATTGGTCCTTTGGGTGTAACAATGGCACGTTTCTTAACCGCTAAACTTGAACTTGAAATTTGGTAAACATGACTCCCTCCATCATATAACCTCTGACGACGATTTTCAGTTTGATCAGACTCTGGACTTGGCCACAAGGGGGCCAAAACTAAAAAGGTAAGAAGTGCAATATATTGCTAATTAGTGACTTGTTTTCGATGACATTTTTATGGTAGGTACTCCTAGCAAAGATACATCACATATCCTAAATTGGTAAATTGGTCGTTTGAGGGTAACTATGGCACGTTTCTTAACCACTAAAGCTATGAACTTGAAATTTGGTACACATGACTCCCTACGTCATGTGACCTCAGACACTGAATTTCAAAACTAAAATAGGTAAAAAGTGCAATATCTCGTTTATTAGTAACTTATTTTTGATGATATTCTTATGGTACTTACTCCAAGCAACGATACATCACATGTCATACCGACTTTGGTTTGACCTATACACTACACGTGTACAATGTTTCATAACCAGGATGAATTCCAAAGTACAAAATATCTATACGGTGAGCACAATGGCCCACCCTGGCCGTTTCATTTTGCGCGCATAGACACTCTCTGCGGTCATGTGGTTGATTTTACATTTCCAAAATATTGTGCACTATATTCTGTAGAAAGGAAAGATTTCGCGTGCAGAATATTTTTGCAAATTTCGCGAGTAGGTCAGGCCTCGCGAAAGTATTCTGCTGCAAAAATCTCTTGCTTTTAGCTTGAAGGCCTATGTGTATATAATTACACCTAAATTAAACAACTTTTGCTTAATTATTGCTCAGATTATGTTGAGTAGGGGACAATTTACACTACACAGTCCCCATACACTAAGAGCTTAGAGGCAAAATAGACAGTTTAAATTTTCTTGACAAAAAAAATGCTTCACTCGCTAAAGTATTCTGCCGCGAATATGTCCATCGTGAGGCATTTGCAAAAATTATATGCCGTGGATATTTTCCATTCTACAGTAACAACTGCGCACGGCAATTGAACACGTTTGAGTGATCAGTCTGGGTGCGCAAAACACTGCGACTTGCTCGAGACGGGGGTACGCCAACTAGTCGGCATAGCCTCGGCGCTTCATCAAACGATGAGAACTAGGCGAGATCAACAAAAATGCCTTACTTTTATTGCTCTAAAATTGTTATTCTTCAGTCAATTTCAAAATTTAAAAGAGCTATTTGTTATAGAGATATATTTGCTCGCGAACTGTCTCGTTCCCAAAAGCGATGCTGTACAATATTTCATCTTTTATTTCTTTAGTGGGGAGGAAATATTCCCGAGATACACAAACTGAACCGCTAATCCCTCATAATCCGTAGGCAATCTTGATAAAATTGACCGACCAAAAGGGCTAAAACGGTGGGACCTTACAGAAAAATCATCAAGGGCGGGAAACATTATGAAGTAGAGAAACAGATTAGACCGAAAATTCAAGGTCAGAGGTTATATGATGTAGGGAGTCATGTGTACCAAATTTCAAGCTCATAGCTTTATTAGTGGTTAAGAAACAAGCCATAGTTACACTCAAACGGCCAATTTGCGCCATTTGACCTCTGTGACCTTGAAAATTTGGTCAAATCAAAACCCCGTAAGATATATGATGTATCCTTGCTCAGAGAACCTGCCATAAATTTTTTATCGAAAACGAGTCACTCATAAGAGAATCATCACACTTTTTAGGTTTCTACTTCTGGCCTACTGGTGGACAAATCAAGAATCAGATCGGACCGAAATTTAGTGTCAGAGGTCACCTGACCTCAGTGGTCCTGTGTACAAAGTTTCAAGTTCATAGCTCTAGTGGTTAAGAAACATGCCACTGTTTTGAAACAGGATACAGACAACGACGGATAACGACGATGACAGACGACGGTCACAGCGGTGTTGTAAATAGACTCCCCTACGGTGAGCCAAAAAGCCATGCAACAACAACAAAATGGCATTTACATTTTATTCACACTCACTCATAGGCCTACCTTTTAGATGCCCGTCTCGTTCTGAAGCTTCTTCAGATTTGCTGCTCGTTCTTCCTTCCTCACTACTGCCCTGCTGAATACATTTACTGGAATCTCCATCAAGCAAATCCGTCTCCGTTGGCAGTTCATCACGCAAGGTCAAGTTCCGATCAACCGACTGTCCGGAGTAACGTTGGTCCCCACCTTTGTTGTCTTTCCCAGTGAGACTCTCTGAACCGATGATGTGTCCACATTTGAAGCAGTGAGTTGAACCAACCTCTTTCATTTGTTTTCCACAGCGACACACAGTAGGTGGCCCAGGGCCACCTCCACCGGGATCAGCCATTCAACAGCCGTTTTACAAGTCAGTCAGGTAGAACAATCCCTGTGAAGTGAGAAAATTCAAACAGGTGAATTTTTTAACGGAATTTGTTGAAAAAACTTACAACAGACATATCATTGTTACTTTAGTCGTATAAACTCAACCCCTGCGAAATGAATTTTACCTCAGGTGGATTTTGTTGGAAATAGCTGGAATTTCCAGCTCTTGGCTGGAATAAGCTGACACTTTGAATTTAGAGAGTTTCATCGAAAAGTTATAGCTGGCAAAAGCTGACAAAAACTGGAACTTTATCCATGGGGTGGAAATTCTTGGCATTTTCTGGAACTTTACTTTTCGTAAAAGTTCCAGCGCTGGAAATCTCTGTCACTTTGCTATGAGATTGTCAGAGCTGGAATTAGCTGGAAATTTCAAATTCGATGTTTCTGACAATTGTTGGAAAAAGCTGGCATTTGCTGGCATTATGCAAATTGCTATTATGTTATGCAATTCTATCATGTGGTCTTATCACCTGACCTATCCCATGATGCATTACACCTCAGACAGGAACCAGTAGGTTTGAATTTTCAAGTCAAACAAAGAAATCATGTGGGAGCTCTTCTTATTTCTTGATTTTTACCCCGAATTCGATATCAAGATATCCAAAGTTTACACAAATTGAATTGGAACACATAAGGATTCAAATGAATGCAAAAAGGGTAATCTGGACAGGCCTTGAGGTTGTTTTTTTAGCATATGAAGAAGCCTGAATCAGTGTATGTGCTGTAAGCCTGTATTCAGTATTATTGTATGCATGATCGTAGACCCGGATGGTATCATAACTGTAAGATTTTGCATGGGAGATGTCCACAGCTCATGACTCATGTAAGTGATGGAGTCAATCAACAGTCGGCTTGCTCCATCATTCTTTTCAAGGTCGTGCAGTGATGTTATTTGGACATCCATTTTGGACGTCAGTCCCCGTCTGTAACCCTGCCCTCCAGACATCAAAGTGACAGAGTGTGCTATGTGTGGTTAACATCATGTTGATGTCACGGTATCCAGTTAAAACGGCACCTCTTTTTTATTTGGCTCACCTTGTGAGCCTCATGTGATGATGTGGCGTCCATCGTCGGTGGCGGCCG
Organism: Lineus longissimus; assembly: GCF_910592395.1. Lineage (NCBI taxonomy): Eukaryota > Metazoa > Nemertea > Pilidiophora > Heteronemertea > Lineidae > Lineus > Lineus longissimus. Next base: position 11,762,983 of record NC_088315.1, read on the forward strand.
TATTGTTAGCGCGTCACGTTTTGTAAAGTCCGGACTTAAAATTGGTACACATATGTTCCATTGGGCCCTGGGGCAATTCACACCAATCTGGTCAATCCATGATCCTCAAACTTACGAGCCTAATATTACAATGTGAATACTTTGCACTATCTATATTATTAAACGAGAGGCAAAATTTTCCTGTCAGTGATTGTCAATGACGTCATCGTATCAACTGATCACAATTAGCTATGATGTAAATGACGTGCTGTCTCCAGGATGGGCATTGAGCCCTGACGACGCCAGTCGGCATTGACGAGCACTCCAACCCAGGTCATGTGGCAACTTAAACCATCTGCAATGGGGAAGTGTCCGCCTGGCAGAGGTGTCTGCAAGGAGCCTCAGTGAAGCAATAATCTTACGTTTTATATGATAGGGCCTCTTATGCTCGTGTAAGTCCATGGTCAACACACACCAAGAATGATATTTACATTATAACAGTGTGACAAGATTGTGTCAGAAAACTAAGGGATTAGGTCAGTGGCATATGCTCAAAACTTGATAATGCCACAGCAATCATGTTTGCAAGTGACATAAATCACTTGTTTGCATAGATAATTTCAGGTGCCCGCAACAAGAACTGGTCATCCTAGCAACCTCTGTTGGAAGCAAAATCAACCTGCAACCTTTAATCATATTTCTGTGTGACAGAAATTGCTTGTTTGCAGTTATAATTGAAGATTCCATCAAAATTGAATTAGAATTGGAAATCGCACGGCCTGGGATTAAGCAAAATCAATATGCAATCATGTTTGCATGTGAAAAATTGCCTGTCTGTGGTGATAATCGCAGGTGCGTGTGACAAGATTGCAATCAGCAAAGTCAAAACTAAGCGATTATTGGTTTTACTCCACGACAAGAGATCTTCTTGTTGCATATCACAACGATTCTAATCATATAGTCACTGTTGAGTGACAAAAAACGCCTGTTTATTAGTGTGCAGTGCTCTGATCGATTCAAACGTAGAGCAGGTCACATACTCCATATTAAATTTCCAGCTAATGTCAACTAATGCCAGCTATTCCAATAAATGACAGCCCTGACATTCCTCGTTGCATGCTGAATTTGTAATTTCCAGCTAATGTCAACTAATGCCAGCTATTTCCAATAAATGACAGCCCTGACATTGGTAATCAGCTGGAAGGCCTGGGTCAAGATTTTTCCACCTAATTCCAGCTCTGGAAATTAGGTTCCAGCTAATGCCAGGTTATGCCAGCTTTTTCCAGAGCTGGCATTTTCTGGCACTGCCATTTACGAAAATACCGCCAAACTCCAGCCCTGACATTTTCTGGAATTTCCAGCTAATTCCAGCCTCCTGGCAAGAAAAAATAGTTTGGAATTAGGTGGAAATTGCCGGCTTTTGCCGACAATTTCCAGTCGAATTTCGCAGGGGCTGAATTGAGTTTTTGCCAAAGGAATGGAGTGCACAAGGCCAACTGTCCACCTCCGGTAAAAGGGACCATACAGCTCATCCCACAGACCCAGCCTCCATTAAATAAGAGCCAGGAATTTTAGTTCCTCAAATACTGTGGGCGGTGAAGATGTAGTCACTCAGTTGAAGATGAATTTCACAACGTCTTGTCTTATACCTTTTATTCTTAATCTCGTAGATCAAAGAACAGTGGTTTTCTGCAAAATACAATTAATACAAAATTTTGAGTAACTTGAGTAATATAACAATGATTGTACATCAGCCCAACATGTATGAAAGATGAAAGATCTCTATTGGTTTCACACAAATCTACCAACTCCAAGCCAGTGAAATGTCAACCCTGTGCGATGTCACCACCTGGTGTTAACCACACACATTAACACAGAAAATTTTAGACATGACTGGTGAACCAATTCACCTTTCTTTTAGGCCTACAAACAGCACATACAGAACTGAACAATTGACATATTCTTCAGAAAACCTTCTGGACTGAGGAGAAATACTCTACAAAGCTCAAACCATTCCAGAACCGTGGCAAAACCCTGCCAAAGTTGTGGGTGTCCAAAAAGTGACCAGGGATCACCCGGAGACATGAAATGCACAAAGATTTGCCCTGTTTACCGGTCACTGTTACACTGAATACACATCGACAAGTCAAATAAACTTACAGACCGCTGTGAGGAACTTCTCCTCCCACTAATTATGTACGATTTTCCTCATCAATCAGTTTAACATTCTTAGTTTTTGCAAAATCTTCACGAGAAGATTCACAATTCTTCTGGGCGGAAGATGACAAAATGTACTAAACAGGTGGTAGTGAAAACCTGAAGACAATTCTGCGGACGTGGTATACAGAATGTCCAAAAAAAACTGAACTACTAAATTTCACAGCGATACGCGACAAATATCACACAGGTTTACTCAGATTTACAATCCTGAGTTCTCCCAGGATGATCGAAACCGGGTCCTATTGGGTGGTATTGACAGCAGTAGTGTTATGAGGCTCCTAGTACATGATGACACCAACTAGAGTTTATCATCAGCATCTTCTCCATCATCATCCCAGACTCCAGCACAAGGCCAACTTGACCTATAACTGATTACAAAATACCTGATAATATTTGGTCACTTTCATTCCTTTGAAGGCGCGTTTTTTTCAATTGGAGTTAAAAATGTCCAATTGCAAAAATACATACTAAATATAAATTTCAACATTGCCGTGGTGTAGACTAATTTACAAACACTATGATTACCTGGTTTAAACAAATTTGTATTCACAAGAACTGCACTATGGCATCGTGTATTAGTGGATTCCTATTTAACTGGACTACAATTAATTACGAACGGCGTACCCCTTTAAACTAAGAGTAAAAATCCAGTTTCGAGAAGATTTTGTCACAAGTACAATGTACATGTATACAATACATGAATTTAGTTAGATCCTGGCTTGAAGCAATCCTGGCATCATGATCTTCGAGGCGAAGCAAATAACTATCATGAAATTCAATCATGAAGAACTCCCAAGTCAATACTTACTCAAGTGATTTATGTCACAATGCTAATGTGAGTCACATGTACATGTAGCTGAGAGCAATAAGCATTTACATTTAAGGAACTGATACCGTACTGGAGGTATTGGTTGTCTCACCCAAACTGCTCGGTGGAGCTAAAATATTGGCCAAAACCTTGGCAAACATCATAATGAATGCAATATTTTAATGTGGCCCTACAATCAAGTAATTAAACCTGTTCAAGTGTACATGTACTGTAGAAGTGTCAAAAATGCTAATTGTGCAGAAGCGAATATTATTGACCTCAGCCACAAACATTTGGTAAACATAAGACTGATATTTTGGGAGTAATTAAAAATTAAAAGAATGTGATTAATCTTTTTTGTTGCCACCTTGCACATGTATCATCAAAAACTATAAGGACACACGTAACTTTCATTTTGTTGCATTTTAAAGTTTTTTACACTGGGTCATTGTATGGCTGGCATCATCATCATCACCATCATTGTTGATCGGCTTTTAATAACCATTCTTGGTCCTCAGCGGTTGCCTTAAGCGTAGTGTGCTCCTCCTGTGTTAGACCAAATGCCCATGACCACCTGGCATGCAATGTAAACAACAATACGTACAACGTAAGTATGGCGTCGTCAACAGTAGGCGTTCGGGTAAAGACATTACAGCACAGCAGTTGATGCAACGAACGAAAGGTGAGACAAGCTACAGATCATTGCTGGGATCAATCAACTGGATAGCAAGAGGTTCGCGTCCTGATATGGCTTATGACTTAATTAAGTTGAGCATACTCAACAATTCTGCAACATTACAAGACTTCAAACATGGCAAGGAATTCACTTCAGATGTGGAATGGGTACAGCAGTCATCAACTTGTATTTGATCAATATCCAAATTTGCCAAATATAATGACTGATAAGCTACCTGCTCTAGAAGATTCGACACAGAGTGAAGTGTTTGCTGGGTATTTGAATTCGTTGCATGCGGCAATGGGAGCATTCATAGAAACTGAAGCGGATGACGTTTAGTGGCACGTGGGTTCGAAGAAAAGGATTCTATTCAGTGTGACTCACCTACAGTTGGCAAGAGCGCTGTTTGACTGTTTTTGACTTAAGCAGTTTGTAGACAATGGGCTGTAAAAACCACTGATGATAATAAAAAAATAATAATAATAAAAATTTCTATAGCGCCGCTTAAAAATAAATTGTCAGCGGCGCTTTACAGAGATAAAACCATTTTGTACAGGCATAAAAAGGTGAGATAAAACAATTACCCAAAAGCTTCAATAAAAAGGTGAGTCTTGAGTGATCTTTTAAAAAATTTAAAATAATCGATGGCCAGCATCGTTATTGGCAAAGCATTCAAGAGTCGTGGGGTGCAGACCCCGAAGGCTCCATCCCCGGCCGTAACCTTTTGGGCCCGCTTCCACTCCAGAGTTGGAGCCGAGTTTGCCCTGGTCCTGAGACTTGGCCTCTGGAGTGGGAGCTGGAGATAGTCGGGGCCTGCACCCTGCACGGCTCTGAAAGCAAAAGTTAAAATTTTAAACTTTATACGTTGTTGGACGGGCAGCCAGTGCAGATGGTGTAGCACTGGAGTGATGTGGTCATTTTTTCTGCTGCCCGTCAAAAACCTCGCTGCTTGGTTTTGTAGCTTTTGTAGTCTATTTATTTCATAGGTTGGGAGACCATGATAAAGTGAATTACCGAAGTCCAGTCGGGATGTGATAAAAGCATGCACAAGATTGCCTAAGAGATCAACAGGAAGGTATTGTTTTACAGAGGCAATCTTGCGCAAGTAAAAGAAGCCCGACGAGACAACCTGGGAGATTTGTTTATTAAATGACAAATGACTGTCAAATAGTACATCCAGATTGTGCGCTGACTCACTAGGGACAACTCGAGCACTACCGACTCTCAAACATACATTGTCCTTCACCAGTTTGGCCTCCTGATGAGGTGACCGCAGCAGCAGGAACTCGGTTTTAGACTCCTTTAGTTTAAGCTTGTTCTCTGCCATCCAGAGGCGGACATCATCAAGGCAGCTTTCAATTCTATTGATGATCTGGGCTAGTGACGCAGTATCAGAGAAGCTGAAGGCATGCCAGACCTGGGTATCATCAGCATAAAAATGGCCGTCCACGAGGTGACCCTGGACAACCTCCGCCAGTGGACAAGTGTAGCATGAGAAAAGCAAAGGGCCGAGAATGCTGCCCTGCGGAACGCCATGCTTCAGATCATGGATATCAGACAGGCTGGTACCGACTTTAACCCTGAACTCACAGCCTCTTATAAAGTAAGATTCAAACCATGAAAGTGCATTGCCCTGGGCACCAAAGACATCTTTCAGATATCAAGTCAGCCTTCTTACAGGGTGAAGAATTGAAGAGAGACGTCTACATTGTGCCAGCGAAAGAAGCTGAGCTACATGATGAAAATACAGTGTGGAAGTTAAAGAGATGTCTATATGGGTTGACAGGCACATGGCAAAATATTTTGGAAATTGGCAACCACCATTTATTACCCAACCATGTCCTCTTTCTTATGACACCAAGAAACACAATTTACCCTCAGATGACTGAGCACAAAGAAGCTTTAACCAACCATATCAGAACTGATCTTGCACCAGATTAACCGCAGCGGAACTCGGACAAAAAAGGGAGACCAGTGTGTCCTTAGCAAAAATGTTATTCAACCCGTCTCTACCTAACTCCACTGTCCTTCGACATGCCCCTCATTCTTTTCAACACAAACTTCAGCCCTTGTTCTCATTGCTCTCAATGCATTCCTGCAACCCAAAAAATCACAGGGGGTGCGGTCAGGGGACCTTGGTGGCCATTTAATCTCACGGTTGATCGCACCAAATGCATCTGCTACTTGCTGGAGACTTCCAGTCCTCAATCACTCTTTTACCTCAAACACACGCTGCTTAGTTGGAAGTTGCATTTTGCTGGTCTGAGAAAATGAGCAACCTTTCCAACTTGTAAGGACAGTGGAAATACATGCAAAGGATTGCATAATTTGGAGGCCCAACAAAAGCCCTGCACTGGGCAGACAAGGTTTATCACCAAAACATCTATCTGGCGCAATACCAGTTTTGCCATGGATGATTGAACTGTTTCGCGTTCAGTCATCTGTGACAGAAAAATAGGCTTCTGCATCATAGTTTTTGAAGTAAATCTATTGACTCTATGCTCTATTTGTGATGTATGCCTACGCTTTTTCTTTATCGCATATTTGGCAATAATACTCGATCAGTATTCCCCGAATCATGGGTTGATATGAATGAATAAAAACTGTACAGCCTTTTACTTTAAAGGGGTACACCGTTCATAATTACCAAATGGGGTCCAGTTAAATAGAAATCCATTAATACACAATGCCGTAGTGCAGTTATTATGAATACAAATTTGTTTAAACTTGGTATTCATAGTATTCGTATATCAGTCTACACGACGGCAATGTTGAAATTTATATTTTCTACGTATTTCCGCAATTGGACATTTTCAAATTCGATTACAAATTCGAAATTTTTAACAAACGGCGTCTAGGCCTTTATGGATATGATCTGGATATACTCTACCCTCGTCTGTTTATGGGTACCTCATTAAAAATCAGTAGTACCTCCAACATTACTACATGGATTTTGTTTGACAAAGAGGCCCATTTGTGATTGCTGGTTCGCCGGGCTCGGTAAACGTTTGCGGTTTGCGGCATACCATGGTTATGAAACAGTATTTAGTCCACGAAAAAGGGGCCATTCGGGAATCCAGGCACACGTGGTTCTATTAAAAGTCAGACCGGAAGTGTGCTTTCATACAGGGTGTGTCAAAAATCATGTACCGCAGTCAACGATAGGTGAGGGAACTGTTTACCGCTCAATTTTGAACCGAGTCACTTCTGCACTTCTTTTGAACAGTCCAAATTGGCACAAGACCGCACAGGAGCGTTACTCGAAGGCTGAAGTCACAATCACATCCCAGTTGATGAAGGCCTACTATAATGTCTATTTCCTCCTGATCTACATTTTCGAATTCTAGTCCTTCCTCCTCCTCGTCAAGAAGAGGCAATGGTCCTCCATCGACGGGGACAGGTCGGAAGGCTCTTTCAAATCCGCTTTCGACGACTCCGACCGGTACCGTATCCCATGCCTGACTCACTATGCAAATAACATCTAGAAGTTCAATGCGTGGACAACGCCCTTCGTTGTCTGTGTGGTCTTTCTTCCACCTCTTCCAGGCTTTTCTCATTTCGCTCTTCATGGATTTCATCACAGTTAAATCTAGTGGCTGCACGAGCGAAGTGCACCCCGCCGGAATGAGTCAAGGACACCTGCCAGGTTCATCACTCTCATACCGAAGGCTTCCATCCGGTGGACTTTGTAGCGATCTACAAGGAGCAGGAATTGGTCAGCTGCTTCAGCCGTCACATAAGGCTCAAACACCGTGTCGAACCAATGTTCTGCCATCTCCTGTTTCACCCATCCCGTCGCTAAATTCGTTACAACTACATTAGCTGGCAGTTGTTGGTCTTCAAGGGCCGCAAGTTGTCTTACAAATCCTCTACGTGGGAACGTGATATGGGCTTGCAGTTTTCCCCCTGTGGCGGTGATGACAAGTGTTACAGTGCACCCGAGTTTGGTGTTAGATCTCGAGGATCTAACTTCAACAGTTTTGGCCCCTTTAGCATTGGCAGTGTACAAAGGGCGTTGTTCGAATAGAGCGAACGTTTGGTCCATATTGAACAGAAATCTCATGGCAATTTCGAGTCGTTCGATGGTATCGGTGACGTTATCGCGGAACTGCTGCACTCGAATGGCGGCATCAGCGGGTAGAGTTGTCGTGTTTTTGTTTGTTTTCCTGAAGGAAACTTCTTTCGTTCCATAAACTGGTGCACCCACCCGTCCGACGCATGAAATTCGTGCAAGGTTGGCCGTGACTCGACAAGGTCTTGTCTTTCATCGTGCGGCAATGCATTCCACCAGTCTTCGAAAATTGATGCAGCTCTTTCCTGGATATCTTGAATAGCGACAGCCAACTTCTTGTCCCGGACGCCTCTAAAACAATTGAGTAATCGTTCCTCGACGGTGGGCCACAGGCCAACGCCTTTGTTTTTGACGTGTCTAGCTTTTCCTCTTCCATCTTCTTCTTTCTCCTCCAGCTCTCTTAGGTTCCACTTCTGCATTGTGCGCACGGGGATTCGGTAATGTGCGGCGAAATCATGCATGCTTCCGACAGTCCCATCCAGTAGAGCTGCTTCCAAATCCCTTATATAGGAGATCTTATTGGTGACAGTATAACTTCTGCGTCGTTTTAGCAGAGGTTCTTGTTCTTGACGATCCATCTTCAAATTTTTGACATTAGGGAGATAGGCTCCCAGTTTTATGGTGACAGGATGGCCATGACCGTCTGGGGAAGAAAATGTGACAAGTTCGTCCTAACAGAAACTGACAGGATGATCGCGTCCGCCGGGCCAGGTCAATAATTTGTCACGTAACGTTCTCACATAACGAAATGGTGAACGGAATGACCCGCAAAACCGCGCAATGCTCTTCTTTGCAACGCAGACAATCGCCTCATCTTGGATGCTCAGCGGTCGGCAGGACCATGCAGGACCCTTCGGAAGCTACCGAATAAAATTAGGTCTTTAAAGTCCTCTTCATTGTTGAAGAATACTGATGAATTTGACTATAGAGCCCCAAGTTCACAGTACAATGATTCATTATTTCTGGCGCACGCTGTATAAAAAATCGCGAATGATGACAGGGCCAGCGCTTGCCACAAATGCATTGGTCAGCGCCAGTTGAATGCACATCAATGGCCGCGAATAGTTCCATACCTGAATGACACCGGCAGGGGCTGGGCCTGGAGGCCTACCTGCATAATTTGAAAGTACCCATAAACAGACGAGGGTAGAGTACATGTATGTGTACCGTGTCCTGTGTCGATGCTCTTAGCCAGCTGAGGGGCGCCTATACAAAAGGCCATTATACATGTAATATGCCTGTAATGTGAAACAGACAGGAGCAGTGCGCGAGATATGCTAATGAGCAGACTTCCCTCGCTTGAGTTTCTGAAGAATGTTCCATATCGCGCTAAGCTCATCACTGCTGATTATGACAGGCGTGCAACGGTAGGTATCTGCTCCCCAACTTCCACCCTAATACGGTACAATAAGTTACCATTTGATGGGAATGGGACAATGCCCTCACTGTGTATGGAGTCATAGGGAAGGCCACTTAAAAAAAAGAGTTGGTTCTCGTCCTTTTTTCTGGGAAGGGGTGGGTAGGGGGAGGGATTTTTTTTTTTTTAGAATTTGTTTTACCCATTTTGATTGATTTTTGGACTTGCAAATGGGTAAGAAAATGCAAGAATTCCACTTCCCTGTATCTCTTAAATGCCATCCCTACTTAAAAATTGTATCTCTGCTGATGTATCTTTGGTATTTAATAAATAAAAATATAAACAAGAGGCCCAAGGGCCTGGCGCTCAGCTGGATATGACCTAATAACATAGGACTGAGGGTATAAAGTAGTAAATATCGGCTTTATAGAGCACCTGTGAATTCATGACTCCAGGGTTGTTTTGAGGGCGATATTGTAAGAGTTGGTCTTGAGTACGTGAAGGTCCGTGTGAGGCACCTGGGGAGAGAAGACTAGTTGAACGATGGGATCATGGAGGTATAAATAATTATTTATACCTCCATGATGGGATCTGACACGGACACTACTATTGATCTCATTATATGAATACCATTTAATTACAAAAAAGTGAAAACAGATCATATCATATTCCTTGGGATAAATTAAAATAGGAGTGCGGGAACAAGGTTTTTTAGCAGGAGGAAAGCGAGAACATTTTGTGCCGTCGTATTCCGATTTGGCTGGTTAGTGGTGAAATCTGCTTTTAATTTTGCAAATTAACATATTCGTTTTTCGAGTTCTAACGTTGTCTGAATTAAAGATGCTTTCCCAATGCTTGACTGGTCTGGCAATTAAAGAGACATTGCCAGGAAAACGTGACGTCATTTTGGCCATTCTTCTTACCGCACGCCCTCTCTCTCCGTAAAAGTTCCTGACATGGTGTGAAGTGGGAGGGCGCACAATGGGAACCACACTGCCGCGATGTTAATAGTTTCTATTTATAGAATTCAGCGGCAGAGATTTTAGGCACGGAAAAAGTGGATTAACTCGGCTAATCTCAATGGATTTTACCCAGGAATGTTTTCAAGGCGAGAGAAACATCTGATTTAAGTACTGCGCTTATTAGATTTCATGTTCAGGCCGAAGATTGGCCTAAAACGTGGACGAAAAGAGTGCATTATCGAGTGTTGGAGAGGTCACGTGATTGGACGAGAAACCTGAACAAAGTTTTCGTGCTTTTAGCTGTCAACATCAATGGCTATAATATACTCCTACGGAATAGTAGAACTAATAGAACTAATTTCCGAAGTTTCCAATAGTTTGAACACAAATCAAAACATCGCCCATCAGCTGGACTCAGATCTGCATAAATTACGATAAATAATGATGTCGTCGCTTCAATTTCGCAAAGAAAGTTGACTCCATTCGAAGGTTGTTTTGACCAAATTCTGTTGAACTCATCGTTATGAGGGCATTTGAACACATTCTCGTTGATCTTTTCTATAAACGTGTGAAGTTTCGTACCAAAATACGTTTCCGTAAAGGCTTAAAAAAGAAAATTTGTCACTTACAAAATCATCGCTCCGGTAGAAATAAAAAGGTCACCGCCATTTTCTTGATGATAGTACTCCAGGTAACCGGCGGGAAATTTAAAGCGGGGTCATCCGGGGTCAAACAACAGTTTTGCTCACTACCGCCAACTGGTGATATAAATCCACACTAATCTATTTTATATCAAAACTTCTGTATCATGAAGACCTTTTCAACTTTATTTCGAGCTTTTATCTGCTGGAATAGAGCGTCAAAAAATTGTTTTTTCATTTACGCATTTTGCCCCCTGGGGAGCTGAATTTGAGTCGAATCGCCCAAATTTTTTTCCGTAAGCAACATTTTCTGCGGTGTTTATAAGCAAGACTAGATTTGAAGTGCCTCGGTTGTATGATTACAAAATGCCCAACTTTGCCTACAGATGGATGGATGGATGGAAGGATGGCAGGATGGGTGGAAGGACGGACACCAATCGAATAGCTATTTGACTAGCTCCGCTGACTTTGTCAGCTGAGCTAAAAAATGATGAAAAACCAATATTCTGTTTGTCTCCATACCAGTGGAAATCTAGGGTCAGTGGACAAATCCACAGGACAGAACTGCACAAGGCTGCTGCCTGTACAAGACCATAAAGTGAACAACCAAGAATGATATCTAGAAAAAAAGTGTATTCAAACAAGTATTGCATCGCCAAGGGTGTTCACGAATGTCATACCATGAGCTGAAACACTGTCCTTTGACCAACCCACTGAATTCTTTTCCAACCACTCTAGAATGTCATTTTTGAGTTTGTTTTTCTGAGGGTGCTGGGCAAGAGGCAATGGATCTGGCAGTGTACTAGTGAAGTCTCTTGCCCCTTCCATGAGGACAGTGAAAACTGACTGAACTGGTCTGTCTTCCTCCCTTTGTTCCCTGGCCTGCAGAAACTGGATGAACTGCCCAAGCAGAACAGTGACATCTGACACAGTGACATCTGGTGAAACTTGAGTGAGATCAACCTTTGTTTTTCCTGCAAATGAAGAGATTTGTAAGTTTTTGGCCGTTCCAAAGTTTCAGTCATGAATCCCACAAGTCAAACTGGAATCATGAGTATGAGCACATGGCAATGTTTACAACACAGGAACCAATAAAATCAAGAGAAAACGGTCACGTGTCAGAATTTGTACCAAATAAAGAAAAGCACATGGAAGTGTTTTGTAAAAATGAATCACCAGCCAATTAGATCGTTCGAAAATATCACGTGACCGAGTTCTTCCAGAAATAAAGCAGGGATGGTCCTAATAAAATCGTCATTCATCTGCATCATAAAAGCATGCCATCCTCCGTCAACATGTCGAATGATACATTTGAGACTTCATAAATAATCTGTTTGAGTAATGACTTTATAAAAACAGCGCAAACTCACCGACAATTACTTTGACATAACCATGCCTGGCCCTGTCAGAAAGGCGTTTGTTGTCATACACACCGTCGGAAAACTCGGCGTACAAATCGGCGAGTTAGGTCATGATGGTCGATTTTGACCCCAAACCAATCTTTTACAAGTCCGCCCCTCCCTTCCTGGGCGATACTGACCACCACGAACACCATGGCAGGGGAGAAGTTGGCCTAAAAAACCGCGTCAATCTCACTCCTCTCAGCTTGTTCGTTTACGAGATGGCGTCTGCGCCGAATGGTTCCGAGTGATTCCGAAGGCGGATCAACGAAGTAAAGGGCGGGAATTTCAAATTTCATCATTCAGGATCGCTTTCCAACCGTTTTTTACGAAATAAAAAATAAAAATAAAATCGGGTCGGGGCCATTTCGGCGGGTCGGGCGGGGACGATAACCAACTTATTTTTTTTAATGGCCTAAGAAGACATTATTCATTAGTGTTGGTACAAGTGATTTTGCCCAAAAAGCATGCGCATTCAAAAAACAAAATATGCAAGGTATCACGTACATGACATGATGACCATGACGACGTGCAGAAAGTGCACTGGCCAGTGCATACCCTATGGCTATGTACTAGTAAACATGGTAAACATGAACAACATCATTATTCATCGGCAGTTCATTTTACTCCGAGTTTTTCCTGAAACATATAGCCATGATGATTAGGCCTACCATGTACCATGACCAATAACAGCACTAGATCATGTAGATGTCAACAACTTCACATGAACCGTATAATCCCGCATGGCGCATGCGTCTAAACCAAAGCCCCAAAATCACTTGTTTTGGTCTATTTCACTTGTGTTTCCCCCGTCTCCCAGTCCATAATACATTTACAGTTTACAATCCCCGATCATGGCCCAACAAAAGGTCATCGGTTGACTAAAGGAACACAACTGTTCAATGGATTTATAGTTGAATGCGATCAAACTACGTCTTTTCAATCGTGGATTGTAAATTTAACCCCATGGGCCTAGGGAAGGCCCTATAACAATACTTTCGACACAGTTATTATCTCCGCTGCCTCCACCATGTTACACGCAGTGCTCACTGCTGATTTTAAAAAATGCACCACCTAGTCAAAACAGGACATATGTTCTTCTAGGAATAGATCTCTTTCCAATATTTCGTCATTCCACTATCGTCATCACCTCATGATACTTTCATTGACATTACAGGCACACATCCACAGAGCACTCTTCAAATCAGCGACACAGTGGTTATCCAACTTGGATTATAAAGGTAATTTCTTAGCCCCGCACAGTGGGTTTCACTCTTGATAAAGGGGCACTATTGCTAGCAGCTAGGTAGGCAAGATAAAGTTAGACGAAGTAGCCGATAGGGGTCTCTCACCCCTCAAAGTCCGTCACAACTATTCAAGCTTGTACAAGGAATACATGCAGCGCTGACTCTAACAAGACCCAATGGGAATGTCGCACAGTCATCTGTCAAAAACAAGACCTATGTTGTAGTATGATCTCTTGCCAATATTTAATAATTGCACTATCGTCATCACCTAATCATACTTCATTGACATTACAGGCACACATTGACATAGACCACTGTTGCAATCAACGACACAGTCGCTATCCAAGTAGCATTATAGAGGTAATTATCATTATCATACCTCATTAGCATGTGAACCAATCGCGTCGCGTCCTTTGCGATCACGGCAAAGCCTCATGGAATAATGCCTTTCACCGTTGAATAATTTTTCATATTCCATGCCTACAACTTCAATTTCTTCATATTCCATGGCTAGAAGTTCAATACTAATATAATATCCAAGATAAAGTTACAAGAAGTAGTCAATAGGGGTCTCTCACCTCTCACTGTATGTCCACACTATTCACGCTTGTACGAGGAATACATTCAATGCTGAATCTAACAACACCCAGTGCCCTTACTCTGTATATTAGTCACTGGAAGATGGCCCATTTCACTCCTTGCTTCTACTTCACCTATAGTCTCATTGCAAACGCCTCAGTTCTATGATATCACATTCACTTTCAGCTGTCATGCAACGCAACAACTGTGCTATCTGCCATCGCACATCAACGAAGAAGTGCAGCCGCCCACATTCCACCTCACGTCTGTCCGACCAGCTGCAATCCTCGAGGACGCCCCACTGTACCACGATTTCACTACGATGTTTGACAAGAAGGAGCAGTGCGCGAGATAGGCTAATGAGCAGACTTCCCTCGCTTGAGTTTCGGAAGAATGTTCCATATCGCGCTAAGCTGACCACTGCTGACCATGACAGGCGTGCATTGGACTGGTACAGGTTGGAACTGAACATTGAATATGCTGGTGGTGACGCTTTCTGATGAGAAGTTGGTCGTGACTGATGCAGTATTGTTGGACTTGTCCACAGCATTGTTCAATCATTGCTCTCTGAGCTGCCTTGATTCTGTACTTACCCAAATACTAAGACCAAATGCCTGTTGACTGTGCTTTAAGAGAGACTGGCGCCATGCCTAGAGATATGACTGACCCCTATTGGCAAATTTGTATGACTTTATCTTGCCTACCTAGCTGCTGCCTATAGTCTCCCTTTAACTGCGGAACACTTCAAAGTCGATAAAATGCCATGTTCCACCTTTTAATGTGTTCAGACCGCCATTTTCAAAATAATCAAGTCAGGACACTGCCTTCTAGTCTCATAATAAATTTTGCTTTCCTCAATAATAACATTTCTTCTTCTTCAATGCTTTCATCATTCCAAACTTCTCCTCCTCTGACTTTTACAGGGGTACAGTCATGGCAATCAAAACCCAAATACTGAGACCAAATGCCTGTTGACTGTGCTTTAAGAGAGACTGGCGCCATGCCTAGTCTCTCTTAAAGCACAGTCAACAGACACCAACCCCCTCAGACTCAGAAACCACAAACGCCCAACCCTTCCTGCTATCTTAATACTTCTGGATAATATCATGTAAGGACTATAATAAACATGATACAAACAATAAAAATAGCGCTTCAATAATGAA
This sequence comes from Lineus longissimus, assembly GCF_910592395.1. Classification (NCBI taxonomy): domain Eukaryota; kingdom Metazoa; phylum Nemertea; class Pilidiophora; order Heteronemertea; family Lineidae; genus Lineus; species Lineus longissimus. The sequence goes on from NC_088315.1 coordinate 11,778,087, forward strand.
GCGACCAGGGCCGTTGTGCTCACCTGTAGACATCAGCCAACATACGCTATTTTGTGACCTTGAAATGTAGGCTTAGGTGGGTTAGGGTTAGGGTTAGCAGACACGGCATCTCCAGTTGAAAAAATAGCGTCGCAAAGCGAGCATAACCCTTCAGCCTATTTAGGTTCAAGGTGAGATAATGGTGAAGTTGGCTAAGTGGAGTGGCTAGTTTGCATATGGAAATTAAAATTGTGGAAACCTATTTTGGGGATATGAGCGTGGCGGCCATATTGAATTTTGAATTGCGCTGATTTTCAGAAGGAACCTTCCCCTTACAAAACTGCATTAGGCCTACACCCACTAAAAATTGATTCCATCCTCTAAGCCGTTCTCCTCGAAATTGACGGAAACCGATTTCAAGCACGCCGCCCTGGTGACCGTATTGAGAATCAGAACAAGCCCGTTTTCGAAAGAAACCTCCCTCTAGTCACCCCAAATGTACATACCAAAAATTGAATTGATTGTCAAAGCCGTTCTCCTAGAAATCGACGGAAACCAAGTAGCAGACGCCTATGGCAAGCGGAGTGTCCAGTAATTAAAAAAACCTAGATTTATTTTTAAAAAATTGGTTTTTTACCTAATAAACTAAGTTTATTTGGTAAATATATAAGTTGTTTTTTTTTAAAATTGTTTATTAGCTAATAAACCGAGTTTCTTTAATAAAACCAAGTTTTTTTACTTTCTTTCCAAATAAAGTAGGTTTTTTAACAGAAACTAACATTTTATTCTAAAAAACCTGATTTTTTTACCTAAAAAACTTGGTTTTTTACAACATAATCGTTTAAAATATAAGTTTCTGTACAGAAATGTCCATTTATTCAATAAAACAAGGTTTATTACCAAAACAACCTAGTTTATTTAATTAAAAAAACTAAGTTTATTACTGATAAACTGGTTTATTAGAAAACTTACATTTTTAAACCTCGATCCTACCTACATTGAGTTATCTGGGATGAGGTTAGGGTCTCACTAACTAGTTTACAGAGTGCAGTGCAGTGCAGCATTAGTACCACGTGGTGCCGAGGTTGCCCATCCTCGTCCCGATAACATCGCGGATTTGTGTACATGGGGCGAGGTAGAAAATACAAGTTTCTCGATAGAAAGCAGGTTTTTGCACGCCGTTTGTCCAGTTATTCAAAACAACCTACATTTTTACAATAAAACCAGGTTTTATTGCAAAAAACTAAGTTGTTTTGTATAAAACCAAGTTTTTTTACGTAAAAAGGTAGGTTTATTAGCCATTTGTCCAGTTATTGTTAATAAACCAAGATTCTTTGCTATAAAACTAAGTTTATTACCACTGGATGAAAAACTTATATTTTAGCGAATAAAACCAAGTTTATTTGTTAAACTTGACATTTGTGGATAGAAACAAGGTTTATTAGGTAAAAAACTTGGTTTTATTAAAGAAACTCGGTTTATTAGCTAATAAACAAGGTTCTTTTAAAAAAACCTATATTTTTTTCCAAATAAACTTAGTTTATTAGGTAAAAAACCAGGTTTTTATGAATAAAACTAGGTTTTTTTAATTACTAGACACTCCGCTTGCCATAGACGCCCGCCCGCACGGACGGACGGCGCACATGACGACAATACCCCTCTAGCCCATTTGGGCTGAGGGGTAAAAACTAGTTTCAGAAAAGCAAAACTTGAGAGAAATCCATCCAGTAGTTTTTACTTCAGACCAGGCCATTAGGCCTATTGCTACTATAAATGTATGTACAGTAGAACCTCTCTATTAAGGACACCCTCGAGACTGACAAGTGCTGTCCTTAATAGAGAGGTGTCCCGATTAGAGAGGTCAAATTGAATGGAAAAACCCAATATGGGACCAAAACTAGTGTCCTTAATAGAGAGGGTGTCCTTAATAGAGAGGTGTCCGCTAAGGGAGATTCTACTGTAAATACAAATGCACAGTACACAGAACATGCAAGCACACATGGCCATCAGTTTTGGGTCAGGCCCCCTGGTGGCCATATCTGAAGTTGGAACGGGCTGAAATTTTGTGCCCCGGAGAAGGTCTTCCTGTCATACATTTTTCCAGGTTTTTTTTTAAAGTTGCTATGTAAAACAATGACAAAACATGCCACATTTTTTGTTTTTTCCAACTTTGACCTCTCTGACCATGAAAAGTAGGTCAAATCAAAAACCCGTTCTATATGTGATGCACTATCACCAGATGAACCCACGATAAAAGTGTCGTCATACTAGCGAGCAGCGTTCAGGAGTTATGGCCAAAAGAAGGTTTTCACAAAGCGCCCCCTATATGCCAGAACAATAATCAAATTGCGCCGAATTTCGGTATACAAGTTACTGTTGCCCCAAGAGACCCACACACTACGTTTAAAGTTTCTAGGTCCAGCAGTTAAGAAACGTGCCACCATTGTTTAACAGACAACGTACGAAGCGCTATCGCTATAGCTCCCCTGTCCTTAAGACAGGTGAGCCAACTAGGCATGATGCCAGTCTCTCTTAAAAGACAGGTGAGCCAAATAGTCATGATGCCAGTCTCTCTTAAAAGACAGGTGAGCCAAATAGGCATGATGCCAGTCTCTCTTAAAGCACAGTAAACAGCCATGCGGGTTCAGTATTAGGACTTTCATTGTAACAATGCGAAAATGTAAGCAATTTTGGTTAGGTCCGTCATTTTTGTTATCACCAAGTAGCTTCTAGAGTGACTCAACCACTCTCTTGATTACAGCGGCCGCCTCAGCGCCACCACGCGGGGCCTAATTGTATTAGGCTAAGTAGCTTCACGCGATATGCACCATTCTGGGAAAACTCAATGAGGAAATATGCTCCTCGAGTCATTAGCATAATCTAATCTTAACTCAAGCTCGAGGTAATCTTGCGCAGTGTTTCTTCGGCCCAGATGGTGGAAAACGTCTAGGTCTAGTACAATGAACGCCTGGCTTGCGCCAGACTAATAAGTGAAGAAGGTCTGGCTGCGCAAGACTACTGTGATAAAATTACCATTGCAGAGACTCTGTGACGTAGGCATCTACTTTTTACAAAAAATGCTCTCAAAAGACGATAAGGAATGATTATTTATTACATTTCCTGAACTATATACCTCCTAATTATCACTTTACATAAACAGGTTGGCATTAGGTAGCTTGCTTGTCTTTCCTCGTGACAATATACAGCAAAATAGTTACAACCCCATAATCGCGCTATAAGTCCATAATGAGATCACGGTGACCCGTTATAAATGTTTCGCCAGCTTCGCTATTTTGCCGCTACGTGGCGTGTTGGGTCCTCGTGTCAAGCTAATTGTTTTAGTCGCATTTATAATGTAGATACAAGAACATAATGTAGTTGCTTTTCGCAATTACCATATGATTGCTGATCTGCCTAATGTCTGTGAGCTCAGTCAAATGAAAATGAAACGGCCTGGGCTATTGTGCTCACCGTATAGATATTTGGTGGTAAGGAATTCATCCCAATTAAGAACCATTCTACATGTACAGTATATAGGTCAAACCAAAGTCAGTATGACATGTGATGTATCGTTGCTTGGAGTACCTACCATAAAAATATCATCGAACACTATTATTAGTGAGATATTGCACTTTTTTTACCTTTTTCAGTTTTGGGCCCCTGGTGGCCAATTCGAGAATCAGTTCAGATCAAAATTCGGTGTCCGAGGTAACATGACATAGGGAGTCATGTGTATCAGATTTTAAGTTCATAGCTTTAGTGGTTAAGAAACGTGCCATAGTCACACTCAAACGGCCAATTTACGCCATTTGGCCTCTGTGACCTTGAAAATTAGGTCAATTCAAAAACCCGTACAAAATGTGATGCATCCTTGCTAGGAGAACCTGCCATAAAAAAGTCATTGAAAACAAGTCACTCATACGAGAAATATGACACTATTTAGGTTTTCACTTCTGGCCCCCTGGTGGTCAAGTCAAGAATCAGATCGGACCAAAATTCATTGTCAGAGGTCACCTGACCTGGAGGGTCATGTGTACAAAGTTTTAATTAAGCTCATAGCTTTAGCGGTTAAGAAACTTGCCACTGCTTTTGAAACAGGATATAGACGACAACGACGGACGTCGGATGATGGACGCTACGGTGTTGTATAGACTCCCTTACGGTGAGACAAAAAATCAAAATCAAAGTAGGCCTAGTATTATGAAATTCAGAAGTGCGTAGGCCTAGGCCCTAGTTTCGTGACACGGGTGACTGGAGTCCAAAGCAGGAAATATCGAAGGAAATTGATGGTTTACTTACCTGACCAATGATTTGCACAGGTCGTCGTAGGCCCAGTGCTCAAGCAATATCTAGATTGTAACCAGGCAGCAACTGAAACCAAATCACGACACGACAGGAGTTCCGCTTTGTCAGCACTCCTAGTTTCGACGAACTCGTTACCAACCTCCCTTTGAGCAGAGTATCACAGCGCTATTACGATAGACCTCGGTTACCCAGATTCGAGAGTATTGGGGATTCCCATAATCTTTTCAAAGCGCGTGTGGAACCGATTCGGTGAATCTCATGACATAGCAAGAACAACGAATCGATATAAACATATAGATTCGGTGAATATGATACCAGAAATGTATTTAATAAAAAGGTGTTTAAAAAAACACAGGGCGTGTGGACGTGTATCATTACTGAGATAAAGGTTATTTAGGACTGGGAATAAAGCAACGTCATGTCATTGCAATTTGTATGGGTCATCTATTTGATAATGGTCAAATATTGGTCCTTGGTAATTAGTCGAAGAGTGATTCCGGCTTGGCAGTTAGGTCTACAGACAATTCAATAATTGTCACGGTCAATAGCATTCCGCGAAGATGACGTCACTGCAGCTGCTGCCCTCTATTTCCCCATCGCTGAATTACAGGCAATGTCGGACAAAATGCGGTTTCGTAATGGATTCAGGCTTTCTAACTTGGGCAGTGTAGATTCAATCTGGCACATGTCCGAGTGTTGGAAATACTACATAATTGTTCTGAATATTTCTCTCTCTGACTCTATGGTATCATTCATGCTAAAAACAATGCAGGGTCAAAGATAATTTACTTTGGAATAAGCTCAAAATTAATGCGTAGAAATAAGTGTCGATGTCCGCCTGTCACGTGACTAAAACGTCATCAATATCTTATGCAAATGATCTTGTGAGCTATAAATAGTAACTTCGCGGCATGCTATTTGGCGATGGAAGATATCGTGTAGCCAAATGTATGGGCGGTTATTATATATACCGCAAATAACTTAGACAAACCAAAGCAAAGAAACTTGTGTAGCATATCAAGGACACGTAGATTGATACTCCTATGTGTGCCACATCAAAGTCATCTGGACCATACACCACGTCAAAGATAACGATGCGAAGTCAACAGGCGGCGCCACCGTCTTGGGAAAAGTAAAAACGATTTCGACAACTATAGGTTTTTGTTGATATAAGCGACTAGCGGGAAAATGCACATGTGTTGTTATGTCACTATTGCATCTATTCGTAGTAGACTGTCGTATTTTGAGATCCCCTTTCTTTTCAACATCATCAATCATACTAGTATATCATAACCATGGATAGAGATAAGTTAGAAAACTGTGTCAACCTCCTTCAACAAGTTGTTGGAATAATGGGGAGAGAGGTGGCGAATAACAACAACGTCAACAGGCATACGGCCGCCAGCAATCTACAGTGGCGCCGCCTGTTGACTTCGCATCGTTATCTTTGACGTGGTGTATGGTCCAGATGTCTTTGATGTGGCACACATAGGAGTATCAATCTACGTGTCCTTGATATGCTACACAAGTGTCTTTGCTTTGGTTTGTATTTATTTGCGGAATGCGTTACAAATCGACAGTCCTCCTATTCTTTTGGGACCTTCTGTACAAATCCCGTCCCCATGTTATTTTCGTATGTGAAACACCAGCCTCCCATGCACAATGGTGAAACATATGAAAAATTGACGAACAATAATGGTGTTGGTGAGGTTTTTAAATGATACACCGCTTCTAGGCATGCCAAAACGCCTTTTGCGTGGATAAGACCGGTTTTTCTGTGGTTGAGATCGGAGTTAACATGATATAATTAAGTAGTGAGAGGTGGCTAAACACTGCGACCCATCGTATCATTAATACATGGCAAGATAATCTTCAGGCGGGCAAAAATGTCGACTCTCAAATTCCGCAATGCACTAATACACTGAGCAATGTGTACTGCGCAGCCCTGAACAAACTTACACACAGGATGATGAATATCACTAGTTCTGATGTCGTACTATGTGATTTTGTTGAGAAAATTTTACTGGCCAAGAATAGAGGGCGTCAGTAATTCTGTAGTTCATTATCTGTAACTTCAGACTCTGGACGCCCTAAAAACGTCTTGATATCTAAAAGAAGTTGGCGGTCATGATTGATTTGGTCCAGACAGGTTCATAAACATAACGTAGAAAAACACCCTCAGAATGGAGAAATCAATTTTCCGGTTTGCCACGAATCTAAACTTCGGACGCAGTGGACCGGTGTAGAAGTTTAAAATGCCCTAGGATAGAATGCCCGGGAAACAAAGGATTCTATTATGCGCTTCAATCTCTGAGCTATTGACGGTCAGGGTCTCCATAGAACCATATTGCAGAATACAATAGGGCCGGACACTTTTTCCAGGGGGGCATTTGTTACTGTTACACCGGCCTCCTTCCTCGCCCCAAGACCCAATTAGGATGACGCAACGGATTACCAAGGGAGTCTATGAAGAATCAGGCAGACCTTCCAAATTGCCGAGCTGGGCTGTCTTTGAAAAGGAAATAGCACTGTTTATTTGGTAAGTTTCTTATACCGTGATTTGCATCACATATAGCCTGATAGGCCTACCCTTAGGCCCCACGTGGTGGCGCTGAAGCCAACAGTTGGTTTCTAATTTGAGTTGTCTGTCACAGTCATTAAATTGCACAAATTGCATTGCTAGTGTGGACTAGCAGATTTAATTCAAAAAAATATTCCAAGTTTTAAAAATCGACGACCAACCTCTGTAGCCAGTTTTACTGAAAACATGTACACCTAATCGTAAAAATCGTATGATGGAATTGAATCTGGGCTCACTCCTTTCCTTCTATCTAATATTGGTGAAAGACAGGCGCACTTAGTCCATCCCATATTGAAATGGGCCCTTTCAATATAATTAGACTGATTTAACACTATATTTGGGTATAAGCTGTTAAATTGTTTTCTTGGTCGGTTTCTGACTTTTTTACAAACTGACACTTTAAAGTATTACACAGCCTTTAGTGTTTCGTTTGCGATTGTGTACATGCACATATTGTGTAAAATTTCAGAGCTTTAGCTCATTTTTATAGGCCCCAGATCCCGTCTGGGGACTATATTGATATCACTGGAATTCTCGAAACTGTTATTTTTTTCCACCAACACATTTATTGCGGTAGTCCAGCAAAACGGCTAAATAAACCAGAAATCAATCACCCTTACACCACCAAACCCAATTCCATCTATGGACTATCGCAAAAGTATCTTAAAAATCCTGAGTATTTCGATACTTTTGAAGCATTTTTTACTGAGATATGATACCGTCTTCTCCCAACATGCCGAAGCCGCGATTCAATGTGACATGCGATGTGACATGCGCAGAGGCGAGACGCTGATACATTAGCATAAGCTCCGCCTCGTCATAATGACGTCATTATTCTCAGGAGTTGGTCGAGCGATGGGACGATGGAGGTATCATAAAGAAACCCAAATCGATTCATGGACTATCGCAAAACGATTTTTCCAAACTCAATGCTTTAGATGCGTTTTTGTGCTGCGATTTTGACGAGAGTATCTGGTCAAGGTCAGATACTGCAGTCGGGCTGTTAATTCGAACGCGTTCGACTCGAGTATTTGCACACGTTCCCCTTCGTAGTTTGACTACAGTCGAGTTTGTTACTCGGTTTCTACTCGGTTGACATGACGACTACCTGGGGACTATCAAACTTGCTACCAGCAAATTTCGGAATTCTAGTTACCATTGTAACCATTATGAACCTATCGATTGACTTTGTTAAATTATAGTATTGACAATGCCTACATGTAGCCAATCGATACGACGATATTGGGCTGTGAAGAGCAGATAATCGAACCGATGTGGAGTTGACTTCGAAAAAGATAAACTCAGGCGTTTTGGCATCGTGCCGTGGAGTAAACACGGGGATATTAAGGAAATTCGAATGCATTCAGAACACCTTATTGGTACATTTCGACCAAATCCAATAATTGTTGAATTTTTTATATGCTGATGAGTATTTGGAGTTTAAAAAGGCTTCTCCTGTTGTTGGGACGTACCAAAGTGTGTTTTGTGAGAATTATTTCACAAAGAACGATTTCGCCTAACATCCATGTTCAAGCCTGGACCAACGTATCAGCTGATTTGTGAAACAAGGTGGTGGTGGGCTGAGAGCTACGGTTTCTCTCTACCTGACCCGTTTTCACTTCGCGTATGTAGTTGGTCGGCCGAAATGGTCGGAGCAATTTGCCCAAAAGTTCAAATCTGGGAGATGGGCTGCCTGTTTGCTCCTAATGGGAATTATTAAGTGAAATCCCTATACGCGGATAAGGCTACGTGTAAAGGCTACCCCTCCTGATTTTGGTCGGAACACCAAGTTACTGAGGATCGGTTGGAAAAAGCTGGACTCGGATTTCGAACTCACCTAAGGGTATTCATCATAGAGTGAAACTAAACATCCATTACATGTATTTCACAAAATAACTATTTAACGAGTAGAACGCCTAATTTTTAATGCCTATTCTTAAATCATACGGACACACCACTGGCCTCATTGTCACATGTATGAAGAAGATGACAAGGAACAACCCTGAGCTATTTGGTAGCTTTCGCAACAGTGTGAATAACGATATACGCTGTACGAATGTCTGCAATGTCATCGATTTCTGTGATGCAATTGATTTATGCGACGCTCGTTATTCATCTTTGATACTTAGCTAAAAAGGAATCAGTCATTCACGTCGTCCAAGACAAAAGATTCTCGTTGTCGCGTCAACGGTTACCCTCTACAGTACCTTGCGTGAGTTACCGCCAATCGTGGTCGCGTTTTTGGCATGTTTCATCAACCCAACACGAAGTAATTTGCCATCATGTGTCAATGCCTTGATTATCGTTCAAGGTCCAACCAAATTCGATATCAGGCGAACAAGTCAGTATATGAGTTTATATTTAAATTGTCTGTAATGATCTGAATCGATGGTAAGCCACCACAAACCATTAAAAAAATAGTTGCATCCGGGCCCACCCTTTCATGATGCCTAGATATCTGATGATTGCTGCAGTGATGGTTCTCGGATTACTAGCAATTCCAGGGAAACAAAGAATAGTCCACTCGTCAGGCTTGAAACGTAAGTATATATAAGAGGTAACTGTCGATAATATTACCTGTTTGCCCAACACATACAGCGTACCTGATCTTCAAACTGCAGAGCCCCTTTTGAGAATTCAGGAACAAATTTGGGTGACGAAGTTACTCGTATATCTACTTTTTATATTTTTGCCATCATAATGCAGCCGATGTGACTTGGAATTTCGATGGCAGCTCTCGAGGCATAAGGTCAGTATGGGTCGATGGGGGGGGGGGGGGGGGTTCCAATATGCCGGAGTTGACCCCATGATGAAGCCAAGTGGTGAATCAGACATGATTTTGTTCCCAAATGATTATCATTTACCTAGATGTATATGTTTCCTCATTTAGGATTTATAGGTATCGAGGTTAAAAGAGACTGGTGTTACCGAGGTAACTAAACATTAGACATCTGTGACCTGAAAATACGCTATAATTAGGTTGGTCGTCTCGTGCCCAAGTAGGAGGCGAAATATGGCTCGAACCTGACAATATTGTTTCTTGCGTGCATTTATTTAATGTTTTGGGCATAGTGTCTGTAAACAGCACATCGCAAGTTTTAAGCACTGGTCATCTTCGGATGATCATGGGCAAAGAGGAATTGATGTCGCTCGAAAACTCTACTGAGTATTGCTGGATGATTTGTTGGTTGGTTGGTTGACTGAAGTACAATCGCATCTCTTGATAATATGTTTATTTGTTCCTCGGACATTCTATCCTCAACTGGATTGTCTTTTGAAGTCGAAGAGCTTCGTCCTTCTTAATTGTGGAATGATATATGCATGCAGTCCTTGTCGTCTTTTCATTCAACGATACAGGATGTTTGATGGAAAGAGTGCATCTTATGTCAACTCATCTATCTTTGGGCGGGTAATGTCTTTCAATAATGGCAGAGAACCCAAGCAGTGTGTAACCGCCCCAGCGGTCAATCTCAGAGGCGGTTGGTTGACCATCATTTTCTACTTCAGACCCAAAGATATATATGTAGATAGATTCAATCCTCAGACACTTATCATATTCATGAATCGAAAGGGACATGTTCATGTCCAGTCTGCTTCTCCGCATTTTGTCCTTGTCAAAATGAGTGGTGAAAATGGTCAAAACGTTTTTGCCTATAAATCAGGTTGCTTGTTCTACGATCAATGGCATCAGTTTATCATCATGGTGAATGTTTTAAAGGAAGTCTGTAATTTTTACATTGATGGGAGACAAATTGAACTGGTAAGGTATTGGAAAAATTCAATCCTGGATATCAGTTGGAGTGGAACGATGATTGGGTGTCATTGCTACAAGCTGCATATTTCTAAACGTAATTGCAAGCCGTGTTTTCGAGGTGACATCGCTCAAATTCATATCTATCGAGCGAAACTGAGTGATGAACAATTGAGGAGAATTCATGACGACTGTAAGTCCATTCAAATTAATGGATTATCATTTTGTGGAATGTATTAGCTGAAATCTGTAACCTATTCATGGCACGACATGATGAGGCTTCTGTACCCATAATAAAGAACCATTGAAAGAGGTGTTATGACCAAATTAATGGAGTCCTATACGTCACTAAGAACTGATATAGAGTAATTGGTCTTGCCATGCATGTCATATTTTACCCTCCCCAAGCGTATCAAAGCATGCAGCTCGAATTATCTTCGTTGATCAATCGAACTCCTTGGGTGCCAAACGATAGAATGGGTAAACTCGCAACCCCTTTCTAACGCACAATTCACTTGGGTCTGGTGATTAACATTTTTTTTTTATAAGTAGTACGAATAAATGAATGGAATTATTTTTCAATATATTCAAAACGTTTGCACATGTTTTGACTAAAATGTGTCCGTATGAGTGATCATACTAGCAGTTGACAAAATCGATGTCTCTTTCTCTCGTAGTTTTTACTCTTCGAGGAGGCACCGGTAAGTTTTATATCGTGAGATAGACAGATCAAGTGTATGTTGCCATGGCGAAAACATGTCAGCCTCAAATAGGATTTCGAGTAGAAGTATACTAAATTTACAAAAGGTGACGGACTTTGCCAAAACAGCATGGACTGGGAAATCAAGCCGCTCATGCATGTCTGGTAGTTTACTCAGGCTGAACCATGTTTGAACAGCACAACACTATCCCTTACTCTAATAAGTTTTGTTGACCACATCTGTTTTTATAGTACAACGAGGTCGGGATTCCCTCGTAAACTCGATAAACAACAGTAACGGCCAAAATTGTACAATCATAATTGCTGCTGTTCTAAATCCCCTCACCGCGAATGGCTGGATCTCATGATATTTTCAAATGCGGGTTCCTTTCTATTACTTCTGATAATCGACATTTCGTGGAAGATATTGGTATATCAGCTGTCCAATTACGGCACCAAATTGGCAAGCGCGTGTAGATTAGTCACGTGAATCAAATGAGAAAACATCAAATATATATTCGCAAACGTACCAGGTCGATGTTTGAATTTGAAGCTTTTTAAAGAGATTTTTTGGGCTTTCGTTACGATCCACTCGGTAAAACTTAACATCTTGCCCGAACACGGCCATTGCTTTCTCACGCTAAGTTACAGTTGTAGTGATCAGTTAACCATGTGAGCTATTGGGGACTCCAGCTATAGGTGCATACATGCCATATTGACTTCAGGCCCTAGGAGCGGTGGATTAGGTGTCGCTACTGCTGTACAGTTCAATTGAGAAATGTTAAGCCGAAGGATCCATCTTCAGAAAAGAAGCGTTTTGCATTGCATCGCAAGTGCAGTGCTGCCGCCATCTGCAATAATGACCATCACTAGGCCAAATCGCATTTTATAATTTATTTCTACCCGGTTGCCTGAATGAGTAGTTTCAAGAGCTGTTTCATGCAGACAACATTATCGTTATGTTTATATTAAAACTCCTATTCTCGCAGAGGTGCTATTTATGAAAAGCTTTAATGACGAATCCGCAGAGTTGATCAGGACTTTGAAATCCAGGTCGCGACTTGGGTGTGCAACCGAACGAAATAGCGTGTGTCAAACTCTTGATTTTGAGGCAAAATGTACGTATTTCATCTTCGATATAAAACTGAGGCGATGTGGGTACTACCATGGCCATGAAGGAGGATACTGTAAATTCGAGATACCTTTGGAAAGAATGTAATCACGATGAGGACAACATTATCCTGCAGCTTCATTCTCTGACTAAATGATTGGTGCCGGTGTAAAAGTAATCCAGGTTCTACCTAGCTGGAGTCCGCTGGACTCTAACTCCTAGGAATCAAAGTCCTACGGTCCTGAACGACGAGGAGCTGGAGCCCTAGGACTTAGGTTACCAGCAACCAATGGACCGCGACTCCTTAGGAATGTAGGTCCAAAATCTAGTAAGCAGCGTCCTAGGCGGACTTTCTTTCCTAGGAATCTAGCTCCCCAGATCTTCTTTCCTAAGAATCTAATCTTCCAGGCGGACTTCCAGTTCTTTTACACCGAGCTTAGATGGCAGCACCGTTTATTACCCTGGCCAGCTATTCATACGAAAAAACACACGATCTTAGGATGCTCATACGAAAAATCACACGAAAAACACATTTTGCGCTGAAAATATGGATTGGAGATGTAGCTGAATGGCTTCACAGGTAAAAGCTGCATGCGCATACGAACAGTTAGGAGATTCAATCTAGCGGTAAAGGTGGTGGTACACATAAAGAGACCGGTTCCAGTTTACCAGTGCTAGTATCAATATATAGGGTTAGGGTTAAAAATGAAGAGTGAAAAATGTAATATGACCAAAATATTAATGGAGTCCTATGAATGTACTTCACTAAGAATTGATATAGAGGAATTGGTCATGTCATCATGCATGTCATATTTTACCTTCCCCAAATGTATAAAGGCATGCTGCTCGAATTTTCTTCGATGATAAATTGAACTCCCTGGGTGCCAAAGGACGTATATCACCGTAGAAAGGGTGTCGCGGAGTAGAATTATCTCGTTTCAATTTAAACTGGGTCAACGTGGTCCTATCGTATTTTAAATAATTCCGTAATCTTAGGATAGAGGCGCTGCCTCTTTTTACAAATATGTGAAACCGGCGAGCACTGTGATTGGCTGATTGATTCACATTTTCACAAGTTCCTTTCCCGTCCCAATAAAAGGGCGCAACGGGGTTCTCGCAGGGGAGTCCGAGCCGAGTTTCGTTTGTGTAACTTGACTGTAGTGAAATGAGCTTCTGACAGTGCGGCGCACGTGTGCGAAGTGGGCGGAAGTTGCCCGAATTCTTGTATTATGTACTTTTGTGTAGAAGACATCCCTGTGACGTTCATCTTACGATCATGCTTCATGACATCTAGGATTTTGTAACATTTCAAGTGTGGTATATGTCGTGATTATAAAGCCGAAGGCAGTGTGCAAACGTAAAACGGAGTACCGGTAGTTCGTCGATTCTGTGTACAATGTACATACAGGTGATGTATGTCAGACTTGTTTTACTAGTATCTCATCACGATCATGGATGGAGTGGATAGCAACCATCTCCCTATCATCCCTGTACGTCTGATATTGGAGGACGATCATACTACTAGCTCCTGCAGCACTTGGAGGTGACGACCTGTTCACCGTCGGATCCCGGTAGCACATCTACCGAAGAAGCTCGACGCAAGTTGAGACGTCGCCGCCCCTCTCCCGCGACATGGGTAAACTCGCAACCCCCTTTCTAAAGTCTGAGGCAAGACCACCATTGATTTTTAAGCCTTTTAGCAGTTCTATTGTCAATGTTTGACCGCGACGCATCAAATACTGCATGGGGTTGTGAATCTGAAAGTTTGATATGATATTCCGGACAGTCGGGCAAGTAAATGGTGAAAAGTAAACTGGTAGTTTACCACGGAAATTTTTTGATATTCGACAAATTGGACAGACATTGATATTTCTACTCAGCCAACCGGCAGAAAATCTCAAAACACGCCCCCTGTTACCAAAGTAGAAAAATTCAAAATTAATTTTTTCATCAAAAAATTTCTTTATATCTGAGACTTGCTACAGCAAATATTTTTTCAATACCTATCCAAATATGTACTTGAGAGTTAAAAAACATACTCGCGTCTAATTGATAGGTCTCGACCCTTCAACCTATGAATATTCATTGGTGGTATTGTCTCGTCTGTAAAAGATCAATGGAACGCACCATTACCTTGAGTTTTGTGGTGCTTTGAAGAAAGTGGCAGGACAGTTAATTGAGGATGAAAACTGTTAATTTCATGGCAATTGGAATGATAGAGGAAAATTTCATTATCTTAAACACAAACAAATTCATTATTCCGGAAATAGCTAGCTTCGATTTGGAAATTGTATTGCATCGCGACGGGATAATAAAAGTTTACATTTTACATGAGCAGTCTTTTATAATTAATGGTACAAAAATTTCAAATTTTCTATCGTTTATTTTATTATACTTTAGCACATGTAGGGCCTAAATCGTATCTTTGTGAGTGATGATTATGCTGGCATTATGCAAAATCAATGTCCGACTCTCTTTCTCTCGTAGATTGTACTCTTCGAGGAGGTACCGGTAAGTTTTATATCGTGAGATAGATAGGTCAAGTGTTTGTTGCCATGGCGAAAACATGTTAGACTCAAATAAGACTTCAAAACAATTGACCTCACGAGGACGTAAACTGAACTGACAAATAATATGATGAACTCGGTCACAACGGCATGAACTGGTAAATAAAGTTATATAAGCCTACTCGGACTGAATAATGATTGGACAGTATAATCTCGCACACTGATAAGATACATCTCAGTTTTAGTACAGCTGAGGTTGAGTTTCCCTCAAGAACTCGATAAACTTATTTCTGCATCAGCTGTTTAATTATGCTGCCAAATGATAGCAAGTGCTTTGTTGCGTAGATTAGTCTAGCGTTTTAATAGTTTCCTACGTCGAGTTTGTCTGGAACTCGAGCGCAGAGTAGGAGTGTCGAATGAGAAATCATCAAATTTACATTCGCAAACGTACCAGGCCGAGGTTTGAATATTGAATTTTGTGTTTTAAAGTGATCTTTTGGGATCTCCTTACGATCCACTCGGTCAAACTTCAGGTCACGACCTCAATCATTGTGTTCTAACAGTCGTGATCAGTTGACCAGGTGTGCCAGATGACTTTAGGCCCTGTATGTATTAGATGTCGCTACTGCTGTAAAGCTCTATTGGGAAATGTTGAGCTAACGGATCCATCTTAATTTCAGTCTGAAAAGAAGAGTATTGTATTGCATCACCAGCACGGTGCGGCCGCCTTTGGCAAAAATGTTCACTGAGGCCAGATCGCAATACATATTATCCACTCCAGTCAAAGATCAAGGTCAAAGATATTCATTTCTGACCGGCTGTCTTAATATGGAGTTTACATGTATACTCACGATTTCCAAGAGCTGTTTCAGGCAACATTATCTTTATGCTTATGTTACAACGTTGTTCTTCACAGATGTGCTATTTATGTAAGTCTTTAATGACGAACCCGTATACAGTTGAACAGCACTTTGAAATTCAGGTCGCGACTAGGGTGTGCAACCGAATATAGCGTATGTCAAACTCTTTCTTTGGAGGCAAAATGTACGTATTTCATTTTCGATGCGAAACCGAGGCGATGTCGGTACTACCATGCCCATACCATGAAGGAGGATACTGTAAATTCGAGATACCTTTGGAAGGAATGTAATCAAGATGAGGAGAACATTACCACACAGCTTCATTTTCTGACTAAATGATTGGTGCATTATCACTGCTTTATGCGGGACAAGAAGGCATCAATTAGCAATATGCACACCGAAATCATGATCCATATGCATTAACAAATTATATGTGTCTACTAATCGATGTCATAAGCACTGCTTACCAGCTGCAATCGTGCAATCGATCCTGCGAATTGAATTCTCCAGCAAAATTTAAATTTCTCGCAGGGGCATACTTTCGATAGGAATAGAAACATCGCCTATTGCAGACGAAATCGAGTGGTGACAATTTTTTTCTTTGTGAGAACAGGTTCGTTTCGATGGATTTTGTTTTCGAGAATTGCCAATAGTTTTAAGGGCCAGAATAAGTTAGTGAAGAGGTCGTGGAGTAGTGCAGCAGAACAGAGTGTGTCCCTGGCGTAATGTAGCAAGGTAAATAATAATTTAGAAAGGAGTTTCTGTTGTGTTGTACAACAGGTCACGCACCTGTATCAGACCAATCAGCTCGCGGTTGTATAGTTCAGTTTGAGATAAATGCGCGGTCTTACAATACCAGTTAAATGGTAATTTCCATTTAAAATATAGTTCATCTTGAAGTGTGAATTGGTGTGTTTAAAATGAAGAACATGGAGAAGCCGATTCACAGTCAAAAATCACTGGTCCCCTAACTTTCCGATCACTGAAACCGTGAAATTATCATGCATAACGTGCAACGAAAATTTCATGGTTTGACAGGCTAGGATAGGTCTATTTGGCTGTAAAGGCATTTCTTCCTGGGAACGTCTCGGAAAAGGTTAAAGAGCATGTAGAAAGGGAAAAGGGGAAGGGAAAACGGCTTAAAACGTTATTACAGTCGCGGGACCAGTAGGATATACCCGATTGTACTGCATGAGTGGCTGATTCAAGCCACCATATCGCACGAGATGATTTTCTCCGGCCTGAAAGCTCGAGACTGCAGGTCATGGTGTAAAGCAGCAGGATCGACACCCTTATGTCCATGTAGGCAGACAATATCTGACGGATATAGATCCATTGCTTTTCTTCCTGAAATTGTATTGGCGAAAATTTGGATGGTTAGATTCTTTCCTTCTTCTTACCGCTTCTATCGAATCCGTATATCAAATAATAGTTGGTTATTATAGAAGCATGGGAATGACTTAAAAATCTGGTCCTGATAATTGTATTGTACGCGCCGGTCACCGATCCAAAGGTTGACCGCGCTCAATGTTGCTTAACTTCCACTGCCATATACCTGGGGGTACTATACAATAATCGACCTGACCCATAGATGCCGTCCTTTATTGGCTCGTGGCAGGGAATCTGCCATGATGTTTCTGGTTGATCTTTTTTACAAGCTGGCTATGGTTGTTTCATTGTCAAGTTTATCATCATTTTTTCATTAAGAGGAGAATAGCATCGAGATTTAGGTTGCCAGTTTAAACACTGTATAAGATCGAAGCAAAGTGACGAATGATGGTCAATTGCCAGGTTAGAGAGCACCGCAGCACTTAGACTGTTCTGTTGAAGGTTGCCAACGACATCTTACTTGCGCTTGACTCAAAAAATGAGGTTCTTGTGGTGCTACTTGATCTCTCCGCGGCCTTTGACACTGTGGAACACACTGAACTTCTCAACAGACTGCAAAGCCATATTGGTCTTTCTGGGAATGCACTAGGCTGGTTCTCCTCGTACCTCAGTGGTCACAAGACATCCGTCTCCATCAAAGGGTGTACATCCAGTACCTCGCAGCTTACCACTGGCGTACCGCAAGGATCGGTACTGGGTCCAGTGCTGTTTAATGTTTGTACATTGCCACTGGGGTACGTTATGAGGTCATGCAAGGTGCATTCTTATGAAATGTTTGCTGACGACAATCAGCTGCTTGGAATTTTCCTTATGGTGATTTGATCCAATGGGTATCTACTGTTGACAACATTGAATCATGCATCCAGAGTGTAGGGAGTTGGCTTCTGGAGAACAATCTCTGTTTTAACGGCCCTAAAACCGAATGCATGGCCATTACCTCTGCAAAAAGAACGCCATCCATTACCCACATCACGGTGGACGGAGAGCAAATACAATCTGCTAGTGCTGTGCGAGATCTTGGCGCATGGCTCGGTGAACACATGACTTTGTCAGTCCACGTAGAGAAAGTTTGTCAGAGCACCTTTGCCAACCTCCACAACATTGGCCGCATCCGCAAATATCTCGATGTGAACAGTACCAAGAGGCTGGTCCAGGCACTAGCAATGTCAAGATTAGATTACAATAACGCCCTTCTCTATGGTCTACCAAAAAAGACAGTGGCTAAATTGCAAAGAGTGCAGAACGCGGCAGCAAGGGTTGTGTCAAGAACGCGCAAGCGTGACCACATTGCTCCCGTTCTGCGCTCTTTGCACTGGCTTCCAATTCAGCAGCGAATTGATTTCAAGACACTTGCAACAACTCACAAGATTGTACAAGGAAGTGCACCAGCGTACCTTTCCGAGCTAGTACGGAATATTTGCACTCAAAGACAAACTCGTGCCACAAGCGGTAGGAAGCTGCACATCAGCAGGACCAGAACCTCTTATGGTGACAGGTGTTTTGCTGTTGGTGCAGCCCGCTTGTGGAACCAGCTGCCACCAGACTTTCACTCACTTGACTCTATTGTATCCTTCAAAAGGGAGTTGAAAACGTGGCTATTTAGAAGGGCTTTGGGGGAGTAGCGCTTTAACATCGTATTATCGTAATGAGAAACGCTATATAAATATGGACTATTATCATTATTATTATTATAGGCTCTCTAAGTTCCTTGATTAGTGCTGACAACTGTCAGTTTTATTGAAAACATGTACACCTAATCGTAACAATCGTATGATGGAACTGAATCCGGGCTAACTCCTTTCTTTCTATCTAATATTGGTGAAGGAGAGGTGCTCTTAGTCCATCCCATTTCAATATATTTAGACTGATTCAACGCTATTTTTGGGTAATGATGAAGCTGTTAAATTGTTTTCTTGGTCGGTTTCTGACTTTTTTACAAACTGACACTTTAAAGTATTACAAAGCCTTTAGTGTTTCGTTTGCGATTGTGTACATGCACATATTGTGTAAAATTTCACAGCTTTAGCTCATTTTTTACAATTGTAACCATTATGAACCTATCGATTGACTTTTTTAAATTATGGTATTCACAATGCCTACATGTAGCCAATCGATACGACGATATTGGGCTGTGAAGAGCAGATAATCGAACCGATGTGGAGTTGACTTCGAAAAAGATAAACTCAGGCGTTTTGACATCGTGCCATTGAGTAAACTCGGGGATATTAAGGAAATTCTAATGCCTTCAGAACACTTTATTGGTACATTTCGACAAGTAATCCAATAATTGCTGAAATTTGTATATGCTGATGAGTAATTGGAGTTTAAAAAGGCTTCTCCTGTTGTTGGGACGTACCAAAGTGTGTTTTGTGAGAATTATTTCACAAAGAACGATTTCGCCTAACATCCATGTTCAAGCCTGGACCAACGTATCAGCTGATTTGTGAAACAAGGTGGTGGTGGGCTGGGAGCTACGGTTTCTCTCTACCTGACCCGTTTTCACTTCGCGTATGTAGTTGGTCGGCCGAAATGGTCGGAGCAATTTGGCCAAAAGTTCAAATCTGGTAGATGGGCTGCCTGTTTGCTCCTAATGGGAATTATTAAGTGAAATCCCTATACACGGATAAGGCTACGTGTAAAGGCTACCCCTCCTGAATTTGGTCGGAACATCAAGTTACTGAGGATCGGTTGGAAAAAGCTGGACTCGGATTTCGAACTCACCTAAGGGTATTCGTCATAGAGTGAAGCTAAACATCCATTACATGTATTTCACAAAATAACTATTTAACGTGTAGAACGCCTAATTTTTATGATGCCTATTCTTAAATCATATGGACACACCACTGGCCTCATTGTCACATGTATGAAGAAGATGACAAGGAACAACCCTGAGCTATTTGGTACCTTTCGCAACAGTGTGAATAACGATATACGCTGTACGAATGTCTGCAATGTCATCGATTTCTGTGATACAATTGATTTATGCGACACTCGTTATTCATCTTTGATACTTAGCTAAAAAGGAATCAGTCATTCACGTCGTCCAAGACAAAAGATTCTGGTTGTCGCGTCAACGGTTACCCTCTACAGTACCTTGCGTGAGTTACCGCCAATCGTGGTCGCGTTTTTGGCATGTTTTATCAACCCAACACGAAGTAATTTGCCATCATGTGTCAATGCCTTGATCATCGTTCAAGGTCTAACCAAATTCGATATCAGGCGAACAAGTCAGTATATGAGTTTATATTTAAATTGTCTGTAATGATCTGAATCGATGGTAAGCCACCACAAACCATTAAAAAAATAATTGCATCCGGACCCACCCTATCATGATGCCTAAATATCTGATGATTGCTGCAGTAATGGTTCTCGGATTACTAGCAATTCCAGCGAAACAAAGAATAGTCCACTCGTTAGGCTTGAAACGTAAGTATATAGAGGTAAATGTCGATAATATTACCGGTTTGCCCCACAAATACAGCGTACCTGATCTTCAAACTACAGAGCCCCTTTTGAGAATTCAGGAACAAATTTGGGTGACGAAGTTACCCGTTTATCTACTTTTTATATTTTTGCCATCATAATGCAGCCGATGTGACTTGGAATTTCGATGGCAGCTCTCGAAGCATAAGGTCAGTATGGGTCGATGGGGGGGGGGGTTCTAATATGCCGGAGTTGACCCCATGATGAAGCCGTGTGGTGAATCAGACTGCAAAGCCATATTGTGTTCACAAAATTATCATTGACTTAGATGTATATGTTTACTCATTTTAGATTTATAGTTATCGATGTTGAAAGAGACTGGTGTTACCGAGGTAACCAAACATTAGACCTCTGTGACCTGAAAATACGCTATAATTAGGTCGGTCGTCTCGTGCCAAAGTAGGAGGCGAAATATGGCTCGAACCCGACAATATTGTTTCTTGCGTGCATTTATTTAATGTTTTAAGCATTGTGTCTGTAAACAGCACATCGCTTGTTTTAAGCACTGGTGATCTTCGGATGATCATGGGCAAAGAGGAATTGATGTCGCTCGAAAGCTCTACTGAGTATTGCTGGATGATTTGTTGGTTGGTTGGTTGACTGAAGTACACTCACCTCTCTTGATAATATGTTAATTTGTTCCTCGGACATTCTATCCTCCACTGGATTGTATTTTGAAGTCGAAGAGCTTCGTCCTTTTTACTATTGGCATGATATATGCATGCAGTCATTGTCGTCCTTTCATTTAACGATACAGGATGTTTCATGGAAAGTGTGCATCTTATGTCAACTCATCTATCTTTGGGCGGGTAATGTCTTTAAATAATGGCAGAAAGCCCAAGCAGTGTGTAACCGCCCCAGCGGTCAATCTCAGAGGCGGCTGGTTGACCATCATGTTCTACTTCAGACTCAAAAATATATATATAAATAGATTCAATCCTCAGACACTTATCACATTCATGAATCGAAAGGGATATGTTTATGTTTACTCTGCTTCTCCGAATTTTGTCGTTGTCAAAATGAGTGGTGAAAATGGTCAAAACGTTTTTGCCTATAAATCAGGTTGCTTGTTCTACGATCAATGGCATCAGTTTATCATCATGGTGAATGTTTTAAAGGAAGTCTGTAATTTTTACATTGATGGGAGACAAATTGAACTGGTAAGGTATTGGAAAAATTCAATCCTGGATATGAGTTCGAGTGGAACGATGATTGGGTGTCATTGCTACAAGCTGCATATTTCTAAACGTAATTGCAAGCCGTGTTTTCGAGGTGATATCGCTCAAATTCATATCTATCGAGCAAAACTGAGTGACGAACAATTGAGGAGACTTCATGACGACTGTAAGTCCATTCAGTTTAATGGATTATCATTTTGTGGAATATATTAGCTGAAATCTGTGACTGATTCATTGCACTACATGATTAGGCTTCTTTACCCATAATAAAGAACCATTGAAAAGGTGTTATGACAAAAATTAATGGAGTCCTATACATCACTAAGAATCAATATAGAGTAATTGGTCATGCCATGCATGTCATATTTTACCCTCCCCAAACGTATAAACGCATGCTGCTCGAATTGTCTTCATTGATCAATTGAACTCCTTGGGTGCCAAACAACGTATATCACCGTAGATCAGAATGGTAGTTGATAAAGCTTGGAATCAGTGAAACCATGTAACCAGTGATAAACCTTGGAATAGTCAGTACTAAACCGTGGAATCACTGTGCAAGTACCGCGTGAAATCGGGTGCGTTTCTTCCACGATTTATACCCTCCCAACTGCCAATCTCGTCCTAGCTGACTTTATTGATAGCAATTTGCCAGTAGTTATAATGCTCTGATAAAGCTCAGCAGATATGACAAACATGCACACGGGAATCACTAAAAAATGTGTCCGATGGTTACATCACGAAAATATCTCTACATCCCTCGATGTGTACATGAATATGTACGAAATCGCTCACAGCGAAGGAATTAATTCACATTTTCATCTCCAAACCCGGCTAAAACCTTCGGTAATAAACCTTCATCTACGTTTCTACGGATAAGTGCCAGCTGGTACTGCATGATGTAGTCAATCTTCTCTGTATCACCCTGTATGATCACACCGCTCCGTAGTTCAATTAGGCCCCGTGTGGTTGCGTAGTAAGCGGAGCGCTGATTAGTCCATATTATGGGTGTGTGGTGGGCGTGTCGTGACGAGCATGCCTATATTTGGGAGATGAGTAATGTACACTGGAGGCGAGGTATGACTGGGTTGTTCTAAAATATAGATTATTGAATCGGATATGCGACTGATTTCTATTAAACTACCGTCAAATTCCGATTTTATCATGTAAAAATAAGCTCCAAATATTGATTCGTAACCACCTTAGGTTCAAATGGCATTATTTCATGTTTTTATGCATTTTTAGGACTGATTCCAAGGTTAATCACTGGTTTGAAGGTTTCACTTGTTCCAAGCTTTATCACCTACCGATCAGAATGGTAAACCCGCAACCACCTTTGTAACGCACCATTCACTTGGGTCTGGTGGTTGACACCATTTTCTTATTAGTAGTACGAATAAATGAATGGAGTTATTTTTCGATAAATTAAAAACGTTTGCACATGTTTGAACTAAAACGTGTCCGTATGGGTGATCATACTAGCATTTGACAAAATCGTTGCCTCTTTCTTTCGTAGTTGTTAGTCTTCGAGGAGGCACCGGTAAGTTTTATATCATGAGATAGACAGATCAAGTGTATGTTACCATGGCGAAAACATGTTAGTCTCAAATAGGATTTTGAAAACAGCTTACCTCATGAGGAAGTATATACTATACTTACAAAAGATGATGGACTGGACAAAACCGCTCTGGCACGTCGGGTGAAATATAGCCTACTCAGGCTGAACCATGTTTGGGCAGCACATCACTATCTCTTACACTGATAAAACGACGTTTTGTTGAGCACTTCTGCTTTTATAGTACAATGAGTTCGGTATTCCCTCGAAAACTCGATAAACATATTTAAAATCATTTAATTAGCATATTCGGTGTTCAAAAGCAATTTTGGAGACTCATTTTGGAAATTTTAGGCCCATGTCAATGAATCTAAAGTACCATTTAATTCCACTTCCTTGTTGTTGTCCGATGCATAAACAATTTTCAGTCGTTTTACCACTTGCTTGCCGTGAATTCCGGGAGATTAGGGGCAGAAATCCGTCAACGAACGTGACATCAGTAACGGCCAAAATTGTACAATCATAATTGCTGCTGTTCTAAATCCCCTCACCGCGAATGGTTGGATCTCATGATATTTTCAAATGCGGGTTCCTTTATATTTCTTCTAGTAATCGACATTTCGTGGAAGATATTGGTATATCAGCTGTCCAATTACGGCACCAAATTGGCAAGCGCGTGTAGATTAGTAACGTGAATCAAAAGGGAAAACATAAAACATATATTCGCAAACGTACCAGGTCGATGTTTGAATTTTGAGTTTTTAAGAGAGATTTTCTGGCCACGTACCTGTAATAAAGTTTTCAGCCGTTTCCCCTTTAAAATGGTACTATCTACATGCTCACACCTTTTCCGAGACGTAATGTGGGAGGAACGCTTTCAAAGCCAAATAGACCTATCGTAGCCTGTCATACCATGAAATTTTCGTTGTACGTTATTCATGATAATTTCAGGGTTTGCGGGTCTGAAGTTAAGGGGGTGATTTTTGACGGGTTTTAACCCGCGAGTCAGCTTTTTCACAACGACGAGTTGAATGGAGCCTAACCATATATAATTAAGCCAATTGGACTGAAACTACATCATTTTCTTCATTTTAAAAACACCTTATTCTCAATTTTATAAAAATTATATCTTAAATGGAAAATACCATTCAACTGGTATGGTGAGACCCGCATTGATCTCAAACTGAACTAGTTTCATGTACAACCGCGTGATGATCGGTTTAATACAGGTGCATGACCTTCTGGGCATTCGTTGCGATCCAGTCGGTAAAACTTCAAATCATGCCTGAACTCGGCCATTGCGTTCTTACACTAAGTTACAGTTGTAGTGATCGGCTGACCATATATTCCATATTGACTTCAGGCCCTGGATGCGGTGGATTAGGTGTCGCTACTGCTGTTTAGTTCAATTGAGAAATGTAAAGCCAACGGATCCATCCCCTGAAAAGAAGAGTTTTGCATTGCATCGCAAAAACAGTGCTGCCGCGATCTGCAATAATGTTCATCACTAACTAGGCCAGATCGCATTGTCTAATTCATTTCTACCCAGTTACCTGAATGAGTAGTTTCAAGAGCTGTTTCAGGCAACATTATCGTTATGTTTATATGACAACGCTTGTTCTTCGCAGAGGTGCTGTTTATGAAAAATGTTAATAGCGAACCCGCACAATTGATCAGGACTTTGAAATCCAGGTCTCGACTCGGTTGTGCAACCGAACGAAATAGCGTGTGTCAAACTCATTATTTGGAGGCAAAATGTACGTATTTCATTTTCGATGCGAAACTGAGGCGATGTGGGTACTACCATGCCCCATGAAGGAGCATACTATAAAGCAAGAAGAGGTAGAGTCATGTCTACGACTTCTTAAAAAACGACAAAGCATCGGGACTTGACGGAGTCTCCAATGAACATTTAAAATACGGTGGCTCTGCACTTCACAAAGCGCTAACGAACCTATTTAATCAGTTTATGTTAACAGAACATGTACCGAAAGATGCAAAACAGGGTGTTATCAATACCCTACACAAAGGAAAGGGAAAGGACAGGAGTGACCCAAACAGCTACCGTCCAATCACCCTGTTGCCAACCGTGTACAAACTGTTTGAAAGACTCATATACGAGCGGCTTAAAATATGGACCTGTGAGGAGAACATGATCTTCCCCCATCAACAGCAGAGCGCGTATCAGAAATGCGCAGCTGTGTCTCAACGACATTCGTACTACAAGAAACAATCTCGCATCTATTAGAAAGGCATTCTAAAGTGTACACCTGTTTTTTAGATGCAGCTAAGGCTTATGACACTGTTTGGCAAGACGGATTGCTTTTCAAACTGTTTAACTTTGGAGTACGAGGCAAACTATGGCGCATTATCGCAACCTGCTACCAAAATATTGAAAGCTGTGCCATGGAAAATGATATGTAATCACCGTGGTTCAGCATCAAACAAGGCGTTCGTCAGGGTGGAGTGCTTTCCACGTGGCTCTATCTGCTGTATATGGACAATCTCCTCTATACCTTAGAGAACACAAATTTTGGCGCAAAACTAGGAGAGTCATAGAATGTGGTTCCCCCTGTCATGCTGACGACCTAACCCTCGTCTCACTTGCCAAATATGGTCTTGATCACATGATGTC
Organism: Lineus longissimus; assembly: GCF_910592395.1. Taxonomy (NCBI): domain Eukaryota; kingdom Metazoa; phylum Nemertea; class Pilidiophora; order Heteronemertea; family Lineidae; genus Lineus; species Lineus longissimus. Next base: position 11,804,118 of record NC_088315.1, read on the forward strand.
ATGCAGTTTCAAATATTCAATCAAGTGGAGGTACGACTACAACTCAGACAAGTGCATTGTTGTGGTGTTTGGTGAGACACCGCATCAATGGCAAAGCATTTCCAATGAACGAACGTGGACGCTTGGAGACAAACCGGTTAAGGAAGCCGCTTCGCACATACACCTTGGTGTAATACAGAACAAATACAGCCGAACAACGACAACAGCAATTTCCGCCGCTCAAAAGCTAAAGAAAACTCTCATGTGCATACTAGGTCCGGGGATGCAACCCAACAAATTTAATCCCATCTCCAGTTACCATATCTACTGTAGAATATGCCTTCCGAAGGCACTTTACGGCAGTGAACTATGGTCCAATATGTCTGAACGTGACTTAATGATCTTAGAGCGTGCTCACAGATTTTTTCTCAAACGAATGCAAGGATTTAGCAGAATCACTCGAACTGTAACAACACAAGCCATGATAGGAAGTATAAGCCTAAAAGCACTCATCGATAAACAATGTCTTCTATTCTTTGGACAGTTAGCAAGAATGCCTGAGCACCTACTCCCCAGGCGTGTTTTCAATTTTCGGTTCCGCTCAATGTTGAACAGAACAAATAGTTCCGAAACTTGTCTCGGGTATGTGCCAAACTTAATGACAGTAATGGACAGGTATAACCTTTCAAACTCCCTAAAAGAGTTCACTGAAAGTGGTCAACTAAGTGTGCCAACTGGTACCCCCTGGAAGTCTTTAGTTCAAAAATCTGTTCTCAATCAAGAAAACTTAAACTTCAGAGCAGAATGTACACGCAATAATCTTTTCAGAATAATGAACATTGAAAAGTCTCTGGACTATCCGTCCTTAATATGGACAACCGCTCAAACTGATCGGAAGCACAAAAGCAACTATGCCTTCCTAGCTAAGCTAAACACACTACCAGAAACTATCACAGAAACAAAGTGCAATCGATGTACTCAATGTTATACCGATCCGTAACTTCATTTTTTCTGTGGATGTTCAGGTTTTTCCTCCCAACGTGAGAAATTTTGGGAACAAATTGAAAATGAATGCCCAGTTGAACTCAGCACAGCACTGTGGAACATGTGCGACGATGAACTCACAGAAACATTGCTCGGGAAACAACTTTCCGCTTGTGGTTATGAAGAAAATGTAGCACTTCTTCGGATCACAGCACAGTGCTGGAATGTTTAGGCTAATTATCTAAAATGCTTTCCTTGCCTAAGACTACATATTTTTGACAACAGCCAGGAGTATGTAAATAGTGTACATCAGTTGTTATATGTTGCTTTGAATTTTTTGTAATCTTCTATATAGGAGGAATAAACAGATATATATATTATCACTGCAATATGCAGGACAAGAAGGCATCAATTAGCAACATGCGCACCGAAATCTTAATCCATCGGCATTCAATTAACAGATTATTCGTGTCTACTAATCGATGTCATGTCATGAGCACTGTTTATTGAGCTGCAATCGTGCAATCGATCCTGCGAATCGAATTCTCTAGCAAGATTTAAATTCCTCGCAGGGGCAAACTTTCGATAGGAATATAAACATCGTTTTTTGTAGACGAAACCAAGTTGTGACGAATTCTTTCTTCGGGAAAACAGTTTCCAATAGTTTTAAGGGCCAGAATTATTTGGTGAAGAGGTCGTGGAGTAGTGCAGCAGGACAGAGTGCGGCCCAGGGATAATGTAGCAAAGTAAAGAATTTACCAGCAAGGAGTTTCTCTAGTGTAATGCAGCAGGTCATGCAACTGTATTAAACCAATCAGCTCGCGGTTGTGAATACTCTATTCTTCCATTTTACCTGTCCCGCGACCGAACCCAGAAATGTTATTTCTAAGTCCAATGTTGAGGAAAATGGGCAGGGAGTATGGTCAAAATAGTAACGTCCTGGTTGAATAGATTATAATAAAGTCGGTGTCCAAGCACTGAGATGACCATCAAAGGGTCCTTATCTCTATGAGGTAATCGGTATGTAACTGGGCAAAAGCGTAACAACAGCTCCCGCATGCTCTCCAGTGTTACAGCACAGATTTTGGCTTTCAGTTTGAACAGGGACAATAATACAGGGTTATCCAATCGAATTGTCTGGCCAAATGATAAACTGTTAAGTGTGCGGCCTGTAACTGGGGTGATGGGAAGGATTTGAACAAATGACTGGATCAAACTTATGAACGTTACTCAAGGTTTAGTGCTGAATCATTCATCATCATCATCATCATCTACATTTGATTCAAACATCAACTCATTGTCGTCATCATCCTTTATCAGTTCGGCATTTAGGGCAGAGACATGTATTCATCCACGACCGGAAGTGTGGCACATAGAGCTTATCAAAATGTCAAGTTGTGGTAAATACATGGCTGGGATGGACCAAAGTGGAATTAATTCTCAATCTGTGGTTGATTCTTAATTAACAGAGTCAGGCCATCACAGAAATATGCTTTTTGATAATATATTTAAGAAAATGTGGTCTCACTGGTCAGTTTAGAACTTGTACTTTGACAGGGCCATATCAATGCGCCAGTGACGTTTTGAGGGATATGGTGTACGGAAATATCTTTTCCTCAGGCAATCGGTATTGGAATGTTTTTAAACTTTATTATGCTATTGGCAAAGGGTTCTTCTTGACACATATAAAATTTTGTGCAGATTGATTGGTCCAATATGTACTTTTTTTACCAAAACTTATGCACAACAATGTACATGTAATGTACACGGGTTTTAATAGAGGTCTCTGGCCTTTAATGGAGGCGGGATCACTGCGCCCTATTTTCCTTCAGGAAGAAGCCCGCTCAGCCACCATCTACTGTCGATCACGCGTTCGGCCAATATTTCCCAATCGAGACTGATCCTACGGACTACTTCCTGGCGGGAAATCGGATCACAGTTTCCTTCCTCATGAGCATGCCCAAATTCCCATGCTTTCCATAAGGACTTGAGGTGGCTCTCAAAACTGCGGTTAACCGTTAAGTCCAAAGGCTGGAGAAGGGAGGAGGGAGTCATGGATCGAAACTATTCAAACAAAAATCTCGAAAATGCCAGTGACTGAAAAAGCTCCCAGTGATCTTTTACTCCACTTTAGGACAAACGTTTTCCGTCAATTCCTCACAAAAAATGGAGGTACCTTGTTCATCATGGCCATGCTGCCGAATTCTGCGTCGTGTCCTCTTGTGTGCATCGATCACACCTTTCTGCCATTTCCTCGTATTCATCTACCCATCTAGAGAAAGTCCGTGAGTTGATACGAAAATGGTTCGCAAATGAGCGCATAGACCGGGCATGGTCGATGCCTATCGCATGGTGCAGCCTCAACGTCGTCCAACCGCTGAGTTTAAGATGTAACCATGAAGATGCCTCCTTTCATATCCTGCCTGCTCATCGTCCGCCCCATCGTCATCATTGTCCATCGAAATCACCACAGAAATCCAAAATGCAGAGCAAGTAACCTCATCTTGACAAATCGAACCACAAGCCACAAATCTATACATTCTAGACCTATATAAGCCTAGAACACCACACGGTCCAACTTGTATTGCATTTTTTTATGTAACTTAGGCTTTTCTACGACTTGAGCGCTCCCCCATCAAAATAGGCCTACCTCAGACTTTGTCATTATTTTGCCATGTTCCGTAGTGGGACAGGTGAAAGGAAAAATAGAGTATTTCAGTTCGAGATCAATGTGCGGTCTCACCATACCAGTTGAATGGTATTTTCAATTTAAAAATATTGTTCTTCTTGAAGTGTGAATTAGGTGTGTTTAGAATTAAGAAAATGATGAGGTTTCAATCTAATTGGCTGACTAAATGTGGTTTTGAGGCTCTATTTAACCCGTCGTGGTGAAAAAGCTTATTCGCGGGTTAAAAGCCGTCAGAAATCACCCCCTAACTTCAGACCCCCCAAGCCCTGAAATGATCATGCATAACGTGGAACGAAAATTTCATGGTTTAATTAACAGGCTAGGATAGGTCTATGTGGCTGTGAACGCGTTTCTTCCTGGGTACGTCTCGGAAAAGGTTAGGAGCATGTATAAAGTACCATTTCAAAGGGAAAACGGCTTAAAACTTTATTACAGGTGCTTGACCAGCAGTACATACCCGGTCTTTAATATAATAAGAAAATTGCATAAGTTGCTGTTACAAGTAACTAGATTACCATATATTTACCATTGTAACCATAATAAACCTATCGATTGACTTTTTAACATATAGTGTTCACGGTGCCTAGCTAATCGATGCGAATGTATTGGGTGTTGAAGAGCAGACGATCCAACTGATGAAGATCGGAGTTGACTACGAAAAAGTTAAATTCTCGACATCTTGACATGGGAGTTATTGATCTGTTAGATAAGAACTTGCGGATTCTCAAGAAATTATAATGCATTGTTCAATTGTTTCAATTGTTTAATTTCTTTATCACGTTTATGAAAACATATTATATATATTTTTGAAGTGAATTCTGTTAAATTGATACAGTTATACTGCGTGATCGTCCGTTAGCGGAGAACGTTTCGTAACCACTGGGGTTCGATGACTGAAATTTGGTTTGATGATAGCTTTTTGAAATAAGCTCATACGTATTTTTCATTTTTCCTTTTTTAAGACCATACTGAAATAGCTTGGGAACACTATAATGAGGTCATGACATCATCAATGGACTTCGGAGTGGTAAAAATAGATACAAGCAGATGCATTTGTTGACATGGACTTGGAATGTCTATAATATTTGTCCTAACCTCTTCAAATTTGATATGTCGACACCTTTGAGGCATCTCTACAATGTTGTCCAAGGTTCAGGTCAATTTGACATACATGTCTGGGGTGAATAGGTCAAGATCATAAAGTCCTATTTAGGTCATATCACAACATCATTCTTTAAATGTATGTCATTAATTACTCTGATCATTATGACAAGAATAACATAGTGGTTGAAATATTTGGCCTTGACCTAATTTTCACGGTCACAGAGGTCAATGTTTCTAGTATCTTTACGGTAACCATTATTCCTGTCACTTACCGCAGCTGACGACATGGCTCCTGGCCATTTCATTCACCGAAACATGGAACCTTTAGTATGCAGGGATGCCCATGTGTTGAAGTTGATAGCAAAGTGTTCAGTCTCCGATGTCTTCCACAAAGAAGTGGACTTTAAGAGAAGTCTGTGCGCTGTACAGTCCAAAAACTTCTACCTGGATACCTTCCACCAAATGTGACAAAATGTGGACTGTGATATAATTCAACATTATTTAAAGACCGTTAGAGTAAAGGAAGTCGTGTTTGATATCAAACATTAGGTAATGAGGACCAGGTTTGAACTAACCCGCGTTCGTGACCTACTGGCCTACTTAATGACCGTTCGAGCTGCAATGCGTATATGAGCTAGTTGTCGTGGCCAGTTGTCGCGAAGACAAGACTAGTATTACGGCGGAGACGGAATTAGTGTCAGCGACAGTAACAACGCTCAGTTTTAAGAAGAAAACTTCGTGTTTTCCGTAGAAATTGGTTGATATCCTTGGGCCAAGAGCAAGGGCTAGAGGAATCTACGTAAATTTTAACAGCTCGCAGACTCGCTGTGCTTATGAACACTGAAACTGGCAAAAACGACTTGTGTACAACTCGTAAATGCAACTGCGAAGTCGAAGAGGACGCGAAGTGCTGTGAAAAGACGTAAGGTCAAGGTCAAGGCTCCGTCTCCGATCCGTACCATTTCAAGTTCCGTAATCAACGTGTGTAATCTTTGTACCAGTGTTTCAAATATTAAAGGGATGTTTGTTAATAAAGTCGAGTTGTCGAAAAACGTATAATTTCTAGCCCACCCAGGATGAACTTCTGACGATAAGGATCGTCACTAGTTGCGATTGGGATCAAACTTTTGCTTATCTTGATTAAGTTTTTAAATTGACCTTCTCAAGGTGACATCTTTCCTTGACAACAAAGTTGTCGATGTAACTTTCTTCAAACCAACATCGCAGTGATGTATTCTGACTATGCCATTGTTCCCAGAACCCGATGAAACTACTCACGAGACGAAATATCCGACTTTTTGTGTCTTCAAACTTAATTTTTTCCCAGAAATGTAGAAGAAAATGTATTCGAACCGCACTGGATTCCAGCGATGCAGTGCAAACATTTGCCTAAAACAACATATGGGGTCGCAGTTGGCACACGGTAACATGTAAGGCCTTATCGACCACATTCGCATTTGGCAACGCAAGGGTTAGTACATGTACTTAGTTTTTTCAGAGCATTCAAAGTTGAAGTAGTCAAGTGGAAATGCTATAGACAGCACAACATTCAAATCATCACAACACCATGCTTCACTTGAAAAATTAATCGAACACTTCAAAATTCAGCACCTCCTATCATACCCCAACACATTTTGCCTCAAATCTCTTTGTCACTGTCCGCTGCCAATGCTGTTTGGTTATTTGTCTAGGTTCCTCTGTGGTTTATCGGCGATTGCAGCCAATAACTGTGACCGCTCCACTTTTATCATAATGTATCACAGCTTTCAAATAAGTCGTTTTAGGTTTTTATTATACATTGTATTCCGACTTCAACTGCTGAACTACTGTCACACAGGTCATGATCGAGACACCATCACTTTCTGGTTGGCTTCAGTATGCTGGCAACGATACATTCCTTCAAAATTGGTGTTGCCATTAACATTGTGGCGATGACTCATATATAATCGTGGTGACGTTAATTCATTACCCAGGGAAAAAGAGTTACGAGTACAACCTAACCACTCTAGCCTGCTTACTACTGGCAAGTTTGTGCCTTCGCCATATCAAATTGCCCTTCATCATAATCAGCTCAAATTGTTCGTATATAAATTGGCTCATATTGATCAGTCGTTTGTTTTGAACATATCGACGTGTTTCAAATACATTTTTGTTGATTTGGAAACCCTTACAATGCGATAGAGAGTGCCGTCTAACACTTGGATGAAGTACTCAAACGCGCTTCTGGGAATCTGGTATCTCAATTCAACGGCAACATATTCAATGGCTAAAGTTGTATCGAGGCGGCTTCTGACGCAGCCAATTCTAAATCCAAAGAATGCTGTCATTATATGCTCGTTATTCCTTCCAAGGGCCGCAGTTACAATTATAAGGCGGTCTGATTCCCTAAACCATGAAATATAAGATAAGAACTGGAGATCTGCATGAAAGTTGGTAATGCTATATTCGGATCTGGAGCCTGGGAGAGTAGAATGTTTGCTTCTTCTGAACCAGTATAAATATAATTCAAAATAATCGTTCTCTTTTTTTTGACCAAAAATAAAGTACACAAGGTCTTCGCCAAGGAAGAATCTGTCGTTAGCAGACACTGTGACTTTTATGTCTATTGCGCCTTTGGACGAATGTTTAATAACGGCGCTTTCACGCAGATTAAATGAATACATCCTAATGACCGACTGGCTATATCGCTTGCAATCAATGACTAATGTCCCGTGTCGGAGCAAAGTATCAAACGTCGACACATACACCTCGCTTACGCACAGGTCCGTTTCCGGTATGACTAGTTTTCTCGTGCAGATGCCAAGCCTGACGTCAAAGGGGATAAATGTAAGATACTTGTGCTCTTTCCGGCAACAGCAGGGGCACAGCCGTAGCGATCTAATTGTCGATCTTGGCTGTGTCCCTGGCCGTTATTTCCACTGTTAAAAATCTCATACATGTACTTTAATTATTATGTTGGCCAAATAAATTACAAATTACAATTGCAAATTACAACTTACGACCATGACCCTATCATAGACCAGTGTATTGTTTGCTAGATACAGTTTATCGCACACTAATTTCTTTATACGAAGGATTGTTCTATAAAAGAGAACGAATATACATTGCTTTGAATTTAGTCAAAACATGCACACACTGTAATCCTGTCTACCACGGACGTCTGTCACGACAGCAATTGGGCCAGTCACGTGATTATAAAGCAACCTATCAAGGCTGCCGATTTTTGCCGGGCAAAACACCTCTTTTGTCCTCCGCCAGTTTGAAAATCAGACAAAACGTGCATGAAAAAAGACGTGTTTTGTAACTCTTTGGAGGGACATTTGCCCTTCCTCCCACGCAAAACTCCTCTAGCTACGGCCCAGTAAAAAGGTTTATCAAGGCAGTTGATCACTGACGTAGAACACAGCCATGTACTCGAAAAGACATATTAGGTGAATGACCTAGTTTATGGTGTCAGACTTTTGAACTAATAGTAACTGACCGCCTAAGTTCGAGATCATCCAGTTTCAAATTGAGGACTACCTTTTTTAACTGAGCCCTTGTATAAACCGTACCGTACAGGACGTAGTGTCAACCGTAGTGTTTTCCAAGACATCCAAGGAGTGTATATGTTTAGATTTTTAAACTGGCATGATGTTGCATCTCCGGCTTGAGAGGAATCAAAACACAGATGCGAACATTTTTCGTTCAAACACTAAAGCCAAAAATGCAACATCCGTTTGAAAGTCTTAAATAGCTCTTTGAGTGTTTTGCCATATTCAAGTAGCGTGGTCATCCTTTAATCAAGATATTAAGAAGCCAGTTCTATCAAAACAATGGTGAATGGTGGCTGATCTGAATGGCATAATTGGCTCCCTACTAAACCAGTCATTGCCAACACCAGTCGTCGCTCAGCAGGGGCAGTGGCAGGTAATACCAGCTCCCAAAGATCTGAGACATTAGTTCGAGGTCCTCAAATGAAACTCGGAAAACCACCAGGTAGTAGGTGAAAGTAATTGATGCCCACTAAAAAGTACATTGCAGTGGACAGGGTATTGATTTTGATTTTTGGCCAGGGGTGCATGGGGATATTGCACGGTTTTGTCGGTCTTGCAGTATTTGTCAGCGCACGACTCCCAAGGGTAGGAAAGCGAAGATACCGCTTGGAATCATGCCGATAATTGACACTCCGTTTCAACGGGTGGCAATCGACTTGGTGGGACCCATTTCTCCGCCGACCGAAAGAGGGAATAAGTACATCCACATCTTGGTGGATTATGCAACCCGGTATCCGGAGGCGATCGCACTCCCGAGAATCGAAACAGTGAATGTGGCCGAAGCACTTTTGGAGATGTTTGGACGTGTTGATATTCCGGCAGAAGTCTTGACCGAACTTGGAACCCAGTTTACCTCAGATCTGATGACTGAGGTACTAGGTGAGTCGACTCTTGTCCTTCTCACGTCTTAGTACGACTCCATACCACCCCATGTGTAATGGTCTGGTAGAGAAGTTCAATGGTGCGGTGAAATCTATGTTGCGAAAGATATGTGCTGAACGGCCGAAGGATTGGGATCGATACTTGAGCTCCATGCTGTTTGCATATCGTGAAGTGCCTCAGGAGTCTTTAGGGTTTTCCCCCTTCGAACTGCTCTATGGAAGGACAGTTCGTGGTCCAATGATGGTATTGAAAGAGCTGTGGACAAAGGATATCCCTGATCCCGATATTAAGACTACATACCAATACGTTTTAGATCTTAGACAGAGACTAGAGAAAACATGTGAGTCGGCTCATGAACAGCTTATGACAGCATCAGAAAGGTATAGGAAAATCTTTAACCGAAGAGCAAAGGTTCGGTTGATGAAAGTTGGTGAGCAAGTATTGGTGTTGCTACCCATAAAGTCCAAAATATTGTTGATGCAGTGGAAAGGCCCTTATGCCGTCGTGGAGGTTATCCACGGAATGAACTACCGCATTCTCGTGAATGGAAAGACAAAGACATTCCACGCCAATATGTTGAAGAAATTCATTGCTCGACCAGAACCAGTGGCGACTGTCGCAGTGGTGGATGATGACGAGTTAGAACAGGATGGACAAGCATATGAAGGGTTGCCTCCTTTGGACCCTGGGTTGATGTGCCCTCGCAGTGAAACGAGTAATGACGTTCCTGTTAGCGAGAAGTTATCCCCGTCTCAGAAGCAACAGGTTATGGAGTTGTAGTCCGCCCCCGATAACTCGGGGGCGTACTACCTTAGCAGGGTGTAGCATTTTGGTGCTAGCTAAGTAAAAACCTGGTATAAACTTCTTGGGGGGAACAAGTGTACCAAAACGTGTAATTTCTAACTATGGTTGTCATTGTGTCAGTATGAGTGTTGGTGTGAATGGGTTAATGTTTGGTTTGAATGGGCGTGTAGTGTGGGAAATTGCCCAGTGGATTACTGAGCACTTCCTGTCTGGTGTGAATAAGGAGAAGGAGTGAGGCGTGAATTTGCTTGGGGTAAGTGTGCCAATCCTTTTTTAATATACAATGGGTAATTTCAAAGTCAATTTTTAGATTTAGTTTTAAAACTAGATGGAACACTAAAACCCTTGATTAAACCAGCATTGAAATGAAATGGGTTTTAGTTTCATCCTATTTCAAAGTCGGTGTTTGTTGGTTTTAGCATCATGTCCGGTTTTAGCTTAAAACTAAGGGATGGTTTTAGTGTCAAAAACTAACACCGGAATTAAAACTAAAACTCTCCACAACACCAGAAATGAAATAAGTTCTGGTGTTAGTTTTGACACTCAGTTTTACCATTATCCTATTTCAAATTAGGTTTTAGTTTCACACTGAAACCAATTGGAACACCAAGGTCTGATCTTAATCCCAGCTCGGTGTTATATTTGGAAGATATGTAGTGCATTTTGTATTACCAATAAAACTAACACCTTAGGCATTAACACCGAATGGATTTTAAAGTTAGTGTTGGTGTTAAGAAAAAAAATCATGTTTTTCGTACCATTTGAAGAAGTAGTTGCTGGTATTTTGAACGCTGATGGGAATGATGATGGACGTGAAAGAAGACGACCAAATTAATATAGATCGGAAGCGGTTACAATAGGGAAACAACAGTAACAACGACAACAACAGGCATGTTTGGTTTTCCCAAGGTTTTATCTCTGTCCATCTTGGTGTTAGTTTAATACCTGCAGTATAAAACCTCTTCTTAGTTTCAGCCCAGGTTTTAGGTGTTTAGATAAAACCAGGTGTTGGTGTTAAACTAAAACCTCGAATTGGTCTTATCCAGACATAGGTTTTTAGGGGTAGAAATTAAGAATAAAACTGACACCAGCGACACTAACACCCAACACTAAAGCCAAAACCAACTTTGAAATCACCCAATGTACACTTGGTAGATATTGCTATGTTGTAGTTACACGTATTCAGTTGGGTTGTTTAGTTAGTTTGGTGTGATAAGCCAGTTTTGTATTAGTTTGGTTGTAGAGAGCCAGCTTTGTATAGGTCTTTGTGTATAGGCCTGTGGAAGTGTACAGTGGTAATGTACATGTGGGAGGACAGGGTGTTGTCCTGTATGACCGTCTGGTATTGTATATGTAGTGGCGGGTAAAAGTACTGTGTGGTGTATGGAGCTCCATCCGAGTAATTAATTAATTAGTAATTGAGTTAAGCTAATAGCATGCTTGCGGCTTGGTGTGGTTACTTGTTCACAGTTGTTAAATATCTACATGTACCAGTTACTTAGTATGTTTAATGTTTATTATATTTTAGTTCCTATATTAAACGTGAAGTGCAGAAACCCGTCGTTTGTGTCATCACTGGTCCCAGCGTCAATATTGGCGCAACATCGAATCTCGTAGAAACAGAAAAGGAGATTAGTAAAATGGAGGTAATCTTTCCGGCTTGATGTCGTAGTGATTGCAGATGAGAAGATAAATACTGCCAAGATTGTTCTTCATTTTGTTAACAATGCAACTTTCTGCCTCACCGTCTTAATGATTAGGTGAATTAATTTGGTGAATGAAATAATGCCTTGTATTGATAAGATGATGTATATCTGTAACATACCAACTCCCATATTTTACTTGAAAATTCGGCATGCGATATGAACGAAACTAACGGAAATATGGATAGAAATTGCGCAAGGAATGAATGAAATTCTTGAGTGCTAACGTCTTGCTACCTACCTCGAATGTACTTCTTGCTATCAACTTATTACCTATAATCGTATTTTACGTTGAGGGTAGTTCAATTGCATGAGTGCTGTTCTGTTCGGTAAGGATTACGATCAGAAGGCTAGGAATAGTATTGGTGGGGGGGGGGGGGGGTGGCTTGCTTGAAAACAGTGTAGCAAAGAAAGTGCATTACTGGACTGGCGTATAAATAGCTTTTTCGAGACACTGCCTGCCCACTTTAGGCAGAGTTAGACTACCGTTTACAATACTCTTTGCAAAATCAAACAAGTAGACTTCGGGGCCATCAAAAATAAAGAGAAAATTTTGAAAGTTGGAAAATGTTCCTCTCGGCTGGCATGAGAAAAACGAGCCGTTATATGTCACTCGAAACACATGAGTAATAGGCTTATACTCATAAATCAAATAGTTTGTATCACCTGATTTTTCACAGAACACTGCTATAAGATACTCGAGATTAATGTGGTATGTTTTAACAGGTTTGGGTGGTATGAGTACTGCCGAGGGACCCCGAGTATATATGTACCTGTGCTGAACAGTACGTCTGAGACATCAGCGAACCATTCATCTTACGGTCAACGTGAGTGATTTCCAGAGTTCGACGAGGCTATGAATGCTCGCTGTACAAAACGGCCTTTCAGTAATCGGTGTTATACCACAATTAACTCAATCAATTTTTGTCCTGAACGACACCATCTGGTCTATTTTCCGATATAGCATTAAAGACTGATGTTCTCACTTCATATGGGGTCCACCTATTCCTTACCCCCGAATCGACCTGTGCTATATAAAGCTGTCAAATTAACAAGGGTACTGTCTTGCGATGAAGACGATGACGGAGGACCAAATCAGATGATTCGTGATAATTCCTCAGATTGTAACTATGTCCAAACATACAGATCATTCGTCATCCCTATCACGTTCATGCACAGCATCAGGTATGGCCCTTCCCAAAGACATGATTAGCGAATGCCTTCAGTTCAAGTTGTACATACTCATACAAAGAGTCCTATTGACCAGACTCGGGGAACATCTAATAGATGTCACAGGACAAAGCCAGGAAGTCAACACTTGAGCCAACGAGTCAGGTGCTCATCATGGCAGGGGCGTACATGTAGCTGCCTTTTTGGGCTGGAGAGGTGAGGGGGCAAAATGACAATTAGAAAATCACGTTCAGAAACACATTCATTTTTTGGTGACTTCTTTGCTCACCATCAAGCTACGCCCCTGCATGGACAAGAAACACGTTGCCAATTTCGAAGGACACGTAATTGACCAAAGACAACTACAGATAAAAAGACGCATATTACACTCCCCATCACGCATATAGCCTCTTCGACAGACAACGACTCTAACGGGGTTCAAGAAAAAGTAGCAGGAGAAGACTTCTTTTGATGGCGACGGAAATCTGACCAGTCGATGCTTTCGAGAGAAAATGGAAATTACCGAGATATCAAACCATTGGAATTAAGCTCCAAACACCCTTGTTGACGTTCAACATGTTAAAAAAATATTAGATGAAGTTGTTTTGATGGCCTATTATCTTCTTTTGAAGCATTCTTGGTCCCTGATGGTCATCAAGGTCACCCTTTTCCATACACCTCCCCCTCCGCTTACTCAATTGGCAATAAATGTTTCCCTCATGCCAGTAATTAACAGTAAGACATCCTTTTGTTATAAGACACATGGCAACACAACGGCTTTGACTAAATGTTTGGCCCTTCATTTTTAAATCGACACGTTTGAAAGCCAAGTTTTCGACAACATCTTCAAAAGCCGCCTGCCTCTGAGTAACACCCAAGCTGATCTCTTTATCACTTAACTTACCCCATTTCAGTGTCCAATGAACATGTAACATTAGATGAATGTTTTGAATGAGTTCTGGAAAAAAATAAGAATTGATAAACTGTCTTCGTCTGATAGGGTTACTTTGTCATGTTGACTGCTAATCGAAATGGTTAAATCATTTATGAAAATAGCCGTTGGAGACGATTTGATTAACATTCTTCCAAAACGTTTCTTAAAGAATGATTTGAAAGACAAATTTCATTTTTAAAGCTGAATACGGAATTTGCCTATTAAACCAGGTCAATGATACAGCAAGGGTGAGTGATGACTACTGACTGTAGTGATATTGGTTCTTCGGTTTAAACCTTTACTTTCAATCCAACAATGGATGCAGTCAGTACGCCATTCGAATGTGACGACCAATAGACGAAGTGACCGGAGACCATGATAACTCAAAATGTCATTGTGGGACTCTCGTCATACGGGTTTTGCGTGAAAATAGCTACAGTGTATAAAATTAGATAATGGCTATTTATACGCGTGTCCCGTCATGCACTTTCTTTGCCACACTGTTTTTAAGCAAGCCCCCTCAACATTATCAATATCTATCCATAGTTCCGTTAGGTTCGTTCATATCGCATGCCAATTTTTCAAGTAAAATATGGGAGTTGGTGTCTTACAGATATACATCATCTTGGCAATACAAGGTATTATTTCATTCCAAAATTTGCATGACCTCGGGATTGTCAAGGAAAATTCACCAAATCAATGAGACGGTGAGGCAGAAAGTTGCATTGTTCATAAAAGAACAATCTGGGCAGTGCTTATCTTCTCATCTCCTATCACTACGACATCAAGCGGGAAAGATTACCTCCTCTTTACCACACTAATCACCTTTTCTGTTTCTACGATGCTTCGTTCATTTCCAGTTTGCCATGGGCGTAGCCGTTGAATGAAAAAGATATACCTTTATCTCCATACAACAGTATTAAAAACCAAATATCTACGTCAATAATTCTCGAGTTTTCTACAAGAACAACAACACTGACTACAATGTCCATATCAGTACGTTTATACAGGCGTCGATGCATGAAGAGTATGTCATTTCTGTAGCACACGACGGCGTTGAGACTTTCGGGCTCTTCTCTAAGAAAATAGTGTTGCACTTGTGGCGATGACTTGACTGCTGCACTCGGTTACTCCAAAGACAGTAGAGGATAACACACGTTGCCAATCATGTTTTCATCATCCATCTTCCACTATCACGTGATCATACCAGAGAATTGAGAACTAGGACATGACTGATTGAGGTAACCTCTGCTGGAACAACGCAGTCTTGTAGGCTTATCCGCATCACGTGTCATTGCTGTCTTCTCACGTTATCTTTCAAACCATGCAGTAACTCATACATACATTGGGTAATTTCGTTTCAGCTGTTTCAGTTGTTCAATTGTTTCAATTGTTTAATTTCTTTATCCTGTTTATGGAAAGATATTATATATCTTGATATGAATTCTGCTAAATCGATACAGACATACTGCGCTTGGTCGTGTACCTATTGATAATAATTGAACATTGTTGCTCATTCTGGATATTACCACTAATCGTAATTTTTTTCTGTATCTAACTAATTGACAGTCCAAAAATCCGCGGATATGCAGCCAAGCAATAGGGAAGAAAACAATACAAATACCTCTTTTAAAATGTTTGAAAGTCATAATAACATTTTCAAAAATCAGACAGTGAAGTTTTAGACATTTACAGAAATAGTGTTCTTTTTAGCTGTCCACAACAGTTTAATTTTTTTACAATGAATGTAATTACGTGTGCTTGATGCTTGTCACGTACTGTGGTACCAGTCCTGCTTATCAGACATTTGTTTTTAATTTCGCCATTTAGAAATAATCTCTTACAAGCAATCTAAGTCTCAAACGACAAATTCCATTTTGTCGATGGAACCTCTAGCTCATTTGATAATTATTTTGTGTACTAAGACACACTTCCAATAATTATATTATTTTTCTATCTGCTGGTTCAATCGCACTAACTGCTGCCTTTCTTTTTAGCTTACCTGTGAGGAGCTTATACGATACCGTTGATATCAAAAATGTTAGTCGAATCCGATTTTTTTAGTGTCTTTAAACTCAATTTCCTCTGAGAAATTAAGAAAACATTTAATGTATTCAAACCGCACTTCTACCGATAGATTTCAGCGATGCGGAACAGTCATTTGCCCAAAACGACTGTTGTTGCAGTTGACACATGGCCACAAAAGGCATTTTCGACCACAGGTGCTTGGCAACGAAAGGGTTAATGTAAATGCCCTTCACAGTTCAGATGATATGATTTGCCAACATAGTTTCTGCATGAATGGCACTTCTATCAGACCATTTGCCTAGTAAATAGTCAAGTTTAAATACATTCAGATGCTGGTAGTGTCAGGGTGGATAAGTGTATAACAGAATTAATTCAGGGGACAAATGCCCTTCTGGCGCAATTTCGTCATGTTATCTGTAATTAAGTATCTCTTTCAACGTTTTTGTATGCCACTATACGGTTCACTGTCATTTTACCCTCCAGTTCTTCTCTATAACTAGTCAGACGTGCTTTTTTCAGATACTCTTCGGGTATCCACAAAGAGTTCTTGATCCATGTAACTGTATTATATCATATCATTTCAACTAAGTAGTTTTATGTTTTCATTATTTTCTGAGTTCAATCACTGAGCTAGTTCTCATTCTGACTTCAATTACTGAACTACTCTCACCTCGAACATGAGTCATCTCCACCTTTAATTTCCTGCCTCATGATGGCAACGATATACAATCCTTCAGAATTTGGTGCTGCCATAAGCATTGTGGCAATGAATAAACAGGAGGCCATTCGTCAAGAGCACGAAGGACATTCTGGACAGAATAAAAATGTTCCATCTCCGTCGCCATCATTATCCGCGGTGGCCAGGCGACATGGTGATACTCTTCGCGCATCATACAAAAACGAGAATATCATCTCCAACTCAAGAGAACTGCATTCCTCATAATTGACTTTAATTGATCTCTAGAAATTGGCTCTTAATGATCAGTCGTTTGTTGTGAATATTACCACGTGTTTCCAATAACATTTCGTTGTCTTTGAAACCCCCCTTACAATATGATAGAGTGTGCCATCTAAAATTTGGATGAATGTCTTAAACGCACTTCTGGAAATCTGGTATCTCAAATCAATGTCAACACGTTCAATGGCTAAAGTTGTATCGACGCAGCTCTGGGCGCAGCTTACTCTAAATCCAAAGAATGCTGTCAACGTTTGCCCTTTATTCTTTTTAAAAGCCGCAGCTAGAATTATAAGGCGGTCTGATTCCCAAAACCTACAGATGTAAGATAAAAACTGGAGTTGTGGAAAGTTGATAATGGAACAAAATTCGGTGCTGGAGCCTGGGAGAGTAAAATGTTTGCTTTTTCTAAACCAGTATAAATACAATCCTGAATAATCGTTCTCTTCTTTTTCACCAATAATAAAGTACACGAAGTCTTCGCCAAGGAAAAATCTGTTGTAAGCAGACACCGGGACGTTTATTTCTATAGCGCCTTTGGACGAAAGTCTAATAACGGCGCTTTCATTCAGATTAAATGAATACATCCTTATGACAGATTGGCCATATCGCTTGCAATCAATGACTAATGTGTCGCATCGGAGCAAAATATTTAACTTCGTCACATACACCCCGCTTACACACGGGTCGGTTTCCGGTAAGACTAGTTTCCTCGTGCAGATGCCAAGCCTGACGTCAAAGAGGATAAATGTCAGATACTTTTGCTCTTCGCAGCAACTTACGACGATGTATCTATCATAGACCAGTGCAATGCTAGCTAGATACAGTTTAGCGAACATTAATTTGTTTACACGAAGGATTGTCTTATGGGTGAGAACGAATATACCTTGCTTTGAATTCAGACGAAACATGCACACATTGTAATCCTGTTTACCACGGATGTCGGTTACGGACAAAATGTCGCCAGTCCCGTGATTATAAAGCAACCTATCATGGCTGCCGGTTTTTAATATCACAGGTGGTAGAAACCTCGCTTTCATTTTGCATCTGTACCGTCTATTTCGAGTACCCTTAAGTAAGTGATAAAACCGTTAAATTTTCCGGAGCTAATAATATTTGTTTTCTTGGAAAACTTTCATTAGTGTGATACCGTTATCTTTGACGAAGATTTTAATATTCATCATTATTGGTAGTATTGGCGGTCTTAAGCCAGCTATTTGTCGTGATGGGGGGGGGGGGGGGGGGGACAAAACACCTCTTTTGTCCTCCGCCAGTTTGAAAATCAGCCAAAAACGTGCACGAAAAAGACGTTTTTTGTAACTCTTTGGAGGGACACTTGCCCTACCTCTCGCGCCAAGCCCCTCTAGCTACGACCCAGTATAAGGTTTATAAAGGTATTCTATCACTGACGCAAAACAAAGCAAGTGTACTGGAAAAGACATATTAGGTGAATGACCTAGTTTATAATGTCAAGACTTTTAAACTGGTAACTGACAGTAGCTTCAAACTGAAGACTACCTCTTTCAACTGAGCCCTTGTATTAACCGTTCATCAAATTGACATTTACCTTATTGTGGCTAGTGTTTTCCAAGACTTTCACGGAGTGTATTTTTTGAGATTTTTAAACTGGCATGATGATGCATCTCCAACTTCAGTGTTTAACAAAAGAAGTCAGACGAATGAGTGGAATCAAGCACAGATGCCAACATTTTTCGTTCTAACGCTACTGCCAAAAATGCAACATCAGTTTGAAAGTCTTAAATAGCACTTTGAGTGTTTTAATATATTCCACTAGCGTGGTCATCCTTTAATCAAGATCTTAGGGAGCCAGTCCATCAAAATAATGGTGAATGTTGGCTGATCTGAATGGCATAATTGGCTCCCCTACCAAACCAGTCATTGCCAACACCAGTCGTCGCTCAGCAGGGGCAGGGACAGGTAAGACTAGCTCCCAAAGATCTGGGACATTAGTTCAGGTCCTCAAACGAAACTCGGAAAACCACCAGGTAGGTAAAAGTAATTGATGCGTACTAAAGAATAAATTACAGTGGGCAGGGTATGGAGGCAAATGTCTCAAGACTTTTTCTTGTTCAGTCTGCTCTTGTATATCTAATTACATACCTTGTGTTTGAGTTAAAAGGTTTTGAACGAATCATGTGCAATATTTGGCCTTTCTTACTTATGTGAACAAGTTTACCAGCATATTTTTCAAGACTTACGTGTGTGCAGATTTTTCTGATGAAGGCCTTTTGCTGAGGCTTATTTTTGTGACAATCGATGACAAACCCAAAGCTTAACATCAGCCCACTGAGGACAAATTTAACTCCATAGTTTGGATTTGATATGATGCCAAACGATTTTGCCCCTCCTGAGTTGCCTTGGATTAAGTGTGTCTTAAGTAAGATGTACCCGGATGATTGTCCTTGCTTGTAATGATATACAGCCACAGTCAAATAGTTTTCACGCTGACATATAGAACCAACTGCAAATAAGTTGTAGTCGAACCAAGTTGGATTAACTTTGTGAACATGAGGGAAGTGAATATGTGTTTTATTAGTTAACCGTAGAACAGGCTCTGAGCCTGATTCTATGTAGTAGTCAAACAAAAAAAGACTTCGGGAAAAATCAACGCACATCATAAAGGCCTTTTCTGCAAATCGTAAATTTAAAACAAGGTTATTTATAGGGTAGTTTACATCTTTTTCAAGACACTGCCTCCCCTCCTTAGGCAGAATTAGACTACCGTTTACAATACCCTTTGCAAAATCATACATGTAGACTTCAGGGCCATCGAAAATAAAGAGGAATTTTTCAAAGTAGGCAAATGTTCCTCTCGGCTGGCGCGAGAAAAACGAGCCGTTATATTTCACTCGAAACACATGAGTTATTGGCTTATACTCATAAATCAAAAAGTTCGAAACTCCTGATTTTTCAAAAAATACTGCTATAAGATACTCGAGATTGAGGTGGTAGTGCTTGACAGGTTTGGATGGTATGAGTACTGCCGGGGGACCTCGTGTATACATGTACCTGTGCTGAACAGAATGTCAGAGAAATCAGCGAACCATTCATCTTAAGGTCAAAATCAGTGATTTCCAGAGTTCGACGCGGCTATGTATGCTTGCTGTACATAACGGACTTGCAGTAATCGGTGTTATACAACAATTAACCTACAATGGTGACCTATCACCATCCGGAGACTATCAGGTTCCGATCCCTAAACAGTTTACCTGTTCAGTAACACAATGAGTCAAGTTTTCGACATTTGCTTCTTCTCCAGTCTGGGAAGAATGAATAAAGACTAAAAATTTGGACTGCAATACTACAGCACCTTCAGCAGCACTCGGTACCAGACTTTGACAGGCGGCTTTTACAAGATAATTCGGCTTTTATTCAATGCCTATCGCTACTATTGACTGGTTGTTGCTTGATTTCTTTTCACAAAATATATTACATGTATCAAATAGTGTAACTTATTTGAAGGCTGATAAGGAAATTGCATTTTATACGAAGTTCTAAAACTCTTCTAAGACAACGCCATAGCACGGGAAATTGAATAATCCGTTTGGTCTCTTCGGCAAAATGCTCTGTATATCTCCGTTATCTTTCGGATCTCAGAGCTGCATAAGATATCGTTTTGTTCGTCTTGCTGTTATCTTTACTATGAATTGTATCTGAGTCAAGGAAAAGTTAATCCATTTTTTTAAAATTTTTTGATTCTACGCATTTAAATTGAGTGTACATGTGTATTACCAAATAACGCTGGAGTCTTTAAAGAAAAAAAAATCCTTGTACATCATCCTTTCTTCGCAACTTATTGAGCATTACATATTTAGCTATCTCCCGATTCATTGCTGAAATATTTATACCTTCCGCCAATAGGCTAATTTTGAGCTACGTTGTGAGCATTTCTATAGGTTTTTTTCTAAATGACACCATCTGGTATGCTTTCCGGTATAGCATTAAAAACTGACGTCCTCACTTCATATGGGGGTCCACCTATTCCTCTTCCCCGAACCGTCCTGGGCTTTGGGAGGCTGTCAAATTACCAAGGGCATTGTCATGCGATGAAGACGGAGTCGAATGACCAAATCAGATGAATCGTGATCATTCCTCTGATTGTAACTGTGTCCGACCGTTCGACACCCCTATCACATTCAAGCACAGCATCAGGTATGGCTCTTCCCCAAGACATGATTAGCTGATGCTTTCAGTTCAAATTGTACACACTGTGAATATGTTCAAAGAGTCTTATTGGCCAGACTCGGGGAACATCTAATAGATTTCACAGGGCACAGCCAGGGAGTCAACACTTGAGCCAACGAGTCAGGTGATCACCGTGTCAGGGGCGTAGATGTAGCTACCTTTTTGGGCTGGAGAGGTGAGGGGCAAAATGACACTCAGAAAATCACGTTCAGAAACACATTAATTTTTTGGTGACTTCTTTGCTCACCCTCAAGCTACGCCCCTGCATGGGCAAGAAACACGTTGCCAATTTCGAAGGACACAAAATTGACCAAGAAGACAACTACAGATAAAAAGACGCATATTACCCCCCCCCCCCTCCTCCCCCATCACGCATATAGCAGCTTCGCAGACAACGATTTTAACGGGGTTGAAGAAAAAGTAGCAGGAGAGAACTTCCGGTAATGGCGACGGAAATCTGACCAGCTGATGCCTTCAAGAGAAAATGGAAATTACCGAGATAGTAAACCATTGGAATCAAGCTCCAAACACCTTTGTTTACAATCAACATGTTTAAAAGATATCACTAAGTTGTTTAGATGGCCTATTACCTTTTTTTGAAGCATTCGTGATCCCTGACGGTCATCAAGCTCACCCTTTTCCATACATCTCCCCCTCCGCTTACTCAATTGGCAATAATAGTCTCCGTCATGCCAGTAATTAACAGTAAGACATCCTTTTATTATAACACACACGACAACACACCGGATTTGGCTGAAGGTTTGGCCCTTCATTTTTAAATCGACACGTTTGAAAGCCAAGTTTTCGACAGCATGTTCAAAAGCCGCCTGCCTCTGAGTAACACCCATGCTGATCTCTTTATCTCTGATTCATCCCCATTTTAGTGTCCAATGAAAATGTAACATTAGATGAATATCTTGAATGAGTTCTGGTAAATATAAGAACTGATAAACAGTCTTCGTCTCATAGGGTTACTTTGTCATGATGTTTGCTAATCGAGATGACTAAAACGATTCTCAAAATAGCTGTTGCAGATAATTTGATCAACATTCTGCTAGAACGACTCTTAAAGTATTGCCTGAAAGGCAAATGGTATTTTCCAAGGTGATTACAGAATTTGCCTACCAACTATGCCAATGATACAAAAAAGGAGAGTGATGCCTGCTGACTGTATTTATATTCGTTCTTTATTTTAAACCTTTAGTTTCAACCCATCAATGGATGCAGTCACTACGCCATTCGAATGTGATGACCAAGTGACGAAGTGACCGGAGACCATGATAACTCAAATTGTCATTTTGGGACTCGCGTCATACGAGTTTCGCATGAAAATAGCCACAGTGTATAAATTAGATCATGGCTATTTATACGCGAGACCCGTAATGCACTTTCTTTGCCACACTGTTTTCAAGCAAGTTGTGTCCCAAAAGTTGCGAAATCCCAAAGAGGACGCTTTTAGTGGCAACCGAAACGCTGAAGTTGTGTCCCAAAAGTAAAAATCGGACGTCATGTCTCATTTTGGTCATATCTCAGAAACGGGAGATCATACTTTCATTTGTTCAATTGTTTCAATTGTTTCAATTTTTTAATTTCTTTATCATGCTTATGGAAACATATCATATATTTTTTCAGTTGAATTCTGCTAAATCGATACAGACATACTGCGCTTGGTCATATAACTATTGACATTTGAAGATTGTTGCTCATTCTGTATCTCACCACTAATTGTAGTTCCTTTTTCTCTGTACTTCGTGAATTGACAGTCCAAAAATTCGCAAATATGCAGCCAAGCAAAAGGGAAGAAAAAAATACGAATGTATCTTTAAACAAATTTCAAAGTCATAAAAACATTTTGAAAATCAGACAGTGAGGTTTGTGACATTCACAGAAATAGTCCTTTTTTATTTTTTTACAATGTAAGTACGTGTGCTTGATGCCTGGCACGTAATGTAGTACCAGTCCTGCATATCAGCCATTTGTTTTTAATTTCGTGATTCAAAAATAATCTCTTACAAGCAATCTCAGACTCAAACGACAAATTCCATTTGTCGTCGGAACCTCTAGCTCATTTAATGATTTTTTTGTGTTCTGAAGCTTACTTCCAATAATTATATTATTTTTGTATCGGCCGGTTCGAGCGCACTAACTGCTACCTTTCTTTTTAGCTCACCTGTGGGGAGCTTATACGATACCATGGCAATAAAAAGATAATCGTCGAATCCGATTTTTTTGTGTCTTTATACTCACTTTCCTGCCAGGAATTGAAAAGAAATGTATGTATTCAAACCGCACTACTACCGATAGATTCCAGCGATACAGAACAGTCATTTGCCAAAACGACTGGAGTTGCAGTTGGCACATGGTCACAAAAGGCATTTTTGACCACAGGTGCATCTGAACTACACCTTCAGCATTGATGCTGATTATGTGGCCAACAAATGTGACTCGTCTTCGAAACAATTTACATTATTGTGTAGACAATTTGAGTCCATGCTTTTTCAAAGCCAAGAAGATGCTTTCTGAGTGCCTTGCATGTTCTGCATTACTTTCACTAAACACCAAGAAATCATCATGAATGGGAATGATAAATGTGTCCGAATCAGGAATTTCAGCAAGGATGGAATTGCATTTTTCAGCAAAGATACCACTTGAGACAGTGAGACCCATTGGCAACCTACGATACATGTAATTTGGAGATCCTGGATATGGACAAATGCCAGTGTAAGCCTGAGATTTTTCAGAGAGGGGAAGACTGTGAAAAGCACTTTTCGGATCAATCACTGACAAAACCTTACATTTTGAACGACCCAAACGAGCTAGAACACTTTGTAGGCTGACAAAATTTTGATTTACCGTTTTGCAACGACTGTTCAAATACCTGAAATCACTGACTATCCTTTTATCATTTATACCCTTTTTGCCAATCAGCATGACCGGACTGCTATAGGCAGAAAAGCCTGTCATCAAGATGCCAAGATTTACCAGCTTATTGAACTCCTTGTCAATCTGCTGTCAATTTTCCTCTGGGATGGGATACGGGCGGACGAAAAATGGACTGTCATCCTACAATTGGATGTCCACTTCAAATTGGGGCACGTGCCAATTTCGCCGTATAGACTGAAGGCCTCTTTGTTCCGTAGAAGTAGCTCATACAAGTGCTGCTTCTCATCTGCACTAAGAGTGCTACCTTGCAATGAGATTTGCTGTTCAATTATCTCCTGGGGTGATAACGTGGAGATGGGATCAAGGAGGATACCGCGGTGACGTCACATCACGTGATCCCGACCCATATTAGTGATCGCTATGGCCAATCAGATTCAGTCTACTGACAGTACCAGCACTGAACACATCTCCACGTCTCACTGTCTGGTGCGCTCCTGTACACAACAACACCAATAGACATGAAATATTGCAATACCTAGTATGGATTCTTCCTGTGTAAAATAAAATTTACAGAGCAGACTAACTTCCACGAATAAAAAAGACGTTTGGCGTGGCCAAAGAGCGGAAATAATGTCTCCGCTAAAATACACTACGAAATACACTAGGCAATGCACTACGCAATATACAGTAGAGATGCAGTTGAGTTTGTTATTGTTTTGACTTAGAAGCCCGCCCATATCATAATATATTCATGTATTCATGAAGTATGAACTCATTTCTGTCCTATACAACTCTAAGAACAGTCAATTTCTCCTCAAATCATCACCGAAACCGCGATATCCGCAGGAAGATTTCGTTCTAGTGTCCGAAAATGCATGATCTTACAGGGGCGCTAACTCGACAAATAGAGGGGATCTATGGGGATCTATGCGAGTTTTAGGTATTACAGGTCTCGAACTTGTAAAATCTGTAAACATGACTCCAAATCCCATTATGATAATGAAGAGATTGCCCCATATCTGGGAGACTGTTTTGAAACCATCGCTAATTTTGGAAGATCGGTGCCCGGCCATTTGGTTTAAAAAACCCTATTTTTCCCCATCAAAACAGCACTTTTCATTATTCAAATGATATCTTATTGTCTGAAGACTTATTTCATAGCAGAAAAATTCTAATAACTCTGATTTCATGCGAAAAATCTAACTTTTTTGATGACTTGATTTTCCCTTGGCCGTGGATCGAGTTTGTTTACAATATGCAGCGCCATCTTGGAAAAGCCGTGACGTCACCGCGGTATCCTCCTTGAGATGGGATCATCAATATCCAGGTGAGGGTACCTAAGCAAATATTGATAGTGAAGGTCAGATACGCACTGTTCGCGTGTGACCTTATTGTTCATGTAGTCTTGAGGGACTAGGTGGGTGGCATGAATATGATCTGACAAATCAGTAAACGCAACAGGACGATTATCACGGAAAGTGACATTTTTCTTAGAATTGTTCGTAACCCGGACAATGGCTGCACTTTTCCTGAGCTTTACCAACATGTATGATGGACAATATTCTCTGAATTGCTCAGTAGGCTGCAGCAAGACCTCAGTATGCTTGAGCAACTTGGGAACTTTGCCTTTGACTACAATAGTCCTGGTTTGACCTGGTCTCAAAGTCACTGCCGCTGAAAGGGTGGATGTCGTCCTGGGTGCCGACAAATGGTACCCAGGTTCGAGATCGATTGGACAATAAGCACCCTGGGTACCATTACACTAGACAAACAGCACCCAGCTTCTTTTTGCCTGGCTTACGGATCTTAGGGACGAGGACGTTTCTTGCAATCTCGTTTTATCTCGCGCCGTGGTACATATCATATGGGGCTAGGGATCAAGCGTATGTCAACCTCATCCAGGAACCAATGAAAATCCGTTATTGTAATGAGGTAAACAATGACACGTGCTAGTCTGGTAGTTTGCCATCTTCAGGCAGCGATGACTGTGACGTCATATATCAGGTCAACGTAGTCTCCTCCAAACAAACGTGGTATATGTACGATTGACATCTGGCCTTTATATCGTGGGCATTCTACGATTAATGAACAGCCAATCAGGAGTCCGTTATAGTGAAGGAGGTTAGGTTGTTGATCTTTTGTTTTAATATATGGTCACTGTCCGCTCGTCCCCGCTCCCCGGGCGCCCGCCCGCCCGCCCCCCCCTCCGATTCCACCCTACCATAGACCCCGCATTTAGGCCCTACCCTTTTTAGTGCAGGCAATGCTTTGAATTACCGAACATCTGGTTATGCGCTCCGACCGTGCGACCCAAGGCCATGACTAACAATGCAATAGCTCAGAGATTGAAGTGCATAATAGAATCCTTTGATTCCCGGACATTCTATCCTAGGACATTTTAAACTTCTACACCGGTCCAGTGTAATCGTTATTGTAGTCCTCTGAAGATATCAGCCCGAGTCAGCTTGCAAGCACAAGGAAAATAGTGGAAGAGTACCCTCCCCTGATCCCCACCCATAAACGTGCCCGCCCACGGACCCCAACCACCACCACGCCTTTGGCTGCACATTGATTTTTTTACTCTCTCCGCCTCACGTTTGATTGGAAATGCCCCCAAGCTCAGGATGATAGGCCTACTTTTTCCTATTCCGCTGGGTGATTAGTCAACCGAACGTAATCACGACGCCAACAGAGGTTCTTCGAATGCATTGCGAAAGTGACGAAATCAGCGCCTCTAGTCTCAAGATTGCGAAATGCCCGGTTAGCAGAATTTCTTAAGAGTCGGACCTCAATTCATTTGTCGTAATATATCGCTTACCATCGGGACGAAATGGATTCTACCAGTAACAATAATGATACAGGTAATAGCATGGTTAATGAAGATTTAGCAGGTATCAATATTATTGTGAAGTTTTCTTTACATAATCGACATTGGCGGCGTTTGGCCAACCAAACCAGCCAGCCCCAAGGAGGATACCGCGGTGACGTCACGGCTTTTCCAAGATGGCGCTGCATATTGTAAACAAACTCGATCCACGGCCAAGGGAAAATCAAGTCATCAAAAAAGTTAGATTTTTCGCATCAAATCAGAGTTATTAGTACTTTTCTGCTATGAAATAAGTCTTCAGACAATAAGCTATCATTTGAATAATGAAAAGTGCTGTTTTGATGGGGAAAAATAGGGTTTTTAAAACCAAATAGCCGGCACCGATCTTCCAAAATTAGCGATGGTTTCAAAACAGTCTCCCAGATATGGGGCAATCTCTTCATTATCATAATGGGATTTGGAGGCATGTTTACAGATTTTACAAGTTCGAGACCTGTAATACCTAAAACTCGCATAGATCCCCATAGATCCCCTCTATTTGTCGAGTTAGCGCCCCTGTAAGATCATGCATTTTCGGACACTAGAACGAAATCTTCCTGCGGATATCACGGTTTCGGTGATGATTTAAGGAGAAATTGACTGTTCTTAGAGTTGTATGGGACAGAAATGAGTTCATACTTCATGAATACATGAATATATTATGATATGGGCGGGCTTCTAAGTCAAAACAATAACAAACTCAACTGCATCTCTACCGTGTATCGCGTAGTGCATTGCCTAGTGTATTTCGTAGTGTATTTTAGCGGAGACATTATTTCCCATTATTTCCGCACTTTGGCCACGCCAAACGTCTTTTTTATTCGTGGAAGTTAATCTGCTCTGTAAATTTTATTCTACACAGGAAGAATCCATACTAGGTATTGCAATATTTCATGTCTATTGGTGTTTTTGTGTACAGGAGCGCACCAGACAGTGAGACGTGGAGATGTGTTCAGTGCTGGTGCTGTCAGTAGACTGAATCTGATTGGCCATAGCGATCACTAGTATGGGTCGGGATCACGTGATGTGACGTCACCGCGGTATCCTCCTTGAGCCAGCCCCTTTCGGTACAGCCTGCATACAATGTCAATAACATAGGCCTATGCACATGATGCATCGAATGTAACTGAAATGAAATGCATGAACAGCAGGCAGCTGCTGTGCAGACTGACAGAGGTATAAAGTTATTTATGGACCCAAGTTGACATTAATAAGCGGAATCTTGATTTGTTTGCTTGTTTCACCTATAGGAGATGGGTAGGCCTATTACTTAGTATTGGGATTATTGTTAATGTTATGTTAGGTGAGCACACTCACTGACGCTCACACTCACGGGCCATCATGGCCATGGCCATGCAGACGCAGTGACAGTGTGGGCTATTATAAATCACATAAACTGTGAGATACAAACTTGTGATATCGCGATATGGGTAGGTAATCATTAAGTGCATCTCACGGTTTATTATAAGCCCACAGTGTGACGACAATCACAATTGAATAATGTCGATGCCAAAATCATGAAATGCGAGTATCGTATAGCGAGGCTATAGTTTTGTCCAAGTTGTTACGTAATCTTGGAAATCTGGACTTTTACTACAGCAAATACATTACACTTATTTACAGTCATAGGCTTACTCTGAAAAGGTTCCCTTCAAACTTGGTACATGTGCAAACAAAATTGGCATTTGGATTGTGAAAAAAAAGGATGCAACTGTGACTCTTTCCCGTTTCCCTCTCTCTGCAACCAAACAATGGAGAGAATAAAGTTTTAATCCTTCTCGTATTGTTCTGGACACTCTCCACGCATGCGAGGAGTTTGGTCAGGGTCTTTCTCGAAACTGTCTATTGTACTGCCACATCGTGAGAAAATGATGGTATGGTACAAATGTAGATAGCCATGGTATCTAGCACTGCATTTACAGAAGCTTAGCAGCCCACCAGGCCAGTCCTACCGGTACATTGATTTAGTTAATGAATTATGAGTGACTTCCTCACGCACGCTGTTATTGTAACTGAACCACTGAGGACCAGGAATGGTTATTAAAAGTGGACCCACAATGATTATGATGACAGTACAGTACTGCCACTTTTTAAAGGGTAATTAAATTAGCGCCATGTCTGCATGACAGAAATAGTAAAATGGGGATACAAAGCAGACCTGGCGATATATTATTGTGCAATGTTCGCATCATTGGGAATTGCCATTCTAAATTTTAACTTCTTCATCTTTGCGAAAATTCTGGCTGCATAGCAGCCATCTTTGAAATCTTTTTTCCGATTTCATTGCCAATTGGTTGTATGCAGAGGTACAAATAATACCCAAAAGATTGAGAAGCAGATACACTGCCACTAAAAGTGACTGACAATAATCTTCAGATTGTGGCATGTGACCTCTTTGCTAGACCGTCTGACCCAGATGTGTTTGCCTTCTCTTTTACAGGCTGCACCAGCAAGTAGGCCTGAAGCAACTTCTCAACCTGTGAACAATGGGAAGTCAGTCAAAGCTAAGGTATGTGTGTGACCAAGTTTCCATCACCGAATTCTTTTTAGACCTTGAGATTGTTCAGACTTAACTTGTCATGTCCAATCTGTCATCATGACTTTATGGGAAAACCTGTGGCATGTTTGTCAAGGTTCCGCAGCAAAACATCCCCATAGCATAATGCTGCCATCTCCGTGCTTCACAGTCGGTACGGTGTTCTTTGGATTACCACCCCCCCCCCCAGTTTTGCCAAACGTACTGCTGGTAGTTGTGGCCGAAGACTTCGCTTTTAGTCTCATCAGACCAAAGAACACTCCTCCAGAAGGCTCTGTATTTGCCCACATGTTCTCTCGCAAACTTCAGCCTTGCTTCCCGGTGGCGTTTTTGAAGTAAAGGCTTCTTTCTTGCCCTGCAGCCTCGTAGTCCACTACGATGCAAGACCTTCTGGACAGTGGACAGTGACACATTTGTCTCTGTAGCTTCTAATTCCTGGCAGAGGTGTTTCTTGGTCGTCTCAGGGTTAATGTGCACCTTTCTAACCAATGTGGGCTCATCTTTGGCTGTCAGCTTGCGCTTTCTTACTGACCTTGGTAAGGCTGCTGTTGTCCCTGGGTCCCTGTACTTCCGCTTTATTGTCTGAACTGACGCCCGTGGCATATCAAGCTGCTTAAAAATGGCTCTTAGTGAAGTACCAGACTGGTTCAAGTGGACAGACGACTCTATCAGATCTTGAGAGTACTCCTTTGACTTCCCCATGATGGCTCTAAGCTGGCAAATGACCTGAGCAGAAACCCAGTCCCTTTAAAGAGGTTGAATAGCGCCTCCAGAAGCAAGCAACAGCGCCACCCGTAGCAGAAATAAGAACTGCTTAGTGACGTCATGGTTTCCATATACGGCATCTCATTTGCATATTTTTACAACCTTATTTACTACGAGTTATAAATATGCCAGTAGCACGTGGATCATGCCGGGCGGCGCTGTCAGGTGTTTCCACTATCTATGGGTTACATAATCGGCTACAAAGAGGCTAGTGTTCTAGTAAATGAAGTTAGCAATGATAGATAAAGAATGTTAGTGTATGTTACGCAGTCAATAGCGATAGTAGTGAGTTGGAGAGATGAGAAAATGGATGGAGAGAATAGTGGTATGGATTTCGAGTCGCCGGTGGATTCTGGGCCGGTGGAGAGCGAGGCCCCTGATCCGAACAGTACAGAAGAAATGGAGCGGCATGTTATCCAAGACTTGATTGACAACCATGACGACTCGAGATATTTGCCAGAATTGCGGGCACTGAACATGAGCGAAGAGGAGATGGGGCCATTCCAGCCAAGTGACCTGTCACTGCTGATGGCGAATGTCGGAGCCTCCAGAGACGCTGGTCTCGTCAGTACGCCAACGGCATTGAGGTGTTCCCCAAGGGTGGTGCAGACGCCAAGACGTGAGACTAACACCGGTGCGGTGACAGCTGTAGCAGATGGAGCCACGCGACTAACATGCAGCTGCAAGGCAACCTGTGCGAGGGGTTGTCCTTGCAAGAAGGCCATTCCCTCACGATTATGCACCAGTGCGTGTGCCTGTCGTCTTGGGAAATGCACGAACAGGGCCAGGGGTAACATGGTGAGTTCAAACACACTTAGTCACTACTTCAGAGGTCTTTTCACACAGTTCCCAAGCCCTCCCCAACTCTTTATGAGCCGCTGGTTCGACCATCAAGTATTTTGTGCCAGTTGTCATGCACTTCTTTTCGGATTTCCTTGGACAAGGGGTACCCATGTCAGATCTCGATGCTCAACCAGATGGAGTTAGATTGTCATTAATCAGATAGTAGTAGAAACCACTGGGGAAGATAGGGAATGAGACCGGGAAGAAATGGGGGATAATCATACTAGGCTACAGGCTATGACAGTTTGATATTGAGATGTGGGTGGTTGTCAGGTCTGTAGATAACCTCAACGAATTAAAAAGCATAGAGAAGGATGCGCTCTGAGCCAAGAATTAAAAGAACTCAATATATGTATAGAGATATATCCGAGTATTATATTTGCAAAGTGTAAAAAGGTATACAAGTAATTGTTCAGTAATTGTTACTCACTGTACTAACAAATGAACAAGTGAGATTGCAAATACCCGGACAGCAAAAATCAAATCCTTTTGATGAAAACTTTAAATCATTTCATCTTACTTCTAGGAGGCAGGCCTGCAAAGCGTGCAGCAGAGGAGTTCCAGCATACCAGTGCAAGATGATCAAGTGGTGGGTACATGCATGAAAATAATATGTGACACATCGCATGCATTTCTGCTAAGCAAATATCTTTTTCTACTGTCCTTACAAAGCCATTGCAGTACATGTAAATACAAAGCAGGTGCTTATGGAACCAGATATTTGAAAGATATATTGTGTAACGCGTTAAATAAAAAAACGCAAAATTATGTTGTTGGAACAATATGAGGCAATTGAATAGTGTTGGCTCCTGATCAAATTCATAGTGTCAGTGCAACTCCCTGACAGATTCAGTTATTGATTAGGTCTTGAGGTAAAAAATTCATATTTATTCAACTTGAAACTTTTCAAAAATGTTCTTGTATCTTGCTTCAGCCTGGGCCATCAAATGAAATGCCAAGAGCAACTGGAGTTGCAAGACATGCAGGCCAGAATGCAAGACATGCAGGCCAGAATGCAAGTCAGCCAATCCACCAGCAAGTTGATATCCCAGAAGTAAGTGTCCCAAAAAACGAAAAGGAATTTTTGGAAAGACCACTCGTAATACAGTGGGCACTGTATCAAGGACACCTCCGAGACTTAAAATGCAGGACTTACAATACAATCCTGATTACAATGTATTAGGGACGTGTCTTGAAAACAGCGGTCAGGTTATATAGAAATGACACAATTATGAGACCCTAACTTTTCTACATCAAACTAACTGTCATTACTCATCTGTTTTTCAGGAGTTTTTGCATGATCTTACCAATGATGAAGTTTGGAACTTTGTACAGATGGTCGTTAATGACCAACCGGAACTTCTTGCCGCCCTACAACAACATCACATGAAAATGCAGCACCAGAAGAGGGGAATCCCTCCCCAACCTCCTCCTTCTGATGCACCCAATGGATGCACTTGTAAAAGGTGTAGGGTGATGCCTACTCGAGACGAGCAAGTTTGCTGTGGTAAAACCTGGCCACAATGTGTCTCACTTGAGCCAGCAGTGCGTAATGTCTGCATCAATGAAGACGTAATTATCACGGCATTCCGTGGCAACAGAGAGATGTTAGCCAACATGAACAGGGAAAGAAACAACAGAGCCATGCGCCACACAGGCTATCGACAATTCATTATGTTAAAGTACGGATATCTTGGAAAATCTGTTAGAGTGGTAATTCCCTCATGCTGTGTTTGGATGATTCGCGAAAGGTTTCCTGCACCCGATGGCAGATACACAGGATTCAAACGTGCTGGAACACTGGCTGTGGTGTAGGCCTAGACAGTTACTTTTAAGAAAATAATTTGCATTGCGCTGTTGGAAAGGTGGCCAAAAACATTTCTGCATCACTCTAACACAAGCTGTTCTCCCGGCTGTTCTTCATTCACCTCGTCCTCGTTCCTCGAACTGCAAATGTAACATGAAAGTAAGTTAAAGAATATCTGCATTGACCTTTACCAGAATTTTTGATAACACTGACAATGTCTGCAAATCGAGTTTGTCTTCTGCGTCCTGTCCTCTAGTAAGTAGATGTATCAGTTAACACTTGACAGGTTGGTGTGGAACTGGCAACTGTGAACATGTAGGAGAGACTTTACTGCATCATATTAAAGATGTTTCTGTTATGGGCATGCCATTATTCTCTCCAGAAATAACTTACACTGCAGACTTTCCCATTCTGGACTTGTAATTATCCAGAAGCTGTTCCGTGGAGACTCCCTGCACTGGGGCAATGTTTGGTGCAATATTTCTGGGATCCGACTCATCTATCACGTGCTTGGCTGAAAGCCTACTCGGGTAATGCCTCCTCTCCTCCAGAACCATAAACTTTAGTGTTCTGAAAATATTGTTGAATTTGTATTAGTGTTTTTGAACATTGATCTACTACATTTGTTACTGTAAAGCTATCTCCAATAAATTAGTTTGTTCACTTTGTCTTCAAGTCGTACAAGTTTTTTCTGTGAACATCAGGTGGACTCCTGATCTCCCAGTTCCTGCAACTGGTTCCATCTACTAATACGAAGACAATAGTCTGGTAATGCATGCAAGAGATATTTACCTATGATAACTGTAGTTTTTTGGTTCTTTCTTGAACCGCAAAACCCACTGCGCACCTCCTTTGGAATACGCTTTTGTCACAACTGATTTTCCATTTGATGTCGCGATTTCACGATGGATATGATGGTTGTGGTCGATGGCTGCAAGTCTCGTCCTTGCCACCATGGTGCTATACCTGAAGAAATTCATTCATACGTCATGATTGAGTCACTCATTGAAAATATGCCATTATCTTCCATTTTTGGCAGACAGAATGGGGAACATCATTCAAACAGCTACACTGCGTATTGTTGAACAACTTGCTAATAAAGGTCACCCCCCCCATTCCATTTTACCTCTGTAATCAGGATACTTCCCTATAGCATGTACAAAGGACAGACTTTTTCAGTCCAATTAGTGTCCTTTTATGGGAGTTTCTTGTGTATTTTGAATGATGATTGTGTATATGTACTTACTCGAAGTGGTTTCGTTTTGATGCATACATGTTAATGAGGCCGTTGAAATTTTCCAAGAGACCTGTGTGGTGGAATCCAACATACATCTTCAGGTCTTGGAGAAGTTTCTCCAGCATCACCACTTCCCTCACAGCTTGAATGGTTGATTCGCTTTTGATTGGTGGCCTCTCCTCATCAACAGTACCGTGGGTGCACTGTCCCGTGGACCATTCATGGATGCCTTGCATGTGGTACAAGACAGAGAGCCACAATTCCTGAAAACGATATCATTAATATTGCAGCAGACTTGAGACTGACGTGATATATTTTTATACAGAATGTATATCCTAAAGCAAAATGAATACTTAGAGTGAATACTAAATTTCATACAAAATGATTCTAAATTCAAACTGTAACAAATCCACATTAACCAGCCAAGAACAGATCATTTTGTTTGTGGGTTTGTATGGCAGTTGCAAGTGTAACTTGAAGTCAAATTATTATTCTCTGATTGTAGGCGTGAAGAGATGAACAGTATGGGCAATTTACTAGCCGACTAATTTTACCTTGATAACATCTTGGTCACCTTTACATGTCCCACAGCTAAACCAGAAGTGATTTACTATTGGCTTGACCCACACTAGCAACTCTTGGTGTCTCGCCTTCTTTGCAAGCTATGTTGAGTAGAAATATAGAATCAAATGAGTTATAAAACACGCTGGTCATACATGCAACTATATTCAACGACATATTTTCTTTGTTCAAAACTACTTCAATTGTAGTACATATTTTGAGTGATCAATGGATACAGTTGACTTAGATGTGAAATTATTTATTATGTTGTACCTACCTCAACAAGGGCTGTTCCTATCTTTTTCGACCGGTGCCAAACATCGAGGTAATGCATCACTTTCAGGATATTTTGGACATCAGTATCTTCTAGTTGTGGGAAAAGTGCCTTTAGTTTTGTCTCGGAGCGCTGACTACCTTCTGAAATGAGGAAATGCACAAATATATACATGTATTTTTACTGTAACAGAAGAAAAAGGGATACGAGACATGAAGCATTTTCATACCGACTCCTTGAAAAAATTTATAAAAAGAACCTACAGGTATGATTGCTGAATGCTGTGAATGAATAAAACAGATGCAGAAAGTAATCAATAGAGTGGTCTTGCCTCTGGTTGGAAACCAATGAGTAGGTGGTCTTGTAGACACACAGACTGCAAGGTTTTTCAAAGATATCAACTTATCGTTTTAATATGTCAAGACAAGTATCAAATGTGTCTTTATAATCACTTGTAAGCCTTTACCTAAGAGTACTCTTGTGGGTCTGTGATCATCTGTCGTGAAGGAGTTTATGCCAACTTTTCCACAGAGATAGGCTAGCCCCAATATCGCAGCGTGCCGTTCCATATTAGGACTTTTTAACCCGACCTCCCTCTTATCAGTCGTGGTCAGGTGAACAATGTAACTACTGGCCGCATCCATAAACGAGTACTGCAGGTACTTGGCCGAAAAACCTGAAAGAGACAAAGTCTAATGTACAATCACACCACTTCTATATATGTGCAATCTAGGGAGCAGTGTTCAACTCCCAAGACTTCGCCCCGTACAGTAACCTAAACATTTTATCTAAAATAATCTCCATAACCATTTCAATCACAACCATATAGTCATGCTATAGGCATACTCCTGTAATAAAGACAGAAATAACACAGTGACAACTTACCTGGACTGTCACACCTTCCATCACCACACAGATCAAGGGGCTGTCCCTGCTTCGCTAAGCTTTCTATAATTATACCATGAGCAAAATCATAGTACCTGTTGACAGCAGGCGTCACATATGCATCTTGTACCCGGTGGAATGTCGAGGCAGAAGGAATGACGAGATTCATGAATTTGGCTAAATGAGCCACTTTGGCATAACTGTTCCCTGTCATAGTAATTGAAGCCATGAGTAATAAATTTGTGGTATAAATACCAGTGTCCTTGTGGCTGGACTGCCAAGAATTCTGTACATGACGGGGCTTAATGCAGCACTTCTGTCGAAGGACAAGTGTACCCCCCACAAAGAAATGATCCGTTAAAACATCAGCCCCACAGATCTGACACAACTGTTCTCTGTATTTGCCATTGAAAAGTTCCTTGCACTTGGACAAAGAGCAAACAAACAGCTGATCGGCAAGGAGGTCTTCGTCAGCAGCAGACATTCCACTCTCCAACTGGCGCTCATATCCATCGGCAAGCAACCTGGAAATGCAATAAAGCAATATTGTAATTCAGGTTCTGCAGTGTAGTAATTGGATGATGTACAGTAAGTAACTTTGGTTACTTGGTTGGTTATTG
Organism: Lineus longissimus; assembly: GCF_910592395.1. Classification (NCBI taxonomy): domain Eukaryota; kingdom Metazoa; phylum Nemertea; class Pilidiophora; order Heteronemertea; family Lineidae; genus Lineus; species Lineus longissimus. The sequence continues at coordinate 11,840,369 of NC_088315.1, forward strand.
TTAAAATAAACTTCTGATATTAAAATAATATTTTTGGAAATCACTGTATAGTTGGGCAAGATGCGATGGCCATCAATTTTGTCACCAAAACAATGTCTGCAGACGACCTACCAACTTGTTCAGTGCTTAAGTACAGACACATCCAAGGAAACCTGCTCTATTTACTTTTATTAATATAACAAAAAATAGTACTGAACTTGTTATCAATAAAGGTTCTTTTATCATTTACCTTTTGTTTGGAACCTGATCAAACACTTCCCCATCAACCATGTCCTCAGTAACAGTTGTTGGCTGCACAGGTAGTTCTTCATTTCTTTGGTCTTGGAATTCTTCCATGACGGTATGGTCAACCTCCAAGTCATCTTCAGGTTCCTGAATCTGAAATATGCCATGTGATTTAAGTACAAGAGGCAAAACAACAATTTTCTAAGGCCTATATTCAAATGTGGGTGATATAGTCATTTAGATTGATGACGTATCAATACTGATTGCAGGGGCATACTCTAGCTTTTTAGTTGGTGGTGGTTGGGGGCAAAAGGCTCTCGACAGGCGGGAGGGCAAAATGATCGGGGCACCTCCTGGAAATTCTTTAGCCAAAAACACGGTAAAAAAGTAACACATCTCTTAAATGATCGGGGGGGGGGGGGGGGGGGGGGATTTCCCCCTGCTCCCTCCCCTGGTAGTTGCATCCCTGAATGGTGAAAGTTCATGGATAGTTATTTACCTCCAAGTCAAGGGCATTATCCTCACTGCTCATCAAAGACGCTTGCAATTGAGCAATAGGGCCCTCGTCATCAGAGTTTTCCTCATTGCTGTCCTCGTCAACATCAAGGAAACTGCAATCAAGATCAGCGACTCCACTCATGTCAGGAAAGCCAATATCATGAACAGGTCCCACTGAACTGAAATAGAAATGAAATAGTTTTATCATTTGACACTGCACTAGGCCCTAGCAGAAGATTGTCAATAAATTATGAAATATTCAATGTATGTATGTATGTATATACCATATTTAAATTTAAGCGCCCTTTTCAGATTATTATCCGTTCAAAGGCGCTTTTACAATATTAATAACATTGTCGATACCAGTACAAGTCTCGGAGGACTTAACATCCTTCACCTATTGCTATTGGCCTGCCCAAGGCCCTTGGCCAGTTGACATGACACTGCCATTGTATTTGTAGGCTGTCATGATGTAATTGTAGGCTAGGCTAGGCTAGGCCTAGGCCTATACTAATAGGGCCTACTTCTAAATTGCCATGCTTGCAATTTTTGCATATTTGCTAAAAACCGGGTTCAGCTGCAGATTTTATGATTGGGATAGCCATCCTGGCCTAATAATAGTACCAAACCTTCCTAGATAGCCATCCTGGCCTAATGATAGTACCAAACCTTCCTAACATCTTGGAAAGCAGACAGAGAAAAATCAAAACACCATACCTTGGCAAAACGCCAGGCAGTGAGTGTCTGTAGATTTTGCACACTCACACTGTGCTGTAGTGTATGCCTAAATGCTGTGCATGCTACGTGTATGACAGTACATACCTCCCAGAGCCGAGTGCGGCTCGAGCATCATCAACTTCCATCGGGATATTTGGTAGAGGCAGACCTTCAAGAGTCCCAAGAAGAAACTTTGCAAAGTCTTCATCAAACTGATAATTATATTCCTTCCTTCTCTGTCTCCAACAATTAAAAGTTGCTGCAGTCAACCTGATGCGTTTATCCGCGAGCGAATCGACAAGACGAGGCATTTTTCAAGCATCCGAATGGTACCTTACAGATCCGCAAGGGGCGCGTTACCGAAAATGTTGCAAAAATCAATAACGTGATCGTAAATATTGTCATATTTTTCAAGATGAGAGTATGTAAATGATACGCAAACGGTAAACCAATGAAAGGCCAGTATCTATTGAACCTTACAAGTAATTTGGGGGCCTTGAAACTCCTTATATTTATCAATGAAACCTTATTCCCGCCTAAGGTTTTGACCGGGCCGTCCAAAACTCCCCATTTTCTGACGGGTCCTTTCCTTTAATACTGCTACAGTGGCGCCACCTGAGCTATGACATAATCATGATGGTCAACAGGTAGTGGAGACAAGATAAAAGCCATTGCATAACATATTTGCCCACCTCAAGGCCAAACAACTAGTAGATAAGGTAGGTGTATGTAAACTTATGACACTCTGAAATATGCATTGTTCTCAAATAGAGCTCATAAAAACAATGAAATTAATGAAACAGAAGTATGTTTTTTAGTTGATAACGAGATGTGATGATAGACTTCCTGTAAACTATATACTATTCCCGCGTTCTGTAGTTGCAGAGAAAGAGACAAGGTTATATCATCCTTTGAATTGTATGTAAACTTTCGAGCACGACTGTACTCTCTAATTTTTGCCTTGGCCTCAAGAAATGATAGTGTATTTTCAAATTCTTTCTTACCAAACCTGAGTGTGTGTTATTATTGCACCACCAATATCCAATTTGATAACCAGTACGCATGTACCCAATGGTTTGGTTGTCTAATTTTCTAATTGTAATTTCTAATTCTAGTGTAAAAGTCAATAGTTCCCTTTTTTGTCATGGTAATGTTGTGGCATTTTCTATTCTTGGCTCACATGGGTGAGCTTATATCCTTACGATTTTATCTTGTCCAGCATTGTTGGCTTTGACTTTGTCTGTCGTTTATCATATACCCTAAGTGCAGTGATCTGGCAGACGTATATGATAAATAGAAAACTGCACGAGTGTCTGATCCGAGTATCCAGATTGCACTCGATGATTTTCTACGCAGGGTGAGAGCTTTTCAAGCCGTAGAAAATCATCTCGTGCAATCTGGATACTCGGATCAGACACTCGTGCGGTTTTCTTATTGTACATGTACATGTAAGAAGCACTGTCAATGGAAACACGTACCACTTTTTTCAGAAAAGAAAAGCCCAGCAAGGGAAAAGCAAGCAAGGCGAAGGGTAAGAAATTTTTATTAGATTCAAGTCGCCGTGTTGGAAATAACAGTGGTCATAAGATATATAGAAAATGTAGCACTTGTCTTCATGGCATCATTGCATCACATCATCAGGAGGATAGGATTTTTGATAGAAATTTGCAACCATAAGCTGATTTAGAAATTTGCAACCATAAGCTGATTTAGAAATTTAATTTGCGGTGCAAAAACAAACAGTTATGTGATATTTCCATTGAAATAATGGACTCCTCGGAGTGCATGATGCAATGAGATTACAAAGAAACATTTAGCCAAATGTTCAGTTGTTGAAAGGTTTAATGAGGAACTGACCCCTGTATCCTCATATCCAATCGGGGGGGGGGGACAATTTGGTCGCATGGCCATCAAAATGAAATGTAATTGACTTATTTTGCAGGAGACTTATTGCGCAGCTGAGAGAATAGACAACTACGACCCCAAAAACAACACGTATTACATAAAGTGGCAAGGATATGATGCGTCCCACAACTCATGGGTGAAAGCGGAAGACGTAACTTCTCCTCTCATCTCTTCTTACAAAGAAAAATTAGGTAAATCATGATTGAAAGGATTATGGCTGTGTGCTCTATGCAGTTGATGTTGTAGTGGTTGTGAGTCAGGCTGATGCAGCAGTTTCTTAGAGGTAGTGCCCAATTCGAACAACTGTAGCTTATCACATAATTATCGTTTATCAGAATTGTGGAGTCAAAAGGAAGGATTGACAATCAATTTATTGAAATTCCTTCAGATGATACATTAAAAGATGTCATAAAACTCACCTGTCCATTCAAAAGGCTTTTGTATTGCAATTACAGAACGGTTTCTATTCAATAAAAACACTTCGCTGGTGAGAAAATTGTTGGGAACTCTTCAAAGCAGTGGAAGTCTTTGGTTCAAAGGCATCTCAAACTAGTATGAGGTTGCAGCATGAATGCAGTGTAATTGAGATTTGCTTGTTTTCTTCGCCTTAATTCCATATATTTTGGTAGTGTACCCTTGGAAGAAAATGATATGATGTCGTGTGATACTAATATCTGCATAATAGTGGTTCTTTTAATTTCCTCTATTTTAGGTTCAGGAACGCACAAGAAGTGATGCACCTCATGTCTTAGCCCTTTCGATTGTTTGAAAAAATTTATGTGAATTTGTGCAAATCCTCCCACCTGTGTTTTTTTGTTCAGTGGAATTCACGTATTTCGGTATTTCTTCTTCACCTCCACGCATTATTCATTCTGACATAAACTCACATGATCACTTTTGATGAAAGATTACATAATGGATAATATTGAATTGGCACAAATATAGTAACAATGTAAACTTATCATATCTTTCAAAGGTCTCATTAAAAGTAAATGTAAGTTACATGTACATGTACTGTGGAATTATTGTTTTTTCAGACAATCTGTGGCTGTTGTATACATGTATCATTTAATAAACGTGGCGTTTTTCATATTATTAGATACATATAGTCTTGCCTTTATCTTTGCTACCTCACAGCGACTTGACTACATGTATTATAAGGGACCATCTCAAAAGTATTTTGAAGCCTAAAAGACTACGGGTAAGTCATTTAGTCTTTTTGAGTGTGGTCACACCCAAGACTAAGTGACTTGAGTCATTTTTGCTTCAAAAAACATGTACCTGTGAGATGGTCCCTGAATGCATACCTTGAGACAATATTCAGACCGGCACTTGATACCGAGTTTCTCTTGAATTGGCATCAATAGAGAAGTCTGGCTACATGTGCTAGGATTGCAAATTACAGCGTACTTTACATGTACATTGGACTTGGAGCCTCCCTCGGTGGATACCTCTCTAATAATTGTGGGTGGAATTCCACAACCAGGACGCCTTTCAATTGCGGACGATATTGGAGTGTCCTAACAGCAAGGTAACACTTTACTTTAGACAACGTCACGTCCAACAAGAATACACCTGCCACATACGGAAATACTGCCTTTGAAGACGTCATTCAGAATGTTTGGGTTACTTAAGGATTTGTCACACCCACCCAGAATATACACAAGATGTCATGGAAAATGCTTAAAAAAATGTCACATCCCACCTGAATACGCCGAACGTATGGAAATACCGTCTCTGAAGACATTATCCAGAATGGTCGGTTTACTTTCGACACAATGTCACATCCAACCTGAATACGCCTGATCGTATGGAAATACCGTCTCCGAAGACGTCATCCAGAATGGTCGGTTTACTTTCGACACAATGTCACATCCAACCTGAATACGCCTGATCGTATGGAAATACCGTCTCTGAAGACGTCATCCAGAATGGTCGGTTTACTTTCGACACAATGTCACATCCAACCTGAATACGCCTGATCATATGGAAATACCGTCTCTGAAGACGTCATCCAGAATGGTCGGTTTACTTTCGACACAATGTCACATCCAACCTGAATACGCCTGATCGTATGGAAATAATGACTCTGATGATATCATTCAGAAGAGTTGGGTTTACCTACATGTACGATATAATGTCACTTCTAACCAAAATACTGCAGCTGCATATGGTATGTAATTCAGAATGATGGTTTACTTGAGACAATGTCACATCCAACCAGAAAACACCTACCGCATACTGAAGTACGGTCTTTGAAGATGTCATTCAGAGTAGTTTGATTTTTCTCAGTAATCCAACAGCCCGCTACATGTATACATGTACATGCAGGACAATACAATGGTCAGTCACTTCAAAGCGTGGCCTTCAGAGGATGGCACAAGTACAAGGGCAACTTGAATACACAACCTTTCTCAGTCAAGATGAGGCAGATGCTACTTGACCATACACATCTTTGACACCTGTCTGCTCATTTCCGGCAAAAATTGATGTTTCTTTATACATGTAGGCAGCCTGATAGTATCAGCTGTGTTCACCCAAGGTGAGCAACAATGAAAACAAGTGCATGTATTTAGATGCAAGAATCATTTTATTGCTGCTGAAATTCACATTCAGCCAGTAATACAAATCTGCTTATACATAATTGGTGGATTCACAATATATCAGATTACACAAAAGGCATTTTCCAAGGTCCCTAGTGGTCCGGCAATAATTCTAAGTCGTTTTGGGAGTTGCAGGACATCAGCCTAGCCCCCTGCGGTCAGATAAAAAAATTAACAAGCAGCAGGTACCCCCCCCTCATGGTTAAGTTCGTCCCGAGGGCCGGAACATCGCTGTATCGTCGAACAGTTGGCAGATTCCTGAGCGCCAGACGAGCAAAAAAAACTCTCACTGAACAGTTTTGCCTCAGTTGACACTTTTTGCCATATGACGTCATTTTAGGGTCGTCACAACACCTGATTTGTGGCGTAGTTTCCCAATAAACTGCATTGGAAGTTCGAACTTTCACCAGAAAAAGTCACCTTATTCACAAACATGCTTCTTGAGAACCTCTGCAAGGGCCTTAAGAGATGCCACAGAGTTCCGAAAACTTTAGCATCTCGTGACATACTTTGTTAGCTTCGAGTGACATTTGGGGACACTATACCCTTTTAGACAAACTTAGACCAAATCAAGTCGAAAAATATCGGGATTTCTGAAATAAATCCGGCTTCAAAGGGTTAATTACACATACTCAATGCCAATGTCATCACAATCCTCCTCCTCAGAGCTAGACGCATCCTCCTCCGAATTTGATTCTTCACCACCAGGTTGCACCTCCCCTTCCTCAAAATCCACCACGATCTCTATGTCAGTGTCTATACATTCAAATACATCTGTTGCTTCTAGGAGAAGGTCTGTGTAGAATTCCTTTGATTCCAGCAGCAACATCACCAATCCATGGTTTTCTTAAATAGAAGGAGAGCTGGACATTAAAATTCTGAAGTCATCAACAAAGGTAATGCACATACATCTGCAAACCAATAGTTTATGTCTGTCCAGTTAGATTAAAGAAAGGCATTCGGTTTGAATTAATTCAAAGCAGGGCGTAGTACATTTGTATTAGTAAACTGAACCTGAGCTGGGAAAGAACGAAGTTGCAATCAGATCCTGATCTGCATCCACAGCCCAGGTTAATTCAGAGGTAGTGCCACAGCAAGACAAGTACATGTATGCATCAACCACCACAAATGTTGGGTAAAAATAATTGCATGGCCACTACCTTGGTTTTTGATGGCCTCATTGTTCACGGTGTTGATTCTGTCTTCCAAGGTGTTGATTTTTTTCTCGAAGAAAAGAACAGTTGATACCATCTCTTGAATGAGCACAGGCAATTCCTCGATGTACCTGGTCATGTGTTCATGTATATCAACTATTTTCTTCTTCAAAGCAAATGTTTCTCCCTTGTTCCCTGAATTGAAGAAACAAATATTAGGACTACAGGCTAAAAGTTTCTTGCTCCATCCCTCCTACATGTACATACGAAACGCTGGTAAAAATACATGCTGGATATGTCAGAAATGTGACTATAAGATTGAGGCGCAACTTAACATTTTACTTGCAACCAATGCTACATTGCAACCAAATTGTGTTAAATGTACAAGGTAGAATGTACTTTACATCACTTGAAGACCAATGTACCAGTAAGTCTAGAGCAAAATGCCGACCCAGGCTTTAAACCTCAAATTGCTTGATAAACAACAGCTGGATCAATTTCTCTGAACAATCGAAAATGACTGCAGGACATTACCACTTGGAGTTATTTGTGTCCTGGACTTTGTGTTACATGTACTAAGTGAAGTTTGTGGGTAAATGAATATGAAGTGAATGCCAACCTGCAGGATTATGCCAAGGCAACAAATAGTCCTCTTGCGTGACTTCGTCCAAAGAAACATGACAGCAGACTAACACAATGCTGAAGTTGCTTTCTCTCCTTTTCAAGACACTTTCGTAGAGAAGCCCGACTCTTTGAAGCATCTGAAATGAAAATGATAAACTTTTAAACTGATCGATATAGCAGTGAACTCGACATGCATCGTAACTGCACAAACTGCTAATATGAAGAAAGCCCCTTTAATACTGTCGTGTTAATTGCTCTCTTTCAAATCATGTCATGTTATTTAAACTAATGAACTTCATAAGAATCTGAAAAGAATGAACGTGTGTATATAATTAAATTGAAAAACTCCCGAAGATAGGGCGAAGATAGGGCAGAAGGCTGGAAAACCTGGTCAACAAACTGGGTTGACCATGGCACAAGGGAAAACCGTGGTGTTCTTGCAGCTTCTATCTTTAGCTCCAGACTCTGAATCACATTCTAGAGAACAAATTGTGTTTTGATTAAATAGCTGTGTTCCTTCAGTTATTTTTAGTGCCTGTTACATGTACACTTTGAAAACAAATTTATCTCCTACAAATATGTCATACCTGATAACAGCTGACGACGCACATGAGACACAAACTGCACATGATGAACTACCGGGTATGTTTTCCCATTTTCCTAAGTATTGACCTCAATACTGGCTCCTGCACCTCCTCCCAACTCTCCTCTTGTCTTTGCTTCCGGTCAGCATGCGCAACAAAATGCCTTTTCTTCCATTCAGATTCAGTGCCTGGCACTTCAGTACTATTGGAAGCCCGAATCCCATTCAGAAGCTCCATAAGTTCAGCTCTCACTGTAAATTAAAAGTGCATTGATAAATACTACCGGGAAAGAAAAAAAAAGTTCCTAAGTGTTGATTCGAAAATACCATTATTTGCCTTAATCAGCAGCCAGTGTTGCCCAATTAACCTTTAAAAAAGAATAAATCATTTGCAAACTATAACCTGACTTGTGATCAACACAAAATTCAAAATTTAGATGAATCAGTTCACGTCGTTTGACCTCTGCAGCCGTAAAAAGTATGGTAGGTCAAATCGGAAACTTACTCCTTATAAAATACACAACTTGATTTGTGTCTTGGAATAGAGCCAACTAGCTGATGAATAAAAAGACCTTAAAAAGACAAATCACAAACCTTGCTGGAACACTTGAAAATCGAAAGGTGCATCGATTTCTACTTCATGATTACTTGGTTGCAATTCCTCAGGAAAGTCCTTTAAATTCTCTGGAAAAACAAGCAATTTTGAAATTACGGCCAAATGCAGATTACGCCAGAAAAGATGCAATTTCTTCCATGGAATTTCTTACATAAAAAGGGTGGAAAAGACTAATTTTTCTGGTTTGATTTTAAAGATTGGTGAGAAATTTTAAAGAGGTATAGCAGTGATAGGGTTGGATTTGTAGGCATAACCCATTTGTCCAGAACATGAAATTATCAGTTAATTGCACTAATGTAAGCCTAGTCTAGCAGCAATATTTTTCCATGTATAAAGCCTAATTGAATATTGATGGCTCAGACGAGGTGAAGGCATTTGTCAACCAAAAACAATCTACCTGTCGTTGAGGTTTTCTTCCCTTTTCTTTCTCTTCTGGGAACTGATGGACCATCTATAGCACCATTGATGTCCCTGGATGGAGCCTTCACATATGGCTAAGTTCTTTTTAGGATAGGTTTTCCTCTTTCTCCTGCGATAGGAGGCAGCCAACTCTTTGATTCGTGCATAATGCCCTGCATTCTCACCAGAAGGATTGTCATCATTACCATTGGATGATGCTGAAAAACAAACACATAAAGTGCAAAAAATACTAATAGTCAAAACTATGAATTAGCATAGACAAAATACAGCCTCCATGCAGGCTACACTCGATCTATGATTTTAACGAACACGAGGCTTTAGAAGGCCTTAAGACAACTTCAGACAATGCCAATAGTTAAAGGGGAGGCGCCTGATTGGCCACATCCTTGCCAATGAACCTACATGTGGTGGCAAAACAGGAAGACACAAGGTTGGCCTCGGGATGAGCAGAGCCTAATCAACGATAGCCCATTTGAATACTCTCGATGTTCTACGCTCCAATCCGCCATTGAGTCGAGTATCTGCGCCAATCAAGGTAGGGAATTCCTGTGCAACGAGTTTAAGCTTACTACTATGCAGATACGGTCTATCGCAGTGCTATTTTTAGGAATGTCTAACGTCAGGGCTGTAGACGGGGGGGGGGATCAGGGGGGTTCGAACCAACCCCAGCTTGAGAAAAGGATCCGCTGAGGGCAGTCAAAAATACTTTTCTACTGAGTTTTGTAACACCATGATTCTATCCAAATGGGCCATTGTACGATAGAGTGACAGGCCTTTCAATTACGTGGAGACCTCTACACCCTGTATTTTTTTATCCTATTTTGGGGGACATGTTTTTTTGCTTTTTGGCTTAATTTGGAGACATTTCATCACGCCAATTTGCCTGAACAGCGATGTCATAAATCAAAGTTAGTGACTGATATCACCACATACACCAGAAAAATCATAATTTTAGGGGAAAACTTTAAAATGAGGCCATTTGGATGAGATTTGGTTATGTTAGGGGTCAAAAAACGCTTCAGGGGGGGTCATATTTAAAAAAAAAGAAAAAAACCCACCTAATTTGGGGACATCCTGTACGGTAACGGTGTAGGAATCATGTAATTGAGAGGCCTGAGTGACCTTATACAGTCCTTCGTAACTGGGAGTGCTGACCTGCCAGATTTCGGTCTCATGTTCACGGGCTTAGCACTAGGCCTACCATTACATCAATGTGATATGTCAATGATTGATGACAAATAATGATGAAGATGTCCACGCATCGAGCATTTACATACATTTACGGCAGCAGCATGGGGATGCATCTCATTTATCAATACAGGTGGTAGGCCTAGCTTGGCACGTGCCCTGCTGGGCCTGGGCCGGGGCGCGATGGTTGCGAAATTTTTTTCTGCAGGATACTTCTGCCATAGTGTACATCTGACAGCCAATCAGAATTCAAGGCAAGCACGTGTCTTTGTTGACATCATCTTTCCACATGGCGCAATAATGTCAACAATGCCACGTGTTCTGATAATCTTGGAAAGAACAAGTTAGCAAATGGTTAGAGGAGTATATTAGCTAAAATATATTTATTTGCAGTATCTTAACATGTATTTTCATTGTCGTCAATGTCGAGTGGACTGTATTTATTGGACTTGTCTGTTAAAGGCGCACTGTGCTCGGCAAAATAGCCGAGGTTGAATGTTTATCTGTCAACCGTGTAACTAGTTCTGCTGTATATGCATAGGTGGCGCCACCATTCAATTTATTTTGTTTGCTTGTCAAAATGTGTTTTATACAATGGCCCTTCAACAATGTTCAAACTACCAAAATAGGCCTGATACCTTCAACAAACAGCAGACATCGGATACACTGTCCCTTTAATAATTATCAACATTGGCAACACTGTCAGTGTCACTGCCCCTTAAAATTTCACAAATCGCGAGACATCGGATACACTGTCCCTTTAATAATTATCAACATTGGCAACACTGTCAGTGTCACTACCCCTTAAAATTTCACAAATCCGTCAATGCATGCACTGCAATGTAGCGATCAGATCAGCTGATGCCTCTTTTGTACGCATAATATCATCAATTTTACAATGAATCTGTGCAATTCATTCCTAAACACTACGACACAAACCTTGAGTTGAGCATAATTGGGGTCAGACAATGAACTATTGTCACATTCACAGTTGAAGTGGCACTCGGCATGCGACTCGGTATCGTCCATTGTATTTGCATTATCATGCATAAATAAACAGTGTGACGTCAAAGATCGCGCCAATTGTGATTGGCTGTCAGATGTACACTGTGGCAGAAGTATCCTGCAGAAAAAAATTTCGCGGCCGGGGCTGGGCGACGGCCATGCTTTTTTCTCAGATCGATTTAGGACAATTAGGTGACAAAAAACAACACCTTTGGCGACCATCTGGCTATACTTACCACCAAATTCCATGGTCATGATATTTGATGCGGTCCTAACTATGACATGGTCTACGTTTCATAGCCTACCGGTACTTCAAACCGTAAATAGCAATGGAATTGAGCAAAACTGAAATACTACAACACCATCCGATAAATCGAATGTCGCACGTTCTGTATCCCGCGAGATCTCGAAACTACTGCGCACAGGCGCGAGAAATTATATAATAGCTCAATTGCCCCCTACCCCTTCAATTCAGCTCAGGCCCCTCGACTGACTACCCCCCCCCCCCCCCCCCCCCAAATGTAAAATGATATCGTTTTTAGATTTGCTGTCGGTGTAGTTGGGGTTTGTTTGTCAGTCAAGGGGGCAACTATATGATTACTACAAACCTAATGCAAATCTAAAACCTTTATAGGGGCTGGTTTTGCGAATAGATGGATACCTTTGTTTACAAAATGACGTCACTCTGACGTCACGCATACCTTAAAAGATACTTCGTTGCTATAGTTCATCATTATCCCACTGTAGCGCAATGTCTGTTTAGTTCCACCCCTAGCTGAAAGGTGGGGCAGCCTGATTTGGATCGTGGGATATGTACGTTATAAGCCACTAATACCAATCGTAGATATACCACTATTGTTTGCGGAGAATGCACTGATCAGGTGGGCGTGGGCACGAAATTCTTCACCCGCGAGTATGGCAAGCCAAAGCGGAATTTATTCAAAGACTTTAGAATAACCATTCAATATAAGTTCAAGAAGGAAATATATGTTCAAGACTAAAATATGTTCAACCTTGAATCAAATGTTTTCAACCTTAAATAAAATATGTTCAACCTTGAACAAAATATGTTCAACCTTGAATAAAATATGTCCAACCTTGAACAAAATATATTCAACCTTGAACAAAATATATTCAAGACTCACGTGACCATATTCAAGACTCACGTGACCACAAAATTGATGACGTAGAGCGTAGAATCTGTGGTACTTCTGATGCGTTCTGTTTCACGACGTGATTGATTGCCTGTATAGCCTTAACACTCAAACATGTCAAAAGACAACGAGAATCCGATACAGTGGTATGAAAGGTGAGAGGCATTGCGCATTTTGAACCTATAATTTGCCTGATATGTCTGTGAAACATGTATCGACTCTGACATTCACTCGGCATCCATGTCATGATGTGTAGGATTACAGTACATGTCAGGTGTAGGCGGCTAGGTACGTGTACAACCATGTGTCAAAACCTTCGTGCGAACAATTCGAGCTCCGAAACGCAACACAAGTACCATGGGTTCGGGAAAGTCTGGACGCGGGTTCGGGAAAGTCCGTAAAGCATCAAAACATGAGCAACTACGTCATCAATTTTGTGGTCACGTGCGTCTTGAATATGGTCACGTGAGTCTTGAATATATTTTGTTCAAGGTTGAATATATTTTGTTCAAGGTTGGACATATTTTATTCAAGGTTGAACATATTTTATTCAAGGTTGAACATATTTTATTCAAGGTTGAAAACATTTGATTCAAGGTTGAACATATTTTAGTCTTGAACATATATTTCCTTCTTGAACTTATATTTAACTTCTTGAATGGTAATTCTAAAGTCTTGAATAAATTCCGCTTTGGCTTGCCATACGCGAGTGACTGCATGTTGTTTAACACATATGTCTTGTACAACCATTATTAAACAATAAACAATGGAGTTCGGCTTAGGCAAAAAAGGTGAATAATCAAGTTATCACATCGTGCTAAATGCTACATTTTAGTCTATTCGATGTTGATAACAAGGTCTAGGCTAGTAGGCCTAAATCGGCTGCTAGCGCTAATTAGGCCCCTCAAGGGCCTAGATGCCAGCAACAGCACTAGGCCTACCATCATCCCGACACGCATCATGTATCATGTCCATCCATATGTGTGTCACACTGTGCACACTCGGTGCTCTGTGTGTAGGCTCTACTGATCGATGTTGTGTTCGGATTTGGAACAATGGGGGGGGGGGGTGGGGGGTGAGAAAAAAAACAACATAAAAAGCAAGTTTAGCTGGTCCTCCGAACAACATAGTGTCCTCCAATTGCCCTGTTGCCCTTGATAGTCCAGCCCTGCCGGCTGTATAGTGTATATCAACATAGTATACAAGACTAGCACGTGTCATTGTTTACCTCATTATAATAAGGGATTTTCATTGGTTCCTGGAGGAGGTTGACATACGCTCCCTAGCATGCCCATGTGTACGAGACAAGACCACTAATGAATATTCATAGGTCGAGGCCTATCAAATAGACGAGTGCATGTTTTTAGCTCTCAAGTACATATTTGGAGAGGTATTGAAAAAATATTTGTTGTGGCAAGTCTACAGATATAAAGAAATTATTTGATGACAAAATTAATTTCGAATTTTGCTAATTGGGTAATAGGGGGCGTGTTTTGAGTTTTTTCTGCCAGTTGGCTGAAAAGAGTGGAAATATCAAAGTCTGTCTAATTTGTCGATTATCAAAAAATTTCCGTGGTCAATCACCATTTTATTTTTCACCATTTACTTGCCCGACTGTCCGGATTAACATAATCTAAATTTCAGATTCACAACACCACGCGTTCTTTGATGCGTCGCGGTCAAACATTGACAATTTAACTGCTAAAAGGCTTAAAAAATCAATTGTGGTCTTGTCTCGTACATATCGACTGTTTGTCAAGAAAAATACGCAGCAAATCCATTCATTTTGTCATCACACAATTTTTCATTCTCTGAATATATCCCTCCTACATATCTTTTCTGAATAAATCATCCGAAATGTGCTTTCAAAAACCTATAGGCCTAAACGCGTTTTTTTCTGTTTATCTGTTCTTTTTATTTCGCGCACTGCTAATGCCGCAAGTACCACGGCGCGAGATAAAACGAGATTGCAAGAAACGTCCTCGTCCCTAAGATCCGTAAGCCAGGCAAAAAGAAGCTGGGTGCTGTTTGTCTAGTGTAATGGCACCCAATATTCAATGGTATTCTTCGTTGCGCAGAGAATGTGCGCAAAAGCAAACACACAGTAGAATGTTCACTGTTTAATGCGATATCGACAACAGTGAAATGCTCTACTGTGGTATAGTAGAGAGTACGTTGTCAATCTTGGGCAACTTGGAAAGATGAGGAGATTTGTTTACAGATGTAACAGAAACCAGAAAAGTGCGTGTTGCACCTGAGTCAACAACTTTGACCAGTCCCTGCCTAGATCTGGGAGATAACCTTTCACTTGACATAATTTTGTGAAGTGAGTTTGAGATCAATTGGCTCTGGACCCAAGTATTCAGACTCATGCAATGAACAGTGGACAGGAGGACTATTAACACTATTGCAACTAGGGGGTGACACAATATGGCCTGTTGACCGTCCCCTGTCTAAAAATGTGGTTGGTAGCTAGCGTAGTTGGTGTATTGACCTTGATCGTTGTTGGCTGAAGGGTTCCAGTGGTTCTGCAAGCGATACGGTTGTTGATCAAACGGGTTATATGCAGGCTGGTACTGATTGTTGTTGTGTGTTGACGCGACTGTTGAAACCTGACATTGGCTGCTCTGGCGGCTGGTGGTATGAAATCTGAAGAAAGCTCTCTTCGGGCGACTTGGGCCTGAAATCTGTGCCAGTAACGCCAAAAATGTCCAGTGCGGCCGCGAAAGTGACAGGGGTGGCGCTCACGGGACCGCGGATGGCTTGGTGCTTGGGAGCGTTTACTCTGCCTTGTTGTAATCATCGCGTCGAGACGGGTGGCTGGTGCGTGGGTACGACGATGAGGCTCTATCATCATATCCAATACGGAGTGCAGCCAGCCTAATTTTACTTAGGTGCTGTTGAGCGGTCTGGTTCGTGGTGTAACTGATGGACTCGAACTGCTGCACATTAGCGAAGTTGGAGTGATTAGGAGAAAACCGACTCAAAATTGTGCCTTGATGTTAGGTAAGCCCTCAAACTCCCAAAGGCGAGCATGTTTTGATAGGCGGCATTTTATAAACAACATTGTCGAGAGCCTCATGGTCAACCGGTTCGTGTTGGTTATGTGCCTGTAGATAATCATGGAACAACAGCCACCAAGATGTGGCGAGTTCATGGCTTAAAACTTCACCATCAAAGTATGGAGGCAACAAATCAGTGGGGTGCAGCGCCATCTTGGTTCATGTTGTATCACGCTATGAGCATTGGAAAAATATAACACGCTATTGAGGAATGGGGTGATGATACTGTTCAGCTGGCTGGAAGAATGAAATGGCCAGGGCCATTGTGCTCACCTCATGTGGAGGAAAGATGGATGAAGAGCATGGTATTGTGTCATGTAGTGTTAGGTTTGATGTAGGTCCAACCAGTAACAATTTCCCCAAAATGGCCAATTTACAGTACATTTGACCTCTGTGACCTTGAAAAGTAGGTCAAATCAAAAAACACCCGGGCGACACATTGAATGGTTGTTAGAATTAGATGTACCTATGATATTAAATTGGTGCCAATCGGGCAAGTAATTAAGGAATACTAGCATTTTGAAGAATTTTGGATTTGGCCCCTCCCTGGTGGCCAAACGGCAAATCAGATCGAACCAAACTTCGGTACCTGAGATCACCTGACCAATGGGTACATATGTACTTAATTTGTGATCAATAGTAATTGCGGTTAAGAAACGTGCCATAGTTACGGCCTGACGGCCAATTTACATCATTTGACCTCTGTGACCTTGAAAAGTAGGTCAAATTAAAAACCTGCGTGACATGTACTGTATGGTGGTTAGATGTACATATGATATCAAATTGGTGGCAATCGGGCAAAAAGTTAAGGAATAATCACATTTTTAAGGTTTTGGGATTTTGCCCCCTGGTGGTCAAGTGGTGAATCATATTGGACCAAACTTCGGTCCCTGAGATCACCTGAATAAGGGGTACATGTGTACCAAATTTGGGATCAATAGTCATTGCAGTTTAGAAACGTGCGATAGTTACATCCTAACGGCCAATTTACGCCATTTGACCTCTGTGACCTTGAAAAGTAGGTCAAATCAAAAACCCGTATAATATGTGATGTATCCTTGCTAGGAGTACCTACCGTAAGAGTTTCATTGAAAACGGATCATTAATAGGAGACATATCACACTTTTTATGTTTTCAGTTTTGGCCCCCTGGTGGCCAAGTCATGAACCAGACCGGACCGAAATTCAGTGTCAGAGTACCTCTGACCTAGGAGGTCATGTGTACAAAGATTCAAGTTCATAGCCAAGCGGTTAAGAAACGTGCCACACAGGATACGGACGACGACGACGACGACGGACACATGGCTATCGTATAGACTCCCCTAACGGTGAGCCAAAAATGCTGAAAAGGCAGTGAAAAGTTAGTTACAGAGGATGTTGCATGTACTAGAATGAGCAGATAACTTAGTATATAAATTGCAATGGCGAGGGGCTGGGGGCTAGGGGCTGGAGGGCTGCCTTGGTGATGTGGTAAATCTGAAACGGGCAGGAAATTTTATCATAGCATGGTAAGGCAAATCAATAATCACATGTAAGTTTATCAAGGCACAGTTAGTCCACAGTCTCTGTTTGAATGTCAATTGGCGATATCACAATAACAGTCGGCAAAGTCTTGAATGAAGATCAGGAGGAGACAGACGAAGTCATGAATTAGTATGAAGTATCCTTCCTTGGGACTGGACAGGTATCCCACGATACGTGAAGACAGGACCAAATGATAGTGACGGGCGTCAGAACGATTTGACAGTGTCAGAACAGGGGTCAGATATTTGAATCCATGGCGGTCCGCGAAATTTTTTTCTGCAGGATACTTCTGCCATAGTGTACATCTGACAGCCAATCAGAATTCAAGGCAAGCACGTGTCTTTGTTGACATCATCTTTCCACATGGCGCAATAATGTCAACAATGCCACGTGTTCTGATAATCTTGGAAAGAACAAGTTAGCAAATGGTTAGAGGAGTATATTAGCTAAAATATATTTATTTGCAGTATCTTAACATGTATTTTCATTGTCGAGTGGACTGTATTTATTGGACTTGTCTGTAAAAGGCGCACTGTGCTCGGCAAAATAGCCGAGGTTGAATGTATATCTGTCAACCGTGTAACTAGTTCTGCTGTATATGCATAGGTGGCGCCACCATTCAATTTATTTTGTTTGCTTGTCAAAATGTGTTTTATACAATGGCCCTTCAACAATGTTCAAACTACCAAAATAGGCCTGATACCTTCAACAGCAGACATCGGATACACTGTCCCTTTAATAATTATCAACATTGGCAACACTGTCAGTGTCACTGCCCCTTAAAATTTCACAAATCGCGAGACATCGGATACACTGTCCCTTTAATAATTATCAACATTGGCAACACTGTCAGTGTCACTGCCCCTTAAAATTTCACAAATCAATGCATGCACTGCAATGTAGCGATCAGATCAGCTGATACCTCTTTTGTACGCATAATATCATCAATTTTACAATGAATCTGTGCAATTCATTCCTAAACACTACGACACAAACCTTGAGTTGAGCATAATTGGGGTCAGACAATGAACTATTGTCACATTCACAGTTGAAGTGGCACTCGGCATGCGACTCGGTATCGTCCATTGTATTTGCATTATCATGCATAAATAAACAGTGTGACGTCAAAGATCGCGCCAATTGTGATTGGCTGTCAGATGTACACTGTGGCAGAAGTATCCTGCAGAAAAAAATTTCGCTGGCGGTCCAACACTTATTTGCATAGGAAGTAGTCACAGGAGAGCCAATCAGAGGCGGTGATCGCAACCACCTGGTGATGTGACGTAAAACAATCCATCGAGCAAGGCGCTTAATATGGCGTCAAAAAATCGACACGAAGAGTTCTCAAAATAATGAGTTCGGGACTAAATCGGTGTAATACAACCTGGCGGCTGATTGAACTTGAAAACCGGTCCTACACTCGATATTAGTCCGTTATATGATAATCCTCTTGAACATATTTGCCATTATAGGGTATTCCTAAGGCATCGAATGATGCGATATCCGAAAGTCGGAAAATAGCACGTGTGAGAGTAAAGTCCCGATCGGAGAAAAGTGACTAAGTTTCGAAAAGCCAGTTCTCCACCATGTCGTACGTTTATTATACTCCCAGCTCACACGAAGGCACACGTTGGATGACCAGCAAATACTAAGAGTAGAGCTCTGGACATGCAGCGTGGCCTATCTAAACGGAGGTGCACGCACTTCTGACAGATTGACCTAGTTTACCCTTTGACCAGCCTCATTCCACGTGGTAACGTGACGGAGGTGTTCGGTTGTTGGTCAAATAGGACCTGAGTTAATTATTTTGTAACAACATGTATGGTGCTGGCTTGTGGTGGACGCCATAAAGAGACTTGTTTACAAACACAGTTTATTTTAGGCCTATGCACTTACCTTCTTACGTAAGTGCATAGGTTCATTTTCTATCAGTTTTTCTACACTCGGCCATTCGTGTGCAGAGCTCTGTGGTGTGGAGACCAGAAGAACGTTTGCTCCTGTTTCTCCTTCTTGGACAATTTACTCCAAGGTTCGACGTTTGTGATTAATTCTTTCCAAGCCTATAAATGGAAAAAATGCTTTTCTAACTGTGTGTCGGGCTGTGTGTCTCGAGGGATATTTCAAACTATGTATTGGCACAGACCGACATAGACTCGTGCACATGTGATACAGCTATTTCGTAAAGTCGTTTAAAACAAGTCTCTGTGGCGGCCGCAAGGAGGGGCACTTTACGTTTACGTGTACGTGTACGTGTTGTCGTACTTCCTGTTAGATATATGTACTTCCTGTTGGATGTGTACTTCCTGTTTGTCATTCAAGGCCTTCGTAAACCGTGACTTCTCTTTGTCACTCACTTCCGTTACCGGACTTGCACTCATCCTGTTCTTTTTCGTGACGTCATCTCTACATGTACATGACTGTGTTTCTACTGGCGGATGTGTCTTCAGTTACAGACGGAGCGAACTTCTCCTAGCATTCAATGAGCTCTGGTGGTGTTGACACTTATAATATGTTTATGTTTACCTAGCTTGTTCCTGTTATTGTGAATAAAGTGTGTTTGTGTATTTGTGTAAAACAGCTTCAGGGTTTGTGTTTCTTCTGGTAATTTAGTAGTGTTTTTTCATGTAGCTATGGTACATTGGTCTCTCCGACCGGATATTTTTCATCCAGATCACATTCTTCGAGGCTGTTTTGCTGATCAATTTTTCTTTCCAGGAGCATTCATTGGTGATTGTTTGTTGTCTTTGTAGAGATCTATGTCACAAGTTCATGCATTTCTGACATCACTTTTCATACCTACATGTATTTCATAGCGTACCGGTTGTGTGAATGCGTCATGTGCGTGCAACGTTACGTTTGCGTCATTGTAAATGAGTCATGTGCGAATGCGTCTTGTGTGTGTCACTGTGAATGAGATGTGAATGAGGTGTTTCTTGTTTCTTACATTTTCATTTACAATTCTGGTGTGGTCGTTTTGTGCGTGTCATCACTATTCACACGGCATATTTCATTCGGTACGACATTTTGGTATCATGTTCTATTCAATGAGTTAGAGTTGTGTATTGCAAAATGGGCCAAATGCATATAAGTGCATTTGTTATTTTCAGTTGTTTGAGCAACGGTGCTCTGGTCATATAATTTGATGATGTGTTGCATATACATGTACTCTTATAGTGATCAGTAACGTTACGTGTGTTTCATTCATTCACTGGTATTAAATTGTTACGTGACATATTTGTGCATAAGGTAGTGTTGAGCCGAGGACTATCGGGTGTAGAGATTCTAAATAAGAATCTAAGCATTTCGTCGTGGGTTTTAAGTGGAGAACCTTTGGAGCATACTTGTCGAGATTGGCACTAGCTGATTAGAAACGGTGCGTGCCAATTGCGACCGGTCATCTCGTATAAAGCAATTATTGTGCGGTGTAAAACATCCTCCCCTCAGTGTGTCTTTATTTTCATACTCAAGTACAATAGTACAATATGGCGGCAAGTTTAAATGAGTTGCTTGAGAAGAGGCGAATCACCAGAGGTCGCTTCACAAAATATATCACTGTGACAGATACAGCTGCTAAGGAAGCTGAAACACTTGTCGCTGATGATGAATCCAATGAAAAAGATGTGCATATAGCGATACGTACAGCTCTTTCTTCATTCAAAAGGGTTGAGGAAGTTTATGGGGAGTTATCAGGAGTGCAGGATCAAATAGATTATCATGCAGACAATGATGCTCGCCTAAAAGCGGTGAAAGATGATGATGGTGAGGTGAGATACCTCAAAGCGTACAATCATATGTGTGCTTCGATACAAGGGTTAGAGGCATGTTTATCACCTGTGCAGGAAGCAAGTGAAGCATCCGGAAAATCTGCTAAATCTGAGTTCAGCCCAGAAATGTTTGCAGAAAGCTTGTCAAAGGCTCTCGCCGGAGTGAGCACTGGCGTTTCTGAGACACAACTAGAAGAAATTCTTTCTACGCTGACGCACAAGAAGCGAGTTATTCAGATCCCAAAATTCAAGGGCGATACTGAGCTATTTGATCAATGGCGAGATCTTGTGGGTGCAGAGGTTAGAAAACCTGGGTACAGTGACGTCGAGAAGACTCATGTTGTAATTTCATTACTCGATGGAGAGGTAGCAAAGTTGGTGTCTGGTTTGAAAGACCCAAGCTACGAAGAAATAATCGAGTTCTTAGAGAATCGTTACGGAGATGTGTTAGCTCGCATTGAGAAGGCTGTCAATGAGATAGCTAGTGTTCCAGTTGTAAAAAGTCCCACAGTTCGAGAGTTGGATCCTGTGCTGAACACACTGGTGGCAAACTGGAATTACATTAAGAAGAGGACACACGATGACCCAGAGCTCATCCGATCTAGTTGGATTCTCACTGCGTTAGTGAGGAGGAAGATGCCGAAGAGTTTGGTGAGAAAGTGGGACAGCGAACGAATCAAGGAAGAAAAGAGAACGACAGCTCCGTCCAACCTTCCAATTCGAATTGACGACTTGATCGAGAAGATCCAAGATGCAGTGAAGGTTGCTAGAAGGTCAGAGTCCCTTCCAAACGATCCAAAAAAGGAAAGATCATTTGAAAGGCGTCCATCTGGCCACGCCTTGAATGTGATCCCACAAACACAGGAGAGTACCGAAAGTCGGTGTGTCTTTTGTGATAATGCACACCAATCCTATTCGTGTCCGTCCGTTTCCAAGATGCGTGTTGAGGAGAGATGCGAGCGTGTGAAAGCAGCAAGGGCTTGCTTCAATTGCTTGTCGAGATTCCACATGGTAAAAACATGTCGATCTAGGGGATGCAAATCGTGTAAGAAGAATCACCATACTTTGCTCCACTTCGAGAAAAGAAGTGGAAGTGACAACGCTGCGAGAAGTAATGTATCAGGTTCTTCTAACCTTACATCAAAGGTACCACATCAGAAAAAAGTTGAATCGACTGCAGGACTGGTCAAGTCTACTGGTTCAACGAATGTCGTCATGCAGAGCGGCATAGTCAAACTTGAGTCAAAGTCTAGGGTTGCGGAAGGTCGCGTGTTACTGGACACCGGGAGTGGTGTTACGTTCATTAGCCGTTCAATGGCAAAAAGATTGAATTTGAGAGGCCCCAAGGTTGAAGGTGAGTTCATCTTGGCAGGTGGAGAGGTGATGGCTACCACTACTGAGAAGGTCAAGTTCTATCTATCGGGAATTCTTCCTGGCTGGAAGGGAGAAGTTTTCGAAATTTCTGCGTACATTTTGGACAAGCCAAGTGCTCCGATAAATGCTGTCAACGTGGATTTCACCAAGATGAGTCATTTGAGGGGTCTACAGCTCGCGGAAAGATTTCCTATCTAGGCAAACTCTGAAGTGGATGTTCTTCTGGGCATTGAAGACACTCTCAACATCTTAAAAGAGAAGAGAATCAGAGGGCCTCCAGGAACGCCCATGGCACAGAAGACTCACATAGGCTGGATCCTATGTGGGCCGTACTCAACCCAGACCGAAGTCAACCGTACTTATTGTGTCCACCGCGTCAGCTTCCAAGAACAAAATGAAACTGAGATGGCAACCCGTTATTGGGACCTTGAACACCTGGGCATTCGTCCTAATGAGAGTAAGAACTCGACTGAACTTGAGACTTCGGCCTTGGAGCAACACCGAATGATGACAACACGAGTAGGAGACCATTATGTGACTGGATTACCACGTCATCCAAGTTACAAGGATAGGATCCTCAAAAGCAACAGAGCCTTAGCTACAAATCGTCTAATAGGACTCGAGAAGAGACTGAAGAGAGACCCCAGATTAGCATCCGAGTATGAAGCTCAGATTCAAGACCTGCTCTCAGCTGGAAGAGCCGAAAAGGTATTGGAGGATAGAGAGCCTGACAATCATCAGGTTTGGTACCTTCCTCACCATCCAGTCGTGCGAAGAGATAAGACGACGACCAAAGTGCGTGTTGTTTTTGATGGGTCCATGATTGGATATGAAGGTGTATCGTTAAATGAGACATTGCTGCCAGGGCCAGCATTGCAGCCGGATCTCCCAGGGGTTTTGTTGCGATTTAGACGCCACAGAGTGGCATTAGTGGCTGACATCGAGAAGATGTTCCTTCAAGTAAAAATGAGAAAAGAGGATCAGGATTCTCAGAGGTTCTTATGGAGAGGTTTGGACAAGTCCAAGGAACCGGAGGTTTATCGTTTAACAACGGTGACTTTTGGTCTCACTTCATCACCATTCTCAAGTATACAGACGATTCTTGACCACGTGAAGACAAAGAAGGAATCATATCCAAAAGCTGTCGCTGAGATCGAAGACAACATCTTCGTTGATGATGTTCTTACTGGTGAGGAATTAGTAGAAGACGCGGCAACTTTAACAACTGATTTGAAGACTGTTTTGTATGACGGAGGGTTTTCATTGCGAAAATTTATTTCGAACAAGCCAGAGGCGCTATCTCATTTAGAAGAGAGAGACTTAGCTTCATTTCACAAGGTTGCAACATTTGCCGAGGAAAGCACAAAGACGCTGGGCGTGAAATACTCACCACGTGAAGATGTCCTCATGTTTTCCTTCCTTGAGAGAATGGACGATAGGCCGGTGGAGACTCGTCGTTCTGTTCTACAGCAGTTACACAGAGTATACGATCCGTTAGGAATGCTTTCTCCGTTCACCATAAAGGCAAAACAGATTTTCCAGAGAACATGGCTGACACAAGGGACATGGGACGACCCTTTACCCGAGGAGCTAGATCATGAATGGAGGACTTGGAAGGAACAAGTTGAGATCCTCGATGAAATCAAAGTTCCTCGATGCCTCAAACCTGAAGATTTCCAGAATCCAATTTACTCCCTCCATGGTTTTGGCGATGCGTGCGAAGCTTCCTACGGCAGTGCAATCTATCTCTTGGCTGAAGATAGACCATCTGGAAGGAAGTATTCTACACTGCTCTTTTCAAAGACTCGTCTGTCTCCTATTGGGAAGAGACGTAGCATTCCCGAGCTGGAACTCATTGCCGCGCTCATCAATGCTAGACTGGTGACATACGTCAGAAATGAACTCAAGCTGCTGATAGAGAAGACAACCTGTTGGACTGACTCTCAGGTCGTGTTGCACTGGATTTCAAAGCCAGCGTATACATGGCAAGTTTTCGGTGCTAATCGGGTGTCAGAGATTCAACAGCTTTTTAGACCACTGAATTGGAGATACGTGCCCGGCAAACTTAATCCTGCGGACCTATGCTCACGAGGTGTCACAGCGAGAGCAGTGGTCGACTCCGCACTGTGGTGGGATGGACCACTGTTTCTGAGGCAAAAGGAAACGGAGTGGCCCCCAATAATTGTGGTCTCTAATGAAGCCGAGAAGGCTAACGAGAAGAAGAAGACAACAAGTACCTCGTTGGCGGTTTTGCCCAGTCAAAGAATCAAGGACTCCGAGGTAGAACAATATGTGGTGAAATTTTCAGACTATGAGAAATTCATCAGAGTCATGATGAGATTGAGGAGTTGGATCACACTATACCGAAGAGACAAAGCAAACAAAGATGTAGACACTGTCCGAGATGAGGGGAGTGATCGATTGAGTGAAAGGAGGAAGGAAGAACTTCATTGGATACAATGGGCCCAAGAGAAGCATTTCCAGAAGGAGATACAGAAGCTTAAAGCTGGAGAGAGTGTAGAGAAGACAAGTGTCATCGTCCAATTGAACCCATATTGGGATAAGCGATCACGAGTTATCCGCGTAGGTGGTCGCCTCAACTATGCCCCACTGCCAGAAGAAGTGAAGCACCCAATCGTTCTTCCGACTCACAATTCGTTCGTGAAGATGCTTGTGATGCATTACCACAAGATTACCTTGCATCCTGGAGCGGCTCAGACTCTAGCAAGTCTACGAAACAGATATTGGATTGTCCATGGGAAACAAGAGGTGCGGCGGATACTCAATACGTGCAAAACCTGTCGAGAACCTCTCAAGATCGACCAACGAATGGCACCTTTGCCAGAGGAGCGTATATCAATCGCACCAGCATTCACTAATGTCGGTGTCGATTTTGCTGGGCCACTCTTCGTGAGGGTCACAGTTGGAGGTGAATCAACAAGCAAAGTGTACATTTGTCTGTTTTCCTGTATGGTGACTAGGGCCATACACCTTGAGCTTGTCGAAACACTGACTACTGAGCAGTTTATGTTGGCCTTGCGGAGAATGATGAGCCGAAGAGGACGATGTCGGATGATGCTGTCGGACAACGCTAAAACTTTTAAGAAGGCTTCAGACATAGTCCAGAAGATTTTCAAGAAGCAGGATGATGTTAGAGACAAGTTAGAACAAGAGGGCATACGCTGGAAGTTCATCACTGAACGTGCTCCATGGCACGGTGGGTTTTACGAGAGAATGGTTGGATCGGTAAAGAGACCATTGAAGAAGGTTCTCGGGAAATCGAAGCTCACCCAGATTGAGCTGATGACTGTTTTAACGGAAGTAGAGGCAATGGTGAACTCGCGTCCATTGACCATGGTGTCGAGTGATACAGAGGATTGGTTGCCCCTCACTCCGGGGCACCTTGCCATAGGACGAAGCCCCCAGTCTCTTCCGGAGGTTGACAAGATTACAGCACAGACCACACTTGGCAAGCGTTGGCGGTACCAACAGTCTCTTATGAAGCAATTTTGGAACAGATGGACAACAGAGTACCTTCTCCAACTCCAGCAGATGCGGAAGTGGACCGATGTAAGGGACAACCTTCAAGTTGGGGACGTTGTATTTTTGGCAGAAGAAGGGATGCGAAAGGGAGACTGGACGTTGGCTAAAGTGGAAGAGTTGCACCCAGGCAGGGACAACTTAGTGAGGTCCGTGACAGTGAGGACAGCTGCTGGTCTGAGACGGCGACCAGTACAGAAGTTAAGGTTACTTGAACCAGTAGATAATCAGTAGATTATCGCGTACGATTATTACTTATAGATTAGGACATGATGAAGTCATTGCAATTTCCGATGATAATGTTTGCACCACTAGTATACTTTGTTCAAACGATTCATATAGTAAAATGCTACAAGCGTAGCGCGCGCAAGCAACATAGAGATTTTGTTTTTAGTTTGTAGTGAAAATCTTTATACTTGGGTTAATTCGATTTTCAGAGGGGAGGATGTTCGGTTGTTGGTCAAATAGGACCTGAGTTAATTATTTTGTAACAACATGTATGGTGCTGGCTTGTGGTGGACGCCATAAAGAGACTTGTTTACAAACACAGTTTATTTTAGGCCTGTGCACTTACCTTCTTACGTAAGTGCATAGGTTCATTTTCTATCAGTTTTTCTACACTCGGCCATTCGTGTGCAGAGCTCTGTGGTGTGGAGACCAGAAGAACGTTTGCTCCTGTTTCTCCTTCTTGGACAATTTACTCCAAGGTTCGACGTTTGTGATTAATTCTTTCCAAGCCTATAAATGGAAAAAATGCTTTTCTAACTGTGTGTCGGGCTGTGTGTCTCGAGGGATATTTCAAACTATGTATTGGCACAGACCGACATAGACTCGTGCACATGTGATACAGCTATTTCGTAAAGTCGTTTAAAACAAGTCTCTGTGGCGGCCGCAAGGAGGGGCACTTTACGTTTACGTGTACGTGTACGTGTTGTCGTACTTCCTGTTAGATATATGTACTTCCTGTTGGATGTGTACTTCCTGTTTGTCATTCAAGGCCTTCGTAAACCGTGACTTCTCTTTGTCACTCACTTCCGTTACCGGACTTGCACTCATCCTGTTCTTTTTCGTGACGTCATCTCTACATGTACATGACTGTGTTTCTACTGGCGGATGTGTCTTCAGTTACAGACGGAGCGAACTTCTCCTAGCATTCAATGAGCTCTGGTGGTGTTGACACTTATAATATGTTTATGTTTACCTAGCTTGTTCCTGTTATTGTGAATAAAGTGTGTTTGTGTATTTGTGTAAAACAGCTTCAGGGTTTGTGTTTCTTCTGGTAATTTAGTAGTGTTTTTTCATGTAGCTATGGTACAGGAGGGTACTGAGGCTTGAGGCTCCTAACGAAGGGGTCTAAACTATACTTAACATTATCTTTACTATGAATTGTATCTGAGTCAAGGAAAAATTAATCCACCCTAAACCAAGAATTTGTTTCTAAATTTCTTGATTCTACGCATTTAAATAGAGTGTATTACAATCAAATGCAGGAGTCTTCAAAAAATAATTTCCTTTCTTCGTAATTTATTCAGCTTTACATATTTGGCTCTCGGTTCATTGCTGAAACCAGTGTAGCTTAAGGTTCTCTTCCCAGCCTTATGCCCTCCGCCAATAGGCCAATTTTGAGATACGTGCACATGTCAATCTAACACTGTATTGGGCATTTTTATGGGTTTTTTTTCTGAATGACACCATCTTGTCTTTTTTCCGGTATAGCATTAAAAACTGACGTTCTTACTTCATATGGGGGTCCACCCATTCTTCTCCCCCGAACCGTCCTGGGCTTTGGGAGGCTGTCAAAGGGCACTGTCTTGCGATGAAGACGAAGACGAAGGACCAAACAGATGATTCGTGATCATTTCTCAGATTGTAACAGTGTCCGAACATATAGATCGTTCGACATCCCTATCACATTCAAGCACAGCATCAGGTATGTTTCTTCCCAAAGACATGTTTAGCTGATGCCTCCTATACAAATTGTGCACACTGTGAATACTGATAATGACTATATCAGGGAAACCGCGAGACCTACTGACCAGACTCAGGGAATATCTAATAGATATCACAGGTAATCAACACTTGAGCCACCGAGTCAGGTGATCGTCATAAACAACGAAATGTTGCCAATTAGAAAGACACAAAGGTGCCAATTAGAAAGACCAAAGAGGATAACTAGAGATGAAAAAACGAGGGTGCATATGTCCCCCCCCCCCCCATCACACATATGACGCCTTCGACAGGTAGGAAAAAGTAGCAGGGTAGAACTTCCGTTGATGGCGCTGAAGATCAGACCAGTTGATGTCTCCGAGAGAAAATGGAAAAGACGGGGATGGTAAACTACATGTATATGAATCAAGCTCAAAAGAACCTGGCTGACGATTTCAAACGAAATCAGATGAAGGTGGTTTGATGTCTTGTTTACCTTCTCTAGAAGCATTCTTGATCTCTGATGGTCATCAAGATCACCCTTTTTCATACACCCCTTCCCCTCCCCTCTCCGCTTACTCAATTGGCAATAAATGTCTCCGTCATGCTAGTAATTAACAGTGAGACATCATTTTATAAGACACACGGCAACACACCCGATTTTGCTTAAGGTTTGGCCCTTCATATTAAAATCGACACTTTTAAAACGCCAAGTCATCGAAAACATGTTCAAAAGCCGCCTGTCTCTCATTAACACCCCGGCCTATGCTGATCTTTTTATCTCTGATTTATCTCCATTTTAGTATCCAAGGAATAAAATGTAACATTAGACGAATGCCTTGAATGAGTTCTGGTCAAGATAAGAACTGAATTAAATTGTCTTCGTCTCAAAGGGGTACTGTGGCGGCGACGCATTACTATCCATAGGATTATCAATTTAATAACAGAAGACGTATTTGAACTCTAATCCTTCCTTTACCTAATCATGCATCACCGTGAAATATATTGTAAAACATCAGCAGCTTCGGGGTGAGGTTCATATCATACAGTGGTTTCACAACGCAGCAAGTTCACGTAATGACACTGTTTTAGGCTACTTTTTCCTTTAAGTATGGTCTAATTTTAACTTATATCAAACGTCGATAAAAAACCGGATAGGTTTTCATCGCGAAAAAAAATGGCGGAAAGCACAAGGCTTCAACTAGATGACGCTGACTTCAGAAGTACATAAAGGCGATATGCCGTTAGAGGTGCTTTGCAATGATGCCTGCTAATCGAGGTGAACAAAATGCATCTGATCATCATTCTTCTAAAACGACTCTTAAAGTATCGTTTTGATAGGCAAATTGCATTTTCCCAGCAGAATACGGAATTAGCCTATCAAACCATGTCAATGATACAGCAAGGTTGAGTGTTGCCTACTGACTGTAGAAGCTGGTTCTTTAGTTTAAACATTTAGTTTCGACCTATCAATAGATGCAGTCACTTCACCGTTCGAATGTGAAGACCAAGTGATGAAGTGACCGGAGATCATGATAACTCTAAATGTCATTTTGGGACTCACGTCCTTCTACGAGTCTCGCGTGAAAATGGTCACAGTGTATAAAATAGATATTATGGCTATTTATACGCGAGTCCCGTAATGCAATTGCTCGCCACACCGACCCTCTGAAGTTCCAAATTCTTAATATTCATTAATTCTTGATTCAACGCATTTAAATGTCAGGTGTGGTTTATCCCCGAGACATGAAAAGCTGATGCATTTGCGCAATCTATGAATGCTGATAACGACTACATCTGGGAAACTGCAGAGTCCTATTTACCAGACTCGGAGAACATCTAACAGATGTCACCGATAGGACACGGCCATACAATGAAAACTTGAGTCAACGAGTTAGGTGTTCATTATGGCAGCGGCGTAGCTACCTTTTTGGTTGGGGGAGGGGCGGTAAAATGACATACAACGAATCTAACGGGCCGAGTTCAAGAAAAGGTAGCAGGAGAAAACTTCCGTTGACGGTGCCAGAAATCCAGTTGATGCGTTCGAGAGAAAATGGAAATTATTGGGATGGTAAATTAGTTGAATCAAGCTCCAAACACCCTTGTTGACAATTCAACATGTTCAACAGATAACAAATGAAGTTGTTTTGATGGCCTATTACCTTCTTTTGAAGCATTCGTGATCCCTGATGGTCACCAAGCTCATCCTTTTCCATACACCTCCCCCTCCGCTTACTCAATTGTCAACTGTCTCCGACGTGCCAATAATTAACAGTGAGACATCCTTTCGTTATAAGACATACGGCAACACACCTGATTTGGCTGAATGTTTGGCCCTTTATTTTTAAATCGACATGATTAAAAGCCAAGTTATCGACAACATGTTCAAAAACCACCTGTCTCTCAATAACACCCATGCTGATCACTTTATCTCTGATTCATCCCCATTTTAGTGTCCAATGAATAAAATGTGACATAAGACGAATGTCTTCTGGTAAGGATAAGGAACTGTATTAAACTATTTCGTCCCATAGAGGTACTTTGCTATTATATCTGCTAATCGGGATGACCAAAACGCTTTTCACTATACATGCTTCCCGAAATTGGTGGCTTGCATTGGAACTAACTTTTCCCCCTTCTCCGTCATTAAAGGCATTCAAGTGTGTTAGTCAACCATGACCATCTCCTTTGTCCCTCCACCATAAGGTCTAGTTTCCCCTTATGACATCGCTATTTCGGACACTCAGCGCCCCATTTCTGGAAATGTGTATAGACGTTGCATATAATTTAAATCTACATTCTTCTAAAACGACTCTTAAAATGTAGTTCAACAGGCAAATTGCATTTTCCCAGCAGAATACGGAATTTGCCTATCAAACCATGCCAATGATACAGCAAGGGTGAGTGATGCCTGTTGACCGTAGTTGGAGAAGCTGGTTCTCTAGTTTAAACCTTTAGTTTCAACCCATCAATGGATGCAGTCACTACGCCATTCGAGTGTGAAGACCAAGTGACGAAGTGACCGGAGGCCACGATAACTAAAAATGTTATTTTGGGACCATTACGTTTCTCTGCCCTTGATGATTTTCCGCCAGGACCCGCCGTTTTAGGCCTTTTGGTGGGTCCAATTTATCAAGATTGGCCTGATGACCCTTGGGATTAGCCGTTCAGTTTGTGTATTCCGGAAATATTTCCTACCCACTAAAGAAATAAAATATGAAATATTGTGCAGCGTCGCTTTTGGGAACGAGACAGTTCGCCAGCAAATATCTCTATCACAAATAGGTCTTTTAAATTTTGAAATTGACTGAAGAATGACGGTTTAGAGTGAGAAGAAAAACAGTCATTTTTGTCGATCTTGTCTGGTTCATCGTTTGATGAATTGCTGCGGCTTTGTCGATCAGTTAGCGCACCCCCGCCTCGAGCAAGTTTCAGTGTCTTGCGCATCCAGGCTGATCACTCAAACGTGTTAAGTTGCCGTGCGCAGTTGTTACTGCAGAACAGAAAATATTCGCGGCATAAAATTTTCGCGAATGCCTCACGATGGACATATTCGCGGCAGAATATTTTCGCGTGTGAAGAATTATTTTCCAAGAAAATTTAGACTGTCTATTTTGACTCTAAGTGGACTGAAGTGTAAAATGTCCCCTATACATAACATATACATGTATGGGCAAAGCAAAAGTTGTTTAAGTTTAGGTGTAAATATGATAAATGCTAATTGCTCGGAGTATACACGTACGTTGGGCCAAGCTGTATGCAGTGCCTCTGTGGAAACATGGCAACAATGACATGGATTTCAGGCTAAAAGCAAGAGATTTTCGCGGCAGAATATTTTCGCGAGCCTGTCCTACTCGCGACATTCGCGAAAAAATTCTACACGCGAACTTTTTCCGTTCTACAGTATATAGTGCACAATATTTCGGAACTGTAAAATTAAAATTACAGGTAAAATTTATAGTGTATCTACTTTAAGTGGAATTTCAAATGTTCTGGAATAGTGGATTTTACTAAGAAGGTTCATCCTCATGAATCCAATCCTAAATCAAATGTCGTCGATTTTTTAAAAGAGGGTCGAATGTCAACTATGTGTTGTCATGTTGACTATATTACAATGTCCATTGGTCGCGCTTTATTGTAAAATAGCTTTGAGAAGTTTTGTAAGGACTCCATGAAAGGGGAATGTCCCGTGAAAGAGGAATGTCCTCTTTACTTTCCTAGCCCTCCATTTGTAGATTATGCAAAGCGAGTGTTCACAAATCCTCTTTTCTTGTAAAATGAGACATGTCACTACTATAATTGCTCATTTATTAATGTTCACAACCCAATCATCAGTCAGTCATTAGCACTGCAAACACAAAGCGTCCTTAGAACATAAAGTTTGTGACATTTCATTAGTTTTTGAGGTTTCTTTGTGAAATTTGGGTTTATAAAACCATGTTTTCTACAACTGCCTATTGCTTGGAAACACTGACAGTGACACATGGGGAACAACCGCAGAATGTTACACCGCGGGACCGGTGATCCATAGCTCTTTGGCTTTGCTTTAGGCTATCGATACATGTGTGGAGAGGCTTTCTTTTTTGACTATTTTGTAGGCCTACTATTGATTGTAAAAAAGACCAGGCCTAGATGTCTTCTAAAGGCGAGTAAGATAAGGGATAGGATAATTGAACTTCGGAGAACTAATCAGTCCCGCTAGCTTGGTCCAGAAGATCAAGAGCACTTTCTTAGCACTAGGCCTAGCATAGCGATTAAGACTAGTTGCTCCATGCTTACTTCTTCTGAAAACCACTTTCGTTCTGGGCAAACAATAATCATGGTACTTCAAAACAATCGTCAGTGAAGTGTTTTGAACACACTACGGCCGAAGTGTTGGTCGGTTTCGGATCCACGAAGTCCACTCTCGTTGTTTGTACAAACTTCACCCACTGACGTCGAATTGCTGTTGTTTTCGGGAATGAATGCTTCGAAAGAGCACTCGATGCATCGGCCGTGTCACTACAGCCGAACAAAACACATCTATTCACCATATCAATTGATATTTCGCATGATATCTCAAGAAACTATTCACATGCAAATGCACTGCACCGTCCGCCATGATATTCCTGAGAGCGCTCGGTCTTCCTTTGTTGTCGTCATCGCCGAAGATTCCCGAAGATTTTCGTTTTTATTGGATGGGCGTGGTTTGGGAATAAAAGTTGAAAGAAAACGAACCACATTGCTTGAAATCGATTTTTTAAAATTAATTGTTGTCTTAATGCATACTTAGACCTTCTAAACCAACATGTTGGTGCCACTCAGTTATACCTTTAAAAGGCTAGACCCCCAGACTGACCGCTGCTTAAGATTTTCGATATTGGGGTCCACACAAGGCCATTGGTTTTGATAAGCAGCAATCCTTGAAACTACAAGACCAGGGACCAATCATTTATCGGTCCGATCATTAAAGTTCTCCTTGCGCCGATAGGCCAACCTTTTCTTCAAAAAATTAGTTTAGTTGTAGATTGCGGAGGTCCTGGATTTAAAGGCCATATATCAAGGTTTTTTGCCATTTTCTGCTGTAAGACGATTTCAAAAGTGTACCTAACACTTTATACAATACAGAAAACCAAATGCAATTAGCTCCATCCATTTTGAAGATATAGCCAATTATGTGTTTGACAACTTGATTACCTAATCAGGCTAGCAACTGGCTTGTAAGAGCCAGGCGGCGGGTTCAGCAAAAGTTGTGATGTAGATCAGGTTACCTGTACCTGTCATGCAATCATAAAAGCAGGAGGGCCTTAATTAATTATGCACACCTGGAAGTAATGTGTTTCATTCACTATGGTGTATTGTGTGGCTCCGAATTGTGTCAAGGCTAGCACAAAGAACAATCGAATGACGGATGGGACCCATTTTCATGAATTTCCAAAGCCAGTTGAACGAGAGAGGAGGAAGCTGTGGATTCGGAAGTGCAAACGTTTGGAGTGTTGGAAGCCTGGGCCTTCGGCCAAACTTTGCAGTGATCACTTTATCGATATGGATTATCACATGAAGCCGGATATCTGCATCCAACTGAATATTAAATGCCACTTGTTAAAAACAGCTGTTCCAACCATGTCAATTGCATTTAATGCCCGAGGCTGCTGAGGTCGGTTGTTATACATAATGTGTAGGCCCTATTGGGGCCTGTGATACCGCATAGTGTCTTCTTGTGTTCCAGCCATAGCAAGGTGACAGCGACACAGGTCAGTGTCAGTGACAGCCACTGTCAATGACAGATTATTGTCATCTGACATCTAGGCCTATCTAACGTTGCACGGCATTATATCGTCACGTCAAGATGATTGTGCATAATACCGTCACTTTTCAATAGTAGGTCAGCGTCATGACATAACTGGCGATACAACACTGACGAGGCGAAACAGTATTGTGCAACATTAGTCTGTTCAAAAATCATA
Source organism: Lineus longissimus (assembly GCF_910592395.1). Taxonomy (NCBI): domain Eukaryota; kingdom Metazoa; phylum Nemertea; class Pilidiophora; order Heteronemertea; family Lineidae; genus Lineus; species Lineus longissimus. Next base: position 11,874,696 of record NC_088315.1, read on the forward strand.
CATGTTATGCATCTGCAACCGTCTATCAATGTCTTCTTTGCTATATCGGCAAGTCTGCCATGCAAATTGATTAACCACAAATTCTAATCACTTTCATCCGAATGATCACTCTCATTATGATCTAGTGATATTAATGGCTCTAACATGTACGGCTCAACGTTTAAATATCCTTCTGTATCGACCAAAACATCCTCAAATTCACTGCTCTCACTCTCTGAACTGTATGCGGAAGCCATCTTGCTTTGTTCTGACTGACCTGATCTACGTCATCAAATGAAATGGCCAGGGCCATTGTGCTCACCTCATGTGGAGGAAAGATGGATAAAGAGCATGGTCTTGTGTCATGTAGTGTTAGGTTTGATGTAGGTCCAAGCAATTACAATTTCCCCAAAATGGCCAATTTACAGTACATTCGACCTCTGTGACCTTGAAAAGTAGGTCAAATCAAAGAAAACCCGGGTGACACATTGAATGGTTGTTAGAATTAGATGTACCTATGATATAAAATTGGTGCCAATCGGGCAAGTCATTACTAGGAATAATGGCATTTTGAAGAATTTAGGATTTGGCCCCCTCCCTGGAGGCCAAACGGCAAATCAGATCGCACCAAACTTCGGTACCTGAGATCACCTGACCAAGGGGTCTATGTGTACTTAATTTGTGATCAATAGTCATTGCAGTTAAGAAACGTGCCATAGTTACGGCCTGACGGCGAATTTACGCCATTTGACCTCTGTGACCTTGACAAGAAGGTCAAATTAAAAACCTGTGTGACATATACTGTATGGTGGTTAGATGTACCCATGATATCAAATTGGTGGCAATCGGGCAAGAAGTTAAGGAATAATCACATTTTTAAGGTTTTTGGATTTTGCCCCCTGGTGGTCAAGTGGTGAATCATATTGGACCAAACTTCGGTCCCTGAGATCACCTGACTAAGGGGTAAATGTGTACCAAATTTGGTATCAATAGTCATTGCAGTTTAGAAACGTGCCATCGTTACATCCTAACGGCCAATTTACACCATTTGACCTCTGTGACCTTGAAAAGGAGGTCAAATCAAAAACCCGGAGGATATATGATGCACCTTTGCTAGAAGAACCTACCATATTTTTTTCAAAATTTCCCGACTACTATTAAGGGAGATATTGCATATTTTCACTTTTAACGTTTGGCCCCCTGGTGGCCAAACCATGAAACGAATCGGACCGAAACTTGGTCTCCCAGGTGTCATTACATAAGGGTACATGTGTACCAAGTTTCAACTCAATAGCTCTAACAGTTACGAAACGTGCCCTGCTAACGGACGACGGACGACGACGGACGACGACGACGACGACGACGACGACGACGACGACGACGACGACGACGACGACGACGGACGACGGACGCCACGGTATGGGATAAGCTCACCTCTGCTAAGAGGTGAGCTAAAAATCCCTAGCGGCCACATGTGGAACTAATCTAAAGTTGTGTGTGGTGGGAAATTCAAATAGTTTAAAATTGAAAATTGAAATAACTAAATAATGACTTTATTATTAGAATTTTTTTAATGTCTGGGATCTTGTTTTTTTAACCCTCAACATATTTCATGAGTATCAAGCATGTTTTCAAACCTTGATATATGGCCTTTAACCTCGATAAAAAATTGTTGATATATATCAGGTGTCTCAAAAAAGTGAAAAGCTTTTTGAAAAGTAGTACCGGTAGGTCTAATTCATTGAAAATGTACACAAAGCATAACCTTACAGCAAAGAAGGTGATTTAATAACACGCCTGCAAAATAGCTATTCATGATGTCAAACCCAAATTATGCGAGGAGGCGTTTTGTAAAATTCAAAACAATATGCCTTGTTTCAAAATGCAATAATAGAGCTGGGCTATCATGTTCATGCCAACTGCCAGTGCCAAGTATTGGCACGCGTTATGAAACAGCTTCGTTGTATGGGCTGTCCTAATCCCCACAACTGCATGGGAAGAGGTCGACAATAGTCAGGACAAATTTCGTTTTAGTTCCCCTTAACGACGTGCTAAAGGTTAGTGCAAGTCTGTAATTAAAAACAGCTGTCAGGATGTCAAGTTTGTTGAATGGCTTTAGCTCCGGTTCTTCTGCCAATCTTCACAAAGACATCCTTGCAATCTCGCAAAGTAATATGCTTTGTGGGTCCCAAGTTATCCTCCTTGTGGGGTAGATATTGATAAGACTCCTTAGCCCTGGATCGGAGGGCAGTTGATCATCTCATGGAGGTATTATAAAGATAATACCTCCATGATCATCTAGAGAAAACGGATACGTGGTTCTTGCACAGCCAAAGTACTGTCATGTTCTGCAATTGATTGATTGATTGGTTTTCCTCCTGTACATGTATGACCTCTACACGGTCTTTGTTCTCCTCCAAATATGAGGTTTGGTTCCTCCATTTCCAATTTTTCCATGCTTCTAACTCTGTAGTTCGTATTTTAGGGATAAGTCTATAGTTACAACGACATGCTCTACCATCGCCTGGAAATTCGTTTACGATCAGACTCTTGATTGACAGATGCTACAGCTGGTAGCTGGTAGCAGGCTGGCAAGAACATGATGGAAGTCACTTTGCGCTGCTCTGAAATTGCCGTTTGATAATGCTGGTTTGAACTTGAAAGTACTCGCTACTAGTATTCGACCGATCACTTAGATATTTTGCAGAACTGGGCTGGGTTGCTCAAAACCACGTGAACTTTAACAGTGTCGTTAAGTCTTAACGTGAAAATTTTAATGTGATTAGCTGAAAGCGATAAAGGCCTTTAGGTGACTTAACGTAACCAGGGATAACGTGATAAAATAGAAGGTCACTCTGTGTAGATTTTCAGTGAATTTTATTAATCTAGCACTATACTTGTTGAAAGGCAGTTCACTTTTCTGGGATCCCGAGTTAAGAAACCTTTCAATAATGGAGAATCCAAGACAATCATCCGAGCCACTCTATCATTGGCTATAGCCACGTATTACTAGTATTCAGCTTAGAAAGCAATAACCAGATGGGCAGGTGATGGACTTGTTAACTGATTGTTATTACAACCAGGATGTGTGACATGAAACGGACAGCCACCAAACAGCGACCAGGTCATGAGGTTGTCTTGCGTATTCTAATTCACCTAATTTTCCTGAAGACATGGTTGTGAATAAGATCATCACCAAAAACAGGTAGTTTGCAACTCTCCGACTCGTGCAAGCATGGCACAGCCAGAGTCTTATACTAGTATAGTATTCTTTCAGTCATTAACCAAGGCAATTTAAGCCAGCATGGCCAGGGGACAAGGTTTTAGCCAATAAGCTGACAGCCTGTAGAAATGCAGACTCAGCCATAAATAAAAAATAACAAACACTTGGATGGGTACCATAATTAGTTATTAATATTATTTGTCAATATTTACAACGGACTGATAATTTTAGAGCACAAGAGGATATTTTTTTATTCTTCCCACTTACATGCATTCAGAAGACCAATTAGAATTGACATGCCTGATAGGCAGATCCAATGCATAATGCATCAAATTAGGCTAAACAAGAGGCCCAAGGGCCTGGCGCTCAGCTGAGTTAATATCATTAATATCTTCCCGGTGTTTAGTTCATTATGCATGAAAATGGCATGCTCCATGGTATTTGATATCCTTTTGCGTTCACTACGGTACCAATGTTTTTGGTTGACATAATTATGCCACTGTTCATTCCTCAATCCTGACCATAATTCGGGTGAAATCATCGCATGAAAGTATTTACCGAAACATGAAGTTTATGCCATGAATGAGGATACTCATTGTCATAGCCTCGTTTACAAGTACGAAGTATTTTCCCGCGAATATTCAAAACTGCTTGGCTCCTTGCCTGTTAAATAACATGTGACTATACAAAAAAATAGAAAACTTTGATGGAAATTGTAAATCATTTTTTTATCTATCAGGGGAAACAAGCTGATGATGATCAAATAAATCATTCATGAGAAATCGTTTTGTTGCTGAAGCTTGCATGACGAAGTTAATGCTAAACCTTTTCTAGTGCTCTACTGCGCCACCGTAGTTTTCTATTTAGACCAGCGATGACGTCATTTCTGGTGATTCCCTACGTTGTCCAATGAGCGCTTTTTAAAATGTGCCATTTGGTATTGTACAGTATGCAATGTATTTTTTCAGCGCTGCCAGTTGCCGAAGAGAATGCCGTAGCTCCCTCAATTTCCAATCAATTTTTATGGGAGTGACATTATTGTATTGCTTAGAATGTCTACTTTTTACTCATGAAAGAATCGTAGAACTAAAACATAATAGGCGAACAGAATCATGCCGATTCACTGCACATACTGTGGGAATTCTCCACTTCAAAATACATCGGCGATGTCATCGCGAACAGAGCATGCACTTCCGATATCGTTTTCACAGAAATGTCGCCAAATATTCAAGAACTAATTTCTGAATTTAGTCCCTAAAGACCTTACGACTACCACTGAAACGAACTAGTGATAATATCGCCTACCAGACTACTTTTTAAGCAGAAAATTGGGTACTTGAGTGTCATTGAGCTCCAAGATTATTGCACATATCGTAAACAACATGCCGCCATTTTGTCTCCGCTTCGGTATTTCGTACGCCGCTTATAATGCACCTTCTCAATTAAAACCAACATAATAAGGCCTTACATCGTTGATTGAATAGGAACACCACACAAAACACAATAAAGTGGGGGTACAATCGATTACGAAGCTGAAGTGAACAGTGATTTATTCCTGGAGCTACTGCTTTTGTTGTGTAGCTGCCATGTTTTGAGAACTGGCAAATAGGAGACTTCATTGATGGCTGACGTCATCGGGCGGGAATTTGAATCGGCAGAAATAATTAAAAGGCAGGTAGCGCCCTCTCCTGTTAAAATTTTGAACTTTTTCTCAATAAAATAGATTTTCAAGAATTTTATCTTAATATTAGAGCATATTTCGACTAATTCTGCTGCTCCTAGGCCGATATAGGCCAGTTTCCTTCATGCACTCTCGCTCGCAGGAAGTAGGTCGAATGGCGACAAATTTTGTTTTGAAAGTAGAGTTTGACCAGAAGTATCCAGAAATGCAAAATTGAAGTCTCTAGGTCTTACGGTTACAAAATGTGCACCATGGGTTTAACGGACGGATGGATGGATGGATGGATGGATGGATGGACAGACGGACGCCACTGAACAACTTATTTGACAAGCTCGTCTGACTTAGTCAGCTGAGCTAAAAATACATCATTGTGGTCAGATATCATGCAGGGCCGTATTCAACTTTTGGTCCTGGATGGAGCAGCTGGCTCTCTGAGTGGATTGGGGAACACCGCTTTTCGCCCCGAAAATGCTGCAATCTGTATGAGAAACACAATTTTCGAGGTCGTCTTTGGAGAAAGTTGTGCTCTTTAAGAAAGTTGCCTCCCACCAATGCTTTATGCGGCCCTGGATCGAACCATGGTACTAGTGCACAATTGGTGGCACTGGCAAAACAAAAATTTGCAATATTCGCAAATGCCAATACCAGGAACTTCCATTAGATTCCCAGAAGTACAAATGTTTTTATGATGTACAGAACTTAAGCCCATTTTTTTCCTGCTTCTGACCCCTAAACGAAGGGTACGGTAGCAGCTTTCATTGCTTTTTTAGACGTTTACAGAATAACAATATAATGCAATGCAATATAATACAATACAAAACAAAACAAGACAAGACAATGAATAATGTGTTAAGCTCTTAAATTACATAACAGTAAATACATGTAGATTCTTAGGTGCTTACTAACCAGAGCGCTACCTCAGAAAATAGTCTAAGAAGTGCATGCTAGGTGATGATGCTACCAGCTGTGCTACCCTTAGTTGGAAGTTAAACGAAATATATGCTGTAGATTGGCCTATTAAAAGTCTAGTCTCTAAAAATATATTACATGTCAAGACAATCCTAATAATAACCATAGTAAAATTTCATCGCTTGTGTCAGATTCGCACCGGTCAGAAAGATGCATAGATTTGACCTGATAAGAAAGAAGAAATTCCTTAGAGTGAAGAAATTTGTATTTAACATCATGGATACCGCATTGCTGCACAACTTTCACCTTAAAAACCCACACACACATAGTATTACATGACACAACATATAAAGCATGACAAAATTTAAAGAACCTATACATGAATGATAATAGATAGAATATATAGAAAATACTAACTAAGCCCCCAAAACCAACCCCTTCTAATATTTTTAGTTCATTTTTCACAACTTTAAAGCTGACATGCATGCATAAAAAACCCAAGCGGCCGAGTCCGAAAACACAAACGCCAAAACACTTCAGTTGAAACATGATAGACACCCAGTGACAGGTCTCACTTCACTGCACAAACGACAAGTCCATTGACCAGACAGGTCACAGAGGCGATCAGGTGAAAAGAAAAAAGAAAAATATTATTCCTCGAGCGGGTTCGAACTCAAGACTTTCTGCCCTTGACCGCCACTACATACTGTCTTACCTACTGTGCCATGAAGCCGTTGTGGAATGAGGACATATATTTTTAGGCTTTGTTTTCGCGTGAAGGCTTGACAGACGGATGTTGTTTTGCCATCTGTTTTTCAGTTTCAAAATGGCCTTGGAAATTGCCCATTGACAAAGTAAAACAATAAGATTCATAAACGGAACATTATAAGACAAGCTGCTATGATTATAGGAGCATGCACCTGTTTATTTCAAGTTTTTAAGATGCAAAACACTTTCCCTCTTTGCTAATATCAAAACCATGCGTGTTTTGAGGTCCTGTATGATGACAAGGCATTTGACTTATTACAACTGTCGCGTGAGGTCGCTAGGGTAAAATATAGTAATAATGTGAAATGATGCTCATTTCGATGCTCCACATCCAGCGCTCTGTTAGTGAATACGGTAGCGCCACTGCGGCCTGCTGGTAGTCTATCGTATCTGAGGGCGTTTAAAACATGGCGGACGGTCGTTAGTGTTTTCTTACTTGCTCGCTAAGGTTTTTATGCATGCATGTCAGCTTTAAGATTGAAAGTTAAGTGTCTGTCACTGAGAGCATTTCACAGCCCGATAGAATATTTATAAAGAACATGTACATAGTTCTACAAGTCGTCACCATTTGTTCTGGCGATCAACGAATTGACAAGATGACGATAAGAACTATGCCAGAGGTTAATTACTTTATGAAGAGGACTGTATATTTATATGGTACAAGCTATCATAAGATACCTACAATTCACTACAGCTGTAAATGCTTCAGCCTAGAGCCAGCGGCTCCGTACTAGTTTTACACACGATTGCGGTGTCTCTTCTCCGGCATCTACAACAGGCTATCCTCCGTCTCGTGTTTGATTGCAGACTTCGGTCTTCCAGCCCGGAACGTCAGTAGAAGGGCGTAGTAGATTATATATATATATATCAAATTATCTTCCCGCCAAGGGGAATATATCAATACAAGTTTTTTCCGCTAAGGGATATATACTAAAATGCTTCTCACAACTCAAAGCGTGCTACAACACAAACAGTCTGTAACATTGACTCGGGCTGACTGAAGCAACCTGACCGCTAGCTAGGACTATATAAATGACTTCGACTCAACCGGTTCTGCCCAGATGGCAACAGACTAGTCCTAACTAGCCGGCAGGTCGTAACAATAAACTAGCCAGTAAATTAAGAATACTATACCGCCACGGGTATTCTATAAACGGGGAGGGACGTCAACAGCAAGGCCTCGTCCTTCTCGATCTCTGCAGGGCGGATTCGTCCAAATCGTCAACACGGCTTCTGGCGTAAGCGGAGAGACAGTGATGGAATCACACCCACTGGCTTCTAACAATATAACTATCAAACAGTCACCTGAAGTCAACATACACAGATTAAAACCGTGGGTTAACACAACATCTTTTTAGTCCCAAAATACAACTGGGTTTTATATAATGGTTTTCCAGAAATCCGTTCGCACGGTCTATAATTTTTAAAGTCTATATAACAGGTTCGAGTATGTCCAATAACACCAATGGACTAAAATACTAAACGATAACGATTCATTCTAACCGAGAATCAACAACATTACAGCCCATTCATCGAAAATAGGCCTAAAAGAGTGGAGTGGAAAGTTGCTCAGGTCGACCTGATCTACGCGAGCCTATTCGAAGCACCTGGTCCGCAAAGACCAGAATGCACCTTCAAACATTAATACACCCCCCTTTTAGACCCCTTCTCAAACTATAGAAAACCATGTCAATTAAATGCACAGATAGCTATACATTAGCGAGAGGAAGACACAAACTGGTGATACGTTTACAAACACAGCACGATACACACGGTCAGTGCATCGGCCGTATACAAATGTACGTAAAGCGTGAAAGGCTTCACACCGGTAAAATTATGGCATTTTCCATTCTATCGGTAAAGTACGGCGTGAATCAATCATAAAAACGTTACCACCATTTCAACGCTGCTTCAACCATTTCAACCATCTCGCTACGAACTTCTGGGCGTTGTCATCTATAGAATAGTACAGAACCGGCGGCGATCCTCACTCAATCGCGGACGGAGTCGAAGTGCTGTCTTGAACACACATGCCCATGGGTGTTACCTAAGTCTCGCCAACATCTCGCAAAATCTCAGTAAACAATTTTTTGGCGCGGAAATAATAATACAATAACGGGGTCAAACCGGGTCAAGGGAGAAGTCAGCTGATCGCAATAACAAACGATCACTGATCGTCACAACACCATTCACTGACTGTGGTGTTCTTGTTAATACTGGATAGTTTATCAGTAACTGCAATACTTTTACAAACTGATATTCAAAGAGGACAACTAGATTTTTTTGCTACTGGTAAATCCCCAACACAAATTCCTATCTACCCACCTAATCTGATCAAGATGTATTGGATCTGATCTTCATACTGACTTGAATCGAGGGAAAACTTTCAAAAACTTTACAATGGAAAGAGAAAAAGGGCCGTTGTCAGTTCCTAGCTGACTTGACCTCTCAGTTAAGGACCGCACACACTGATCAGTCACAAAGCTGTCCTTCATGATGTTCTATGGAATAATTTCATCATTACAGTGTCAAATGTCCTTTTTGCAAAATGGTTTTCATAGCCAAGGTCAGAGATACACAACTTTTTCCAATAACTTCTAAAAAAATTATAAGCATAGCAAAAAAAGGAAATTCCATTTCATCTGGCCGGTTATGGCGCACCTTCCAAAGACCCTTTATCTATGGCATTCTGGGCCAAAATGTTGCAGCAGAGTCATTTGATAGTAATAATAAGTACCGCAAGATGGATATCAATTCCTTTCGATCATCCTTCTTTAACATGTCATAAGCTCTTGTATAACTTATAGCACCAACATGAGATGGATTGTCTTCGGGTAGCTTCTCCTGCATCTGCTTAAATTTACTCATGTCTATATCCAAACAAGTAAGTCTTATCTGCAAAAAAGAAGGCAACACATAAATTGGGGGCATACACTTTACCAGGCATGCCACGCAGCAGTTCGAGAGCTTTAAAATATGAAAGCAAATCCTCTTTTGCGAGCAATAATGTGCAACTTTATGATTGGCCACTAGTGCAGTTTCTTTTTTAATTATCATATAAGCTTACAACTGCATTTATCAATTAGACCAGCTTAGTTATGATGAAAAACATCATTCAACATTTGCCGCACAAGTACATGCAAAGGCAGGTCTCCTGGAAACTTTCCAAAATGGAAATTTGCTGGGTTACCAAGATTAAGTGAAAATGAACCAGCTAAGGTATCATTTAGGAGGCGAGACAAGAAATGGGTGTAAGGATATTAGTGATATCCAGGCTGGTGCCCCGTTACTTAGTATTAAAAACTATTTCATGGGACCACATCACTGTGCTGTAAGAGACTACGTAGCTCAGTTCCAACTGTGGAAATGCCAGGATGAAGATATCAAAGCTAGCAAGATGTTATGTCTTTGATGGTGAGATTGAGTGGGGACATGTGGCACAAGACAGCTATCCAGGGTGCGAATCTGTAGGGTCTGGCTGGCAATAGTAGCACTAGAGTTTTGGGAGAGAAAGGAAACTTTTCCTTTTTAGTTTAAAGGAGTGGTCAGTTTTTACTTCAGTATTATTTCTTCTTGGTCTATTTTATATATATACTATTTTTCTAAAGCGCTTTTCCAAATTTGTTTCACCTCTCAAATAGTAAACATTTTAATGCAAACGATCCTCAAAAAAAGTAGTCACTGAATTCAAATATATTCAAAACTGAGTACCCTGGTTTTTAAAACTTAACTTTAAAACTAAAGTGTGGGTCCCCCGCAGTATTTTGAAAGAATTAACCCTGTGAAATCAGAATGTACGCACTACGAGGACATTGTTAGTAGCCGAGGCTGGATTTGCACTAAAGACATGAAAAGGGTGGTTGACTACTACTTTCAAAAGTGGGAGATACTTAGGGAGATTGCAGCCGATTCCACAGGGTTATGAGTGTAGTTAGCATTTTGCCGACATACATAAACACACAAAAAAATAGCATGGCATTCTCAGCACATAATCCACAGGATAATTGCCAAACCCTAAATGAAGGGGTTAAGAAGTCCTCTCACAAAAATAGTGTCACTCGGAAAACTGATATTTTCAAATACATACCAGTGTTACCTCAACTGTCAAGCCAAGGATCATACGTCTGTTATTCACCTCCTTCAAACAGGAACGACCAACATCAGCCAAGAGTTCTATCCCTAGCTGTCCACGTAACTTACTGCTGAAGTGAACATCATCACCATCATCATCCTCACCATCTCTAACATCAGCAGCAGCAGCAACAGCAGTATTGCCAACATCAAGCCTTCCCTCAGTTTTAGACATCTTTGATGCGCGCAATATTCTTCCAGAAGGTGAACGTTTTCTTACTGCTGTTTTCTTTACCTGATTGAAGTAAGAAAAGAAACCTACATATTGTATGGCAAAGTGACAAAACTTTCAGAAAATATACTTGCCACATTACTACTACTAGCTCAAATTTGCATTTTAATAAAAGAACTCTCATGAATTGCCAATTTCATGATATTGTTGCAGTAACATTGTTTTATCGTACACCCTCCAGCTCATTTTGATACAACTTGCAAACTAATGGACAAGATTCAGCATATTATCAGACTTTTTGTTTGCTTTCTAAACATTCATTGAACAGGAGAATGATTGCAGAGGTTTTTTTATTTTGATCAGTCATTAAAAGACCCTTACATTCAAATCAAATACTTTTTTTCGGACTTAGTCCGAAATTGTTTGTTTTTTTATGATAAAACCAAGTTCATTAGATCCTCAAACCATATGATAGTTCTAGATGATGGAAATTTTAAGAGAGCACACTTAATACCCGATAGATCAAAACCCTAGGCAAAAATGAATGTGTTCTACATGTGTTGTTGAAATGGCAAACCACTGTGTTGTTTACACCGTGCATCTCATGATAAGAAAATGTTGACATGTCGGAAATAACTTTATAAAATCTAAGGAAAGAATGAAGTGAGTACAGAAAAATCAAGTTGCCTTGTCTGGGATTCAAACCATATCTTTGGATTGCCGGCCCGAGGCTCTACCAATTGAGCTATTGCGGTCTCCTGAATTTCTGAACTGTTTGACACAATTTTTTAGAGCCAACCGTTTTTTTCGATGATATAAAACCTTGTTTTTCCATTAAACCCTGACTTACTATAAAAGATTTTTCCCATCATCACTGATAGATTTTCACTGATTCCATGTCCACAATTATGAGCTTCAACTCTCTGTCTCTCTCAACAATTTGAGGCCCAACAGAGCTATCACTGAAAACTTGTTTCTAATGAGCCATATCTTGTTTTTGGTGTACATACCTCTGCAACAGTGACCACTACAGTAGGGAGTTCAACACTGCCATACAGATGGTCATCATAATCATAACGGAGACCATTCACAGACACCACATCCATTCCTCCCATTTTAAAATTCCGTTTTATTCCAGCAGACCTGAAATTGCATTCAAACATCAGTGATAAGCATCATACACTTTACGACGTTACATACATAATTGATGAAGCCTATGATAAAAATTATAAACCAAAATACACATTTTGTTTACCTACCACTTCTAAAACTAAAGGTAACTTTTGTATAATATAACTCTCATCTGACAGATGTTTCAAAATTAACCAGACATTTTGCATCCAAATTCTCTTGTATTCCAGCTCAGAAACAACAAGTACTAGACAAAGGTATTAAAATTGTTGGTCTGTCTCTTACTACATAGAATCAGATGCACAATGACAGTTTTTCAGGCCATTATCACCAGTGGTCGATCCCGCTCAATGCCAAATGCCTTCAATTTGTACACCTACACATGCTTTATTCTACACCATGCCCATGAAGTCAACGTTGGACAGTTTACTACGACTACAGAATAAAATAATGTAACATTTACAGAAACTTGAGTGACAGACAGGCTATTATGATACTTGAAACCTAAAAGTTTCTTGAAGTTTAATGTGTTAACCGGTCAAGAAACATAAAGAAACCTCCTTCTTGAAACTTTATGAAACAAGGAGAAACATGAAACAATTTACGAACATGCTCGTAAATTTTAGTCGAGTTTTTGCAAGTTTCTACAAGTATCGATTACATTTGGAGTCCGTGGCCAATCATAATGCGTTTAAAAGTCATGTGGTTTTTACTCCATGTTCAAAATGGCTGAAGGTGACAAATCAGATCAGAGTTTGAGTGGATCATTTTTCTAAGAGTACCCTTATGGCCAATCTTGAAAAACATGTCTGTCACTGTATAACATGTATGATACAAAAGACGAGCTGTACAAGTCACGAGTGAGGCAACATTTTGAAAGAGTTCTTTAAAAGTTGTAGCACTCCGACAGAGGACATGGTGCAGAGGAAGCTCCAGAACTCCGAATTATCGGCTTCAAGAGCTAGTACTTAGAAATTATAATATGCCCCTGATTTCTGCCTCCTGGCATGCCTGGGGATCTACTGTCTTACCAACAGCCTCAGCTTTATTTTACTTCTCTTTTCAGTTTTTTTCCCCCCAGTGAATAACTGTTTTCCCCTTACTGTCATGACCGTGCCAAGTTACAGTGACAGTGCCCATGTTTTCTTCAGGTCACTGTGAGTATTTGAAAAACAATACATGTACCGGTACATTGTCTCATCATACTAATTTACTTGTTTAAGAGCCAGTTTTTCTAAGAATGAGACAATTTCTAACAGGGGATGATACATCACCCTCTCAGAATCCAGCCAAATTTTCTGTGGGGGTAGATATATTGTCAAAACTGACAGAAATCACGCTTTTTATCTCTGGAACCCTTTGGGAAAAAAATTGCGACCCTTTTAAGGGAAGGGGTCTTGAGGGCCAAAATTGCGAAAAACTCAAAGTCTGGTTTTTGACCTAAACTCTCTCCATGCACCCTCATTCAGCCTTCATGATTTCATGATATATGAATATATAGGGTAGAGTCTTTCATAAAACGCCAACATTTTCATTGCTGAACGAGGGCGCCACCTAGTGGCGGCACCTCAAATCACTATTTTTCACTTTTTGAGCAATATTGAAGGGCCTCCCAGAGCTTGCTTGCGCCCTGATTAAGCCTGGCTTATCCTTGCATATGCTGACATGTTGGGTCCTATTATTTCTGAATATGCATAAATGGTGACGGCTTAGTTTGGGCGCATTTGTGTAGGGGGCGCTTTTTGCGGCAAAAACACCGTTTTGGCCTATTTTCTACGGGCCAAAACTCAGAGCGCCCTCCATGGATTTCAATGAAAGTGGTTTTATTATGTTGCTCTCTATCTCTACTCTCAATGAAATTAATATCATAAAGGCTTTTTGACTAATGAAACCATTACATCACAATGTATGGAGTAATCAACTAATGCAACACCATTGCCATCTCTGTCAGCAGAGCCATCTGTAGGCCAGTTGAAGAACTATTCTTCTGTCTAGTCAATTACCTTGCACCAAAACTGCAAATGTTTTAGCACATATTGGGTAAATGAAGCAGAAAGCCTCCATACCATTATAATCAAAGAGAGTACAGATACAAAGGAACATGATAAAACTAGTTTTACTGAAGTTCATAGAGGGCGCTCTGAGTTATAATCTGTTGCAAAGAGGCAAAGAGAAAAGCGCCCCGTACACAAATGCGCCCAAACTAAGCCGTCACCATTCATGCATATTCAGAAATAATAGGACCCAACATGTCAGCATATGCAAGGATAAGCCAGGCTTAATCAGGGCGCAAGCTCTGGGAGGCCCTTCAATGTAGCTCAAAAAGTGAAAAATAGCGATTTGAGGTGCCGCCACTAGGTGGCGCCCTCATTCAGCCGTGAAGATTTTGATGTCTTTTGAAAGACTCTACCCCATACATTCAAATATCATAAAATCATGAAGGCCTAACAAGGGCGCACAGAGATAATTGAAGTCAAAAACCAGATTTTTGTGTTTTTGCAATTATGGTCCTCTGGAGCCCTACCCTAAAAACAGCCACAAATTTTTTTCTGGCAGGTTCTCGAGATAAAAAACGTGATTTCTGTTGGTTTTGACAATATATCTAACCCCACAAAAAATTGGGCTGAATTCTGAGAGGGTGATGTATCACACACTGTCTCATTCTTATAATGAAATGGCCAGGGCCATTGTGCTCACCTCATGTGGAGGAAAGATGGATAAAGAGCATGGTATTGTGTCATGTAGCGTTAGGTTTGATGTAGGTCCAAGCAATTACAATTTCCCCAAAATGGCCAATTTACATAACATTCGACCTCTGTGACCTTGAAAAGTAGGTCAAATCAAAGAAGACCCGGGTGACACATTGAATGGTTGTTAGAATTAGATGTACCTATGATATAAAATTGGTGCCAATCGGGCAAGTCGTTACTAGGAATAATGGCATTTTGAAGAATTTAGGATTTGGCCCCCTCCCTGGAGGCCAAACGGCAAATCAGATCGCACCAAACTTCGGTACCTGAGATCACCTGACCAAGGGGTACATGTGTACCTAATTTTTGATCGATAGTCATTGCAGTTAAGAAACGTGCCATAGTTACGGCCTGACGGCGAATTTACGCCATTTGACCTTTGTGACCTTGACAAGAAGGTCAAATTAAAAACCTGTGTGACATATACTGTATGGTGGTTTGATGTACCCATGATATCAAATTGGTGGCAATCGGGCAAGAAGTTAAGGAATAATCACATTTTTAAGGTTTTTGGATTTTGCCCCCTGGTGGTCAAGTGGTGAATCATATTGGACCAAACTTCGGTCCCTGAGATCACCTGACTAATGGGTAAATGTGTACCAAATTTGGTATCAATAGTCATTGCAGTTTAGAAACGTGCCATCGTTACATCCTAACGGCCAATTTACACCATTTGACCTCTGTGACCTTGAAAAGGAGGTCAAATCAAAAACCCGGAGGATATATGATGCACATTTGCTAGAAGTACCTACCATATTTTTTTCAAAATTTCCCGACTACTATTAAGGGAGATATTGCATATTTTCACTTTTAACGTTTGGCCCCCTGGTGGCCAAACCATGAAACGAATCGGACCGAAACTTGGTCTCCAAGGTGTCATTACATAAGGGTAAATGTGTACCAAGTTTCAACTCAATAGCTCTAACAGTTACGAAACGTGCCCTGCTAATGGACGACGGACGACGACGACGACGACGACGACGACGACGACGACGACGACGACGGACGACGGACGCCACGGTATGGGATAAGCTCACCTCTGCTAAGAGGTGAGCTAAAAATTGGCTCTTAAATCTAAATTAGACTTCGTATTAAAATTTATATGTGTTACAAGTTAGTTCATACTCATATACAGCAGCTCTTGTGATTTATAAAGGTACAGGAGAAATGCTGTACAAATCAAATTTGCCACATGAACTAAAGATATTAGTACCGGAATTCAGTGTGCAAAATGCTTAGCCATCATTCGACCAAGGAGTAGGCTGACAGGTTGTGTGCCTCAAACAAGAGCCAAAAACAAAAAACTCAAACAATCCAATGCAGCAGAGCACTATGCTTACTTGAATTGAACAAGGAAAATCCTAGCAAAGTCCTGGAAGAGATCAACAAATGTTCCCTCATTTATTTCAATATCAAGGGATGATGCCTTTCTTAGGATGGACTGCAGTGTCGTCAGGAAGGTGTTGATACGTTCAAAGATCGGGAGCCTGAAAGTAAAATACAGAGGTTATTACACCAGTTGAAACTGGAAATGAGATGGGATTTTCTTCTTTCTAACTTGAAAAATGTGTTGCCTTTGGACTGGTTTCACCATACATGTATTACATGTATTAAATTTGAAGAAAAAAACTGAAAATATCATCTTTCTCTTGCAGATGAACCCTTCTAAATTGGTCACAGGCAAAAAGGGCATAAGGCCAGCTCAGACTAGAGAGCCATCATAGATCTACATCCACATTGTACGAATCACATTTAACCAGGCTGACACTTGGCCTCGGAATGAGCATAATCAACAAATGTGACTTTTTTGGTGGATTATTTACATGTACATATTGTACCCTACAGCATTATCATCAAAACCTTACCCACAGTTCTCAAAAGGTACCACGGCCCATCCGGTACCTGCTAAACTAGTGCAGGGCGTGCTGGGTTTTTTTTCGGTAAATAAAGCCTGGTGTAAGAAATTTGTAGTACATTATGGTCACAACTTCACACCAGGCAAGGTAGTCACTGACACTAACAGATACAAACAAAGGAACGCATCATGGTTGCACACCATTGCCATTGTTTGTTGACCTTTAGCCAGGATTTTGAACCCCGGAGTGAGAGTAAAGTCGCTATGGGAGTTAGACCGGAAATGAAGTTGTATTGCGCATGCTCAAATATACTGCCGTATCTTTACTGAAAAGTTTTTCGGGTACGGCTGCCGTCTCTTTAGTCAGTACGGTGTTTAAAATACTTGGAGTTATTAACACTAACTTGGACACTAGTGTTAACTCAGACATTTGACCTTGTACCCAAGTGAAACCAATAACATTCTTATGCGCTGTTGACATCGTCACGTCTCACTATCTTCTTATGGGGATAGAGATGCGCAGGCATTATATCTTAAATTTGGTAAACAAAGGTATCCAACTTTCTTTAGGTTTTTGTTGTGGCTACAGTGACTCACACTACCTGGTGTGACGTTTCATACCACCTGGTGTGAAGTAACCTTTACCGTCATGATGAAATGAAGTTCCTTGATCTTCCCCAAAAGTCCAGTGTACATTAACATTATGCACCTGTAGGCCCTACTTAGTACTACAATCTGGATAAAGTGGCCTACCGGTACATTTGGAGATAACCCAAAAGTCTTTGCTGTGAATAATTTTAACAATCTGCCAATGAAAAAGCCGCATTGTGGGGTTCGTTGATGCATGATTCGTAGTTGAGCGCAATACAGTCAGAAAGACAAAGATTCATAATAAATATGGTTATTAAAAAATCATGAAAGCAGTACGGGCGAGCCTTCCAAAAAGACTTATGGGTAATCTCAGAATGTACCGCCAGCTCCCCCGGTACTGTACATCCAAATTGTAATATTATGCACGCTACATACAGTTTGCATGCATTGACACACACAGCCTAGCAAGTCAAAGGGTTAGTATGCCATGTATATGTACACTAGCATTGTACCCGTGGCGCAGGCAGGTTCAAATGGGCTATACCTTGAATAGATTGAATTGCAATGAATGCAATATCAAAGGAGCAATATCGAATAGACAAATTAAACCAACCATTTGTCCACAGACTCGGACCCTGTGGCGTGCTGTATGCGTGCATATAAAAGTAAATCAATTGGTCCGAATGAGATGATGAGGCAATGTGAATATACCTCGTTCCTTAGTCAGCAATATGCCCCTTTTTATACGGAGATGAAGGAGAACCCAGATAGGCCTTCACATGTCGGCCTCCAAATGGCTCGGACCAATTGCACTATCACTACTAAAACTTTAAAATGCGTGCTCCTCCTACATGTAGCATGATCTCGGGCAAGGCACTTAGTCGACAGGCAAGCTAGAAGTTCAGCACCGTGAGCAGCTCCTTGATAAGGCCATGCCAAGTTCAGAGTGCCTCTTCAGATACATCAAGTTTTGAAAGCTGTGGTGAGCACATTAACATACCATTGTAACCTTTAATTTGAAAATCCCTTCATAATCAAGGGCTAGCTCTGGCTAATACAGTACCAATATACGATAGACCATCAATTTGACCCCAGCTCCTTACTGCGGGAAAACCCAAGTCCAGCAACCAAAAGTATCAAAATACATTTTTGTTTACATTTGAACTGCACACATGCGTTTGTTTACAATTTCTTTCCCGCGAAATCTCGAAGATCAGGTGACCTACAATCGTGGATTGAAAATAACATTAACCTTGGTTCAGCAGGTCAACACGTGTACAGGCTGTTCCAATCATCCCCCTACAGCCAGCCGTTCAACAGGTAGTGTTAGTCACCCCACAGGGAGTGCAGGTGATTCATTAATCCCCTGCATAACTGAACAGCAATGGCTTGGCTTCTGTGAGTGATAAGGAGAATTGACCGTGTCCGATTAAAAATCCCTCATTACTGCTCCGCTGAAGTAAATTTCCGAAAATAAACATGACGTTGCATCAGGATAACATATCACCTGCAAACGTGCAAAATTTCGAGACGAAACACGACCCCCAAATGGCACTTTAGCGAGCCGCCTTATAGTATTATGATATAGATATGGTCATGGGCAAACTTTCTGTTGCCGTGCAACGTTTTACACTGTCACGTAATGAATTTGCCCACTAAAGACAGAAAAACGTAACACAATAGTCATCTATTCTGATTATTTATATCGTATCATATTCCTTATGAATGAAGTGCTGAAAATACCATCTATGAACGTCTGTGAGACAAGACCACAATTGATTTTTTAAGCCTTTTAGCAGTTAAATTGTCAATGTTTGACCGCGACGCATCAAAGAACGTGTGGTGTTGTGAATCTGAAATTTAGATTATGTTATTCCGGACAGTCGGGCAAGTAAATGGTGAAAAATAAAATGGTGATTGACCACGGAAATTTTTTGATAATCGACAAATTAGACAGACTTTGATATTTCCACTCTTTTCAGCCAACTGGCAGAAAAAACTCAAAACACGCCCCCTATTACCCAATTAGCAAAATTCGAAATTAATTTTTTCATCAAATAATTTCTTTATATCTGTAGACTTGCCACAACAAATATTTTTTCAATACCTCCCCAAATATGTACTTGAGTGTTAAAAACATGCACTCGTCTAATTGATAGGCCTCGACATTTCAGGGGTTAACAATAACATTTTGAGAATTTTTTCAAACTAATGTAAATGACATCCCACAACTCTCCAACAAAGGAAAGTCATATCTGGACATTTTTGGAGAAATGAGAGACATTTCAAAGAGTGGTACAACTGTGCCAAAGCGACGAAAGAGGACAAAATCGACAAAAAGCCATGATTTTGCAGCCAACAGCACCAAATTCAAAGACCTGAACTGGCCAGAATAAGCAAGCTATGGAGCTGAAAATTTAGGATGTGATTTAGGAATATCTTTGCTGCTTAGGGCACAACTTTCAGAATCAAGGCCTAAGTAGTTTCAAAGAAATTACAAAATGAATGGCAACACAACAAGACTTGTAAAAATGAAACCGAACTTAGACCGGGGTTAGGTTGACTCTTATTTGGGTCAAATTAAGTTTTTTTCTCATTATTTTAGCTTGTTTTGACCTTAAATCATCAGCAATACAATATTCTAAATGAATTAGAGTGATTTGAGCACATTCAAATTTTTCACTATATTGACCCAAAATGTAGTGTAAATGAAGGTACATTTCAGGGGTTAACATTTTAAGAATTTTTTTAAACTAATGTAGATGACATCCCACAACTCTCCAACAAAGGAAAGTCATTTCTGGACATTTTCGGAGAAATGAGACTGAGAGACATTTCAAAGAGTGGTACAACTGTGCCAAAGCGACGAAAGAGGACAAAATCGACAAAAAGTCATGATTTTGCAGCCAACAGCACCAAATTCAAAGACCTGAACTGGCCAGAATAAGCAAGCTATGGAGCTGAAAATTTAGGATGTGATTTAGGAATATCTTTGCTGCTTAGGGCACAACTTTCAGAATCAAGGCCTAAGTAGTTTCAAAGAAATTACAAAATGAATGGCAACACAACAAGACTTGTAAAAATGAAACCGAACTTAGACCGGGGTTAGGTTGACTCTTATTTGGGTCAAATTAAGTTTTTTTCTCATTATTTTAGCTTGTTTTGACCTTAAATCATCAGCAATACAATATTCTAAATGAATTAGAGTGATTTGAGCACATTCAAATTTTTCACTAAATTGACCCAAAATGCAGTGTAAATGAAGGTACATTTCAGGGGTTGACATTTTGAGAATTTTTTCAAACTAATGTAGATGACATCCCACAACTCTCCAACAAAGGAAAGTCATATCTGGACATTTTTGGAGAAATGAGAGACATTTCAAAGAGTGGTACAACTGTGCCAAAGCGACGAAAGAGGACAAAATCGACAAAAAGTCATGATTTTGCAGCCAACAGCACCAAATTCAAAGACCTGCCCTGGCCAGAATAAGCAAGCTATGGAGCTGAAAATTTAGGATGTGATTTAGGAATATCTTTGCTGCTTAGGGCACAACTTTCAGAATCAAGGCCTAAGTAGTTTCAAAGAAATTACAAAATGAATGGCAACACAACAAGACTTGTAAAAATGAAACCGAACTTAGACCGAGGTTAGGTTGACTCTTATTTGGGTCAAATTAAGTTTTTTTCTCATTATTTTAGCTTGTTTTGACCTTAAATCATCAGCAATACAATATTCTAAATGAATTAAGAGTGATTTGAGCACATTCAAATTTTTCACTATATTGACCCAAAATGTAGTGTAAATGAAGGTACATTTCAGGGGTTAACATTTTGAGAATTTTTTCAAACTAATGTAGATGACATCCCACAACTCTCCAACAAAGGAAAGTCATATCTGGACATTTTTGGAGAAATGAGAGACATTTCAAAGAGTGGTACAACTGTGCCAAAGCGACGAAAGAGGACAAAATCGACAAAAGTCATGATTTTGCAGCCAACAGCACTAAATTCAAAGACCTGCCCTGGCCAGAATAAGCAAGCTATGGAGCTGAAAATTTAGGATGTGATTTAGGAATATCTTTGCTGCTTAGGGCACAACTTTCAGAATCAAGGCCTAAGTAGTTTCAAAGAAATTACAAAATGAATGGCAACACAACAAGACTTGTAAAAATGAAACCGAACTTAGACCGGGGTTAGGTTGACTCTATTTGGGTCAAATTAAGTTTTTTTCTCATCATTTTAGCTTGTTTTGACCTTAAATCATCAGCAATACAATATTCTAAATGAATTAGAGTGATTTGAGCACATTCAAATTTTTCACTAAATTGACCCAAAATGTAGTGTAAATGAAGGTACATTTCAGGGGTTAACATTTTGAGAATTTTTTCAAACTAATGTAGATGACATCCCACAACTCTCCAACAAAGGAAAGTCATATCTGGACATTTTTGGAGAAATGAGAGACATTTCAAAGACCAGTACAACTGTGCCAAAGCGACGAAAGAGGACAAAATCGACAAAAAGTCATGATTTTGCAGCCAACAGCGCCAAATTCAAAGACCTGCCCTGGCCAGAATAAGCAAGCTATGGAGCTGAAAATTTAGGATGTGATTTAGGAATATCTTTGCTGCTTAGGGCACAACTTTCAGAATCAAGGCCTATGTAGTTTCAAAGAAATTACAAAATGAATGGCAACACAACAAGACTTGTAATGAAACGGCCAGGGGCCATTGTGCTCACCGTATACATCTTTTAGTAGGCAGGATCATGCTTAGTTTAGAGGTGAATATGGTGAACACAATCAGGCATGAAGACTTTTTTTAGATGTGTATTGATTTTTAGATGTGTATTGATGTCAAGTAATAAGACAGGGCAGTATATATAAGTTTATGATCCAACCAATAATTGTCTATGACATCAACAAGATCAATATCGTGTGATTGCTAAGAGTCCCTGCAATAAAAAATTCATCGAAAAAAAGTCATTAATAAGCAAGATATTGCACGTCCTACTTTTTCAGTTTTGACCCCCTGGTGGCCAAATCAAGAATCAGATGAGGCCAAAATTCAGTGTCAGAGATTATCTGATGTAGGGGGTTACATGTACCAACTTTCAAGTTCATAGCTTCAGCAGTTAAGAAACGTGCCATAGTTACACTCTAATGGCCAATTTACGCCATTTGACCTCTGTGACCTAGAAAAGGAGGTCAAATCCAAAAATCGTAGGACATGTGGTGTATCCTTGCTAGAAGTCCCTGCCATAAAAATTTTATCGAAAACAATTCACTCAAATAAGCAAGATATTGCACTTCTTCCTTTTTCCATTATGGCCCCCTGGTGGCCGAATAAAGAATCAGATCAGGCCAAAATTCGGCATCAAAGGTTATCTGATGTAGGGGGTTATATGCACCAAGTTTCAAGTTCATAGCTTTACTGGTTAAGAAACGTGCCATAGTTTACACTCCAACGGCCAATTTACGCCATATGACCTCTGTGACCTTGAAAAGTAGGTCAAATTGAAAACCCGTAAGACATGTGATGTATTCTTCCTAAGAGTACCTACCATAAAAATTTTATCGAAAACAAGTCACTTAATATAAGCGAGATATCACACTTTTTAGATATCCACTTTTGGCCCCCTGGTGGCAAAGTTGAGAATCAGGTCAAACTGAAATTCAGCACCAGAGGCTATGTGATATAGGGGGTTATATGTACCAAGTTTCAAGTTCATATCTTTAGTGGTTAAGAAACGTGCCATAGTTTACACTCTAACGGCCAATTTAAGCCATATGACCTCTGTGAACTTGAAAAGTAGGTCAAATTAAAAACCCGTATGATATAAGATGTATATTTGCTATGAGTACCTACAACACAAGTTTCATCGAAAACAAGTCACTAATAAGCGAGATATCACACTTTTTAGATATCGACATTTGGCCCCCTGGTGGCCAAGTTGAGAATCAGATCGGACCGAAATTCAGTGTCAGAGGTCACCTGACCTAGGGGGTGCTGTGTACAAAGTTTTAAGTTCATAGCCCTAGCGGTTAAGAAACGTGCCACTGTTTTTTAAATAGGATACGACGACGGACGACGGACGACGACGACGGACGACGGACACTGCGGTATTACATAAGACTCCCCTACGGTGAGCCAAAAATCAAGAAAATGTAAGATACAAGTCAGAAAAGACAAAAGGGAAAAGATAAAAAATAATAAAATAAAAAAATATTTTTGGCCGTCCCTGACCGGGGTTTGAACTCACGACCTTTGGATTGCCACAACACGAAAAACACAAAACATGCAATTTCGGCCATATCTGTGTCTGCGTTGTGACCTCTGTGACCTCGACAAGTAGGTCAAATTAAAAACCCATATGATATATGATGTATCCTTGCTATGAGTACCTACCACAAAAGTTTTATCGAAAACAAGTCATCAATAAGCGAATTATCACACTTTTTAGATATCCACATTCGGCCCCCTGGTGGCCAAGTTGAGAATCAGATCAGACCGAAATTCAGCACCAGAGGTTATCTGGTATAGGGGGTTATATGTACTAAGTTTCAAGTTCATAGCTGTGGAGGTTGAAAAACGTGCCATAGTTACACTGAAACAGCCAATTTACGCCATTTGACCTCTGTGACCTTGAAAAGTAGGTCAAATTAAAAACCCGTATGATATATGATGTATCCTTGCTATGAGTACCTACCACAAAAATTTCATTCCAAACAAGTCATTAATAAGCGAGATATCACACTTTTTAGATATCTACATTCAGCCCCCTGGTGGCCAAATTAAGAATCAGATCGGACCGAAATTTAGTGTCACAGGTCATCTGACCAAGGGAGTCCTGTGTACAAAGTTACAAGTTCATAGGCTTAGCGGTTAAGAAACGTGCCACTGTTTTTGAAACAGGATACGACGACGACGACGGACGACGACGACGACAGACGACGACGGACGACGGACACTGCGGTATTGTAAAGACTCCCCTACGGTGAGCCAAAAATGAAACCGAACTTAGACCGGGGTTAGGTTGACTCTTATTTGGGTCAAATTAAGTTTTTTTCTAATTATTTTAGCTTGTTTTGACCTTAAATCATCAGCAATACAATATTCTAAATGAATTAGAGTGATTTGAGCACATTCAAATTTTTCAATAATGTAGATGACATCCCACAACTCTCCAACAAAGGAAAGTCATATCTGGACATTTTTGGAGAAATGAGAGACATTTCAAAGAGTGGTACAACTGTGCCAAAGCGACGAAAGAGGACAAAATCGACAAAAAGTCATGATTTTGCAGCCAACAGCACCAAATTCAAAGACCTGAACTGGCCAGAATAAGCAAGCTATGGAGCTGAAAATTTAGGATGTGATTTAGGAATATCTTTGCTGCTTAGGGCACAACTTTCAGAATCCAGAAGTATTAAGGTAGCAGGAAGGGTTGGGCGTTTGTGGTTTCTGAGTCTGAGGGGGTTGGTGTCTGTTGACTGTGCTTTAAGAGAGACTAGGCATGGCGCCAGTCTCTCTTAAAGCACAGTCAACAGGCATTTGGTCTCAGTATTTGGGTTTTGATTGCCATGACTGTACCCCTGTAAAAGTCCGAGGAGGAGAAGTTTGGAATGATGAAAGCATTGAAGAAGAAGAAATGTTATTATTGAGGAAAGCAAAATTTATTATGAGACTAGAAGGCAGTGTCCTGACTTGATTATTTTGAAAATGGCGGTCTGAACACATTAAAAGGTGGAACATGGCATTTTATCGACTTTGAAGTGTTCCGCAGTTAAAGGGAGACTATAGGCAGCAGCTAGGTAGGCAAGATAAAGTCATACAAATTTGCCAATAGGGGTCAGTCATATCTCTAGGCATGGCGCCAGTCTCTCTTAAAGCACAGTCAACAGGCGTTTGGTCTTAGTATTTGGGTAAGTACAGAATCAAGGCAGCTCAGAGAGCAATGATTGAACGATGCTGTGGACAAGTCCAAGGATACTGCATCAGTCACGACCAACTTCTCATCAGAAAGCGTCACCACCAGCATATTCAATGTTCAATTCCAACCAGTACCAGTCCAATGCACGCCTGTCATGGTCAGCAGTGGTCAGCTTAGCGCGATATGGAACATTCTTTCGAAACTCAAGCGAGGGAAGTCTGCTCATTAGCCTATCTCGCGCACTGCTCCTTCTTGTCAAACATCGTAGTGAAATCGTGGTACAGTGGGGCGTCCTCGAGGATTGCAGCTGGTCGGACAGACGTGAGGTGGAATGTGGGCGGCTGCACTTCTTCGTTGATGTGCGATGGCAGATAGCACAGTTGTTGCGTTGCATGACAGCTGAAAGTGAATGTGATATCATAGAACTGAGGCGTTTGCCATGAGACTATAGGTGAAGTAGAAGGAAGGAGTGAAATGGGCCATCTTCCAGTGACTAATATACAGAGTAAGGGCACTGGGTGTTGTTAGATTCAGCATTGAATGTATTCCTCGTACAAGCGTGAATAGTGTGGACATACAGTGAGAGGTGAGAGACCCCTATTGACTACTTCTTGTAACTTTATCTTGGATAGTGCCCCTTTATCAAGACTGAAACCCACTGTGCGGGGCTAAGAAATTACCTTTATAATCCTAGTTGGATAACCACTGTGTAGATGATTTGAAGAGTGCTCTGTGGATGTGTGCCTGTAATGTCAATGAAAGTATGATGAGGTGATGACGATAGTGGAATGACGAAATATTGGAAAGAGATCTATTCCTAGAAGAACGTATGTCCTGTTTTGACTAGGTGGCGCATTTTAGAATCAGCAGTGAGCACTGTGTGTAACATGGTGGAGGCAGCGGAGATAATAACTGTGTCGAAAGTATTGTTATAGGGCCTTCCCTAGGCCCATGGGGTTAAATTTACAATCCACGATTGAAAAGACGTAGTTTGATCGCATTCAACTATAAATACATTGAACAGTTGTGTTCCTTTAGTCAACCGATGACCTTTTGTTGGGCCATGATCGGGGATTGTAAACTGTAAATGTATTATGGACTGGGAGACGGGGGAAACACAAGTGAAACTGAAATAGACCAAAACAAGTGATTTTGGGGCTTTGGTTTAGACGCATGCCCCACATGCGCCATGCAGGATTATACGGTTCATGTGAACTTGTTGACATCTACATGATCTAGTGCTGTTATTGGTCATGGTACATGGTAGGCCTAATCATCATGGCTATATGTTTCAGGAAAAGCTCGGAGTAAAATGAACTGCCGATGAATAATGATGTTGTTCATGTTTACCATGTTTGCTAGTACATATCCATAGGGTATGCACTGGCCAGTGCACTTTCTGCACGTCGTCATGGTCATGTACGTGATACCTTGCATATTTTGTTTTTTGAATGCGCATGCTTTTTGGGCAAAATCACTTGTACCAACACTAATGAATAATGTCTTCTTATCCCTATGACTCCATACACAGTGAGGGCATTGTCCCATTCCCATCAAATGGTAACTTATTGTACCGTATTAGGGTGGAAGTTGGGGAGCAGATACCTACCGTTGCACGCCTGTCATAATCAGTAGTGATGAGCTTCGCGCGATATGGAACATTCTTCAGAAACTCAAGCGAGGGAAGTCTGCTCATTAGCATATCTCGCGCACTGCTCCTTCTTGTCAAACATCGTAGTGAAATCGTAATGGAAAACGTCTGGCTTTGCGCCAGACGTTGAGACTAATAAGTGAAGAACTAACAGGTAAAGAACTTCTACTTGCGCGAGACTGCTCTGATAAAATTATCATTGCAGAGACTACGGTGACGTACACATATATTTTTTACAATCAAAAATGCCCTCAAAAGACGAAATGGAATGATTATTTTATTGATATTTCCTACTATATACCTTCCAATTATCACTTTATACAAATAGATCGGCGTTAGGTCGCATGCTTTTCTTTCCTGGTGACACTATAAAGCAAAATAGTTGCAACCCCGTAAATGCGCTATAAGTCCATAAATAAGTGACGGTGACCCGTTATAAATGTTTCGCCAGCTTCGCTTTTTTGCCGCTACGCGGCGCGTTGGGCCCTTGCGTCAAGGCCTAAGTAGTTTCAAAGAAATTACAAAATGAATGGCAACACAACAAGACTTGTAAAAATGAAACCGAACTTAGACCGGGGTTAGGTTGACTCTTATTGGGTCAAATTAAGTTTTTTTCTCATTATTTTAGCTTGTTTTGACCTTAAATCATCAGCAATACAATATTCTAAATGAATTAGAGTGATTTGAGCACATTCAAATTTTTCACGAAATTGACCCAAAATGTAGTGTAAATGGAGACAAGACCACAATTGATTTTTTAAGCCTTTTAGCAGTTAAATTGTCAATGTTTGACCGCGACGCATCAAAGAACGCGTGGTGTTGTGAATCTGAAATTTAGATTATGTTATTCCGGACAGTCAGGCAAGTAAATGGTGAAAAATAAAATGGTGATTGACCACGGAAATTTTTTGATAATCGACAAATTAGACAGACTTTGATATTTCCACTCTTTTCAGCCAACTGGCAGAAAAAACTCAAAAACACGCCCCCTATTACCCAATTAGCAAAATTCGAAATTAATTTTTTCATCAAATAATTTCTTTATTATCTGTAGACTTGCCACAACAAATATTTTTTCAATACCTCCCCAAATATGTACTTGAGTGTTAAAAACATGCACTCGTCTAATTGACAGGCCTCGACCTATGAATATTCATTAGTGGTCTTGTCTCCTGTTGATGCTGTGCCATGGGCGCCGCCATGTTAGAAGTACCCGGATGTTCGAAACTCGGCGAATTGAAGGTGACTGACAATCGGGCATGGCGATTTAGCGGATCCTGCGGATTCTGCGGAATCTGGGCGGAATCAGCATAAAAACAGCTCGAGGATATCGATATTATGATAAATTATCCTTATAATAAATATTTGTAATATTCCATAACTGTTAAATTGTCTAAACCGCCAAGATTATCAAGCATTTCGGAAAAACCCCAACATGCATGAAAAAAATGTCTGCATTCTATTATCGGACAATTTCCACATTGGTCTCGTTAGGGAGTTTTTCCCAAATGTACGCGATGATGACGTGCCCCATTAACAGGACGTAACATCTATTTTAAAATGCGTTTCCAAAGTGAATGCATGAGGACAACCCATTTGTGTCGTATATCACTGGAAAAGCCCGATGCCCCTGATTCTGCAGGATGATAAATCGGGTATTTTATTTCTTTAAATAAATCATAAGCGTCACATTTGCTCCTAGCTCTGTTCACCATCCCAAATGGCAATATTGCCAATTGGGCCGGACAATCACGAAAAACCCCAAATTATATTATACATTTTTTCCTGAATAATTCTTACAGTGACCATTCTCCCATGAAAGACAGTTGCTTACGCTACACAAAAATCAAAAAAAAATCGAGGGTCAACCATTGAACTTTTGAGATATGTTGAATTTTGCATAAATCAGCGAAAAACGCACCAACTGGCACTGGACGGCATTTCAAGATGGGGCCGACGCACATCCCAAGTTCAGTGTACACATACGTCGGCAACAACAGTATAAATGCGTAGTTTCTTGTTAGCCGCCTGTTGAGTAGCGCTCTAGGTTTCAGAAACTCAAAAAAAACATGTCTTTGCCAAAACAACTGCTGAATCAACACTGACATACTGTAAGGACCGAGAAATCAATGATTTTAGGAACTACGGGGGCGCGCAAAAAAAAAAAAAAACTCCCTAATGAGAACATTGACCGTGATCTATAACCCAGGCCGAGTTGGTAATAGGCCGAGTCACACGTCATTTTCGCTCCTTCGTTAATTTGTTAATATCGTGCAGAATACAATAGGGATGATGGACACTTTTTCTAGGGGACATTTTAAACTTCTACACTGGCCTGGTTGACACGTCTCTCTTTATTTTACAACATCGCAAAATTGTGCACGAGCAACAATACATACGATTGCCTTGATGATCCATCATATATTCAAGTCACATGATGACTGATGATGTCCAGGACTCCCAGATGACAAATCAGTTTAAACAGAGAATTTCCCACTCTCATGATAATAAATAAAAGATTTTTCTAAAACGTCCACCGGAGTCAATCATCCCACTCTTGATGACCAAACAGCCAGCAAGATCATGCGATGACAGGTGACAAGCCCGAGATCCTGGCAACGATCCTTAAAACACCCAAGTCCCAGGAGGCGAAACGACTAATTTTAGGGTAGAGCGACTCTCAGACACTCTCTTGATTTTAGCTTGATTACATTACATCACGGCAGCGGCCACCTTCAGTGCCACCACGTGGGGCCTAATGGTATTAGGCTAAGTTTGGGGGCGAAAATGATGGGGGCGAAAACGTCAGGGAGCGAAACGACCGGATACCAATCCGCTGCATACCAGATTCCGCAGAATCCGCAGGATCCGCTAAATCGCCATGCCCCTGACAATCTCGCATCAGTTATGTATGCCCTATTTTGTATGGCTTTGTATAGGCCTTTGAATGGTTATCAGAACATTGATTGGCTTAGGTTACTTACCATTCTACTCTAGAAGTATCTAATTGCGCGAGGCACCTTTTATTCTGCAAGTTCGTCTTCACACTATCAATCCTTGAAAAAATATATCCACCAATCGTGCGACTTTCCTTGTCCAAATTCCTCTTCAGTGAAAGTTCAACGATGTTAATAAGATCAAACGAATCGATATCAAAATCCAAAATCTCGTCGAAGACAGTCTGTGTCATAGTTATGTGCCGACTATCCGTATCGAATACAAGGGGAATGCTGATATTCCTTGAAATGTGCGGTTGGATCATCTCGAAGATTTTCCGTGGTGCCGATACTTTCAAATCGTATTTGATACCGAATTTATTCAGGTCGTCTCCTGTCCATTGACTTCCATGGCTAAGTTCTTTTCTCAGAGGTGAGCTCTGGAAGGTAGGGCATGGTATTGAGCCTTGAGAACTTTGATTTGGCGAAGAATTACCGTCTTCATCGCCAGCAGCCACAGACGCAGTGATCAATATCGACGCCATGTTTCATTGTGATGGGTAGTTGTAAAACAAGAAACACAGAAACGAAACAGAAACACAGAAACGCAGAAACGAAACGCAGAAACGAAAATCAAACGGGTTTTCATAACTCACACAACGTAGTGAGTGTAATGGTTACGTGTATGTATAAAGTGTAAACAAAATTCATATATCCATCATGTCCATCGAATCTGAAAAAATTTGTGCAGACCCATGACAGTTCCGGTTCCGGTACAGTTTGTTGCATTCCATACGGGCCGCGCTGGCCGATCCTGCTTTCACGACGCACCGCAACCACAGTTACCATGATTCCCGTTGTTGACGCAATTATTTCATGACGTCATGAGCCATTGACCAATCACGCAAGTAGATTTATTCACACCGGCGCCACTGTCTTGAAGTGTATCTGAAAATCGTCTGCTGGAACATACAGGACAACAACGTCGGCGGAGACAGTTGTGACATTTCATTGCAGACGAAGTAAACGTCCTCTTCTTCTCGATTTACGTACTTTACTTCAAAAAGTCAGTTTTAACACTACTGCACAAATATAGAGTGGTCTTAAAGTTACATTTGGATAGAGATTTGACGGACTGATTTGGAAATTCATTCCAACCATGCAACTGTTTCAGAAATGAGAAAAAGCTCCTGGGTGTCATGACATGCATGGTGTGTCTTGCCTCTGCATTTTTGTACTCAGACATGTCAAAGGGTTTTCAACTTTCATATCATTGAAGAAATAATTCATTCCAATCTACAAGTATATCAATCACATCATTTATTTAAAAATCGTCTGCTAGGACATACAGGACAACGTCGGTGGAGACAGTTGTGACATTTCAATTTTCATTGCATAGAGATTTGACGGACTGATTTGGAAATTCATTCCAACCATGCAACTGTTTCAGAAATGAGAAAAAGCTCCTGGGTGTCATGACATGCATTCAATTATTATTTCACCACAAAGAGCTGCTACTATTTGGGACAACTGTTTCAGAAATGAGAAAAAGCTCCTGGGTGTCATGACATGCATTCAATTATTATTTCACCACAAAGAGCTGCTACTATTTGGGACTATTTCTTTATGGGGTCTTATTGTTCAGCGTCTGCAAGGAATTCTATTTTTAGAGTCCAATGGGGGGGGGGGGGGGGTTGGGGGGGGCTTCCCCCCAATGTACTGACAAAAACCTGTCACTTTCAGAGAACGGGGGAGGGGGTTTGGGGCCCCCAATGTACTGGCTATATATGTCAGAAGGACAGTTGTGTGAGTTCAAGAGAGATTGCGCTTTACATATTAAAAGTTGGAATCAAGCGGCACGGTGATACTTTCCTTGCCCAATCCGTTGTTATTGTCGTTTAAAAGTAAAATCTGAGGTTGGTGGGTTGCGGCCAGCCGGAATGCAATAGAGTTGTTGAGGGGATACATGGAGCAACTTGGGGGGGGGGGGGGGGGGGGGGGAGGGGGCGGCACGATATGGGTGAAGTCTTTTGAGGTGGTGGTGTAGTACTTTGGTAGGTTCGATTCGATTCCTACAGCATGTTATTTTAAATGAAGGTGCAGTGCAACATCTTGCCTTGTAGTGTTCAATTTACATGAAGTACCAGGATCATCCTACAAATCCCGTCTGATGCAGCACTAAATGCAAGGTACGGTACCAGTACATGGGTGAATCATTTCGACGTTATGTGAGACGTGAGAGACCAATTTTGGCGACTAGAATAGAGTAAAGTGGGGGGGGGGGGGGGGGCGGGCACTAGACTTGGACTTGGAGTAACTCAATCTTGCCTGCCCAGCTGCTGCCTTTAAATAGTCCCTTTAAATATCTGTTTATGTTAATGAGGTTGCAGTGGGGAAGTTCCGCCTAGTGTCGTGCACAGGCCATGGAATGTACAAAAGAACAGGACTCGCTATTCGAAGGACTATTTTCTATTTACGCCGTGTAGTACATACATGTAGTGTATTGGCACGATCAAGGCCGGATGCTGCCAATCTGCGCACACGTTGATGAGGCTAAAAGGGGTATTGGGAAATGAGCATTCCTCCTTCCATTCCGACTGAATACCAGTTTTAGTTACACCCGCGTTCGCGGCCACAACCATGGCAACAAGATGGAGTCTGCAGACCAGAATTCGCCACAAGACTGGTTTCTGCGTTTCGTTTCTGTGTTTCTGTGTTTCTGTTTCGTTTCTGTGTTTCTTGTTTTACAACTACCCCATTGTGATTCGGTATCGTAAACAGTTCTTCCTGAGAATGGGCGCGATGATGACGTAGGGAACCGTATCAAAATACCTACAAAATACCTTGAAGCTTTTACGAGGGGAGAGGTCGACAACTTCAGGGTCAACTTTACAAAAAACGCCTTCTAAAAAGTTACCGGTACCATTACATTGTTCTTCAAAATAGAAAAAAATAGAGAGAAAAACACAACCAAGGTATTTTTGAGACGGTCCCTAGGCTATGCGCGCTTGGGTTAGGCATAAATCAGGTCAAGTGCATCATATTTTTAATGGACGGGGCAATTGGCTGGAATTTCGTGTTGGTTCAAGGGCTTGCGGTGTAAACGGAAAGCTAGTCCCTTGAATCAATTTTGTGTTGAGCCTAAACGTAGGGTAGGCGTACTAAAAAGTAGTAGCCTATATTCTTCATGATTTTTCGCAGTAGTGAACGGTAGTGAGTGATAGGCTATAGTTGGATTAGTGTTTGCGCCCGCGCCCTTGGATGCTTGTTAAATTGGCTCTGTTTATGCAGCGGTCTGTTAAAATGTTACACTTTACCAATTTAAAACTGATAGATTGCTGTTAGGCCTTTTGTAATTTTTTTGTAAGATTTTCCAGCATGTATTATATACATGTATAATACCTCCATGGTCCCTGCAAGTGCATCCTCGAAAATCCAGAGTCGGTCGTATCCTCCTTCTCTCGCACATAAGCTCGGTCGTTAGTGCCGAGTGTTGACCTGAGTTCAGGATGCTGCAAGTGCAACCTTGGTTATAGTGTCCTAATAATGAATATTGACTATAAAGGGGGTGGGCCGTCCCAGACACATTTGAAGTGATCTGATCACAACGCGATTTTTTTACACCGTTCACGATACCATGAGCTGAAAGGGTCTCAATTTCTGAGAAAATGAGAATTTTCTGTTGACCATCATGCATTTGAGGATTCCGCACAGGATGACTTGATTTGAAGAAAAAAACTAGTTGATAAGTTGATAGGGATTCCAACAAAGTCAACAGATGATTTGACACTTTCAGCATGCATGTTGCTTAAACCAAATGGACACAAGTTATTAACTTGAAGGAACAAGGCAGGAGCTAGGCAAGATATAGCTACACGAAGTCGCTAATGGGGTATGTCATGCACCTCTTGTATACGATATGCCCCTATATGATAGTGGTGAGTTGGACATGACTCGGCGCCCTCACACGAGTAGGCTATAGTCACCAGAAGATTGCCAAATTAGCACCTTTGTTCCTGCCTATAGTCCCCCTTTAAAATACGTTCACCCCCCCCCCCCCCCCCCCCCCACTGCCTGCACAACTTCGGAGCGAACAATCGATGATCGGCACTGGACGGACCGAACTTAGTTATGACTACATTTCTTTGTTAATTTATTGGATAATAGGGAAGAAATAACTCACTGCAGGCTTTCGCGAAATACACTTTTCTGGTTCTTGTCATTCATTAGCATCGTATCATGTCTGTGGAAATCATGAGATTAGTGATATGTTCGCTATTGTTCAAATTGTATGAAAATATACGAGTTTACAAACTAAAGCAAGACTATTGTTAACTTGCATCTGGTCCGAGATTAAAAATGTCTTGAATTACTGTACGTCTTGTCTTGACTAAAATAATGACCCTCTTGCTAAGCAAGACTCACTCAGTCTGATCGGATGAGACCGGTGTTATAAATCACGATGAGTCTCTTGCTGAGTCACAGTTCGTCGGGGATGGGACAAGTCCGAGATGACTCTCCTGCTATAGTCCGAGATGTCACTCGTGTTAGATCACATCCAAAGAGTGCGTACGTGTGTCGTATCGGACGAGCTGTGATATAACGCCCGGTTTAAGATGACCCTCCCGCTATGTCGCATCCATTACGAGATGTTACTCATGTTAAATCACATCCAAACTACTAGTAGGGTGAGTCTCTTGCTTAGTCACATCCGTCCACTCCAAGATGACACAACCAGTCCGTGATGGACTAAGTCACATCGAGATGAGACAATGTTAAGTCGATCACATCTATAGTCTGACATCTCCGTGTAGCTCTTGTCTATCTCTGCTGGCATGCCAACGTTCATACCAGAGGGCTCAAGTTAGATTGCGGGAAATGTGGTGACAACTAGACACTAGCAATAATCGTCATTCAAGATGATGAACAAATTTGAAAAGAACTTCTGACCAGTTTTGCCAGCAGGGCGTGTTGATGACACCATACAAGATGACGAGGACCGATTTTGTCAAAAATGAATGAATGAGAATACCAAATGATTGCGAATGACTATTTTAAACTTTGATACGACGTCTATCCTGACCGGTTGTTTTTGTTTCGCATATCATTATGGGATGGATGGTGGCCACAGATTGCATCAAAAGTGGAGACGACTGGATAAGTTTTGTGAGCATATGTCATTACTGAGTCCTATAGATTACAATAGATTGCGTCAAATTTGGAGATGACAAGAGAAATTCTGCTAAAGTAGTAGTAGTAGGAAGAGATTATGTGAAATGTACTGTCAGGACGACCAGACCTGTTGCACATCCTGCAAGATGATAAAAGCGGATGTGTCGCTTGAGGCGAACCTGGTGGGAGGTGCCGTGAATTCAAGACAGAGACAGCCTGGTTGTGACTGCCTATTCATCAAGTCGTCATTGCGACAAGCCTGTGCTCACAACAATCACGACTGCCACATTGTGACTGCATATTCATACACATGTAGTTGTCAAATCGACAAGGCTGTGAATTCATGACAATCACCCGACGGCCCGCGGCGTGCATCTCATTGTCAAAGCGACAAGGCTGGGTAGTTCAAGAGGGTCGGCCTCACAGCCAGGTTGTGACAATGTATAAATCAAAGACAATTTGTGACTCAGTATTCATTGAACTTTCCTTTTGGTCAAGTCCTGAAGGGATCCACAAACTTTTCATACGCGAGCAAGTTGGACTTACATGTATGTAACGCCCAAAATCATCATATAGGTTTTGGTAGTTTTGTATTTGCATTTTATTTGATGTCTAGGTATTCATAGATCACACTTTAATAATTTACTTTCTCAGTCATGTAGGTCTGTATGATGTCTCATGTACTTTATGCTTGTTTAAAGTTAGTTAGGTGTGGGTGCCTGTCACCGTTAATTAGTATACAACTCAGAACTTTCTAGGAATTGAGGTCCGGCATCCTCCGAGGACTGTCCATAGTTTATGTGACACTTCTTTGCTATCTTCGGTAGTCTTTGATGTAACTCTTTCCCAGCATCTCAAGAATTTACAACTTCCTGCAGCTTGCAGTTAGTTTCCTCTCTGAAGAGTGATATGTCCTGGTACGCCTTTCATAAATCGGTTTGACCATGGGTCACTTTCAGGATGTTAGAACTTTGTTACTTTAGAAGATTCAGTGAGACCTAGGTTGTGAAGGTGGCAAGACGTGCCTCTTCTTTTGCTTTGGACAAACGGTCCAAATAGGCAAGGTGGCAAAGTGCCCCTTCTGTTTCTTTCTGGACAAATGGTCCAGCCTGTGAAGGCCTAAAGTAGGCTAGGTGGCAAATGTGCCCCATATTCTTTCGTTCTGGACGGATGGTCCAGCAGTTTATTTTGATTTGATAGAGCCAGCCTTGTAAGTAGAGTTATAATTCTCGATTTGTCGTTTTCTGTTTTAACGAGATAATTTAGGTTTCTTATAGAATCAATATGTTTAGGATTTTTACTTTCAATATTGCAGATTGAACCACTTCATGAACACTTCATGAACACTTCATGAATACTACACTTCACGTCGTTACGTTTCAAGCAACTTCATTGTCACTTCGTTCCTGTATGAATACTTCACGTTGTTTCGATCACTTAAGTGTGAACTGTATGCAATATACAAGTTTGTGGAGTAATTAAAAGTGTGTATCAATACTGGACCTATACATTTATTTCGTTTATTCTCGTTGTGAGAATGGAAAGGCCTCACTCACCCCATGTGGACTAAAGGAGAGTCCACATTCAGTTCAATAAGGATCTGACTCAGTTCAAGGAGCTGATTCAGTTGAAGGACAGTTCAAAGGGAGCTGCATTCTGAAGAATACGCTTCAAAGATACGTATTGGATCGCGGACTACGGATTAAGGGATTCGTGGACTTGATGGTGACAGAAGAAGAAGGATTTCAACCGACAGGAATTGACCGGACTGAAAGTTTAAACGGAACTCTACTGGTGACATTCAAAGGACTGACGTTGTTATCCACTAAATGTTTAAAATGGCAGATTCAGAAATGAAACTGTTGAAGAAGCAACGTAGTGTTGCTAAGGGACTTGTGACGAGGACTCTTAAGGGTGTTGAAAGCATTAGGTTGGATGTAGAACACTTACCTCAGGTGATGGAAATCAGTGAGAAAGTAGGCAAGTATTTTGATCAGTTCTTGGCATGTCATAATAGGTATCATTCTGCTTTAGTAGACCTTGATGAAATAAGGAAATCCAACGAGTATTGTGACAGGGTTATTTGCCTCATGCGCGCATTCAGGGCTGACATTTCTGCTTGGGTTGATTATGCTGAACAAATGGCAATTGATGCAACTCGGTCAGAATCTGTGGTCAGTGTCCAACCTCAGGATTCAGTTTCAAATGTAGGGTCTGGTAGGTCTGCCAAGAGCATGAAAAGTGGTTCTAGTAAGACTAGAAGTTCCACCAGCAGCAGGTTATCGTACGCCCTTATGGAAGCTGCCACCTCCAGAGCCATGTATGAAGCAGAGGCTGTTCTGCTACAGGAACGCCAGGCCCTTGCCAAGAAGGAGCTTGAATTGACCCAGGAGAAAGAGGCCCTAGAGCTGAAGACAAAGGTCGCAAAAGCACGAGCCAAGGAGAAGGCCTACCAGGACCACTCCCTCGTCAAACCTGTAGATGTACAGGATGTTCGTGTCCGTGATGAGTCATGGAAGTCAAGCCTCAATCCGGACATACCTCCCTTCAGGCCTAGAATGCCAAGTCTGATGTGCCATAGTACGCCAACGCAAGAATCACCTGTCACACGAGAGGTAAAGTTTACCGATGGTCCTGTATTTAGACAACCCACATCAAGCCGCCCAGCTGGCAGTGATGGAGCGTGCCATCAACATCAAGACGGATGCCAATTATCAGAAGTATCGAATATCACAACAACAGAGTCTGACACGCATCACAATAGTAGGCCTAATGACACTTACCAGGTCAAGGAAGCATGCTCACCAGGAAGTCAAGATGTGAGTTTGGCTTTGTCAACTTTACCGGATGCATTGTTGCGAGTTCTCGACCAAGGGCAGAAGCAACAACAACTGCTTCTGGACACCTTACAGCTCCCCAAGGTTGACTTGATGACGTTCGATGGTGATCCATCGAAGTATTGGATGTTCATCAGAGCATTTGAACACTCTGTGGACAAACACACCCTAGATGACAGTGTCAAACTTAGCAGGCTATTGAGGTTCTGTACTGGCAAGGCCAGGCGAGTGATAGAAAGCTGTGCAGTGAAAGAGCCTGCTGCAGGCTATAAGTTAGCCAGGAGCCTATTGAAGGATAGGTTTGGTAACGATTTCGTAGTGTCCCAAACTTGGGTGGACAAGATAACAAATAGGAAACCCATTAGGGCCTCTGATCCGGAAGCTTTAAGGGATTTGGCCGATGACCTGCGGAATTGTGTTGAAACATTGACATCTATGGGTAGGCTAGATAGGCTTAATGAGAACAGCCTAGTTCAAATAATCGAAAGATTGCCGCTGTACTTACAAAATAAGTGGAAGGGGGCAGCCTACAAAATAAGGCAGGAAGCAAGATCACCTTCCATTCAAGATATGTTGTGGTTTGTCTCGAAGGCAGCAGACGAGGCAAATGATCCAGTTTTCGGGAAATGTGGTCTGAAAGATGCCAAAGATGACACCAAGAAGCCAAAGGACTTTAGGACAAGATCATC
The DNA here is from genome assembly GCF_910592395.1 of Lineus longissimus. Lineage (NCBI taxonomy): Eukaryota > Metazoa > Nemertea > Pilidiophora > Heteronemertea > Lineidae > Lineus > Lineus longissimus. The sequence continues at coordinate 11,913,105 of NC_088315.1, forward strand.
AGGAAAATTTGGACCTGCATCCTTTGGTACCCAAGTAGATGACGACAAGAAAGGTAATAGAAGTTGCCCAATGTGCCATGAGGCCCATCTGCTGTACTTGTGCAGTAAGTTCAAGGCCATGAAACCCCAAGAGAGGATGTCAGTTGTTCGCCAGGAAAGAGTATGTCTGAACTGCCTAACTCCAGGTCATTTTGTGGCTCGATGCACGAGGACGATGACGTGTGGGGTCAGTGGTTGTACCTTGAAGCACAACAGACTTCTCCACATAGATAAGCCACCAAAGCCCAAGCCTCCTGAGATTGGTGCCAAGAAAGTTGAAGATGCGGTGAAGAAACCAGAGGGAACATCTTCATCAAGTCATGTCACTGGGGCCGGTAGGACACACGTGATGTTGCCAGTTGTTCCAGTAAGAGTCAGGGGACACGATGGTGGTAAGTTTGTAGAAACGTACGCTTTATTGGACAGTGGATCAACCACCACTTTCTGTTCTGAGAGCATTGTTAGAGAGTTAGCTTTAACAGGAACAATGTCTACTATGGAGCTGACCACCCTGGAAAATGATCGTAAACCGGTAACTACCTTTGAGTACAAACTAGAAGTAACGGACCCTCACGAGAAGGAGACGATTGCACTGCCAAAGGTGTTCACCAGGCCAACTCTGAATATAAATCAAGGTGTGGTCGTACCCAAAGATCTAGAAGATTGGGGACACCTTCAAGACCTGGATTTGCCAGTTGTAGATAGTCACCGGATCGAGCTGTTGATTGGCCAAGATGTACCCGAAGCGCTGATACCACTCGAGGTGAAGAGAGGTGAGATCGGAGCACCATATGCCATCAGGACTGCTTTGGGATGGACCCTTAACGGACCAATTGACTCACATAACCAGTGTCACATGGTTAATGTCACAACCACCGTCAGTGACCTAGGACTGCAGAAGCAGGTAGAAAAGCTATGGAAGTTGGAAAACGTAGGGGGAGATGACCAAGGCATGTCAGTAAATGATCGCAAGGTGATCTCTCTGTGGGATAAGTCCATCCAGCACAAAGACGGCCACTATGTTCTGCCCATCCCATTCAAGGCTACAGATCCAAGTCTGCCAGACAACCTCATCATGGCGAAGCGGCGATTGGAACATCTTGGGAGGAGGCTGCAAAAGGACCTGGACCTTCACCGGAAGTACACGGCAGAAATAGATCTTCTACTAGAAAAGGGGTATGCAGAAGAGGTCCCACGAGACGAAATTAGTCGGAGAGATGGCGGTGTATGGTATCTGCCACATCATCCGGTACTGAACCCTAAGAAGCCAGAAAAGACCAGGATAGTGTTCGATTGCGCTGCAAGATTTCGAGAAACGTCACTGAATGATCGAGTGCTCCAAGGTCCCGATCTTACAAATAAGTTGGTGGGTGTCCTGATAAAGTTCAGACAGGAACATGTTGCCTTCATGGCGGACATAGAGGCAATGTTCCACCAAGTTGAAGTCGTCAAGAATGATCGCGACACACTACGCTTCCTGTGGTTTGAAGATGGAGATATATCAAAGGACCCAAAGGTCTACAGAATGACACGGCACCTTTTTGGAGGTGTTTGGAGCCCCAGCTGTGCCAATTATGCTCTGAAAAGGACAGCAAGAGACAACGAAGCCCACTTCAGTCTTGAAGCAAAGGAGACGGTGGAGCAGTGCCATTACGTGGATGACTGCTTGAAATCGGTCCCTGCTGAAGCAGGAGGGATTAAATTGGCACACGAGGTATGTAAGCTGCTGGCCAAGGGTGGTTTTCGTCTGACGAAATGGATCAGCAACAGCAGGGAGCTACTCAAGACATTGCCTGCAGCAGAATTGGGGAAAGGGGTCAGGAACCTTGACCTAGACAAAGATGGACTGCCGACAGAGAGGGCGCTTGGGATGTTATGGGATGTGAGTGAAGACACCTTCCGACCCAGCATTAGCATACAAGACCGTCCACCCACCAAACGAGGGGTCCTCAGCATTCTGAGCTCCGTCTACGACCCGCTTGGTTTGGTAAGCCCTTACGTCCTTTTGGCAAAGATCATATTCCAGGACCTTTGCCGGAGCAGTATTGGATGGGACGACAACATGCCGGATAGCCACCTAGAGCAATGGAGAAGATGGTGTGATGATCTTCGGAAGTTAGAGAGGTTCAAAGTCCCTCGCTGCTTGAAGTCGGAAGGTTTGGGACCCTTGGTGCACAACACACTACATCACTTTTCAGATGCTTCCGAGAGAGGTCTAGGCGCTGTCACATATCTCAGAACAGAAGCTGCTGATGGTGAAGTTCACTGTGCCTTGGTGATGGCTAAGGCGAAACTGGCTCCAATAAAGGCAACCACGATCCCAAGGCTGGAGCTAGCTGCGGCAGTAGAATCGGTGAAACTGGACAAGGTGATCCGGAAGGAATTAGAAATTCCCATTCATGCTTCAGTCTTCTGGACTGACAGCATGATAGTCCTACATTACATCGCGAACGAAGAGAAGCGCTTCCAGACCTTTGTTGCAAATAGGGTTGCAAAAATACATGAAAGTTCATCCCCTTCTCAATGGAGACACGTGGATACAGATACAAATCCTGGAGATGACGTATCACGAGGCCTGGCAGCGGATGAACTGATTACAAACAAGAGGTGGTTGTATGGGCCAAGCTTCCTATGGCTCCCGGAGTGTGACTGGCCGCAGACACCAGCTATAAACATACAAGAAGACGACAGCTTCAAGTTGGAGGAGAAGGTCCAAACAAAGGTTTATGCAACGGATAAACTAGAGGGAGCATCAGCCAAAGGTGATGTAATCAAGCGCCTCATAGAAAGACACTCCAGTTGGAGCAAGCTCAAGAAGTCGGTAGCATGGATCTTGCGAGCTAAGACGATGCTACGAAACAAGGCTAGGAATCGCCAACACAATGGTGTTGGTGTCGTGCCCATTGAGTCAGGTAGTATAAAGATACCAGAGCTGAGGAGGGCAGAGATTGAGATAGTCAAGTTTGCACAAAGGGGTATGAATCAAGACACTAAAGCCAGGTCAAATCCAATACGTAAACTCAAACCGATGAAGGATGAAAACGGAGTAGTGTGTGTGGGCGGCCGTCTCAACAATGCCATGCTTTCCTACAGGGCGAAGCACCAGATGATCCTTCCCAAGAGACTCCACGTGGTAGAACTAATCATCAGTCATTATCACAAGATCACGGGACACTCAGGGATTGAGCGAGTTCTTACTGAGATTCGACAAAGGTTCTGGATCGTCAAGGGGCGGGCTGCAGTCAGAAGGGTAAATCTGAGGTGCACACATTGCCGGAAGTGCAATGCAAAGCCAATGAAGCAGCAAATGGCAGATCTACCGTCAGATAGGGTGAACCCACCAAAGGCGCCATTTACATATGTGGGACTGGATTACTTCGGACCATTCCAAGTGAAGATGGGAAGAGGAAGGAAGAGAGCCAAAAGATATGGCTGCATCTTTACATGTCTGACATCTAGAGCTATTCATTTAGAAGTCGCGGGATCCCTAGACACGGATTCGTTCATCAACGCACTGCAGCGCTTCATTAGCAGAAGAGGCCGACCTGAAAGGATTCGGTCGGACAATGGTACGAACTTTGTCGGGGGCCGAAAAGAGTTGAAGCAAGCCTTGGCAGAGTGGAACCTGCAGCATATTGAGAGCTACATGCAGCAGCAAGACATTGATTGGACATTTAACCCCCCAGCGGCATCTCACATGGGAGGAAGTTGGGAAAGGATGATACGGTCAGTAAGGAAGGTGATGTCAGGGATATTGAAGGAGCAGGTACCTTCCGAGGACGGACTCACAACGCTGATGTGTGAAGTTGAGGCCATTATAAATGGACGCCCCATCACCAGACTGTCTGATGATCCAGAAGACCTGGAACCATTGACCCCGAATCATCTGTTGCTTCTGCGCAGAGGACCAACATTACCACCAGGGCTCTTCGTGAAGGACGACCTTTACAGCAAACGACGATGGCGGCACGTACAATACCTTGCCAATCTCTTTTGGAAAAGATGGACCAAGGAGTACCTTCCATCTTTACAAGAACGCCAGAAATGGCTGCAAGACGAAAGAAATGTCAAGATAGATGACATAGTCCTCATTGTTGACAACAACATGCCTAGAAATGCCTGGTCACTAGGTCGCGTGATTGAGGTATATCCAGGAAAAGATAACCGTGTCAGAGCAGTCAAGGTTAGAACCCAACATACACAACTGGTTAGACCTGTCAACAAACTGTGTTTGATTGAACCTGTAGAGGACACTGATGAAGTTGAAAATCGGATCAAGTAGTCATGTCACCCTGCCGCGCTTCTGCAATGATGCAAATGACTGGTCACATGCATGTTGTAAGGCTGATTGATACCTATTATGCACATGTCAATTAGGCCTATGGTTTATACAGTATGCAGATTTCAATTTAGGCTTAGGTTTAGATCATACATTAATTAGGTGATTGATTTTGTTCTATGAATGTTTATTATGGGTAAATGCTGAGTCTGGAACGCATTTATGGGGCCGGAATGTAACGCCCAAAATCATCATATAGGTTTTGGTAGTTTTGTATTTGCATTTTATTTGATGTCTAGGTATTCATAGATCACACTTTAATAATTTACTTTCTCAGTCATGTAGGTCTGTATGATGTCTCATGTACTTTATGCTTGTTTAAAGTTAGTTAGGTGTGGGTGCCTGTCACCGTTAATTAGTATACAACTCAGAACTTTCTAGGAATTGAGGTCCGGCATCCTCCGAGGACTGTCCATAGTTTATGTGACACTTCTTTGCTATCTTCGGTAGTCTTTGATGTAACTCTTTCCCAGCATCTCAAGAATTTACAACTTCCTGCAGCTTGCAGTTAGTTTCCTCTCTGAAGAGTGATATGTCCTGGTACGCCTTTCATAAATCGGTTTGACCATGGGTCACTTTCAGGATGTTAGAACTTTGTTACTTTAGAAGATTCAGTGAGACCTAGGTTGTGAAGGTGGCAAGACGTGCCTCTTCTTTTGCTTTGGACAAACGGTCCAAATAGGCAAGGTGGCAAAGTGCCCCTTCTGTTTCTTTCTGGACAAATGGTCCAGCCTGTGAAGGCCTAAAGTAGGCTAGGTGGCAAATGTGCCCCATATTCTTTCGTTCTGGACGGATGGTCCAGCAGTTTATTTTGATTTGATAGAGCCAGCCTTGTAAGTAGAGTTATAATTCTCGATTTGTCGTTTTCTGTTTTAACGAGATAATTTAGGTTTCTTATAGAATCAATATGTTTAGGATTTTTACTTTCAATATTGCAGATTGAACCACTTCATGAACACTTCATGAACACTTCATGAATACTACACTTCACGTCGTTACGTTTCAAGCAACTTCATTGTCACTTCGTTCCTGTATGAATACTTCACGTTGTTTCGATCACTTAAGTGTGAACTGTATGCAATATACAAGTTTGTGGAGTAATTAAAAGTGTGTATCAATACTGGACCTATACATTTATTTCGTTTATTCTCGTTGTGAGAATGGAAAGGCCTCACTCACCCCATGTGGACTAAAGGAGAGTCCACAATGTATTTAGATTTAGTTTTGATGAGACTATTCAAAATGAGACTAAGAGTATGACTGGTGGTGCGTTTGTCGACAGTATTACATGTATATCAAGTTTAAGGGCATAGCAGCTGCTGACGTAGTTCTCCTCTGGCGTATTGCAGTGAGCCATAAACGACGTTTCTTAAATTGCCCTGGCTTCTGATAAAAAGATATTTAGAGGCCAAGCCAGGGTAATCTGGTCAAGGACAGGATGTCGTTATTCTGTGCAGTGAATGCTGTTCAACCAGTCAAGGACGAAAGTAGGTTCGCCCGATTGCGCGCCATCTTCGCTCGATTCTTTGGCTTTGTAAAATGAGTATGTTGAATTAAGAGATAACTTACAAACCTATGAATTAGCACGAAATATCAACACGATCATGACGATATGAGTTTATGTAATGTTGGAGCGATTGCTAATAAAGCACGTATGTAAAACTGGCTACCCCAGCTGGTCCCATTTCATACAATATGTGCCTCTGACGCGTTCCGGGAAAATCGAGATTCATTCTATAATTTGAAAATAGGGTAATCGCTCTTGTCCCCTGCAATATTTGATGTTTTAGACAGCTATGCAATCCGAACTGAACTTCTGTCTAATATTCATTGAATTTATTCCAATCATTACCCAGCCAAGCCACAACTGTTACCGCATGGGCTCTTTCCGACTGCTGCCCAAGGACCTGTAAATGCCTATTCTTAGACGTACGCGTGCCGAGAGTTTTATCATTAAAGGGGCAGCAGAGTAGATATATATAGGGCGGGAGGGGATGGTAGTATGTGAATGTAATTTCACTGAAATGAGCACCTGACTTTGTCGAAGATTCCATTGATCTGTCATCCGTAGTAGTCCTCGATCTACATAAAGCCGGTGTAGAAGTTTAAAATGTCCGAGGATAAAATGTCCGAGAACAAAGGATTCTATTATGCGCTGAGCTATTGACGGTCATGGTCTCTATAGAACCATAATGTCATAATCTGTCAGAATACAATAGGCCCGGACACTTTTTCCAGGGGGGACACTTTCTACTTTTACACCGGGTCGGAGGCCTATCAAATTTGTCGAGTGGTTTCCACTTTTGCCGGAGATGAAAATGTCCCTTTTTTGGAATATGGAATAATTCCCAAGCGCACAAGTTTGCATAAGTTACTGGTATGGCTCGGAGGTATAATAAATCGATTATATCAGAGACTATAGAAAATGATGTTTTTATCAGAGAGACTTTGATTGTGAAGTTCGCCACTCTGTTATCTCGTGGTTGGCTGCTACATGCCGCAACTAGGAGCATCACATTTATGGCTAGAGTGGAATTTCGCTTAGCCTGTTTTGGGTATGACAGACCAATGGTAACATTCCGATTTTTGGCCATTCAAAGCTGAATTCCTTTAATACATTGATTGTCGTTGATTTGCTACCAACGGACAAGAGGGTGGAATGACCGGTGTTGACGAGATGTCGATCCAGTGTGCGTTTTAATTTTGAGTGACGTGTATTTAAAGTATCATTTTCAACAGAGAATAGAAAGCAGTGCGCCTTGTTTAGGTAGCAGGGCAGAGACCTGTATTCATCCACGACCGGAAGTGTGGCACATAGAGCTTATCAAAATGTCAAGTTGTGGTAAATACATGGCTGGGATGGACCAAAGTGGAATTAATTCTCAATCTGTGGTTGATTCTTAATCTACAGAGTCAGGCCATCACAGAAATATGCTTTTTGATAATATATTTAAGAAAATGTGGTCTCACTGGTCAGTTTAGAACTTGTACTTTGACAGGGCCATATCAATGCACCAGTGACGTTTTGATGGATATGGTGTACGGAAATCTTTTTTTCTCAGGCAATCGGTATTGGAATTTTTTAAAACTTTATTATGCTATTGGCAAAGGGTTCTTCTTGACACATATAAAATTTTGTGCAGATTGATTGGTCCAATGAGTACTTTTTTTACCAAAACCTATGCACAACAATGTACACGTAATGTACACATGTTTTAATAGAGGACTCTGGCCAGCAGACTATTTCTTTTTTTTTATTGATTCACCACGTATCAGCATAGCGATAAATTCATAGGTGGTTAATTTCCTGACTGTCGCTATGAAGTCAACGCTTATTGAATTGAGGTCAAGTGTTGGGAGAATGTTATGATCTTGTTGCATGTCAAGTGTTCATTGCTTGTCTCTATTTCATCTCCTTTGAATTTGGTAGTTAGAAAATTGAAAAAGATGGCTCGAGTCAAGTGTTCTTTTTCGACTTTAATAATCTCCCCTCTTCATACCTTCAATGAAATCGCTTATTGATCTTCATGATAAAAATGCAAAACTCTGGAATAGCCTTACACATGAAAGTTGAATGGGTATTTGTAGCCCGTGCCAGTGGTAATGATTGAGATCAAATTGCATCAAACAATGCAGGGGTTGCTAATAAGCGGGGGCTACAATTACCCCATATCTAAAGGGTAAGACTGAACCTTTCAAAAGTTGTTTCCTTCTACAAAGTTCAGGTTTAACGATAACTCAGTTGACAAATCAAAATAAACCAACAAAAAGGCGAGGGGGGGGGGCAGGGGTAATCGTGCCATTCAACTCTCACATCAAATGCTTGGAAGATGTTGATCTTATATCTCGAAGGAACGGTCGCTCAAGTATGGCGTTTTTGGTGGCCTTCAAGGGTCCATACCTATGTGTCCCAGTACCCATGTTTCCCGGTACCTATGTGTCCCGGTACCTATGTTTCCCAGTACCCATGTCTCCCGGTCACGTCCCGGGCAGTAAAAATGCGATTTTAGGATTAGGCCGATAGTCATGATAAAGTCATGATAGTCGGCCTCATAAGTAAATTTGACTGGCCTTTTTGATTACTTGAATAAAAACAATGGTTTTTCCTCAATCTAATTTTGGACCCAACACAATTTCAAGGTAGGTCTATGAGAGATTTGGAAGTCAAGTGAATTTGGTTTTGTTCCTTGAGGCCCTTTGATGTTTTTGGGTCAGGGCGGGGGCCGTTTTTTTTTCTTATGGACACTAACTTATGACGCCGACTATCACAACTATATCTTTTTGATACCCCTTCGTCCTTACAAATAGCAAAGAGCCGAAGCATATCGAAAACCACTGGTGCCGAGGATGTCATGACAATAGGCCTATTAAATCCTAAAATCGCGTTTCTTGTACTGACCGGTACACATCGGTACCGGGACACATAGGTACCGGGACATATAGGTACCGGGACACATAGGTACCGGGACATATAGGTACCGGGAAACATAGGTATGACCCCGCGTTGAAAGGTTGGACAGATACTTATATTGCCGACTTATGTTGCCGACTATAACGCAACGTGTTTGGTTTGTGGCATCGATAAGGTTTCTAGAAACGCATGGGGGGGGGGGGGGGGGTTGGTGTGTGTGTCTTGATTCACCTCATTGTGTGGTTGATGTGCGGTTATAGGTATCATAACATTTTGTTCTTTAAGGAAGTCAAAGTATTGGTACGAAAATAAGCTCATGGCTTCCGATTTCGGTGGTAGGGATCGAGGGTGAATGGTCATAATGACGGTGATATGACCACAATGCAGTTGCCAATTTCCTGACGCGTACTTCCTTCAACATCCATTGTGTTTCTGAATTTTCTGGGCGCATTCCTATCATGGCTGTGTAGGCCTAACACATACACTCAACGAAAACTTATAGCCTTGGCCTAAATATGAAGGCGTTGGAAAGATACATGCTTCATATCAGCTTCCACGATGTATAGTGGGTGCTGAATCGGTGTGGCCGGACCCTGGGACGAAATCTGACAATGTACCGGCAGTCAGAATTTCCAAACCCGCCAGTGCAGTGCCTTCGTCATTCTCCGATGTTGCCAAGCAACTGGCAGCAGCTCCAAACCCGAGCACGCGTGGCAGGAGAGGGGGTCGGGGTGGTGTGCATCGTGGGCCATTGAGGCCTGCCGCAGTTTCGAGGTTAACAAAAGAGCATGGCAGCAACATCTCGCTGGATCGGATGAGTGATGGTAGTAGGAAATCCGATGACAGCTTTAGATACTCCTCACATCAGCAACGCAAGGAGAGAAAAACGGAGAATCGGCGCAGGAGGATCGTACAAGGGAAAGCAAAGGTTAGTGATGGAACTGTCTTCAAAGGTGCCCCTGAACCAAGTCGGGACATTTTCATATACCGAGTAGATGGAGATACCCAAACAAATGACCTGAAAACTTTCATTACTGACAGGGGTTTCAGTGTCCGAAACCTACAGCAAGTGTCGCATCCAGATGCGAGTTACAAATCATTTCGACTAACTGTTCCCGTCTCCAACTTCAAAGATTTATTTGACAACGAACTCTGGCCTGAAGGTGTTCGCGTTCGGAAATATATCCCCCCTAACAAAGCAACACCCTCCGCCAGCCTACCTCTCTGGCTGGGCACCACCTCCACAGCTGGAACCTCTCTGACCAGGCACCACACGTGACTGGTAGTATCACTTCCAACCGTTTGAAGAAATGGCGGTGCTGTTGGTTGATATGTTGGCGTGCAGTAGTAGCTCAGCTCATGCTCCGCATGCGGGTGTAAAAGAAATGCTGGTCCCCATGAATCTAAGTCCAGTCTAGAATTCCTTAGAATATATGTATTGTGGTGGTAGGAATCTAGGTAATTCTAAGCTATTTTAACAAAAACCCTTACAGGCCTTTTTGTCTCAAAATAGCTTAGAAACCCCTAAGAACCAGACACCACAATACATATATTCTATCATTCTTCAGTGAAGCGTTGCAGTGAAATGGTAAGGGAATACTAGAGCTCAATGGGTTAATGTAATCATGACTTACTGTATTCCAACAGAAAGTACACGTCAATAGCTTTTTTCCGTGCATTTTACCTGATATATGATGTTGGCACTGTTCACTGCATGTACATAATTTTACTAGTAAATAAATAGAAAATGGCAACAGGATATTTATTAAATACCGAAAGGGCACATAAGATTCCACTTGGTTTGAAAGCTGAGAGGCAGCATCATATCATTACTCATAACCCATCATCTGCTAACCCCAAAGAAACTTTGTATGTTAGAATACCGGCATTGCGAGAGAATACATTCTTTGTACCTAAATCTCTTTATCTGTCTGCTGATGTAACCATTTCTGGTGATTCTAAAAATAGTGTTGTAAATAATCTTGGTAGAATCCTGATTTCAAAGATGGTGGTTAAGTGGGGAACAGAGCAGATATTTGACCTTGACGAATACAGTCATTATTCTACATTTAAAGATCTGTGGTTTACAGAAGAAGAAAGAAATGATAGAGTTTTTCAGGGTATTCAGTCAAAAAATCTTAGAGAATTAAGATCAGGAGTCGCTGAAGCTGATGTCACTGGAGAAACAGCTAATGAAAAGACTTTAAAGAAAGTGTTTGACAAGAAGTACAAAATACCATTAGATTTTGAACTATTCCATCATCATGCTCCATTTTACAAGTTTCCAATTCAAGAAGATGTGATTATTGAAATAACTTTAGCACCAAAGGAGGAAATCATAGTCACCACAACAACAGCTAGCATGGGCTACAAACTAGAGAATATTTGTTTTGAATATGATACCGTAGCCAACAAAATGATTGCTAGTCAATTGAGTAACAAGTACAACTCTGGATTCTCAATATTTTATGATTGGGTAGACCATTTTAAGACAGTCAATGTTACTGCTAATGAAACACTAATTAATGAGAACATCAACTTTCCAAGAATGTCTATTAAAGGATTATTATTACTATTTGTGTCTGACTATGTAGATGGAGCTAGAGATTCAGAGAAGTTTGAAAACCCTAACATAAGTAAAGTGCAGATCACAATAGAGGGTGTTGCCAATCAGGTGTTCCCAGAAGGAATGAGAATGATGGATCAATGGGAGGAGATCAAGAAACATTTTATGTCTGAAGATTTGAAGAAAACTCATGACTGTAACATGACCATGGAGAAATACTATGGTGATTCTAATCACTATGGTTTATGGTTGGACCTGAGAACTTCTGAAGATAATCGTCTACACGGATCAGGAAAGAAGCTCCAGAACACAAAAGATGGTATTCAATTATCTATTACAAAGAAATCTGGAAAGGGACCATACAAAATGCACATATTCGTGGTTTCTGACGCCCAGGTAAACATCCAGAATTCTCAGATTGCTTCACTCCAGCACTGAGGTGCTGCAAGAACAAAAGTTCGCTCCAACACTGAATACTAGATAAATGAGTTTTACTAGTGATTTTCTAAGTAATTAAATGGATACACCAGGAAAGAAAGATATCATAAATACACTGTATCAAAGTTTACTGTTGGCATCAACAACAATTGGTTACTCTATGTTACTGAAAAGGTTCTTGAGAATCAATATTGGTCCCCCAAGTCAGGCCGACCTAGAGGAAATTCTTAAACTGGGAGGAACTGTAGCTATTAGTAATGGAACATTAGAGTACCTTTACGATCAAGGAATCCTACCCAGAAATATTATGAAGTAAGAATAATTTACTTATTTGATAAAAGGTAAATTTGAAAACGAAAATTTGCTTAAGTAAATGATTACTGTAATGAACATAGATTCAAGTGACTATCCAGATCAGAGTTCAAGTGATTTAACAGTCAATCTCAAGACTGAAATTCAGGATGCATGTAGCATCACTTTAACTTTTGCAGTAATACCTTGTACATTCTACAACATAAGTGCAGCCAGGGAGAATAACCGAATCAAAGTTAAGGGGTTTGATGTGGCAGAGATTACGCTACCAGATGGTCTCTATGACCTACAGAGCTTTTCAAAAGTATTTGCGGATAAGTTGAAAGAAAATAGTATGAGTAGAGGTGCTGTCAGATTTGACCTTGAAGAACCAACAGGTAAGGCCATCTTACACTTCCTAAAGAGAAAAAATGAGGCGCATTATCAGATCTATTTTATTGGTAAAAGTAATGAATTATTTGGCATGAAATCAGAATGGCCTTACCCTTTAGACAATAAAAGTAAGGATGATGTTGTAAGCGAGAAACCCATCAATTTTAGACCAATTAACCATTTTGTTTTTCACTGTGACATAATCGAATCTAATAGTGTATTAAGTAATGGTGAAGCATCTGATGTGCTAACCACAAGACCAATAAAGGAAGCTAATTTTGGGGATTTAATAGCATACACATTTGAGAAACCAATAGCAATTCCCTGTAAACCAAGATTCAATAAGCTGAATATTCGCTTAACTGATGAAAAAGGTGAAATCATCGATCTTAATGGTCATAATGTACAGTACCAATTGGTATTAACTCGAGCTATGCTCTCAGGGACACATCATTGAAATTAAAATTCATTGGAATTAAATGGCTGGCATTGGCATGTTATTTGGATCTGCAATAATCAATGGATTAGCATTCACTGGATCCGGTTACCTTTTTAAAAAACTAGACAAGAATGGCTATGAGACTGAAGTGAAAAGACATGATTTGGCTCAGGAGCAATTACAAAAAGCTTCAACCGAATGGGAGGAGCATAGGAAAAGTACCATTGACTTCGTTAATCTTGAATTAAAGAGAGAAAGAGACGCTTCTATTGATTTTAACAATACTGATTCAGCACTTACTGTTTACAATCATTTACATCCAGAAAGAACTATTGTACTACCTCAGCGACCACAATTAAGTGATTACTACCAACCTAGTGATGAAATGAAGAAATACGAGTACCTATGGATTATCCTAGGACTTAGTGGTTTAGGGTTAATAATTTATTATTTTACTAGGGTTAGAAAGACTAAGACCACTGATCGGACACAGTCCTGATGATCGGACACAGTCCTGATGATCAGAAGCGGGACTAAGATTTTTGATGGGAAAGAGTAAATCCAAATGGATGTTGTAGTCTAATGATCAGTTTTGATCCTTTTTTCATCTTAAGTTCTTCTATGTAGTACTGTCTTTTCTCCTTAGGAATAACACTGTTTTCTTCTAAGGCATCTTTCATGGCTGATTCATCCTTATTAAAAAATAATACTAAAATTCTTATGTTCTCTCTGTAGTCCTTAACAACTGAATTGTACTTCTGAACTAGTAACCAAACAGTGAGATTGTAGTGCCTGCCGGAAAAGGCAAGATTACATAACTCGGACACCTTCTTTTTTGTGTCTCTCAAATTAGCACAGTCATCAATGAGGAATAATGTGTTAGAACCAGCAAAGGTCAGAGTAGCAAACTGAAGCACAAGGTCCAAATTACTGGCCACAGCTTCGGGATTAACTATGTAGACGTTCTTGTCTTGGTAAATCCATTTCCTTTCATATGTCTTATTGTTGAAATATGTTGGACAGAAAATGACTATGTTCTGGAACTTGTGCCGATACTCCTTTTCTAAGAGGTCAAGGGCAAAATATGTCTTACCACAATTGGTAACACCAGAAATTAACATATTGTGTGGCTCGTAAATAAATACTTCACTCATTTAAATGAATGTAAAGGATGACACACAGCAGTATCTAAGGGATTTGTACTACAACCCTGAGAGTCCCGTGGCTTACAGTTCTTTGAGTAAGATGTGGAAACAGGTCAAGGAAGATGGTAAACTTATTAAAAAAAAAGAAGTGAAAGAATTTCTAGAAACACTACCAACTCACCAACTACACAAACCGGCCATTAAGAAATTCACCTTCAGGAAGACAATGGTATCGTACATCGATCAACAGTGGCAAGCTGATCTGGTTGACATGCAAAAATTTGAGAAACAGAATAAGGGTTTCAGATTCATTTTAACAGTCATAGATCTATTTAGTCGTTTTTCTTGGGCTCTAGCAGTTAAGAGTAAGAGGGGAGAAGAAATCAGAGATGCATTTAAAGTGATATTTGAGGAAGCAAAACCAACGAAAATCCAGTTTGATGACGGTAAAGAATTTTACAACAAACACTTCAAGGAACTTTTAACAGAAAATGACATAGACTGGTTCTCCACAAAATCTGATAAGAAGGCAGCAGTAGTAGAGAGATTCAATAGAACCCTTAAAGAAAAAATGTGGCGTTATTTCACCGCTAAGGAGACTGACAAGTGGATTGACGTTCTGTATGACCTGGTCAGCGGCTACAATAACACATTTCACTCATCAATAGGTATGAAACCTGTAGACGCCAGAAAGATGGAAAACGAAGGAACAGTGTGGTACAATCTTTACGGTCTTCACCTCAAAGAGACATTTGGTGATCCAAAGTACAAAGTAGGTGACAGTGTAAGAATTTCAAAGTACAAGTCCATTTTCGGTAAAGGTTACATGCCCAACTACACTGAGGAGGTGTTCCAAATCAAACAGATCATATTTACTCACCCTATCGTCTACCAGCTTGAGGATTACCACAAAGAAGAAATTCAAGGATATTTCTATGAAGAGGAATTGAGCTATGTTCCTAATCCTGACCAGCTAGAGTACAAGATCGAGAAAATCCTAAGGTACAAGACCAGTAAAGGCAAGAAATACGGATTAGTGAAGTGGAAGGGTTACAGTGATAAGTTCAATGAATGGTTACCAGTTTCTGATATCAAATCATTGAAATGAAATAAAGTCTCTAAAGTGACTTAAGTCACAAGAACAAGTTCGAAAAACGTAATTTAAAAAAAAAATGTCCTACTAAATAAAGAAAGAAATGGATGGAGCAATATTTGATAATCAAAATGGTATGATGAATCAAAATGATATGATGAATCAGAATAATATGATGAATCAGAATAATATGATGAATCATGATAATATGATGAATCAGAATATTCAGAAGTTTTTGTATTATTTGCATCAAAATAATATGTTAAATCAAAATATGATAAATCAGATTATGTTAAATCAAAATATGATAAATCAGTTTATCTTAAATCAAAACATGGAAAATCAAAATATGATAAATCAGAATAATATGATAAATCAGAATAATATGATGAATCAAAATATGGAAAATCAAAATATGATAAATCAGAATAATATGATGAATCAAAACATGGAAAATCAACCTACAATTTATTGTGTTAAGTGCTGTGAAAAGAAACCTGAAATTAATTTTGAAAAGAACAGGCGTAATAAACTACTTGATTACTGTAAAGAATGTGGTTCAAGTAAAATCAAGGGATGTAATAAATGTTATGAAAATAAATTACTAAGTGATGGTGAATTTGGTAAAGACGGAAATAGAGGTAACTGCAGATCATGTTTTAATTCATATTACAAAAAGGATTACCTTGACCAAAATGGTAATAGAGACAGACACAAAATTATAGTTGGTCTAAACCGCATTTCTAAGGGAGAGTGTACCGGTAATTCATCATTCAATCTAGGATGTACAGACAGTTTCTTCTCACAGTGGTTAAAGTACCAGAGGAGTCTATCTCCAATAGGACAAAGTCCCGAGAACAGAGTTCGAATAGTAGAAGAAGAGTTGGATCATGTCTTACCAATCAAGGAATTCAAAGATAAACCTGAACTGTGCTTTGCTTGGTTTAACATTAGACCAATGTCTAAAACACAAAACAGACAGAAGAGTGCTAAAGTAGACTACACACTATTTAAGGATCAATTGGATAGGTCAATGGATTTCATGGTAAAAATGAGAAGTGAAAACTGGTTTGTCTTTCGAGACCAGGATGTAATACCAAATTGGAAAATAGTGATATCACAGCATTTCGGGGATTATCTTCGTGATGAAAATATGATTCTGCTTGATAGATTATCGAATTTAAATAATAACATGAGAATGAACCAGAACATTAACATATGTAGTCAGACAGAAATCATAAACGAGATGATTAAGTTGAATAATAGACTTGAAAGAAATTTACTCTTTGCAGTGAATTGATTTTATTTTACTTAATTAAATGAATAGAACTTGGGGTTACACAAAACGACCACGTAATTGGAAAGAAAGATTAGAACGATTTCATAGAGAATTAGAGGCAGAAGTAGAGTCAAAGTTGGAGCCTGGTCCCGAAAAACCTTTAAAACCTGCTGTGCCTGTTGGGTCAGAAAAACCTTTAAAATTTAATGTACTTCAAAAACCTGTAGTGTCTGTAGGATCAACACTAAACACTAGAAATGACAGAACAACTGATTCTAGTTATTCCCACTAATTAAATGGATGGAGACAATAAGGTTTATCCAGATTTAAGTAATTTAAACTCTGAAAGTCATTTGAACTATGAACGGTCTGAAAAGCATACAGAAAGTAACCCTCAGGCTTTCAGACTACAACAAATATGTGAGGTTAAGAGTTTCTTAGAAAGCGAGATTGAATTTAGAAGAAAGATATTTTCAAAGTACAAAAAAGCATTTAGCGTAATTACTGGCATTAGCCATTTCCTTAATTTTGCCAGCGTTGCAGCCGGATCTGTTGGTGTTTCCGCTCTAGCTGGTGTCATCACGGCACCGATAGGCTTAGCTTTGGGTGGCGTAACAATAGGTAGTGCCATTATTTCATCAGCCTTAGGCTGGGAGAAAAAGAATATTCTTAAGAAAATTGAAAAGCATGAGAATATCAGAATGTTGGCAATTTCAAAACTGAACACAATCAATGATTTGGTTAGTAAAGCCTTAACCGATTCTCACATATCTACAGATGAGTTTACTTTGATTCTCAAGGAGAAGGAGAAATACATTTCGATGAAAAATGCCATTAGGAAAAAACAAAGGGAGGCAAGTTCAGCTGTTGATGTAGAGTCTTTAAAGAAGACTTTTTTAGAAGAAGGAAAAAAACTAGCACAGACAGAGATGCTAGAAAAACTAAAAGTTCAGTAAATCAAACAGGACCCGGACTACGTCCAGAGAACAAAGTTCGACTCGAGCTATGCTCTCAAGACGAAGTCGGACCCGGACTACGTCCTAATCCTAATGTGGTGTATCACTATCACTATTATCATGACTTCGGTGTTAGGGATGAATTTCACCAAGTAACACTACCATCAGCACCACCCTATTCATTAGTTTAATCGAGCTCTGCTCTCAAGACGAAGTCCTAATCGAACTTTGTTCTCTGGACGTAGTCCGACTCAAGCGAAGTTTGAATCGCTGTAATCTATGTAGCCTTCATAATACATTCCAAATGGTAAGGTGCTTATTCCATCTTCAAGTATGAACCTCTTGTCATCAAAAGGACTGAGGCTTTTTTTGTCAACTTCTTCCAAATAGATTTGGTGTTTATCTGATCTTAAGTGTCTTATCTTGTGGTAAAATGACCTACTCTTTTCAAGACAATCAACATAGTCATCAAATGAGATATTTCTCCTTACTACATTCTTGGCAATACCCTTCAATTTCTTAGAATCGTAATCTTTTGTCGAGCCTTGCTCTCCAGACATAGTCTTGGTCCTGTAAGCGTACATCTTACTTCTCAGGGCAATGAATTCAGTCATCTCTACTCCTCCTAGCTCATCCTTAAAGTAGCCTGGTACCTTCTTCTTACTGGTATCATAGAGTGGATGATCTTTTGGATAATTACTGAAGTCAAAATAGTGTCTCAACTCCTTTAAGTCTTTAGTTAAGTCATCAGTATTAATGTTAAGTACAAAGGAATCTGTATCTAGATACAGCAGTTCAATATTTTTCTCACCAAAGTACGGTTGAAGAACTTCATAATAGAATTCATACATTAATAATTTAGACAATTCAAGTACTGAAGCTCCTATGTAGATTGGTTTGTTGTATTTCATTGATGTTTTCCTCATGCTAATAGCAGCATTATGTTCGTCAAATACGCATATCGATGAAAACCTGGGATTGGCCATTACATTCCTGGCTCTCTCCCCGTCCGATACAAATTCAATTTCAACCCTGTTCCTTACATTCTCACAAGTTTTTCCATAGAACGCATTGTTCATCAGTTTAAAATAGTCTTTCTCAAAATCAGTCTTAGAGTCCATACGTCTTTTAGTGTTAAAATCAATGTATGGTGCTAACCACTTTGATTGTTTAAAGCTTATCACTGAATGAACCCTCTTAAGTACCATTCCGTGCTTGAGGTAAAATTGTAGCATTCTGTAATGCACTATGTAATTAGTTTTATCCTTTTGTGTTAGTATTAGTTTCTCTACATTTGATCTTTTATCATCACCCAGTAACTCTCTCTGGTAAGGACTTAATTCATCATCTTCAATAAAGAGAGATTCGGGACAGAATGGAAAGTTCCTTGACTTAAATTTAATATTTCCTGGATACTCCAAATCAACCTCTAAGAAGTAGCCTACTTCACTATCACTTGGAATTGCCATAATCTGCTCTTTACTGATAACATTCATGTTAAGTCGAGCTTTGCTCTCGGGACTTTGTCCTAGTCGAACCTTGTCCTGAGAGCATAGCTCGAGTGGATCAATATCTATCATTTCAAAACTACCATAGGGTTGAGGTTCCATCATGGACCAGCCGTAGAGATTATTTGCGTCTATGTAGAGTAGTTTGTGGTGTTCATCTGCCTTTACATGTCTTGTTCCCATAACACCCGAAATTCCACCTCGTATTGCTTTCTCAAAAGTAAGTAAGATGTTGGTATCAGTCAGTAGTACTAGGTTTATTCCTGTGTACTTCAAACCAGCTTGCCAGGTTAGGCCTGGTGCCGAGTAACAGTGACAGGGATCTATCTGAAAGTAGTTCAAATTGACATCCCTGAATTTCTCAAATAAATCAGCTAAAAGGATCACATCAGTTTTGAGGTAGAGGTCAATGAACTCACCGTGATTCCTGATCTTGAAATGATCCCATATTACCTTAGCCTCATCATAGGCAGAATCAGGTGCCATTTCATTTTTCAATTCGTCAAAAAACATAGACTTTTCTAGGTAAGTAACATTGTAGCTTTCATGTGATGTGTAAAAAGAGTAAGGTACTGAACCCTTCTTCCTCAATAGCTTAAAGTCAGTGGTATTTGGGAACAGCTGTCTGGTAATTTTAAAATCATCATCCAACATTGATTTGGTTATGTTGTCTAAACTGGACTGCAGGAATCTGTACGAGTCCAAAAACCTGAAACAACCGAACTGAAATGAGATATATTCCTCTGATGTTTTGGCAAGTATTTTCAGTTTCTTGTACTTCGGTAGCTTATTCATTAATTCTTTAATAAATAAGTGAGAATCGTAATTACTGAGATTGTGAAAAAACACTGGAACAAACATAGCTTTCTTTTCATTCAAATTACACGAGTTGTGAGCAGCACCTCGATATCTACCACAGTAGTGATCATGATCCTTGACCTTGTCATAACCCAAAGGTTGATTACAATAGTAACAATGTGTTTCTAATTGATATTTATGCCAGTCTTCATCTGTCATTGTTAGAGGAAAGTTACAGTTCAATAAATTAGAGAATTGTTCTTCCATCCTGATTAACCAATTACAGAACACATCTACAACATCAGCACCCCTGTGAGACACATACTGGCTACTGTAAAGGTGTGTGTAGTCTGAGTGAACATAAACACCAACAGCTGATGCATTTTGTTTAAAAAGTTTCTTTGAACTCGGTTCTTTCATCATAGGTGGCTCTACTGATACTACTGGTATGTTGCCTTCGGCAGAAGAACAAGGTTCGCTTATCGCTTCGAAATCAGCATAGATCACAAACGGAACTCTATTTTTGAATGAGTGTTTTTCAAATTTAATTTGTGACCATTTACTGTTAGGTGGAGGCAAAGTAATCTTACAGTAATCGTGTTCTCCACATTTCTTTTTATGTTTATCTAGTGTTGACTTCCTGTAAAAGTAATTCATGCATCTCCTGCAAAGATACACTCTATGAGCTAGTGTCCTGAAGAAAAGATTGATGTCTCTTATGTACATGAAATGGTCCTTGAAATACAACAGATCGATGACATCATCATCATCATAATTCTTGGACAGGTAGAGAGGTTCTAGTTTTGCCTCACATGTGCTCTTAGCCGATTCGTTCTCTAACTTGAACACATTAATTTTGAGATTATTATCACTCTCTATCTTAGGGATATCCTTTTGAATACATACAGGAAATGATTTGATTTTGATATCGGTAGTGATATTGAATGTACTCTCGAGCTCTGCTCTCAGGACAAAGTCCGTCTCTGGATTTTCTTTCAGATATTTAGCAGCCAATAAAGACCAGAGAAAACATTTATTGTCATTTGATTCCACATTTATTACTGCTTTTGTTTTAAATGGTAATTTAGTGTAATGACCACCTTTACACCTCTTGTAAGAACAGATGGTCATGTTACAAGACTCTATTTTATTTAAAGTAAGTCCAGAACCTTGAAAGTACCTTTCCTCAATCTGTGTCTTAATGTAGTTTAACTGGTTGGTTATGGCATAAATTGCCTGGTTCCTTGAAATTATGCTTTCCATTGGAGACTGTATGGGGTGTGTTACACTTTCACCCTGACGATCAAACTGAGCAAATACTGATATGCTAATTTTGTGATGGTAATCATTGAGTTGAAATAATACCTCCTCTAATTTATCTCTGTATTCATACACTTGTTTAGCTTCTCTGTCAATCTTCAAACTAATGGTGACTACAGGCTTGCCAAATTGTTTTACTATTTCTATTCCACTCACTTTCTTTATGCCATCTAGCTCATTTTCCTCAAATGCAAGTTTCTTATCCATAGTTTTAGGGATCAGTGATGGGGCTCGGGGTTGAGCAATAGGGACATAATCCGGATTTAATTTACTTAAGTGACCTTTGGTTCTCCTGTGAATAGCCATATTATTGTAGGATATGTACTTGTCACATGTAGTGCAAAGTATTTTCTGATTCTTATCAGTCATTCTATTTATTAGATTAAAATTTATTAAATTCAATAAATATCTTGAATTAAATAGAAATGGACTTCATAATCAATGAACAAGAATGTAATGAAGCCAAATTTGAGTACTACTTAACAGACCAATTAGACATAAAATCCATTACTTTGAAATCGATA
Source organism: Lineus longissimus (assembly GCF_910592395.1). Taxonomy (NCBI): domain Eukaryota; kingdom Metazoa; phylum Nemertea; class Pilidiophora; order Heteronemertea; family Lineidae; genus Lineus; species Lineus longissimus. The sequence continues at coordinate 11,934,644 of NC_088315.1, forward strand.
ACCTTTTACAATTCATGGTGGACAGGTGATTTTCTACCAGAGGGAGTAAGGATTTTCTCATTTCTAGTCGAAATAACCAGAATTACAAAACATGAGCCCTTAGATAAACAATTATGGTGTAGGACATTATTTGCTCCTGGACTTGAAACAGATACACTTGAAAAGGAAGTCATGAAAATTTGCGAACGGCATTTGGAAAATGATTCTACCACAACTAAAGACACCATTACTCAATACACATTTCCATACTCTCGACATTTTAGTTTAAGTGAGTTTTGTGAGGTATGGCAAAAATACATAAAAGAAATTGGAGTAAGCCATGTGAAAATTTACTGTGATAACAATAATTACATAACCCTTGAACTTACAGAGGATAAAGAGTACCCTCTGAAAGTAGACAAGTTAGATAAAAATGAAAAAATCAAGATTGAGAGAAACACAGAAGGTTTTCAAATAAGCAAAACCATAAGAGAGGTGATAGAAAAACAGCTCACAGTGGTGAATGAGTGGTTTGGCTTTAAGCAAACTAAATTCACCAAGAAAGGAAAATACTACTCCACAAGACCACTCAACTTTTACAGGAAATATCTATTCCTGCAAGCTAATTTGGTTGACAAAGCTAATACCCTCTACAACAATAAACCATCTAACATTTTCTGCATCATACCTGTAGAAGATGGTGACCAAATAAAAATGCAGCGATACGAACCGAATTGTAAGAAAACGATAAATAAGTGTACTAATCACATAAAATTCGAAATCACTGATGAGAATGGTAAGCTAGTTAATTTCAGAGGAACAGAGGTTTCTTTAGAGTTAAGAATCGAGCTTTGCTCTCAAGACGAAGTCTGACTGAGACAAGGTCCAGAGAACAAAGCTTGACTCGAGCAGAGCTCTCAAGACGAAGTCGGACCACCTGATGAGATCATTCCATTAAAGGAATAGTACATTTCTTCTCTTTAACTACAGGTTTAACAAGAGGGTTAAGTCGGACTTCGTCCTGAGAGCATAGCTCGATTGATCCCTTCATGACTGCTTCATTCGGACTTTGTCCTGAGAGCATAGCTCGATTAGGACTACGTCCAGAGAACAAAGTTTGATTCAAGCCTAATCGCTGCTCTTTACTTACTTTTTTAGGAAGTTTCTTAAACATAATGAATGTTGCTAAAATAACGGCACCTAAACCTAGTACATAGACATAAGTATTACTACTAGATTCACGCAGTGATACATCAGTATTTTGAGATTGTGGTTCTTCTTCCTCTAATTCTTCTTCCTCCTTTTCCACAACTCTGTTGTTTGGTGAGGAGTCCTGTACTTTAAATGTCGTCTTATCCTTTTTTATCCTCTTAAATTCCTTAGATCTTCTACCCAGTTCTCTAGACCATGCTAATTGTTTCTCTGATCGAGGTTTCTTAGACACTGAAACTTTAGTAGTATCAGTTACAGTTTCAAGTTCCATTTATCTTGGCCGAATTTAATTCGAACTATGTTCTCATAACCAGGTTAATTTAGTCTTCTTTATCATCACTACCTGTGATATCTAGACTTTCATCTATTGATTTGTCACATTCAGAGACAGTCATATTTGGTTTATTCATATTTGATGCAGTCATACTCGATGCAGTCATAGATGATTCCTCATGACAATGACCTAAAGTAATAAGTGTTGTTGAGGCAAGTGCAGTTAATGGTCCCATTCTCAAACTCAACCATCCAAGCCATTTATCCAACTCGTTAGTTATCAAATAATCATTTCTAAGATCATGATAAAGATTATCTTCATCATCTATTGGTAATAACCACCTTGATAATTTAGTGTAAGCTTTAATTACTGTCTTACCCAAAGAATCATTAAGTCTGGCAGCCATCTTTGTTTCATACATTCTATGGTGTTTTAAGATTTCTTTTTCAGTCATATTATCTAAGTCATTAAAAGTTATTTGTTTATTAAGGAAATCCTTGCTTTTACCAGTTGCAACTAGAATCTCTAAGTCTTGTTTGGCTTTAAGGCCACTATCAGTCAAATAGTTCAAATTTTGTTGATTGCTGGTTGATCCTAGTTGGCAACTAGAATTGACTATTCCTTGACTGGGATTAACTATTCCTTGACTAGGATTAACAAAATTTGAACTATTCAACTGCTTGTTTGAAACTTGTTGATTTGTAGAGCAGTTCTGTTGAAAGTTAGTTCTGTTTTGTTGGTAACTACCAGTGTTCTGTTGGTTAGAAGCCCCAACTCGAGCTAAGCTCTCAGGACTCATTACACCAATCTGTTTCATCTGTTGTTCAATCACTGCAGATGTCTGACTATTCATTTGCTGATTATTCATTTAAAATTATGGAAAAATGACTGTTAAGTGCAAAATGCTGTTTTCACAACTTTATTGCATCTTAACACTAGATCGAGCTGTGCTCTCAGGACGAAGTCTGGCTGGTGTAAACTTAATATTACTGATGCAGTTAATGTCTCGACCTGCACTGGCACTCAGTAAAACGTCAAACTGCTTGTCAATATCCTGGTCATATTCCTTCTCAACCTTGTAATTCTGGAAGAAAATACTTTGAGTGAAATCATACCATAATATCTCCAAATCATTTACTCGCTCCTTGTTGGTTAAAAAAGGTGTAAATATTACATAATCGATTTTCAGCGTTTTAAAGGCTTGGTGTAAAAATACCTTGTAGTTAATGGTGACCTTGACACCACAGTAATGCAGAAATCTAAGGAAAGCATAGTACACTAGTCTAAGGTCAGTGATATTCTCATCGGTTAATTGCGGTTTACCAATTGCCCTGTTAATAAATTCAATGGCAAGAAACCAATCATATTCCTCACAGTGAAATTTAAAAAGCATGGCTTCACCATGTAACCCTTGGTTACAAAACTTAGAGGGGAGAGTGTTAATACCCATTTTTAGGGCTGACTGAAGAGTACTTTCATATCTCTGCTTACTAAGACATTTTCTGTGACTTGAAAAGTAGCACTGTAAATACCCTTCCACAAAGTCCTTTAAATACTTAACTGCCGATTCGGACAGCCGACTCCATCCAAGTTTCCTTAGAATACTGTCAAAGTAACGTGTCTTGTTGTCAATATTGATCTCAAGAGTTTTAAAATCATCGTCGTAAGTAGTCGAATTGCAATTGGTGCAGAATTGATACTTCACAGTTTTAGCTGCGTACCTTGCTGAATTCAAGTTTTTTTGATACTCAAAAAGTGTCCACCTTTTACAATTACGGCAGAATTGAGCATTAGTGTTGGTACTGACGTCATATTCTTTCATTCTTGGCAGGACTACTTTGATTGTCTCAGTCGAGCTTTGCTCTCGGGACTTTGTCCTTGTCAGACTTCGTCCAGAGAGCTCTGCTCGATCCATGACCCTAGGACGAATGTATCCTTTAAGATTCTCATTGTTCCACTCGAGCTCTGCTCTCAGGACGAAGTCCGACTCGAGCTGTGCTCTCAAGACGAAGTCTGACTCACTAGAATAATAGTCTTTTAATGAGATGTATTTATTCATATTTACATAATAATTATTTTTTAAACATTGTTTTGATAGAAGGTAACCTAAGACCTTTTACGTGATTTTACTGTTTTACGTGATTTTAAGGCTTTAACACCCCCAATTAAACCATAAATTATGGAGCTCACAATAGCAATAACTGCTATGATCAGATGTTCAGCTAGAAAGCCAACAACTGCACCAATTGTTTTCAGGAGAAATGATACGATAGAACCGATGATTCCCGGTAAAGCCGCAGCTGATTTCTTGGCTAGTTCTTTTAGCCATTCAGCAAACTTCTTGAGACCTTCTTTTACTTTATCTGGTATTGATGGTTTTGGTCCTGGTTCTGGTGTAGGTCCTGGAGTTGGGTCTGGTCCTGGAGTTGGGTCTGGTCCTGGAGTTGGGTCTGGTCCTGGAGTTGGTTTTACAGATTTAGTGGCACCACTTAAAGCACTACTGATACTAAGACCTAGAGTTGTAAATGTCATTACAACAGCTGTTATTATGGCGCTAATGGTTACACCATACGTCTTAAAAAGTAACTTTATTCTGTCCTTCAGAGGAATAGTTGAATCTGGTTTCTTTAGAACATCAACAATTAAACGTTTAATTCTTCTAGTTTGTGACTCCCTGTCATTGTCTAACCTCCATACCTTTGACTGTTCCTCATGCAATTTGTCATTTAGTTCATCTATTTGCTTTTTCAACTCCACCGTGTCTTCAGAATCTTCTTCTACAGACTTTACATAGTCTCTTGTTAAATTATGAAGTTGATTTTCTAGTTCTTGTATTTGCATGTCCTTATCCCTCTTTACTGCAGCTAGTTTATCACCAGCCTGTTTTAACCCTCTAAGTTCTCTCAAGGCATATTCAGTAAAACCCAGTGTTTTAAGTTCATCATCATTAGAATCTATCAGTTTATCTATTGGTTTGTTTGAACTGTTTACCTCATTAATTACTGCCTGTGTTTCAGGGGTTACTAATGTAGGTTCCCTTACTGGTGGGTCAGGTGCAATCATACCTCTAATCATGTCAACAAATCTAGTACCAAACTTAGTCTTTAATGTGCCTTCAGCATAGAAGCTTCCATTATCCTTAGTTAAAGGAATTAACTTTATCTTTTCTCCATTTTTATCAGAATATTCAAATAAATTTTTGTTTCCTCGTTTATCTTTTATCAAATCAAATTCAGAATTTCTCGGATTGTAATAAAGTTTGTTTCCATTGTAACTAATGTGTGGTGAAAGATTACTCAATTTTTTCTTGTCATAATTCCAGATTGATCCTCCCAATGCTTTATCAAGTTTATCCTCTATTGTATCGTAACTTAACTCCTTTTCCATCAATTCAGGGACAATACCTCTTACTCTTTCTGGTGTACTGAATGAAGTTTCAGTAGTAAGATTTTCACCTCCTGTGTTGTATGTTGTGCCGTCATCTTGAAAAGTTCTATTGATTTCACCTGTATTAGGATCTATCTCATCCATTTGGATATCTCCACCTCCTGTGTTGTATGTTGTGCCGTCATCTTGAAAAGTTCTATTGATTTCACCTGTGTTGTATCTTGCGTGAATATATTGATTAATTAAATCATTCTTTCTCATTTCTTGAATTTGTTCAAGAATTTCATCAGGTGATAATGATGATGATGATGATGATTGTGAATCGTAATCATCCATTTCATAATTTTCACCTCCTTCAGCCATAATTACTTATTTATCTAACCATAAAAACAATCAATGTACCAACAACTGAGTAAAGCATGAATTTAATTGTTTCATGAGTATCATCCTCCTTCTCAACTTTGGTGTCAAGTTTAGTAGTAGTAGGAGTATTCTTTGAGGTTTCAGTTGTTTTTGGTGTAACAACATTACTCTTTGGTTTATGACTGGTCTCGAGCTTTGCTCTCGGGACGAAGTCCGTCTTGACAGTACCAACGCTACTCTTAACTCTTATTTTCTTAGAACTATTTCCTTCCATCAGTGGTGGTGGTAAGGTCTTTTTGTGGTTAATGTCATTCTTACCGGGTTTAGCATTTTTTGGCGCTATTAAAATGTTATTATTGTAGTTATCCAGCTTACCAATAACGAGTACCATATTTGATCCTATGACATACAATCCTGGTGATATTACATAATCTAGTCTTGTATGAGTGTCACTCACTGCTTTTTGATATCTTTGAATTGAAGTGGGAATATCAGGATGTTGATTAATCGAATCCTTTAATAGTTTGTTAAATTCCTTCTGTGCATCCAATTCTGTACCCGGTACTCCAATTATTGGTGTTCTGGTCAACGCCTGAGCACCCAGAATACAGTAAACATATGTTCTTATTGTATCATTCAACCTCTCTATTCCAGGATTAGAGAAACCATTTGATTTAAATATCATGAATTGTTGATAGGTTTGACATTCATTTTGTGTAATTACATCAAATACATTCTTGTGTCTCCTGACATGATCCTTGATGAAAATATCTGGATATTTGAAATTAGCCATTCCAGCATCCCAGTCTTTACTGAACATCGGTGGCATTCTATTTTCATGAACTTGCATGAGGAAGAAATTGATTTTAGAATCATTGATGTAATATCCGGGATCAGTTATGTTCGGGTTGTAATCCGGTACACTCCATGACCTCCAACCACCGTTATTTTCAAACACCGAGAAATCGTACTCGTCTTTTAAACCAAATTCACTCAATAACCCTCCTAGTTTCCTACGGTTAATGTTATTGTTTGTCTCATTAAAATCACTTTCACCTGGAATTGGTATCTCTAGATTCTTCATGATCTTCAATATTTGATAGTAAACATGAAACCTGTAAATTGACCTTAACAATGGGTCACTGTGATTCAAGTGATCGTCTATTGAAATACCACAACCTGTTGTAGCAAACCAAACAGCCATGTTAAATTGGTTCTGGTAAAACGATAATGGATTCTTTTCCAGTAGAAGACAGTTTTTCTTATTTTTCAGGCTCAAAAACCCAGGTGTTATCTTAGTTTCTTGTAGTCTGAAGAAGTTATTAGTATTAACAGTTACTTCTAAATTAAAGAAGTCATAGGTGAATTTACTTTTATGTTGATTTGCTATTGGATAATACATTTAATTTACTTGAATTTTTTTCCTTGAATTTTGGTTAATAACATTTGCCTTTAAACCATAGTGATATTAAGTTGTACAATGGCCATATCAGATGTTGCAGTAATTAATTATTTGTGCTTGAAAATTACAATGGCCATATCAGATGTTGCAATCATTAATTATTTTTGCTTGTCAAAAACATGAAAAGGCCTATTGTGTCTTAATGCGTTTATCCGACAGAATTTTAGAAAATATTTTCAGCGCTGAAAATTATTTTTGCGGTCGTTAAAATAATGTCTGGAAATTCTGTCGGATAAACGCATTAACGAACAATAGACCATTGTAATACTTTGGGACGTGAGTATTGTTTGGTAACATATGTTACCATGTACATGCAGACACTGTCAACATTATTTTAAATAGATTCAAGCAACAATGATTAATCACTGTAACAGCTGTATTGTAGGCCTACAGCATTTATTGGAATACGCTGGGACTATCAAGATGTGCGAACTTCAATGGTTCATTTCTCTGCCATTTCTCAATGTATATTTGCAATGATGTATCCTTGGGAAGCTATTGACGTGTACTTTCTGTTGGAATACAGTAAGTCATGATTACATTAACCCATTGAGCTCTAGTATTCCCTTACCATTTCACTGCAACGCTTCACTGAAGAATGATAGAATATATGTATTGTGGTGTCTGGTTCTTAGGGGTTTCTAAGCTATTTTGAGACAAAAAGGCCTGTAAGGGTTTTTGTTAAAATAGCTTAGAATTACCTAGATTCCTACCACCACAATACATATATTCTTTCCTTTGTGAGGAATATTAGTTCTTGTGGGAAAAGGGAGATATATTGTTCCGCTGTGATAGAATCAAATGCCCTCCCTTTCCTGATGCCCGCCTGTATTGTTCTTCTTCGGATGAAGGGTCTTGGCCTCTTTAGAGTCCTATTGAATGGTGCCGGTGTTCTATTGTTGAGGGCATTTAATATCAGCATAGCACCTTTCCTTATTGCCCTGCCCTTACTTAGAGTAAATTATACTATACACCTACAGGGCCAGGGGCGTAGCTAGCTTTTTGGTCTGGCGGGGGGGGGGGGGGGGCAAAAGGCTCTCTGGGGGACAAAATGACCCTTTATGAAATCTTTTGGCCAAAAACACATATTTTGGTGACCTCGGGTGGAGGATATAATAGGGCCTACATGTAGCATAGCACCTTTCCTTATTGCCCTGCCCTTACTTAGAGTAAATTATACTATACACCTACAGGGCCAGGGGCGTAGCTAGCTTTTTGGTCTGGCGGGGGGGGGGGGCAAAAGGCTCTCTGGGACAAAATGACCCTTTATGAAATCTTTTGGCCAAAAACACATATTTTGGTGACCTCGGGTGGAGGATATAATAGGGCCTACATGTAGCATAGCACCTTTCCTTATTGCCCTGCCCTTACTTAGAGTAAATTATACTATACACCTACAGGGCCAGGGGCGTAGCTAGCTTTTTGGTCTGGCGGGGGGGGGCAAAAGGCTCTCTGGGACAAAATGACCCTTTATGAAATCTTTTGGCCAAAAACACATATTTTGGTGACCTCGGGGGGAGGGGGCATTTGGGCATTTGCCCCCCCCCCCTCTGCTACCTACGCCCCTGCTTTCCCGGGCCTGCTATATACTAGTCTCGTTACTCTAAGCCTCCTCTAAGCCCTGCCCGAAACCATCACTATTGTATTAGGTATAGGCTATAGATCACTAGAAACACTAATTACTTGAGAAGTGTTCTGAGCACATTGATATTGGGTTTGCTGCCCGATGTCCAGCTTGTTCCAGGCTTCTGTCTAGGAGTAAGGAGATAGCGACACCCCCCAGATCGAGCCAATGACTGTAGAGCACAACCTGGGAAGATGCCCAACGCTTGCAGCGTTGAGGAGGGAGACTTGACCGGCTGACGAACACCAACTCCGCTTCTGATTACTAGTAAGTCTGGGGAGTCTGTTAGATGGAAATGAACACAAAGAAGAAGAATTTCCAGGCTGAAGGGTCCAAGTAATGAAATGACCACACCATTTAGTTTTAAAGATGTATTTATTAATCAATCAATAGACATCATTTGAATTACAACAATTTTGTTCAGTGGACACATTCGCATATCTATTAATAAAAACCTCCTGATGAGAATTGAACATTTTACACTGTGACTACAATCAATGAATACCACTCTTGACTTTTTAAGTAAAATGACTATAAAGTTATTACCACAATCCACCCAATATTGAATATTTCAAAGAAGTTCCTTCCAAACTGATCAATAACCCAATCTGTTCAATATTGGGCAAACTGTGTTAATTACAGAACATTTCATAGTCATTTCACTTGAAATGGTCGAGAGCAGGTTACCTCCACAGCCAGGCACCACCAAGTGAAAACAGCAGTCTATGTGTCCCTGGCCTTATACAATTGAATACATTTTATAAATATAGTAACTAATTATAACTATGAAATGTTCTGTTATTAACACAGTTTACCCAATATTGAACAGACTCAAAGTTTTATTTGTTCAAGTAATCAAATGTATAAGGCCAGGGACACATACACTGCTTTTTTCACTTGGTGGTGCCTGGCTGTGGAGGTAACCTGCTCTCGACCATTTCAAGAGAAAAGACTATGAAATGTTCTGTTATTAACACAGTTTACCAAATATTGAACAGATTCAAAATTTTATTTGTACAAGTATTCAATTGCATAAGGCCAGGGACACATACAATGCTTTTTTCACTTGGTGGTGCCTGGCTGTGGAGGTAACCTGCTTTCGACCATTTCAAGAGAAAAGATTATGAAATGTTCTGTTATTAACACAGTTTACCCAATATTGAACAGATTCAAAGTTTTATTTGTACAAGTATTCAATTGCATAAGGCCAGGGACACATACAATGCTTTTTTCACTTGGTGGTGCCTGGCTGTGGAGGTAACCTGCTCTCGACCATTCCAAGAGAAATGACTGAAATGTTCTGTTATTAACACAGTTTACCCAATATTGAACAGATTCAAAGTTTTATTTGTTCAAGTATTCAATTGCATGAGGCCAGGGACACATTCACTGCTTTTTCAACTTGGTGGTGCCTGGCTGTGGAGGTAACCTGCTCTCGACCATTTCAAGAGAAAAGACTTTGGAATGTTCTGATATTAACACAGTTTACCAAATATTAAACAGATTCAAAGTTTTATTTGTTCAAGTAATCAATTGTTTAAGGTCAGGGACACATACACTGCTTTTTCAACTTGGTGGTGCCTGGCTGTGGAGGTAACCTTCTCTGGACCATTTCAAGAGAAATGACTGAAATGTTCTGTTATTAACACAGTTTACCCAATATTGAACAGATTCAAAGTTTTATTTGTACTAGTATTCAATTGCATAAGGCCAGGGACGCATACAATGCTTTTTTCACTTGGTGGTGCCTGGCTGTGGAGGTAACCTGCTCTCGACCATTCCAAGAGAAATGACTGAAATGTTCTGTTATTAACACAGTTTACCCAATATTGAACAGATTCAAAGTTTTATTTGTTCAAGTATTCAATTGCATGAGGCCAGGGACACATTCACTGCTTTTTCAACTTGGTGGTGCCTGGCTGTGGAGGTAACCTGCTCTCGACCATTTCAAGAGAAAAGACTATGAAATGTTCTGATATTAACACAGTTTACCAAACATTAAACAGATTCAAAGCTTTATTTGTACTAGTAATCAATTGTTTAAGGCCAGGGACACATACACTGCTTTTTCAACTTGGTGGTGCCTGGCTGTGGAGGTAACCTTCTCTGGACCATTTCAAGAGAAATGACTGAAATGTTCTGTTATCAACACAGTTTACCCAATATTGAACAGATTCAAAGTTTTATTTGTACTAGTATTCAATTGCATAAGGCCAGGGACACATACAATGCTTTTTTCACTTGGTGGTGCCTGGCTGTGGAGGTAACCTGCTCTCGACCATTCCAAGAGAAATGACTGAAATGTTCTGTTATTAACACAGTTTACCCAATATTGAACAGATTCAAAGTTTTATTTGTTCAAGTATTCAATTGCATGAGGCCAGGGACACATTCGCTGCTTTTTCAACTTGGTGGTGCCTGGCTGTGGAGGTAACCTGCTCTCGACCATTTCAAGAGAAAAGACTATGAAATGTTCTGATATTAACACAGTTTACCAAATATTAAACAGATTCTCTGACCCCACCCCCAAAACATCACCTTATATACTAGACCACCCTACATGCCTTACCTCCTCCAATGGGTAAATAGCCTAACCCTAAAACAGAGTCTTAACCAATCAGCACTAACTAATGAAGAGGAGCAACCAATGAAAATACAGCAGCATCAATCTCAAAATGCCAGACAAAGGGTCTAGGGCAAAGGCCTAGTCCCAAAGCTCATCACCAAGCCCACAAACAAAGGTCAAACAGCTTAAGAGATTATGATTACAGAACAAAGGAAAGGCTAATTAGGGTCCAAAGCATGGGAACTGATCTGATTACAGTTAACAAAAAGGTGTCGCCAAAGGTGACTGGGTTTGCAGACAGTAAGACTAAAACACAGTAAATGATTATTATAAGTTAGTAGGCAATACAAATATTGTCACAAATTGAAGTAGTCTCAAAGCTGCTTCATCATTTTCTCGAGCCAATTTTCTCCCCAAATTTTTTACCGTAGCCTTTTTTACTGGGCCTTTTTTACCGTGACTACAGGTAAAAAAGGCTACGGTAAAAAAGGTTACTTTTTCTGATTGTTTGTCATATTGCCTGTGACAGGGGTCATTCATAGTTCCTTGAATTGTACCCGAAATGACTTTTTGGTGCACTAAGAAAACAATTGCAGGTAAAAAAGGCTACGGTAAAAAAAGCTACGGTAAAAAAGACTACAAAATATCGGCTCTGTTTCTCCAGCCGTTTCTCCACAACGGCTACAATTCAATGCTGAACAAAATTTTGACATCTATTGGTGACAGTTTCGTGTACAAAAAAAACTTGACAAAACCAGCTCAGGCGACAGATTAAATATTGAGGAATGTAATGGTGGGTTTAAACTTCGGATCACACTGGGGTTTCAACACGAATTGAATTCGAATTAAATGTTTGATATTGCCGTATTGGGGCGTCAGACTCAATTCGGTTCAAAATCACATCTCAATCCAAAAACCACCCCTACAAGGAAAACCACTGGTGCCAAGGATGCTTAAACCAAAACGGTTCTTTTAAAACCGAACTGAATTGAATCAGTTAATCCAAAACAAAGAAACTGTAAATGTATTGAGATTGCAAATAAATTAACTAACAATATAATCATATTAGTAGTTATTTCAGTTATTTTGACTCTGGTTTGGAAATAATGCAATTTTTCGTAAGTGTACAAATAATTTTTGGGGTAACTGTATCATAAGAAATGACAACCTGAAGGTGGTGTCCACCCCAGGTTTATCTTTCCAAGCAGCATACACTATTTACAAGCTCTGAAATGCAAGTTTTAGTGCAGTTCAAGGAAAACGATAAACTTACACGCAAAAACCAGTGACTCGTATCTAGTCTTGAGGTGTAGTTCAACTGCTGCAGAGGGCGTTCTTGGTGCACTACGAGGATCCAACGTCGGTGATTTTGCACGTTTCTTTTTAATTTCTAAATCTTTCAACACAACCGCGCTCATGCCTGATCCCTCTCCTATCATCATCTTGAGGATTTGCTCAATTTCTCGCTTTATTTTAGGATCATCAATGTCATCCGAGTTTTGGAGTTCTGCAAGGCGTTCTTCTCTCGCCGCACGCTCGACCTTGTCCCTGAAAAATTTCAAGAATTTTAATAATGAAATGGTCCATGGACAATGTCAGGCATGTGCTCACGTGTGTGTTCAAAAAGGTTTTGCTTACGGCACAGTTTAGGACATTGGTAAAGTAGTGTGTATCATTTCTTTGGTCGAGGCAACAGGCCAAAATTAAAGGGCTGAATAGAGGGTCTCTAGATACATGTCCACACTAGTGTGAGGATAATGGTTTAGCTGGGGTTACTCTCCTTACTATTCCTTGGCTTGGGTGCATGGTTTCCAGGAATGTAGGTAAAAAAGGTACAGGTAAAAAAGGTACAGGTAAAAAAGGTACGGTAAAAAAGGTACAGGAAAAAAAGGTACAAGTAAAAAAGGTATCGGTAAAAAAGGTACAAGTAAAAAAGGTATCGGTAAAAAAGGTACAGGAAAAAAAGGTACAGGTAAAAAAGGTATAAGAAAAATGGGGACTAGGTAAAAAAGGTACAGGTATGGTGTCTTTGCTGTCAAATGTTATAAATTGCACGTCTTGTTTATTGTAAATGAAGTCAAATTTTGGGGTTATTATGATTATTATGTAGATGTTGTGTGGTGGAGGTAACTTATACTGAGATAGGCAAAGTTTAGATATGTTTTCAATCAGTCAGTCAAATGGAAACCATGTTATGTGTTGGTTATTTGTTTTTTGTGTATCCAAACTAATTACTTCCTTGCTAGAGTAAAGTTGATTAACTTCTAATTGCCAAAGCATAATTATGGCTACTGTAATTAATCCAATTAACAATCAATCAGAAAATCCCTTGTCCAAGGTGGATTGTTCCAGGTCTGGTATTAATTAGGAAGGTCTTCCCAAGCTGATACCACCTGGAATATTTATTTTACTGATACCAACGGTTTTAATACATTCAGGGTTTCTTTCGCACTTTTGTAACTATGAAACTAAGGGCTTCTAACTGTAAATGAGTAATCAAAGAGGACATTGGCCATCAGTACCCATTCAGTCAATGTGAGAATCAACGAATTTCATACAATAACTTTTTAAAAAGTGTCTGTACCTTTTTTACCTAGTCCCCAATTTTTCTTGTACCTTTTTTACCGATACCTTTTTTTCCTGTACCTTTTTTACCGATACCTTTTTTTCCTGTACCTTTTTTACCGATACCTTTTTTACTTGTACCTTTTTTTCCTGTACCTTTTTTACCGTACCTTTTTTACCTGTACCTTTTTTACCTGTACCTTTTTTACTGGATACCGGTTTCCAGTAACATTTGGGTTTTCTGGGTGAGCATCTTGCTTGGGGCAATTAGCTGTCTTAAAGACACCTTGGGGGAATACATTTAATTACTTTGGGCCAGACTCCTTATACCTCACACTGCTTCACCTCATTCTTATTGCTACATCCATGTTGGATACTTGTTGCTGTTTTGCTCTTGGTGTGTTGCATCTATTTCAGAGTGAGTATCTTTGTATTATTTCATGTTCTATTTCAGGTACTTGTAGTCGTTGTAGTCCTGTAGCTTGTTTAATTGTTGCGGTAAATATTGTCATTATTAAAGCTTTGATTTAAGATTTAGTGGTATAAAGCAACATCATAGTCAATTATTATATCTAGATTTCTAAGTATGCATCTAAGTCATAGCCATTCTGTGGGTCCAGACAGGCCTGGTTCGTTAAGGAATAATCCTTGTATCTGTGTATGATAAGGCCACTGGGGCTCAATGTTTCCTTTGTTGTGGGGTGTAGATATCTGATGCTTTGTTGCTGGGGGGGATTACTGGTATTGTTTAGATCAGGTGCCAGGTGCCTGGGGCATGTTTGAACATGTGACTGTGGAGTAATATTAATTATGTAAGGGAACTATATTCTGTCTGGGACTATTTGGGATGTTTAATCTATTCTCAGTCAAGGAGAAAGTGACCGTGATTTCTACCGCTCGGATCACTTGGTCACGACACTAGTTTAGAACCTTCTAGTTCAAATAGAAACGAACATGCTACCGATCGGTGATTCTGCTAACTTTGACCTCCGAGACCTTGAAAAATAGGTCAAATAAAAAAAACGTTGGTTATGTGATGCACCCTACCATAAAAATCCCGCCAGTTCGGTCTATGAGTGAGGTCACCAAGGGGTACATTTGTGCCAAGTAAGGGATCTGTAGCTTAAGTAGTTACAAAATATGCCGTCATAGTAAAATGGCGGTGCAATAGGAAAACTTTGACGTCTGTGACCTTGTCACCCAGGGGTACATGTGTACCTAGTTTGAGTTTAGTAGCTTTAGCGCTAACAAAACGTGCCACCAATGTTTAAAGACGACGACGCGCTATCGCATAGGCTTACACGTGAGCCAAAACTTCATAAGGAAACAATACAGTAAACGAATGACATGATGGTGTAAGGTTTAAGTTTGTAACATTTTAGACTCCATGCCAAACCAAGTGCAATATGCCTCCAGACTGATTCACAGTATAAGCACCATGAACTTTACATTGACTTTTCCTCATCAATTTGAGTTGAACCTAACTTACATATTCCTGGCATGCCTGATAGAATAGCAGCCAGACATTCCAGACACGGCGACCCAGCCTCGCCTGCTCATACGGGTCAGGTTCATGTCCGCCGGGGTAGTGTGACAACATGATGGGCTTCTCATTGCTGAGTGGGGCTGTCGATTTCCAGCCGCACTTTCAGATGCTGAATAATGAAGGCAGGCAATCAATGATCACATAGAGACTTCTGACTGGTCGTCCAGGTTGTTTTATCTCCGTGCCTTGACTTGGCTGGCTCCCAGCCGCGTCTGCCTCCTTGCCCTTCGTCTTGATCTTGATGGGGCTTAGAGTCGGAGCATTCGGCAGCGATGGTAGCGACGCCTTGCTGGGCTGGGGGCCAGGAGGCCAGGATGTCGCTCAGCGATCACGTGGTAACACATGTTTAATAATCTTAAAAGGAAAACAATGACAATAACTTGACAGAAATGGTACAGCAGCTTGGATGAGTAGTTTTACAGGACTTCTTCAATTAGATCAAAATCATGACCAAGTAGACAGTGCTATGAAGGTTAGTTTGGCTTATATCATCCCTGGACTCAGAAGGTGTGGGATTACCTGTTTGAGCAACACTGAGTTAATCTATTGAATGATTCATCCATGTTCAGACTAACTACCCATCCGAGTTTAGGTCACATAACACAAGTTTGTTCAATGAAGCCAAGTTTTCTCTGCAGGCCTCAAGTTTTGTTCATCTTGCTTACCTCGCTGAATGAAGCAGTAGCTTATCTGCAAGAGGCACCAGTGTCCTATCACCAAGACTAGGCCACTGGGTGTCCGTATCCAATGGCGACTTTGCAGAAACTTCTTCAGGAGATCGCAGAGACACTTCAAACACACACCTTGGAAAAAATCACATTCAAACATTTAATTCACAGAATATTTGTATTGGGCAAAGTGATTGGGACTGGCATTATGACTTGCATGTGCAGCATCCTCAAGGCTTATTGGCATCAGACCAGTGATCAAACTTGACATGCTGAAGTGAAAAATTAGAGGAGCAGATCATGGAGGTAGCCAGCAATTCCAAAGGGAGGGATGCTGATGAAATATCTGTCCACACCTTAGTATAGTCATTCTAAACAACACTGCCATGAAGGAAAAACTCGACTTTTTCTTCAGTGTACTGTATGTGTCATTGGAAGTGTTATTCTCCAACATGTCCAAGTAGTTTTCCATTTGTAGCATGGAGGATTTCAATCGATAAAATACAACAATACCTCGTGTCTATTTTCACGCTTGACAGACATTGATATTAGCCTGCTCTCCAATTTCGCGCAAACCAGCAATCTCGAGAATTTGGGAAAGGACCTCTAAGATGGCCTTGAGGGGGAACCGAATTTGTCTGTGGTGCTCAGGTCGAGCGAAATCTGCAAGTGAGAGGAGAATAATGAGAAGTTGTTTAGACTGATAGAATCACTTGGCATCTGGTTGTTCTAAGCTTGAAACTGATACAGTTGGACCCAACATTCGATATCTTTTTCTATTGAAGAAGCTCAAGTGACTTAATCTTGACATTGGTAGGAAGACATGCCCTCATTTTCATGAGATCTTACCTTGTAATTAGAGTAAGCCCCCTTGTCATAGAGCTTTATGTAATGTGGCCAACTATGGAATGCACCAAGATCATCCTTCTTATGTTTCTTCTCTTCCGTGTCTTTTTCTTTCTCTACAAAGGAATTGAACACATGTAAAAATTATTCCAGCTTTGCTGTTGCTCCTAAAAGATTAAAGTCTCATATTGGGGTAAAACTATTCCCAATAGGAGGAACGGGCAGATGTTCAGTGAACCAACACCACAGAAGAGCTGTGATGTTCAGGACAGGCCGCCATCGACTTCATTTCAGCACCCTAAACCCTAGTCCTATCTTTGGAACATTCGCATTCAGGTGGCCAATCGTTGCATGTAGATTGGGAACGAGTTTAGAATCCCCGATCACACCCCAAAAAAAGGTCATCGGTTGACTAACCAAGCACCACTGTTCAATGGATTTATAGTTGAATGCGATCAAACTACGTCATTTCCGATCGGGGGATTCTAAAGTTTAGCCTTACCTTTTTTTGGAGACGCCCTGTGCTGTGCCTGTGGCCTGTATTTCATGATTTACGTTACAGTACATAGTATGACTGTCTATGTCTATGAGGCATCCACCTTACTACTATCACTATGCCATGATTGGGCACTGCCACTGCATTTCAGGCATTAGCTACGCGAAATACGGATACGATATTAAGTTAATATTTTCCTCAACTTCAATGCGCCTGCGTTACCGGAAGTGATCAAAACGGAAACGGAATAGATCCAAACGGAGCATGCGCATCCGTGGTGCCTGGTCAGAGAGGTTCCTAGCTGTGGAGGTGGTGCCCAGCCAGAGAGGTAGACTGGCGAACCCTGATCGCCGTATAGGGGGTGTGCGATTCTCTGGTCCCCGAACATTGCAGCGTCAGTTACACCAATTGAGTGCAAGTCAAGTCGACTTTGTGCCATTCAAGTACGGTTTAATGAGAACAATATGTGCTTTCTATTTGTTAACGTATATATGCCTACTGATTGTCCAGAGAATGTCTTGGAGTACGTTGAGGTGCTCAGAGAGATTTCCAGGCTGTGCGATAGTACTGATGCCAATTACTTATCCATTGGTGGGGACTGGAATACAGATTTTGATAGGCCACGGTCTGGTCACACTGTAGCACTGCAACGGTTCATGACTGAGGAAACCTTGCGGTGCGGTATAAACCACATAAAGGCTGAGGTAGATTTCACCTTTGAGAGTAAAATCTCTGGTGTAAGGTCGAAGTTAGACCACTTCTTAGTTTCTCACAATATTTTTGATTTAATAAAAAGCTATCATGTGGTACACAGTGGGACAAATGTATCTGATCATTCCAGCCTCCACATTACAATGGAAGTGCCTGTTCAGAAAATTGACAGGGCGATGCATATCACGCACGGTAAACCATGTTGGGAAAGGCAACTCCTGAGAACTTGGACCGTTACAAAAATGAGTTAGATTTGCGCCTTGGTAATATTCAAATTCCTACCGATGCCTTATTATGTCGCCACTTCACATGCCCACTGCATGGTAATGGAATTGAAAGGTATCACAATGAGATTGTCAATGCCTGTTTACTGGCAAGTGAGAATAGCATCCCAAAGTGTAGACCAAATCAGGTTAACAAACCTAATGGGATAGCGGGCTGGAATGACCAGGTTCGTGCACCCAAGGAAAGGGCACTATTATGGCACAAAATCTGGAAGGATAACGGTCGACCGAGAATGGGTGTTATTGCAGAGATAAGGCGACGCACACGTGCTGAATACCATCTTGCGGTGAAACATGTGAAGAAGGACAGGGAACGGGTGTCAGCAGATAAACTCGCTAATGCTCTTAGGAACAAGACGAATGATTTCTGGAGTGAGGTTAAGCGAGTGCGGGGAAAAGCTAGGCCGGTATCAATGACTATGGACGGTAGATCAGGTAAAGCTGAGATCGGGGAGTTGTTTGTTGAGAAATTCCGTACCCTCTATAACTCTGTGTCATATCGTGATGAAGACCTTGCAGTGTTGCAAGGTGATATAAGAAAGGATATCTACCGTAGATGTGGCAGAGGTGAATGTGTGAAACCTCACCATTTCGATGTTCACGACATTTTGGCCGGTATCAGGCGCTTAAACAAGGGAAAGAGTGATAGCATTAGGAATGTTTCATCTGATCACTTCATTAACGCCACTCGTATGCTGCACGTTCATCTGTCGTTCTTACTGACCTCCATGGTATACCATAGGTCTTGCCCCAGCGACTTTTCTATGTCTACCGTTATCCCGATCCCTAAAAATGTAAGGAAATCGCTAAATCAGTCTGATAATTACCGAGGTATTGCCATCAGTAGTATTATTGGTGAAGTACTTGATTATATCATTCTTGATAGATATAGTGATATTCTGACTTCAAGTGACAGTCAGTTTGGATTCAAAAAGGGTCTTTCTACAGTTTCTTGTAGTTTTGTTACGGAAGAGGTGATAAGATATTACATCAATAATGATACCCCAGTGTATTCTGTAATCCTGGACGCATCCAAGGCATTCGATTGTATCAACTTTATCAAGTTATTCAGGATATTGCAACGCAAGGGGTTGTGCCCCCTTATTTCACGCTTTCTAGCGAATTTGTATACCATTCAAAGAGTGAATATTAGGTGGGATGATTATACCTCCCCCTCATTTTCTGTCTCTAATGGAGTTAAACAGGGAGGCGTGTTATCTCCGATCCTTTTCAATTTATACATTGGGGAACTACTAGATAAGCTGAAGACTTCAAAAGTAGGGTGCTATGTTGGCCATATTTTTGCTGGAGCTTTTGCGTATGCCGATGACGTCATCATTCTTGCCCCGTCGCTCTGGGCTCTGCGACAAATGCTTAAACTGTGTGATGACTATTCTAAAGAGTACAAGATCAAGTTCAATGCTGGAAAATCTAAACTGCTGGTGTTTGGCTTAAGGAATACTGAAGGCATTGTGGTCCGGTTTAATGGTATCGACATGATCCCTAGTTTACATGATATACATCTCGGAATTCCTATAGGGCCAAATATGGAGGGAGAGAGAATCGAAACAACAATATCGGATATGTACAAGCGTACGAATCTATTACTAGCGCAGTTTCAATATGCCTCTGCAGTGGTGAGATATGGTCTATTCAAGAGTTTCTGTATGTCCCTCTACGGCAGCCCTGTGCTGGATTTGGCTCACCCCCAAATACAGCGTGTTTACACTGCGTGGAGGAAGTGTGTGCGTAGGGTTCTCGGTATTTCACCCAGAACCCACAATAACCTTATTCCCGCTATCATTGATGATTATGACATCATGATAACCCTTGAAAAGCGCCTCATTAACTTTATATCTAATTCTACTCAATCTTCAAATTCACTCCTCAACATGTGCACACAGATGGTACTGGCGGGCAGCACATCGTCTGTTGGCAAGTCCTTGACTGTAATTAGTGCAAGGCACCGTGTACCAAGAATGGATCTGATAAGGAGAGGGTGTCTTACAAAGTCATGGAAAATCCAATCGTCATTTCTGTGTACTCAGATTCAAGAGTTGCTTCACATGAGGGACTCGGGTGATGGATTCTTAGCAACGGAGGAGATCAATGAGATATTAGACCATTTATGTACATCTTAGGTGACTCCCTCGGTTGATGGGATTCTACCGCTGGAGTGCCTCATGTACAACTAAATTATATGTCCTCATTTTGTATCGATATTTTGTCAAACTTGTTACAGCACTGTATATATTTCAACACCATGCACCTCTGATTGTACCTAGTACGAAATAAACATATATATATATGTATATATACATATATATATATATATATGAAGCCTACTCTATTTTCTAACTGAGTCACACAAGATACAAGTTACCGTATTTAAATGTTGTCAGACCAGCCTCCAACGTGAGACACACAAGTGGTTTGGGCAGGATTGTGAGATGTACCAAACGAGATAAGCAAAACTTGATGAAAATAACGTATCTGGCATTGTTTTATATGACTTATTTGTTAAATAAAAGTGCTTCGATGTACTTGTAGATGTGGAGCTACCAGAGGACAACAATGACGGCAGTGATGATAAGTTCGGAGTTGGCGACGGCGAGGAACGAATGGATTTAGAACCGTTGTCTCATGAGGCTTCCAGCAAAGAAAAAAAGGCGAAGAAGAGAAAACCGCCCAAGTGTGACAAAAGGGAGAAAGATTCGAAGAAGTGTAAAGTACAAGAACCGAAAGCTTCAAAAAGTCTTCCTAAACGAAAGAGCAAGAAAGTGACAAATTATGACATGTCAGAAGAAACAACACAAGACGATTCTTTTTTAGACGAACATTACGTACTAACTAAATCAGGTGATGAGTCAAGCACAGACTCAGGTAATGATAGCTTGCTGTCTGAAAAGTCAATCACTAAAGTGTCAAAATCAAGGTCAGGCAAGAAATCTTGGATCTAATGGTCCAAAGAAGAAATACATTTTCTACAGATCGGTTTCCAACGAAACATCACGAATGACAGGGTTCCTCGTAAAGCAGATGCTGAACGTGTCATGGATAAGTATCCTACGTTGAAAAAGCGGACATGGACACAAATCAAAGGCAAGGTGCAAAATCTGATCAAACAAAAAGATTCGATTCGAAGTACTCTTTTGGAAAAAGCTAAAGATAAAATGTAGTTTTTTCTAGCATCATCTTTTAATCCCGAAACCAATCATTGATGTAGAGTTTCATGTTTCTTTCTGTACACTGGACCATTTTTTATTACAGCTAAACAGATACTAGTAATAGCAACATATATATAGAACGCATTTACATTCTAAAACATTAGGTCATCTATATTTTACGAATTAAGGGTCATCATAATGCATCTAATAATCAATTGTGCAAGCATGACACATCAAGTGAAATATTTATTTGGAGTGGCATAATGTTCTTAGGTCTAAGTTTTTTAGGATTGTAATCTGTGCATGCATAAAATATATTATCAATTTGAATTATTTTTTCGTGTTCGTGTCGAGCTGCAACTGCCATGTCTGCACACTTTTCACCTCAGTGCATGGATGGTTAACACGGCCTATTAAGCTTCTGTGGTTGGCTAATATTCTTATGAGGCTCCTTGCGAGTCCTCTTTCATTATGCCAGGGTAATAGGGTATAGGAAATGAAGGCAATTGAAGGCCATCATGGATGATCTGGTCAAATAATTTGCAAACATCTTAAAAACCTAACAAAATCTGCGGCTAGCGGGATTGAAGTACATTGAGTATTTGAGTAAAACATTTGTGATTTCACCCATAACACAGGTTCCTTTTTAAATAAGTTATGAAATGATTGCAAAATTTCATAGTTATTTTGGCATCCCTCAGCTTAAGTTCTTCTTTCGATCCTGAATACATATTATAAGTACGTTGACCGATTTGTTTGACTGTACATGACACTGAATCAAGCATGAGGCTGAACGACAAATAAGTCATAATGATCAGTTTGATCAGTGCTGGTAGATATTTCCTTCTTCTTTTGTGCATATTGATGCACAGTGCTCAGCTGGTTCCTCTGCATAATGATGCCGTGCTCCGATGGTTCCTCTGCATAATGATGCAGTGTGCTGCTAGTTGCATTCATGCAACATTTTGGGCGACTGAACGTGCAGCTAATATGAACTTTCTTCACATGAGTACAAGCTGAAAGCGTTTTATCTCATACAATTTGGACTAATATCATGTGTTGGCCTGTGCACAAGATTGGGAACGGAGTAAACTGGGTTTATTTTGATATGTAGCGGGGGGGGGGGCAGTTGGGTATAATCGATAGATAGAGTGTTGCTATAGCTTACTGTTGGGGGAAGAGTGAAATTCAAACTTTCGTGAAAAGGGAAATGGGATAAAGGCAGCGAGAAGTGCTGAAAATTGAAAGTGCTTAATGGAAAGAATGGAAACATTCACACATCTTGACAGCCATTTGTCTTGGTCCGACGGCAATGACCATTTATTTCTAAAAGATGTAAATCATTGTATTGCATCTTCTTTTTCTTTTATTGGCGAGAATTGAACAATATGCGATTGAGAGATTCTTTTTCATTTTCTTGAGACTAGATTGTACATGGCATCTTGCAATCGAGGTTAACATGCCAGATTGAGGGACTCCAGCTTAATGTGCATTATGCATGAATGGTGCGGTGTTCCGCTAGTTACATTTATTAATGCAACAGTTTAAGCAGTTGAACGGACATCTATACGGGTACGTCGTCTGTTGGTAACGGGGCCACCTGATGGTGTACAGATGTTTATCAATCTTCCGATTTCCCCGCGTTATGAAGCAACTTCGTAATGAGGAAAAACCCAATCTCCACAGCCGGGAAGAGGTCATCATAGTGATAAAAAAATGTCATTTGGGTTCTCCCTAACGACGTGCTAACATGCCAACAATCATTTGCTGGCCTGGCGAGTGGGGTCGGATAGGGTTGGGTCTGGATATAGTTGACGTGCTAGATAACAATATAAGTGAGGGGATCCAAGCACACGATAGTGGTTTTGAGGCAGTGTTCTCAGCGTCCCTGAGGTTAACGAACATCTCTCAAGAGACCTGGTGCCGTAGACCGATGCTGAACTTGCAGACATACTAACTTAGCAGAGAATGAACTCGGAAGTCAGGAGTAATCATATAATAGTTTATTTGTACTTACTTGATTTAGGAGTTTCTGATTTAGCTAGACACTATTGGATGCAAGCTGGGCCGCCCAAGAGAGGAAAGAGAGAGAGAGAGAGCCGGCGTGCCCAGTGCTTAAATACCCAGATGCCAAGTCACGAGCTCAGAGTCCAGGATTACGGAAGACGAATACTAATTAAAGGAGCAACCCGGTCCAGGGTACGAGGCCGTCCAGAGAGAGACCTAACAATGTCAAGTGCCTCCCCCTGGTAGCTGAAGACCATTGGGAAGCTATGATTGGACGCCTCGTACCAGGTGACCATGATCGGAACGTTAACTGTGCCAAGATCACTGGCCATCCCTTTAAGGACTTACTGCTGTCAGCGCAATCCTCCGACTTGGAACCGCGTGACTCGGACACCTGGACTCACTGCTTATATTGTATAATAATACAACGTAGTCTCCTCCAAACAAACGTGGTATATGTACGATTGACATCTGGCCTTTATATCGTGGGCATTCTACGATTAATGAACAGCCAATCAGGAGTCCGTTATAGTGAAGGAGGTTAGGTTGTTGATCTTTTGTTTTAATATATGGTCACTGTCCGCTCGTCCCCGCTCCCCGGGCGCCCCCCCGCCCGCCCGCCCCCCCCCCCCTCCGATTCCACCCTACCATAGACCCCGCATTTGCCCTACCCTTTTTAGTGCAGGCAATGCTTTGAATTACCGAACATCTGGTTATGCGCTCCGACCGTGCGACCCGACCAGTACGAACTGCCGGTGTAAAAGTAGAAAATGTCCCCTGGAAAAAGTGTCCGGCCCTATTGTATTCTGCTATAATAATAATATTTTTATGGTCCTATTATCTGGTCTATCGAGACCATGACTGACAATGCAATAGCTCAGAGATTGAAGCGCATAATAGAATCCTTTGATTCCCGGACATTCTATCCTAGGACATTTTAAACTTCTACACCGGTCCAGTGTAATCGTTATTGTAGTCCTCTGAAGATATCAGCCCGAGTCAGCTTGC
Organism: Lineus longissimus; assembly: GCF_910592395.1. Lineage (NCBI taxonomy): Eukaryota > Metazoa > Nemertea > Pilidiophora > Heteronemertea > Lineidae > Lineus > Lineus longissimus. Next base: position 11,958,809 of record NC_088315.1, read on the forward strand.
AAGCACAAGGAAAATAGTGGAAGAGTACCCTCCCCTGATCCCCACCCATAAACGTGCCCGCCCACGGACCCCAACCACCACCACGCCTTTGGCTGCACATTGATTTTTTTACTCTCTCCACCTGACGTTTGATTGGAAATGCCCCCAAGCTCAGGATGATAGGCCTACTTTTTCCTATTCCGCTGGGTGATTAGTCAACCGAACGTAATCACGACGCCAACAGAGGTTCTTCGAATGCATTGCGAAAGTCAAGGGCGAAAGTGACGAAATCAGCGCCTCCAGTCTCAAGATTGCGAAATGCCCGGTTAGCAGAATTTCTTAAGAGTCGGACCTCAATTCATTTGTCGTAATATATCGCTTACCATCGGGACGAAATGGATTCTACCAGTAACAATAATGATACAGGTAATAGCATGGTTAATGAAGATTTAGCAGGTATCAATATTATTGTGAAGTTTTCTTTACATAATCGACATTGGCGGCGTTAGGCCAACCAAACCAGCCAGCCCCTTTCGGTACAGACTGCATACAATGTCAATAACATAGGCCTATGCACATGATGATGCATCGAATGTAACTGAAATGAAATGCATGAACAGCAGGCAGCTGCTGTGCAGACTGACAGAGGTATAAAGTTATTTATGGACCCTTGACATAAGCGGAATCTTGATTTGTTTGCTTGTTTCACCTATAGGAGATGGGTAGGCCTATTACTTAGTATTGGGATTATTGTTAATGTTATGTTAGGTGAGCACACTCACTGACGCTCACACTCACGGGCCATCATGGCCATGGCCATGCAGACGCAGTGACAGTGTGGGCTATTATAAATCACATAAACTGTGAGATACAAACTTGTGATATCGCGATATGGGTAGGTAATCATTAAGTGCATCTCACGGTTTATTATAAGCCCACAGTGTGACGACAATCACAATTGAATAATGTCGATGCCAAAATCATGAAATGCGAGTATCGTATAGCGAGGCTATAGTTTTGTCCAAGTTGTTACGTAATCTTGGAAATCTGGACTTTTACTACAGCAAATACATTACACTTATTTACAGTCATAGGCTTACTCTGAAAAGGTTCCCTTCAAACTTGGTACATGTGCAAACAAAATTGGCATTTGGATTGTGAAAAAAAAGGATGCAACTGTGACTCTTTCCCGTTTCCCTCTCTCTGCAACCAAACAATGGAGAGAATAAAGTTTTAATCCTTCTCGTATTGTTCTGGACACTCTCCACGCATGCGAGGAGTTTGGTCAGGGTCTTTCTCGAAACTGTCTATTGTACTGCCACATCGTGAGAAGATGATGGTATGGTACAAATGTAGATAGCCATGGTATCTAGCACTGCATTTACAGAAGCTTAGCAGCCCACCAGGCCAGGCCTACCGGTACATTAATTTAGTAAATGAATTATGAGTGACTTCCTCACGCACGCTGTTATTGTAACTGAACCACTGAGGACCAGGAATGGTTATTAAAAGTGGACCCACAATGATTATGATGACAGTACAGTACTGCCACTTTTTAAAGGGTAATTAAATTAGCGCCATGTCTGCATGACAGAAATAGTAAAATGGGGATACAAAGCAGACCTGGCGATATATTATCGTGCAATGTTAGCATCATTGGGAATTGCCATTCTAAATTTTAACTTCTTCATCTTTGCGAAAATTCTGGCTGCATAGCAGCCATCTTTGAAATCTTTTTTCCGATTTCATTGCCAATTGGTTGTATGCAGAGGTACAAATAATACCCAAAAGATTGAGAAGCAGATACACTGCCACTAAAAGTGACTGACAATAATCTTCAGATTGTGGCATGTGACCTCTTTGCTAGACCGTCTGACCCAGATGTGTTTGCCTTCTCTTTTACAGGCTGCACCAGCAAGTAGGCCTGAGGCAACTTCTCAACCTGTGAACAATAGGAAGTCAGTCAAAGCTAAGGTATGTGTGTGACCAAGTTTCCATCACCGAATTCTTTTTAGACCTTGAGATTGTTCAGACTTTACTTGTCATGTCCAATCTGTCATCATGACTTTATGGGAAAACCTGTGGCATGTTTGTCAAGGTTCCGCAGCAAAACATCCCCATAGCATAATGCTGCCACCTCCGTGCTTCACAGTCAGTACGGTGTTCTTTGGATTACCACCCCCCCCCCCGTTTTGCCAAACGTACTGCTGGTAGTTGTGGCCGAAGACTTCGCTTTTAGTCTCATCAGACCAAAGAACACTCCTCCAGAAGGCTCTGTATTTGCCCACATGTTCTCTCGCAAACTTCAGCCTTGCTTCCCGGTAGCCTTTTTGAAGTAAAGGCTTCTTTCTTGCCCTGCAGCCTCGTAGTCCACTACGATGCAGGACCTTCTGGACAGTGGACAGTGACACATTTGTCTCTGTAGCTTCTAATTCCTGGCAGAGGTGTTTCTTGGTCGTCTCAGGGTTAATGTGCACCTTTCTAACCAATGTGGGCTCATCTTTGGCTGTCAGCTTGCGCTTTCTTACTGACCTTGGTAAGGCTGCTGTTGTCCCTGGGTCCCTGTACTTCCGCTTTATTGTCTGAACTGACGCCCGTGGCATATCAAGCTGCTTGAAAATGGCTCTTAGTGAAGTACCAGACTGGTTCAAGTGGACAGGCGACTCTATCAGATCTTGAGAGTACTCCTTTGACTTCCCCATGATGGCTCTAAGCTGGCAAATGACCTGAGCAGAAACCCAGTCCCTTTAATACTGCTACAGTGGCGCCACCTGAGCTATGACATAATCATGATGGTCAACAGGTAGTGGAGACAAGATAAAAGCCATTGCATAACATATTTGCCCACCTCAAGGCCAAACAACTAGTAGATAAGGTAGGTGTATGTAAACTTATGACACTCTGAAATATGCATTGTTCTCAAATAGAGCTCATAAAAACAATGAAATTAATGAAACAGAAGTATGTTTTTTAGTTGATGACGAGATGTGATGATAGACTTCCTGTAAACTATATACTATTCCCGCGTTCTGTAGTTGCAGAGAAAGAGACAAGGTTATATCATCCTTTGAATTGTATGTAAACTTTCGAGCACGACTGTACTCTCTAATTTTTGCCTTGGCCTCGAGAAATGATAGTGTATTTTCAAATTCTTTCTTACCAAACCTGAGTGTGTGTTATTATTGCACCACCAATATCCAATTTGATAACCAGTACGCATGTACCCAATGGTTTGGTTGTCTAATTTTCTAATTGTAATTTCTTATTCTAGTGTAAAAGTCAATAGTTCCCTTTTTTGTCATGGTAATGTTGTGGCATTTTCTATTCTTGGCTCACATGGGTGAGCTTATATCCTTACGATTTCATCTTGTCCAGCATTGTTGGCTTTGACTTTGTCTGTCGTTAAGCACTTTTATCATGTACCCTAAGTGCAGTGATCTGGCAGACGTATATGATAAATAGAAAACTGCACGAGTGTCTGATCCGAGTATCCAGATTGCACTCGATGATTTTCTACGCAGGGTGAGAGCTTTTCAAGCCGTAGAAAATCATCTCGTGCAATCTGGATACTCGGATCAGACACTCGTGCGGTTTTCTTATTGTACATGTACATGTAAGAAGCACTATCAATGGAAACACGTACCACTTTTTTCAGAAAAGAAAAGCCCAGCAAGGGAAAAGCAAGCAAGGCGAAGGGTAAGAAATTTTTATTAGATTCAAGTTGCCGTGTTGGAAATAACAGTGGTCATAAGATATATAGAAAATGTAGCACTTGTCTTCATGGCATCATTGCATCACATCATCAGGAGGATAGGATTTTTGATAGAAATTTGCAACCATAAGCTGATTTAGAAATTTAATTTGCGGTGCAAAAACAAACAGTTATGTGATATTTCCATTGAAATAATGGACTCCTCGGAGTGCATGATGCAATGAGATTACAAAGAAACATTTAGCCAAATGTTCAGTTGTTGAAAGGTTTAATGAGGAACTGACCCCTGTATCCTCATATCCAATCGGGGGGGGGGGGGCAATTTGGTCGCATGGCCATCAAAATGAAATGTAATTGACTTATTTTGCAGGAGACTTATTGCGCAGCTGAGAGAATAGACAACTACGACCCCAAAAACAACACGTATTACATAAAGTGGCAAGGATATGATGCGTCCCACAACTCATGGGTGAAAGCGGAAGACGTAACTTCTCCTCTCATCTCTTCTTACAAAGAAAAATTAGGTAAATCATGATTGAAAGGATTATGGCTGTGTGCTCTATGCAGTTGATGTTGTAGTGGTTGTGAGTCAGGCTGATGCAGCAGTTTCTTAGAGGTAGTGCCCAATTCGAACAACTGTAGCTTATCACATAATTATCGTTTATCAGAATTGTGGAGTCAAAAGGAAGGATTGACAATCAATTTATTGAAATTCCTTCAGATGATACATTAAAAGATGTCATAAAACTCACCTGTCCATTCAAAAGGCTTTTGTATTGCAATTACAGAACGGTTTCTATTCAATAAAAACACTTCGCTGGTGAGAAAATTGTTGGGAACTCTTCAAAGCAGTGGAAGTCTTTGGTTCAAAGGCATCTCAAACTAGTATGAGGTTGCAGCATGAATGCAGTGTAATTGAGATTTGCTTGTTTTCTTCGCCTTAATTCCATATATTTTGGTAGTGTACCCTTGGAAGAAAATGATATGATGTCGTGTGATACTAATATCTGCATAATAGTGGTTCTTTTAATTTCCTCTATTTTAGGTTCAGGAACGCACAAGAAGTGATGCACCTCATGTCTTAGCCCTTTCGATTGTTGAAAAAATTTATGTGAATTTGTGCAAATCCTCCCACCTGTGTTTTTTTGTTCAGTGGAATTCACGTATTTCGGTATTCCTTCTTCACCTCCACGCATTATTCATTCTGACATAAACTCACATGATCACTTTTGATGAAAGATTACATAATGGATAATATTGAATTTGCACAAATATAGTAACAATGTAAACTTATCATATCTTTCAAAGGTCTCATTAAAAGTAAATGTAAGTTACATGTACATGTACTGTGGAATTATTGTTTTTTCAGACAATCTGTGGCTGTTGTATACATGTATCATTTAATAAACGTGGCGTTTTTCATATTATTAGATACATATAGTCTTGCCTTTATCTTTGCTACCTCACAGCGACTTGACTACATGTATTATAAGGGACCATCTCAAAAGTATTTTGAAGCCTAAAAGACTACGGGTAAGTCATTTAGTCTTTTTGAGTGTGGTCACACCCAAGACTAAGTGACTTGAGTCATTTTTGCTTCAAAAAACATGTACCTGTGAGATGGTCCCTGAATGCATACCTTGAGACAATATCCAGACCGGCACTTGATACTGAGTTTCTCTTGAATTGGCATGAATAGAGAAGTCTGGCTACATGTGCTAGGATTGCAAATTACAGCGTACTTTACATGTACATTGGACTTGGAGCCTCCCTCGGTGGATACCTCTCTAATAAGGACACCGGTGCTGAATTGGTTTGGGTGGAATTCCACAACCAGGACGCCTTTCAATTGCGGACGATATTGGAGTGTCCTAACAGCAAGGTAACACTTTACTTTAGACAACGTCACGTCCAACAAGAATACACCTGCCACATACGGAAATACTGCCTTTGAAGACATCATTCAGAATGTTTGGGTTACTTAAGGATTTGTCACACCCACCCAGAATATACACAAGATGTCATTGAAAATGCTTAAAAAAATGTCACATCCCACCTGAATACGCCTGATCGTATGGAAATACCGTCTCTGAAGACGTCATCCAGAATCATGGTCGGTTTACTTTCGACACAATGTCACATCCAACCTGAATACGCCTGATCGTATGGAAATACCGTCACTGAAGACATTATCCAGAATCATGGTCGGTTTACTTTCGACACAATGTCACATCCAACCTGAATACGCCTGATCGTATGGAAATACCGTCTCTGAAGACGTCATCCAGAATGGTCGGTTTACTTTCGACACAATGTCACATCCAACCTGAATTCGCCTGATCGTATGGAAATACCGTCTCTGAAGACGTCATCCAGAATGGTCGGGTTACTTCCGACACAATGTCACATCCAACCTGAATACGCCTGATCGTATGGAAATACCGTCTCTGAAGACATTATCCAGAATGGTCGGTTTACTTTCGACACAATGTCACATCCAACCTGAATACGCCTGATCGTATGGAAATACCGTCTCTGAAGACATCATCCAGAATGGTCGGTTTACTTTCGACACAATGTCACATCCAACCTGAATACGCCTGATCGTATGGAAATACCGTCTCTGAAGACGTCATCCAGAATGGTCGGTTTACTTTCGACACAATGTCACATCCAACCTGAATACGCCTGATCGTATGGAAATACTGTCTCTGAAGACATTATCCAGAATCATGGTCGGTTTACTTTCGACACAATGTCACATCCAACCTGAATACGCCTGATCGTATGGAAATACCGTCTCTGAAGACGTCATCCAGAATGGTCGGTTTACTTTCGACACAATGTCACATCCAACCTGATTTCGCCTGATCGTATGGAAATACCGTCTCTGAAGACGTCATCCAGAATGGTCGGGTTACTTCCGACACAATGTCACATCCAACCTGAATACGCCTGATCGTATGGAAATACCGTCTCTGAAGACATTATCCAGAATGGTCGGTTTACTTTCGACACAATGTCACATCCAACCTGAATACGCCTGATCGTATGGAAATACCGTCTCTGAAGACATCATCCAGAATGGTCGGTTTACTTTCGACACAATGTCACATCCAACCTGAATACGCCTGATCGTATGGAAATACCGTCTCTGAAGACGTCATCCAGAATAGTCGGTTTACTTTCGACACAATGTCACATCCAACCTGAATACGCCTGATCATATGGAAATACCGTCTCTGAAGACGTCATCCAGAATGGTCGGTTTACTTTCGACACAATGTCACATCCAACCTGAATACGCCTGATCGTATGGAAATAATGACTCTGATGATATCATTCAGAAGAGTTGGGTTTACCTACATGTACGATATAATGTCACTTCTAACCAAAATACTGCAGCTGCATATGGTATGTAATTCAGAATGATGGTTTACTTGAGACAATGTCACATCCAACCAGAATACACCTACCGCATACTGAAGTACAGTCTTTGAAGATGTCATTCAGAGTAGTTTGATTTTTCTCAGTAATCCAACAGCCCGCTACATGTATACATGTACATGCAGGACAATACAATGGTCAGACACTTCAAAGCGTGGCCTTCAGGGGATGGCACAAGGACAAGGGCAACTTGAATACACAACCTTTCTCAGTCAAGATGAGGCAGATGCTACTTGACCATACACATCTTTGACACCTGTCTGCTCATTTCCGGCAAAAATTGATGTTTCTTTATACATGTAGGCAGCCTGATAGTATCAGCTGTGTTCACCCAAGGTGAGCAACAATGAAAACAAGTGCATGTATTTTGATGCAAGAATCATTTTATTGCTGCTGAAATTCACATTCAGCCAGTAATACAAATCTGCTTATACATAATTGGTGGATTCACAATATATCAGATTACACAAAAGGCATTTTCCAAGGTCCCTAGTGGTCCGGCAATAATTCTAAGTCGTTTTGGGAGTTGCAGGACATCAGCCTAGCCCCCTGCGGTCAGATAAAAAAATTAACCAGCAGCAGGTACCCCCCCCCCCCCTCATGGTTAAGTTCGTCCCGAGGGCCGGAACATCGCTGTATCGTCGAACAGTTGGCAGATTCCTGAGCGCCAGACGAGCAAAAAAAACTCTCACTGAACAGTTTTGCCTCAGTTGACACTTTTTGCCATATGACGTCATTTTAGGGTCGTCACAACACCTGATTTGTGGCGTAGTTTCCCAATAAACTGCATTGGAAGTTCGAACTTTCACCAGAAAAAGTCACCTTATTCACAAACATGCTTCTTGAGAACCTCTGCAAGGGCCTTAAGAGATGCCACAGAGTTCCGAAAACGTTAGCATTTCGTGGCATACTTTGTTAGCTTCGAGTGACATTTGGGGACACTATACCCTTTTAGACAAACTTAGACCAAATCAAGTCGAAAAATATCGGGATTTCTGAAATAAATCCGGCTTCAAAGGGTTAATTACACGTACTCAATGCCAATGTCATCACAATCCTCCTCCTCCTCAGAGCTAGATGCATCCTCCTCCGAATTTGATTCTTCACCACCAGGTTGCACCTCCCCTTCCTCAAAATCCACCACGATCTCTATGTCAGTGTCTATACATTCAAATACATCTGTTGCTTCTAGGAGAAGGTCTGTGTAGAATTCCTTTGATTCCAGCAGCAACATCACCAATCCATGGTTTTCTTAAATAGAAGGAGAGCTGGACATTAAAATTCTGAAGTCATCAACAAAGGTAATGCACATACATCTGCAAACCAATAGTTTATGTCTGTCCAGTTAGATTAATGAAAGGCATTCGGTTTGAATTAATTCAAAGCAGGGCGTAGTACATTTGTATTAGTAAACTGAACCTGAGCTGGGAAAGAACGAAGTTGCAATCAGATCCAGATCAGCATCCACAGCCCAGGTTAATTCAGAGGTAGTGCCACAGCAAGACAAGTACATGTATGCATCAACCACCACAAATGTTGGGTAAAAATAATTGCATGGCCACTACCTTGGTTTTTGATGGCCTCATTGTTCACGGTGTTGATTCTGTCTTCCAAGGTGTTGATTTTTTTCTTGAAGAAAAGAACAGTTGATACCATCTCTTGAATGAGCACAGGCAATTCCTCGATGTACCTGGTCATGTGTTCATGTATATCAACTATTTTCTTCTTCAAAGCAAATGTTTCTCCCTTGTTCCCTGAATTGAAGAAACAAATATTAGGACTACAGGCTAAAAGTTTCTTGCTCCATCCCTCCTACATGTACATACGAAACTCTGGTAAAAATACATGCTGGATATGTCAGAAATGTGACTATAAGATTGAGGCGCAACTTAACATTTTACTTGCAACCAATGCTACATTGCAACCAAATTGTGTTAAATGTACAAGGTAGAATGTACTTTACATCACTTGAAGACCAATGTACCAGTAAGTCTAGAGCAAAATGCCGACCCAGGCTTTAAACCTCAAATTGCTTGATAAACAACAGCTGGATCAATTTCTCTGAACAATCGAAAATGACTGCAGGACATTACCACTTGGAGTTATTTGTGTCCTGGACTTTGTGTTACATGTACTAAGTGAAGTTTGTGGGTAAATGAATATGAAGTGAATGCCAACCTGCAGGATTATGCCAAGGCAACAAATAGTCCTCTTGCGTGACTTCGTCCACAGAAACATGACAGTAGACTAACACAATGCTGAAGTTGCTTTCTCTCCTTTTCAAGACACTTTCGTAGAGAAGCCCGACTCTTTGAAGCATCTGAAATGAAAATGATAAACTTTTAAACTGATTGATATAGCAGTGAACTCGACATGCATCGTAACTGCACAAACTGCTAATTTGAAGAAAGCCCCTTTAATACTGTCGTGTTAATTGCTCTCTTTCAAATCATGTTATGTTATTTAAACCAATGAACTTTATAAGAATCTGAAAAGAATGAAAGTGTGTATATAATTAAATTGAAAAACTCCCGAAGATAGGGCGAAGATAGGGAAGAAGGCTGGAAAACCTGGTCAACAAACTGGGTTGACCATGGCACAAGGGAAAACCGTGGTGTTCTTGCAGCTTCTATCTTCAGCTCCAGACTCTGAATCACATTCTAGAGAACAAATTGTGTTTTGATTAAATAGCTGTGTTCCTTCAGTTATTTTTAGTGCCTGTTACATGTATACTTTGAAAACAAATTTATCTCCTACAAATATGTCATACCTGATAACAGCTGACGACGCACATGAGACACAAACTGCACATGATGAACTACCGGGTATGTTTTCCCATTTTCCTAAGTATTGACCTCAATACTGGCTCCTGCACCTCCTCCCAACTCTCCTCTTGTCTTTGCTTCCGGTCAGCATGCGCAACAAAATACCTTTTCTTCCATTCAGATTCAGTGCCTGGCACTTCAGTACTATTGGAAGCCCGAATCCCATTCAGAAGCTCCATAAGTTCAGCTCTCACTGTAAATTAAAAGTGCATTGATAAATACTACCGGGAAAGAAAAAAAAAGTTCATAAGTGTTGATTCGAAAATACCATTATTTGCCTTAATCAGCAGCCAGTGTTGCCCAATTAACCTTTAAAAAAGAATAAATCATTTGCAAACTATAACCTGACTTGTGATCAACACAAAATTCAAAAGGGGATGTTCGGCTAAGGGACCTGATTACCAAAATTTTTTTAGGGTATTTATAGTAGGAATTAAAAGATGAAATTTGCATGGATGGTACAAAAGACCGAACTCTAGATGATGAAAAAAGAAAATCTCGGCATATCTGTAATTAAGGATGGAAAACAATGAGGTTTCTAAAAAGTGGCAAAAAAGGTAGAAAACAGTAAGAAATTAAAAATATTAATATGAATATCTTTAGAATTCATTATAATCTGTACCCTGACAAAAAATTATTTTGATCCGAGATTGCCTTCATGCAGAAAATCGAGAAAAATCAAGAAAAAACGTCATATTGCTGGGTGTGTGTATTGCATGGAATAGCCATATTGAACTTAACTAACAATAGAAAACCACAACACCGTGAGGCATTATTTGCCAGACATGAATCTATTTCAATAAGCTTTATAAATGCTGTAATTGAGTAGTTCAATTGTTAAGTGACTGTCAACTTTACCAACTGGAAGAAGTTAACCCATTCTGTCCCAGCAAGATAATAATATTAGACATTTGTTAAAATCATTTGATTTTTACGATCTACATGTAATTTGTAATTGAAGTACAGAGAAATTCCTTAATAAATGGTGATATTTTGATCCTGCTCCCAATCTTTATCTTCTTTGTAATGAAATAACATACTATAATATAACATGTTAATCTCACCTTTCTTTGCCCCAACAATGAATAATTGGGCATTTTAAACCCATTCTAACCATGAGTATGTTTTTGTGTTAAAAGAATGCCTTTTTTTGTCCCATATACAAGGGGTCATAAATATGATGGCCTTGGCCGCTGTGGAAATATTTCACGACAAACTCTTTCCCGCTGGCCGCTCGATGACTCAAGTGAACAATACATATTACGATTGTCCTTCAACTCTTTTTCTTCTCCGGTAATCTCGTCAACTTGTTGATACCAGCAATCGCCATTTCACGACTAACTCGTTCATGACACAGGTGAACAATACATATTACGATTGTCCTTCAACTCTTTCCCTTCTCGGGTAATCTCGTCAACTGGTTGATACCGGCGTTTGCCATTTCATGACATCCATGCTTTAACTGTTTCTCTTCACGGGGAAGTCACTTCATCTCTGAGCATTTACGTATTTACAAAATGTTAGCCTATTGTCCTGAGACCAGAGTTGTTCTAGGCTAAATTGTTTGAAACATTTCAAAGTATGTACAAATTTAAGCTTGGTTCTAATGCTGCCTATTCTAGCGAAAGAATATCGCATTTATTGTAAGTAGATTGCCCTGGGTCTCCCAGGGTGAAACTTTAACTGGCCGCTGGCTATCATCTAGCTTCCACCAATCCTGTCTCGTGTCTTTTAGGAAACATAACCAGTGACCGATGTCACAGGACTTTCCTGAATGGCATAGCACTGCCATTGCTGTTTGGTTAGTGAAAACTTCTGAAGTTGGAGCAGAGATACTAGTAGTACACTTTGTGTTGGATAACAGATCGAGGCGTCTGTTTAGTTCTATAATTGACACCTGTCCTTGCCTGCATACTTGTAATCCGATGCCACTTTGAGCGCATAATCTATTTCTAACTGGTGTCTCACATATCAGTGGAACTGGTGCTGCCTCTTCAAAATAATGTTCATACATATGTTGCAGCGAAGCACGATTTCCTTGTGGAACATTAAGTCGGATGCTGAAATTATCTGCACCGACCATTTTCTGTGACACATGCCCGGAAGGACACACCAGTTCTGCAGGCCAAGAGGTGAGGAAACCCTCGTTTATGTGCAGTTTCTGCAGAAGTTCCATTAGAAATTCTCCGGCGTCATTATACAGTGGGATTCTGAATCCTGCTCCTTGCATTGTTGCATTGACTGCACGGATTAGAGGAATGAGCGAGAACTCCTCACCCCCAATTCTCTGGCAGGTGTTCATAAAAATATTATCAAGTGCACTTGTTCCTCGAATGTTGTCATGTAAGCCCACATGCTTTAAACATTGACTAACAGCAATGCTGTAGCATATGTTACCGTCATTTGTTAGGCCAAGAAATCCAGAAGTAGATGCAGCTGAGGAAGTACCAGGTGACACTGTTGGTATCCTGGTTGTGATTGGTGGTGATTGGGTCTGTGCACTGCAAGATCGACTGGCTGAGGAAGTACCAGGTGACACTGTTGGTATCCTGGTTGTGATTGGTGGTGATTGGGTCTGTGCACTGCAAGATCGACTGTCTGCTACTGAAGTGCTCGCCCCAAGTTGCACTGTGGACTGATGTTGACTATTTGCAGAATTTACGCTCACTTGTCTACAAATCTGTGGCCCAGCATAACTTGGCTGTAGTGAGAGAGGCAACTTCGGATCACTCATGTGACATAGTCTGATCACTGGCCTGTGTGGTAGATTTCCACATATTATGATCAGTAAGGCTAGTACATGGGCGTCAGATACAAGGATGCGTGATCCTAGATCGCTTCCAGCTGCCGAGCTGCAATTCCAGCCCACAAGTTTCATTAGAGGTCCTGTGAAACCCAGGTAATTGTTTGGAACATCAGCGAAGACCAACAGTGGGCGTTTGAGATTTGTAGTGTTACGGTTTGATCGATTTGCTGATGGCATCTTTGCTGTAATGATTTTAATTCCACCAGAGACTGGCCATTGGAAATAGCGCTGTTCATCCCATCCCTGGGGTTCATTTGCCAGTGTTCTGTAGTAAACAACAGTTGTAGAAGGAGGCTCGCGCATTGCATCCCAGAGGTCACTGATGTCTTCAAAACTGTCAAGAATCGGAGGGATGTCTAGCTCCAGCTGCCGCAGGTGTGTGATATAGGACAGAGCTCTTTTGAACAGGAATGGACCCAATGGCAATTCATAAAAGCTATCCCGTTCCTGCGCATCGACTGTGGGGAGATTCAGCTGATTTCTGAGAGTCCCAGTTCCACTCATTGTTATCGTACTCCAGCCGCTGGAAGCAGCATTTGACCTCGGAATGTCAGTGATATTTACTGGCCACTGAATGTCAAGATCGTGCAAGAAACTTGTTTGATTCAGCCGAAGTTTCACCAATTGCGCTAGTCGTATCTGTTCCTGGTTGCTGACGAATTTCAAGCTGAATTTCCTATGGAATTGGTTGTACACGTTCACACTGGCTAGCCATATTAAAGACAAGCGAGGGCTGTTCGCATAAGCCAAGGGAATGTGATACTTCTGGCAAAATGATTCTCCAAGGGGTAGCAGAAACTGATATGGCACTGTGGTAAAGATCTTCTCCTGCCTCATGGCCCCATGAAATTGCTCAACACCTGCACGCAGCTTTCCAACAATGGCTCGACTATTCTTTGTCAGAATGGGATCCCCAGGACAGTCCACGAATTGAATGTTATTATTTCGTACTTGCAGGATTTGTTCATCTCCATCACTGGGCCATATTACAAAGCATCCATTTGTCTTACACCACTCTTGGAAGTTCTGAATGTTGTTCAGGTTGACATTATGAGGAACGAAGATGTACCCTTTATCTACAGCAAGGACAACAAAGTAACGATCTGTGCCTTTCAAGAGGGACGTCATCCCATGATCCCCTGTATTCTGGTGTGACTCACGGGCAATTTCGAGGCCTGCCAATTGGCTGTCACCACATCTTGGAGTTGCTGCTGCAGCTATTGGCGTTGTCAACAAAACATGCCCTGTTGTGCTGACTAATGAGGTAAATGTGACACAATGACCACCCTTCTTTGGGTAATAAGAAGCTTTCTGATTATCGTAATCCATGGAATTTGGCACCCGCACCTTCTTGGAATCAAGGGAAATTCCTACTGGGCTACGGTGTCGTCCTGTTGGGTCATCCATATACGATAGCAACTCCCTGTGGTATGGCGACTCTGCTTGTTGAACACTTTGAAAAAACTTATCTTTTTCGGTTGTTGTGGTTGATGGAGACCAGAAGAGATTTGGTATATGACTATTTTGGAAAAGATGATAGGTCAATTGTGACCAGAAGATGTCGTGCGCAGTTGATGCAGCGACTTGGAAGGTGGCCGAAATGTCAATGAAGTCAACGTTTGACCTCATTCTATACCTATACAGCAACACACGTGCAGAAATATCTAATCCCGAGTCTCTGTGAACGGTATCTCTCTGTAGCCATACAAGATTCCAGAAATCTCTGACCCTTAGTCCTGAACAGTTCTGAAGTTGGCCTTCCTGCAACATCCATGGATGACGGAAACAGTTTTTACTTTCCCGTCTTTCTTTTGGCCACTGATGCCTCTCATACACTTCATCATAATGACTATCAGTTTGTTTATATGTATATCCACTCTGTCCATTTTGTCCTGCACTGCTCTGAACATTCGATTCAGAACACCCCTGAATATCATCTTCTTCATCTGAAAAATCCAGATAACCGTATTCCTCATCGCTTGAGTCTCCATGTGAACTTGTACTATCCTCAGCTGAAATATCCTGGCTATGCTGTGATGCTCCAAGATGTCCGGGTTGTGAGTGTGGCTGTATCTTGTTTAAAATAGAAAGAAGCATACTACAGGGTGGGTAAATAAAAGGTTAATACATCCAGGATAATTATTTTTGGCTAAATAATTGTATAATGAGTTATTGTCTTCAAACAATATCAGTTCGGCAAAAGTGAATATTCAACAGCGCTGTCAAATATGACAACCCTTGGTCTCATAGTAATGGAAATGCTATAGACAGGGTTGTCATATTCAACAACTCTAGGGGTAAATATTTCCAATCATTATTGGGGGGACGTGTGAAGGATTAGTGATTTCTCTTTCTGTTCATGGTAGACAGTGCTGAATTTACTAAAAATCTGCCCTGGGACATTTGCTCTTTCCCTTGCATTCCCGCCAAAATCAGATGTTTACCCTCCTTCAATACAAGAAATTGGCCAAGAAATCGACCTTATTTCCAAACGCAGTGAAAGGTTCAAATGTCACAGGGCAGATTTTTAGTAAAAATGGCCAATTAACGCTATTTGACCTCTGTGACCTTGTAAAGTAGGTCAAATGAAATAGAAATGGTATTTCTCATTCAAATTGCAAATCACTTCGTCTATATCCAAAAGCCAAAAGTACATTTTTCACAAAGCGCCACCTATCCGGCTGAGCATGTCAAAAATGACTGAAACCGCCAAAAGGCACAATGCAACATCATCCCAGGTGGTGAGAACCATGATGACGCGAACCTGGTCCTATAGGCTATGGGTTTAAGTATCTACCCAGTAAACATCACACAATGTCGGAGTGAAGACTAGGATGAGTATTTGTAATAGATCATGCAGTAAAACTGCTGTGGCAAAGTAACCTAGTTTTCGCAAAACCTGCATACTCACCGAGCTTTGCACAATTGTTACCATATTTCCACTAATACTAGACGAATATTGACATCCTCCTGGTGGTAGAGTCCATGGCGGACATATAGTATAATCAGTATTAGAGGAAATGTCATGAATTTTCAGGTATGCATTATAAGTTATGGTGCCATTGTTTTTGAGAATTGTGTGCAACTCCTGATGGGGATTGATAGCTGCTAGCTCCTTTAGCTTCAGATAAGCTGTTGCATTTATTCTGCCGGGTATAAACACAAATGGCCACACTCCTGGTACGGCAAGTTTGCCGGCCTGACAAATAATAAGTCGCTCACAAATTGAATTGGCTCCCAAAGCATCCTTAACACTATTTACGTTGCTTGGTCTTTCAAGAGTTTGAAAGGTAGCTGCATCCACTGCACTCACTCTAAATGGACACGAATGTGTCAACAAATGACTCCATCGGGTGAATACATGGGTACAGTGTTCACATTGGTTTTCAGGCATCTTTGAAGAACAACTGTGCACTACTGAAATACACAGGTAAAATTCCCCAACACTATTACAAGGACTATTACATAACAAGAAATGAACCCACTGCCTAAAAACGGCATTTAGTCATGGACAGCCAATGTCATTAGAGTGGAAAACAACTATAGAAATTGCTTATGAACCATGACCAACACAAAAGGGGTGGGTGGGGGGAGGTATTGTGATGACATCATGATCAAGTTGAGGGATTTATATAATTTGGTTTTGCCACTGGGCATCATGTTCAGAGTATGGCTTGATGATGTAATTACTTTGATCTTGTCACACACATAAAAATCACATTGTAGATGGCCTATTCTATACTCAATAATAAGACAATACCACTAAAAAAGCAAGAACACCAACATAAAAAAGAACCAAATATTGAGTACTGATAACTGATGTACATTTTGACATGTTTAAAAAAAACACAAGTTAATAATATAAGTACCAATTGCCTGCACATAAAGTCGATATGAATGGGAAACACCCTTGCCAATCCAATTCTTGCACAAACGCTATATGCATGTAGTTTTTCTTCGCTGAACATACAGTATATACTCAAATTGGGGTGAATAAATTCTGACCAGCGCTGGAGACACACATGAGCAAAAAGGGTTAACCGCCTGGTCATCAAGAGGTTATGGAATGCATGCATACAGAGCCAAATCAATCTTCAACCAAACTAGTCAATTAATGAAACAGACACAGGGCCACAGGACTGTGTTATCAAAGTTATTACTGGTTCATTTATTCTTTTGTGCTGGTCATTTTAAATGGCTATTCCATGCAATACACACACCCAGCAATATGACGTTTTTTCTTGATTTTTCTCGATTTTCTGCATGAAGGCAATCTCGGATCAAAATAATTTTTTGTCAGGGTACAGATTATAATGAATTCTAAAGATATTCATATTAATATTTTTAATTTCTTACTGTTTTCTACCTTTTTTGCCACTTTTTAGAAACCTCATTGTTTTCCATCCTTAATTACAGATATGCCGAGATTTTCTTTTTTCATCATCTAGAGTTCGGTCTTTTGTACCATCCATGCAAATTTCATCTTTTAATTCCTACTATAAATACCCTAAAAAAATTTTGGTAATCAGGTCCCTTAGCCGAACATCCCCTTTAGATGAATCAGTTCACGTCGTTTGACCTCTGCAGCCGTAAAAAGTATGGTAGGTCAAATCGGAAACTTACTCCTTATAAAATACACAACTTAATTTGTGTCTTGGAATAGAGCCAACTAGCTGATGAATAAAAAGACCTTAAAAAGACAAATCACAAACCTTGCTGGAACACTTGAAAATCGAAAGGTGCATTGATTTCTACTTCATGATTACTTGGTTGCAATTCCTCAGGAAAGTCCTTTAGTTTCTCTGGAAAAACAAGCAATTTTGAAATTACGGCCAAATGCAGATTACGCCAGAAAAGATGCAATTTCTTCCATGGAATTTCTTACATAAAAAGGGTGGAAAAGACTAATTTTTCTGGTTTGATTTTAAAGATTGGTGAGAAATTTTAAAGAGGTATAGCAGTGATAGGGTTGGATTTGTAGGCATAAACCATTTGTCCAGAACATGAAATTATCAGTTAATTGCACTAATGTAAGCCTAGTCTAGCAGCAATATTTTTCCATGTATAAAGCCTAATTGAATATTGATGGCTCAGACGAGGTGAAGGCATTTGTCAACCAAAAACAATCTACCTGTCGTTGAGGTTTTCTTCCCTTTTCTTTCTCTTCTGGGAACTGATGGACCATCTATAGCACCATTGATGTCCCTGGATGGAGCCTTCACATATGGCTAAGTTCTTTTTAGGATAGGTTTTCCTCTTTCTCCTGCGATAGGAGGCAGCCAACTCTTTGATTCGTGCATAATGCCCTGCATTCTCACCAGAAGGATTGTCATCATTACCATTGGATGATGCTGAAAAACAAACACATAAAGTGACAAATACTAATAGTCAAAACTATGACTTAGCCTAGACAAAATACAGCCTCCATGCAGGCTACACTCGATCTATGATTTTAACGAACACGAGGCTTTAGAAGGCCTTAAGACAACTTCAGACAATGCCAATAGTTAAAGGGGAGGCGCCTGATTGGCCACATCCTTGCCAATGAACCTACATGTGGTGGCAAAACAGGAAGACACAAGGTTGGCCTCGGGATGAGCAGAGCCTAATCAACGATAGCCCATTTGAATACTCTCGATGTTCTACGCTCCAATCCGCCATTGAGTCGAGTATCTGCGCCAATCAAGGTAGGGAATTCCTGCGCAACGAGTTTAAGCTTACTACTATGCAGATACGGTCTATCGCAGTGCTATTTTTAGGAATGTCTAACGTCAGGGCTGTAGCCGGGGGGGGGGGGATCAGGGGGGTTCGAACCAACCCCAGCTTGAGAAAAGGATCCGCTGAGGGCAGTCAAAAATACTTTTCTACTGAGTTTTGTAACACCATGATTCTATCCAAATGGGCCATTGTACGATAGAGTGACAGGCCTTTCAATTACGTGGAGACCTCTACACCCTGTATTTTTTTATCCTATTTTGGGGGACATGTTTTTTTGCTTTTTGGCTTAATTTGGAGACATTTCATCACGCCAATTTGCCTGAACAGCGATGTCATAAATCAAAGTTAGTGACTGATATCACCACATACACCAGAAAAATCATAATTTTAGGGGAAAACTTTAAAATGAGGCCATTTGGATGAGATTTGGTTATGTTAGGGGTCAAAAAACGCTTCGGGGGGTCATATTTGAAAAAAAAAGAAAAAAACCCACCTAATTTGGGGACATCCTGTACGGTAACGGTGTAGGAATCATGTAATTGAGAGGCCTGAGTGACCTTATACAGTCCTTCGTAACTGGGAGTGCTGACCTGCCAGATTTCGGTCTCATGTTCACGGGCTTAGCACTAGGCCTACCATTACATCAATGTGATATGTCAATGATTGATGACAAATAATGATGAAGATGTCCACGCATCGAGCATTTACATACATTTACGGCAGCAGCATGGGGATGCATCTCATTTATCAATACAGGTGGTAGGCCTAGCTTGGCACGTGCCCTGCTGGGCCTGGGCCGGGGCTGGGCGACGGCCATGCTTTTTTCTCAGATCGATTTAGGACAATTAGGTGACAAAAAACAACACCTTTGGCGACCATCTGGCTATACTTACCACCAAATTCCATGGTCATGATATTTGATGCGGTCCTAACTATGACATGGTCTACGTTTCATCATGGAGGTATATTAATACCTCCATGGTTTCATAGCCTCCCGGTACTTCAAACCGTAAATAGCAATGGAATTGAGCAAAACTGAAATACTACAACACCATCCGATAAATCGAATGTCGCACGTTCTGTATCCCGCGAGATCTCGAAACTACTGCGCACAGGCGCGAGAAATTATATAATAGCTCAATTGCCCCCTACCCCTTCAATTCAGCTCAGGCCCCTTGACTGACTACCTCCATCCCCCCCCAAATGTAAAATGATATCGTTTTTAGATTTGCTGTCGGTGTAGTTGGGGTTTGTTTGTCAGTCAAGGGGGCAACCGAAGGGGGGGGGGGGGGGTCTCTAAGTTTCACGTGCCTGTGCTGCTATTTTAGTAGCGGCAGAGGCAGTGGCTAAAAAAGTAGCACGAGAAACGAGGATGAGCTGATATAGTTCCCCAGTAAAATGGGTTGCCGCAAATATTGACAACTTTAAAACTGTCGAAAACTTGCGTAAAGATTAATCAGAATAATTGAAGAGTCATGAAACTATATGATTACTACAAACCTAATGCAAATCTAAAACATTTATAGGGGCTGGTTTTGCGAATAGATGGATACCTTTGTTTACAAAATGACGTCACTCTGACGTCACGCATACCTTAAAAGATACTTCGTTGCTATAGTTCATCATTATCCCACTGTAGCGCAATGTCTGTTTAGTTCCACCCCTAGCTGAAAGGTGGGGCAGCCTGATTTGGATCGTGGGATATGTACGTTATAAGCCACTAATACCAATCGTAGATATACCACTATTGTTTGCGGAGAATGCACTGAATAATATTAATCAAGGCTAAGAACAATGACGAATAGCCTGATAAGGCACGTTCGGTAGACTTCAAACGAATTGAGTTAACCCTACGAACACCGTGAAGCCTACCTTTTAAGGGCTTCACGGTACATGCCCCCCTCAAAAAAGACCAGTCTGTCCCCAGACTGAGTAAGCTTTGCCCGATAATGAAAATATGGTGAGTGGCAGATCGCCAGTGACCCCAATGACAAACGGTGTTACAGTGTGACCCGTAGTAAATAAAAAGAGATAAGGTTCATTGATAATCAGTTGTGATAAAAACCCGAACGACCTTTCAACGCCGCACACGCCTCGCCATGTTCTTTCACCATTTTGTTCCCAGCAATTATATATGGTAAGTGCAATTTTCTGATTCTCTATGTACTGCATCCTTGTTAAAATTAATCACTTATACCGAAAATGTTGCGTTCACCCCTGATAAATTCATAATATATATACATGTAAGTGACAACTCACGAGAAAGGAAACAAACAAATCTCGGCTCACATTCGGCCTGTGCAAGACACTGAAACGTTGAAAAAAAACAAAACATTATTGGTTGAACTCGATGTTACTTGCCCGTACCCAGGCCTATCACTTTCAGGTAACCGTCCTTCAACCACACCATTATTATTAAAATATGCTTATCATTTCTATCCTTTTCACCGTAACGAAGCGGACCCTTAACACATGACAGCGTAACCTCACCAACACTGGGTAAAGTAACCCAAAGTACTCAATCAACTGGAGTTTGACAAGAAAAACTACCAAAAAACCAAAAAAAATTAGAAAATTGTTATTTTTAAAACGAAGATGACGCCCAGCCCGTGAACACCCTTGTTTACCACTATTACCATTATTACGATATTTCCCAAAAACAATTACGACGCGACGAACCCGTTTGGCAGAAAAATTGTGCGGGCAAACCAACAGTTCCAGTGCCAGCGAGCAAGTTTGCGATCGTGACCCTTGGTTGTGCATGCGGATTGTCGTCCAAAAAGTTTCATATACCCGCACAGGTTTCTACGTGTGATGCAGCCAGCCAGGGTAAGATGGTCTATGAACATCCCATAAATTTGCCCTTGCTTTATCATGCATATCCACTTGAGGATGTTATGAAATATGCCGTAAACTCGGTGCCCTTGAAAACTCCACCTTCCATCGAGATACCGCCCATTAACCTGAACGAGATGAATTGGACAAATATTGCCGCCAGAGATCAACAGTTTCAGGCTTCTTTAAAAGCCACCCTGGACAGTGGTACCGAACGGGCCAGCACATTTGCTACTAAGGCAGATTTCCTGGCCAGTCAGTCTCATGCAACGGTAGGCGGGGGTAGTGTGCTACCAGGGTTTGGTATCTCGTTTCAGGTAGTTAACTCGGTTTTAGCGGTATATGCCGCCGTAGTGGCTACCTACCTTCTGTGTAAAACGTGTGGTGTGCGGGCGCCAGCTATTTTCACGGTTGCTACCTTTGCCCAGGTACCGACGGCTGATGCCCAGGTCCAATAAATGCTACTTTCTGGAGTTTACAAGCGGGGTCTGAAGAAACCCAAGTTCAAGCTCTTAACCAATTTCACCTCGATTCTGAAAATATAGGAAATTTTACTCAACAGGTTGAACAGGCCATTGGGGCAGTAAACATTGAGATAAAACTTTTGTCGTCTCTCGTGGCGATAACAGGTGTAATCTTACTAATCCTTTTTCTTAAATATGCAGAAGTGCTTATCTCTCATTTGTTGGGCATAAGTCCAAACTGTTTGGTGATCGAATTTAGTTCCGGTCACATGTCAAAGTTCCTAGAAGTGCCTCAGACTTCCCGGTTGACGAATAAGACAATTTCTTCAATTAAAGATGTTGGGATTACCGTGCATCCAACGTGCCTCTCTTTGAAACTAGCGTTGGACTGGGAATGTTCTAGTGAATGTAGGTTGCCCACCGATATGGAGCTTGGCGTTTTCCAGTGGAAAATACGACACATAATACGGAGCACGTGCCAAGTTGTACTACCGCGTTAACTCCAAATTCCTAGTTATGTTCTGCGAGAAAAATGACCTCTTGGGTCCAACCAGTTTTGTAAATGCCATCTTAATGGATAGGGCAACCAGCATGTCCAATCTTAGGCAACCTGAACCAAAAATACATGACAGAGGGGTCGGCCCCACGGCTCCGTTGTACCCATCTCTTCCTCACTCTGACTGATAAAACAAATATGGGTGCCGACAAGCTTCATTTCGTCAGGGGGCTTCGTTTATCGTTAAATAAGACCAAGTGTATAACAGCTTTTCTTTTCTTCCTCAGATGGCGACTAATGGCCCCACGACGGCAAGAGGACCACGGGTGAGCCTACCCGAGCTAACGAAAAAGCAGCTAGAAACTCTTTGCCGCGCTTCCGGCTAAGCGCGGTCTATCGTTTTAGGGGTTTGCAGGGCCAGTCCGTGGGGGACCTAACCCATCACGATTGGCCGGCGGTGGTGTCCGGTGTCGTTTTTATACAACTGTTGAAGTATTTGCTTCATCTTCCCACAGACTTTGGCCGCTATCCTCTATATGACTATTTTGAGGCGGCGTTCATATTAGACAGCCCCTCATTACAGCAAACTGTCTTCCGACAATATATAGAGGGTAGCATCAACGTTTGTTACCGCAGGGTTTCGGAGTGGCCGTACACCCAACTCCAATGTCAACATTTTGACATGATTCGGCAAGCCGTGCAGCAGCATCTGACCTTACAAACGGCGGCGTCCATTTTGACCCGTCTACTAAATTTGTTCGGAGTTCACAACTCGTTTACACCAGCTATTGTAAAATACATTTCAGAAAAAGGGGGGATGTCTCGCTCTCATATTTTTGGGTTAGTAGATCGTTCGGGAGTGGGTAAAGGCCCTTTCGTGGCAACTTCTCTAAACAAAGAGCTTCGCCGGCGTACTAGACACCGAGCTCATCTATTTCAAAACTTTTTATATGGAAAGACCTGCGCACGGTGCGACAAGTCATATACGGAGTTGGAGTCGTTTTACCATCCTCAGCCCTCGGTATATCTTTTGCCATGTTGCCATCACGTAATGCATGTCAGATGCGTGATCGTATTAGTTTGGCACATGTTTAACACTGTCACAAAGCTATTGTGTCCGGCCTGTGGTACCCATTTCGGTTATAGAAGGCATGGTCCTCTCGCTGTGATAGCGGGGAGGTCGGACCCCCAGGTCCTTGCAAAGCGCGAGGAAATTAAAAAAAATTGTCCCGCCCCACCTAGGGCATTTAGCAAACATTTAAATTATCGACCATACACGTGGCTTGCCAGCTTGCTAGATCACTTTACTCCCACAGAGGAGGAGGAAATGCCTCCTCTGGTCGACATCGATGATGTCGACTTTTAGAGCAGTACGCTCTGTCCATTCACCATATTCCTAGGATACGTTTAGCGTCACACCATATATCATATATATATTATACATACTGGGCATCGAGCGGTAAATAAGGACAAGTGGCGAAGCATAAGATTGGGAAACAGCTGGACTGTTTTTCCTGAGTGAAAGCTTCAGCCTCGGTCCAAAGCAAAATGAGGCCACAGTTATGCATTGACCAGGGTATCAAATTTTAAAGGCAAATATGGGGAACAGCTCCTGGTGACTAGCGACGGCTGGTCATTTGGTCGCTGAGGAACCAAAGCCTGTTATATTATCATCACTGTGTGATGGCTACGTGGTGAGATGGAAGAGTGATAGTTATTTTGGTCTGGATTAACATAGCAAGCGGGTTCGCCGCGTCGTAATTGTTTTTGGGAAATATCGTAATAATGGTAACAGTGGTAAACAAGGGTGTTCACGGGCTGGGCGTCATCTTCGTTTTAAAAATAACAATTTTCTAATTTTTTTTGCTGTCAAACCTACACCAAAAATGTAACCAAGATTTCAACCCGTTTTAAAGTAAATATTTTTGGACACCACGGCACCGTTTCTCTTACTTGGTCATTCCTGGCTCACCGGTCGGTCCTTTTCGTCTTTCTCTCAACCAAATGCTCCTTCCGAATCTGAAAGCGGGGAGCGTCCAATATCCAGGGTTCATCTTGGTCACGGCGAGGAGGATCCATCTTCAACATTCAGTCGCTGCTGCAACGAATTACTCGTTATAAGTCTTATACACTACGTTGGGAAGCTGTTATACTCTACATGTACGTTGGAAAGCTCTTGTCTGTTACGGATGCATTGTCATACGGGTACGTGCGGATTGTCAAACGGAATATGACGACTACGGCGGGTTTGGATTACCGAACATTCTTCGGAAATAGACACTGTACTTTGATTATATAAACATTTATATTGCCTGTGATGGAAGCCAATGATTGTCAGGACCAAAGTCATCTTTTCCGACTTGCGGAGGATGCATCTCAGATTATTTTGTTTGGACCAAAGTCATCCTTTTCCGACTTGCGGAGGGTGCATGCAAAATTATGGTTTCTGATCCCTGTAAGGTGTATAGTAGTTAGATCTTAATGAAACTGAAGGTAATTATAATTGTTTTGGGTTTTTTCAGCATAGATTGTCGCGGATTAAGCATGCCGGAGGTTCTTGTTTTGTTTGTGCATTACAAGACACTGATGACGGTGACCGTGTTGATAAATATTTTTTTTGAATGATATCTTTCGAGAGTAACGTAGGACTTTTGATAGTACTATATGTTTGGTGGTTTGCCAGTTTAATCGAATTTGTAAATATAACACACTATTGTGTCATACTGATAACCATATAGGGTCATATAAAGCCATCTTGCGTAAGGTTCACTAAATTTGTGACCTTCTAGGTCAGATTAACTCGGAGCCTTGATACTTGTAGGCTATGCATTAAGTTTGAGGTTATCTTTAGTATATGCTATATGCCTTGATATATCGTATTCAAATCTTTATGGTAACAACTCTCGGGACAGATATACATGTGGTTTATTTCGCAAGCCAAGGGGCGTAAGGATATTCGGGGCAATTGCATGTCTCGTGTTGATTAAGTGGTCAATGAAGTGGTTTGTTGTTAATTTGCGTGGAGGCACGGCATTATCGTTTATTATTGATTGTCGCTTACGTTGCCTCCTAATGGTTGAAGCAAAGACAACTAATATCTTTTATAGGCCTTGGTCGTTGATAATTTTTTTTCATATGTCGCTACTCAGGGTGCATCCTTGCTTTCAGCACAGGCTGGTGAATCATTGTGTCACCATTACTTTTATTTAATTGGATTGTTGTGGCCATTGGGGTCAAGCGAGTACCTATTAGCAGGATGGTTTTTTGGGTGTAGAGGAAGAAACCAGCTAGGGAATGTATGCTGGAAGCTACAGGAGGAGGTAGGGCGGTTGTTCCACCTGACCGTTTCCTGATATCTACGCACTGGTTTCTTGGCTATTCATGGGGATAGCCAAGGCAAGAATTGTGTCTGTTTCGTCCTTAACACCTGATTCGGGGCCTCATCGGAGTTTGTTTTTTTTATCTATATATAGTTGTAAAATCAGTGGTTTGCCTTTAAGAGTGTTCATAGCATGGGCTACGCGCTCTTGTAGCGATATCCTCTAGGAGTATGAAAGCAAAGTTCTAGAAGGCAGACTCTAGAGGATATTTTTACTCTCGTTCAAGGGAACGGAGAAGGTTTCAGGCAAGAAGTAACCGGACCATTAGTGCAGATTGCGTGATTGCACTGGCTTAGTTATGACACAGCTGAGTCATGGTCCTGGATATTCCATACAATGGGCAAACCGAAGAATATTTACGGCGTTTTATATTTTTCATAGACCGGTTTGTCTAGGGTAATGGACCTGATTCGGGTTAGACTTGGGGTAAAAAGAATTATGGAATAGTAGCACAATATTTATTAGTTTTTTTTTGGTTTTTTGGTAGTTTTTCTTGTCAAACTCCAGTTGATTGAGTACTTTGGGTTACTTTACCCAGTGTTGGTGAGGTTACGCTGTCATGTGTTAAGGGTCCGCTTCGTTACGGTGAAAAGGATAGAAATGATAAGCATATTTTAATAATAATGGTGTGGTTGAAGGACGGTTACCTGAAAGTGATAGGCCTGGGTACGGGCAAGTAACATCGAGTTCAACCAATAATGTTTTGTTTTTTTTCAACGTTTCAGTGTCTTGCACAGGCCGAATGTGAGCCGAGATTTGTTTGTTTCCTTTCTCGTGAGTTGTCACTTACATGTATATATATTATGAATTTATCAGGGGTGAACGCAACATACGCTCTGCTACCATGTTCCCAGCGTCCCTGAGGTTAACGAACATCCCTCAAGAGACCTGGTGCCGTAGACCGATGCTGAACTTGCAGACATACTAACTTAGCAGAGAATGAACTCGGAAGTCAGGAGTAATCATATAATAGTTTATTTGTACTTACTCTTGATTTATGAGTTTCTGATTTAGCTAGACACTATTGGATGCAAGCTGGGCCGCCCAAGAGAGGAAAGAGAGAGAGAGAGCCGGCGTGCCCAGTGCTTAAATACCCAGATGCCAAGTCACGAGCTCACTGGAGTCCAGGATTATGGAAGACGAATACTAATTAAAGGAGCAACCCGGTCCAGGGTACGAGGCCGTCCAGAGAGAGACCTAACAATGTCAAGTGCCTCCCCCTGGTAGCTGAAGACCATTGGGAAGCTATGATTGGACGCCTCGTACCAGGTGACCATGATCGGAACGTTAACTGTGCCAAGATCACTGGCCATCCCTTTAAGGACTTACTGCTGTCACCGCAATCCTCCGACTTGGAACCGCGTGACTCGGACACCTGGACTCACTGCTTATATTGTATAATCTATACTATAATGCGCGTTGTGGCCGCTATTTAGGAGGTAATTTTTGTTTCAAAATTGGGCCTTGGAAATGCGTCGAATTCTTGCAACCTTTGGCTTCGTAGGTCTGGATCATACGTAAGAGTGTCACTGAGGGTGTCATACGTCGAATATCTTCGTGGTTTTAGAATAAATAACAACTTTTCAGAGAGCACGTCGACTGGAGAGCTCCGCTCATTCTCAAAAGCATACACAAACTTCACGCATATTCTCCCTGCCACATCAGTATCAGCTTCCAGCACGTATGTAGTGCTATACAACCTGGTTCATGGTGCAGGGTATTAACAGGGAGATTAATGATTAGCCTGTTCTATTTTAGTTCTATTCGAGAATCACTGACCTGAGTGATAAGGCAAATTCTGCAGAGTGGCCTACCGGAACATGCAGTCAGGGTATCAATAAACAGTTATGCCAGGATGGACAAAATATGCACAGTGGCCAGCGCTTGCTCTTTGTTTTATTCTTTACTGACAGATGTTGGCAGTTGGAATTGCGTTCTGCATCTCTCCATGCGCCTGGCTTTGGTCCGACAGTGGCATTGGGTACGGGAGTGGGTAGGTGATATGCCTAATATGTGAGGGCCTTATTTGGAACAGGACCTGCTGTCACTGGTCTCAATGCATTGTGCAACATAGCGTACTCCAATCAATCTATTGGGGGTTGCATGTAGATAGCAGCAATAAGTCCCTAAATGCAGTTCATTTCGTGTTTAACCTTTAAGAAAACTTCAGTAACGTTAGAAATTTAATGTAGCTCAATCATCGTGCCCATTTAACTAATGTATATTACATTTCAACTTTGCCCGCTCCATGGGTATATGCTAGTAATATTAATCAAGGCTAAGAACAATGACGAATAGCCTGATAAGGCACGTTCGGTAGACTTCAAACGAATTGAGTTAACCCTATGAACACCGTGAAGCCTACCTTTTAAGGGCTTCACGGTACAGCAGGTTGGGTCTGTTTGGATATGCCGTGTATCATGTGTATAGTGGTTGCTGAGTGGGTGGATGGATGGGTGGGTTGGATTCAATCGAGCATACTTGGTGATCTCTGAGATTTCTTCCTTCAAATGTAACTGTGGGTTCATCGGTTTGCTGAAACTGCTGGTGGTCTTAACTTTCTGATGAGCATAATATACCTCTTAGGGTGATTGTCATAGATGGATCGAATTGTGAACCAGCGAGATTTACAAAATAGCAAGTTTCTATAGAAAACCAGCGGGAAATGAAAGATTTCCCGATCCTGTCGCCGGGCTCCAGTTGTGTGGTTTATCCACATTAGAATCCAGGTTGTTCGCCTTTCGTTCCACGTGGCTGATGAAGAGGGAGCGTAAATACACAGAGCGACATGAACACAATGATTGCTATAACTAGACTAAACTTTAATGAGTAACAATATCACACATACGGTATAGATACAAGATAAGATAATATGATTGGTTATCAAGACATGAGTAGGAGGAGCCAAGAGTCTTAATGTTGTGAGTGATGCTAAGAGGAATATGCAAATTCCGACATTCTCCGGCCCGCAAATGATCAATGTTGAATACGTGTGGTTATATAGATAGCGCGTGCGGCTACTAGTAATTATCATATGAACTAGGAACTAAAGTTTGTTTACACTTGTCATGTATGAGTCATGAGCGATTATCAAAGGCATGCAACATTCAAAGAATTCTATTTGTATTTAATCCAAGTCTGAATCTTGCAACCAGTTTGCAACGAGTTTGTTGGCCTTGACGGCAGCTTTCCGCTTAGGCCTAGTTGTTTGAGTAGGATTCGGAGCGATATTGTCTTGCATTGCTGGTTTAGCCGAGTTGTCTTTACCAATGTTCAGTTCTTCTGTTGCTCGAACTTCAAGCGGATACAGCTTTGTTATGGGCCTGTTGGTAGTCCCATGTTTTGTTTTGATTTCGGCGCTGCGTACGAAACCATCGTCGCCGAAGACGAGTTTGGTGACTCTAGCTAATGTCCAGTCAATACGTTTCTTAATGTCATCATGAACAAGAACGATATCACCGACTTTGATTGCGTTTTCAGTCGGAGCGTATTTGACATTTTGCAAGTGCCTTTGCGGTAAGATACTCATTGCGCCACCGTTGCCGGAAGTGTTCGAATACTTGATTGAGACGTTGAGCACGTTTCTCGAGATTTCGTTGTCCGGTATTCTCCCGTATTTGGAAGGTTGCATCTTCGTCCTCTAGATGGCCCGGTAAGGTTCTGAGCAGGCGTCCATGCATGAGATGAGCTGGTGTCAGTGGTTCCCCGTCGCTAACATAAGTGATTGGCCTATCATTCAGTGTTGCTTCTATTTCTGCGGTAATAGTGTTCAATTCATCCAAATCTACGCGGGCACGTCCCAATACCTTTTTAAGGGAGAGTTTGGTTAGTCCTATCAAACGTTCCCAGAAACCCCCGAACCAGGGTGCGCGTTTGGGAATAAAGTGCCATATCACATGGTTATTCTGCATATATTGTTCTAGTCTCTTAATTTCCTCCGCGGCTGAGAGAAATGTTGTTGCGTTATCCGAAATGATTTTAGCCGGAAGTGATCTCCTGGCGGCGAATCGGCGAAATGCGTTCAGAAATGAAATGGTAGACATATCATTGACAATCTCCAGATGTATGCCACGTGTGACGGCGCAGGTAAATAAACAGACATATACCTTTTTCTCCTGTGTAGGTGTTATCACGAAGAGGTGACCGGTAAAGTCAATGCCAGTTATCTCGAAAGGCGGAGCGTCCTGCACTCGGAAGCTCTGAAGTGGTGGAGATATCGGTGATCTGAACGGCTTGCCTGTAAGCTTCTTACAGATTACGCAGTTGCGAAGTACAGATTTCACTACGTTACGTATTTGCGGTATCCAGTATGAGTGTCTAATGTTGGTGGTGGTAGCCTGTATGCCCGAATGAAGCACGATGCGATGGGCGCGCTGAACGATGAGTCTGGTGAAATCATGAACGCGTGGTAAGAGTGCGGGAAATTTGGTTACGTAATCCAGTGGCGCATTTTGCAATCTCCCTCCAACTCTCAGGATCCCGTTATCGTCCAAAAACAGACGGAGTTGTCGAACTAGGGGAGCTCTGACTCGTACGCCATTAATCGCTTGTATTTCTTGATGATAAATGTTACTTTGAAGGGCTTGCAACCAGATGTTTTCTGCTTGAATGAGGTCCTTAACTTTGATTGGCGCGCGACTGTCCTTATCTCCCTTCATGAGTTTCGTGAATTTAAGTACTAAGGCGGTAACTCGCGTGAGGTGCGTGATGGATCTGAATCGCTTGATATCCATGATTCTCATTATGTTGGGCGTGTCTTTTGAGTCGTTATCTGAGGCGGGTGGATCCTCTAAATCGTCATCCTCGTGTTGAAGAAGCACGGTGTCGTTCGCTAATGCGGCTAGAGGCCATTCGCCATGTCCCAACCAATCCGGTCCATTCCACCAGAGATACGATGTTGCTAGGGCTGTAGCGGAAATCCCTCGCGTGAGCAGGTCTGCCGGGTTTTGATGTGTTGGGCAATAGGAAAAGTTCATGAAGCAGCCAGCTTTAACTTCCGTAATGCGATTCTGGACGAAGGTGGGAAGATGTTTGGTAGTTTTAAGCCAGCTAAGAACAATCTGACTATCGGACCATAGGACGCATTTCGTAACATTGAAGTGTAGTTGATGTTTGATGAAGCTTGTTAGACGGGTTCCTAACACTGCAGCCATTAATTCCATGCGAGGAATTGTGAGTGGACGAGTTGGGGCAACGCGTGACTTGGTCATCACGAGCGATGTCTTGTTCCCGATTTTCAAGTAGACCGCGGCACCATATCCCCTGCTGAGGCTTGCGTCCGCAAAGCAGTGTAATTCGCAGTCTCCAGTTGGCATGTTTGGGATGTATCGGCGCGGGATGTTAATCCTTGTTGCAATGTCAAAATCTCGTTGAAGATCATCCCAGGTGGTCTGCAGATAAGACGGAAGTGGCTCGTCCCAATCTACTTTACACTTCCATAATTCCTGTAATAGGATTTTTGCGCGAATCTGAACTGGGGCCAAATACCCCAACGGATCATAAACACTTGACACGTGTTTGAGTATTTCACGTTTCGTGGCGGATTTTGTACTGATCTGATACTGTTTGAAGGAGATACTGTCCTCAGTCGTATTCCATTTCATGCCAAGGATGGGTACGGTTTCCTCTTTCAGCAATAGTCCGTCTCGACGAGCTAAGGCGCGTAGTTCGGCATTATTGGATGCCCAAGATCGTAGGGTGAAACCGGCGGTGTCTAGCATATCGTTTGCTTCCTCATAGTAGGCAATAGCTTGCTCGGGTAATGTCCCCGATGCGACATTATCAACGTAAATGTTCTCTTTTAGATCATTAGCTACATCTGTTTGATATTGGTCCAGATGTGTGCGGACAACGGCGTTCAATAGTGCTGGACTGCTGACAGATCCAAATAGGACAGAACTGAATCTGTAGACGATGAAGTTGCTTTCAGGATCGTCAGGGTCTTCTAACCATAGGAATTTGGTGAAATTGCGGTCTCCTTCATCGAGGGTGATGTTTAAAAAGGCTTTCTCAATGTCACTGACAAAGGCGGTTTCATGAGTGCGGAATCTGATCAACATTCCAACTAGATCGTTGAGTAATGGCGGACCCTTTTGTAAACAATCATTGAGACTGGGCGAGGTTTTGTTTGCTTTAGCGCTACAATCATACACAATCCTAATTGGAGTAGTGATTGAGTCCTTCTTCACTGATCTGTGAGGGAGGTAATGTCCGGCGTTTGGATCATCTTCAGTAACACGTTCGATGAATCTACGAGTATCCTGATCCGTGATGATGCGGTGATAGATGGCCCTGTTTTCATCTGACAACTTCCTAATCATTGTTCTCGTTCGTTGACATGTATTGGCATAATTGGTCGGCAAGGGTTGATGATCTAACTTCCAAGGTAACTTAGCTACGTAGCCCGGTTCATTTGGAGCTTTCCGGATGTACTGCTGGAAATCTTTCAAGTTGGTGATGTCAGGGTCGGGTGGCTGGCCTGGATCTTCGATACCAATAGCATCCAGGTCCCACAGGCGAGGTAAGTCATCAACATCAAGTGGTGCTGCAGGTTGCGTGAAGAGATGGAAGGCTGAAACCTTGTTGATGTAATCGGTTGGAAGGGCGGGACCTGATAGTAGGTATCCTAATTTGGATGAGACGGCTGTGGGGCCTGATCCACGTACCACGTGATCCTCGACTAAGTCCCAGTAATGGTCGGCACCAATCAGAATCGAGATGTTGAAAGACGCTTCGTCAGATGGAGGATGGGCCAATGTCAGATTACGGAGGTATGGCAGTCTAGACAGGTCACGTGTTATGAGATTCTGGAATGGAGTTGAAATCTGGGGTACGATAAGTGCAGAGAGCTCAATTGCCTGACCTTTGGGTGTGATAACGGCGAAATTGACGACATCAAAGGTTTGCGATTGCGATGATTCATTTCCGAAAACAGCTAGGTTTATGGTTTCGTGGCGGGCGGTCTCGAGTTGTATCCTGTCCGCTAAGTGTTTTGTGATGAACGTCCTAGTTGCACCTTCATCAAACAGGATGGTTGCGTTGATCTGTTGATCTCGCTGATTGGAAACATCTGCTTTCGCTGTTTTCAACAGGATTGGGCTCATCCTGGCGGCGTGGGCGAGCTTGGCGTGATGATCTGTGGGAACTACTTTCTCCTGGTGCGCTTCTTCACCCTTTCCCTTCGAAATATCGTCGCTTCGAGTTTTTTCCTTGGGTTTGATTGACGTGTTTTTGCGTGATTCGTTGTATCCACCGGTTGTTCCGGAGCATAGAGCGGTATGGTGTCTTTTATGACAGTTTTTGCAAGACTTCCTTGAGCGACATTCGTTTACGCGGTGGGCACCGAGGCAATTGAAACAGATATTCTCACGTTTCGCAATATCATATCGCTTATTTACATCCGAAACGACAACACACTCGGTATGATAATGATCTCCTTTACACCAGGCACATTTTGGTTTATTAGCGACGGGGGTGGTACTGAATCTTCCACGATGATGAGTATTCCTTTTCGCGTTAGTGTGAAAGGCGGCGGTGGCGTTGGTCTCGCTAGAGAAAGGCATTGCGTAATCCGAAGTAGAAAACGTATTGCAATCCAGTGTGACGTTCGAATCCCCTGCTTCCATAGCACGTAATTCCTTTCGTAAGGTTTCCCGTAATTCCTGAAGTGTAAACTCGGCGATCCCGTGTGATCGTGTAATCTGTTGGCGGATGTCCCTGTGAATCTTGTCCAATAACATAGGTACTAACAGTTCCTGATACGATGATTCGGCCTTTCCAAGGGCTGTTAACCCTCGGACGTACGTTTCGAGTTTGTCCATGAATGAGCGTAGGCCAGTGACGTCTGATGACGTCCTCGGAAGTTGCCATAGGGCTTGCATGTAGGCGCTTATGATCCTCTGTTTTTCACCATAGCGTTCTTTCAGAAGCTGGAATGCATGCCTGTAATTGGCGTCAGTCAGCGGCAATCCGGCGATAGTTGAGTATGCCTCGCCCTCAAGTTGGGCGCGTAGAAACTGGAATTTCTCAATTGGCGTGAGTGTATCGTTCGTGCCAATAGCGGAGTTAAAGTCATCTTCGAATGTCTGCCACAGCAGCACATTCCCGTTGAATTTGGTGATCGTAAGTTTGGGGAGACGATATGAGCGTGACTTACTTGGTGACGTAGTAGCGGTGGGTCCAGTTGACGTATCATGCGTTGTGAGTTTGTTTCGTTTCCGTAGGTATCTGCCGTATTGGTGGCGTACGTTAATGAGGTAGTCATCTGCTTCCTCGATGGTGGCTTCATACAATGTATCCTCGACTAATGTAAGAATGTTCTTGTCTAATGTCTCAAGCAGTTTGATTTTATTGTCAATTAGTTCCAACACGATCGATACTTCGTCTGCGTCTCCTGTCGCGTACACTTCGTCAAATCTGGTGAATAATTTTGTCAGTTGGCCTCTGTGAGAAGCCCTCGAACGTTTCTCCTTGGCACAGTCTTCTGTATCCGGAGCCATAGTGAAGGTAAAGTACGAAAAGGAACGAAATCGATCAATCCTGGTCACGGCACCAAAATGTGGTTTATCCACATTAGAATCCAGGTTGTTCGCCTTTCGTTCCACGTGGCTGATGAAGAGGGAGCGTAAATACACAGAGCGACATGAACACAATGATTGCTATAACTAGACTAAACTTTAATGAGTAACAATATCACACATACGGTATAGATACAAGATAAGATAATATGATTGGTTATCAAGACATGAGTAGGAGGAGCCAAGAGTCTTAATGTTGTGAGTGATGCTAAGAGGAATATGCAAATTCCGACAAGTTGCAACGCGTCGCGGGAACCATGTCTTCATTGATGAGAATAATATTCACGTAGCTGACGGTCGTAGTGGGATATTCAATGTTTTGTGATTGAGAAAGGGGATGATTGGGTGATATGATGTTGGGACACTTAAAGTAGCTGTAGATGGCATGGAAACATTCACTCGCGTTCAATATAATGTGACGGAATTGTGTTGTGTCTGCTAAGAAACCACATCAGCATGCGTCAATCTCTTGGACATTCCGTCTCTTGATTTAATCTTGGCCACTCATTGATAATGAATGTTAGCTCGTTACACGGTATTTGCTTGAGATCCTTAAGTCTTTGTTCAATTGTTCAGCGCAGAATGGGCCGAATGAGTATCATCCAACGCACTTCAAAGACCTAAAAGTCGTAAATACAGTTCAAATGAGCTGATTCATCAGTGGACCTCCTTTGATTTATATGTGTCAGTGCATCTGAGTGCTAAATTTGCGGGTAGACTTCGAAACCGGGAAGAGGTTATATGGGTTCTCATTAACTACGTGCTAACAACCATAGGTAAAAAAATAACCTTGTTGCATGAAGACGAACTGGTTGATGGGGGTGGGATGGGGGGGGGGGGGGGAGGGGGGCACTAAGGTACTTTGGTGTCATGTACATGTAGATGGCATGCACTTAGATGATAAAAAGCCTGCACTCTATGTGGGACTATGAAATTATTACAATCAAGGTGACTATTAGCTTTTTATTTAATGAAACGTCCATTGATACGTGTGAGATGGTTCATGCTATGTTATCTTTGTAAGCTTATATTCTACTCGCTCATGACACATACATGATAACAAACTTTAGTTTCTAGTTCATATCATAATTAGCCGCACGTGCTATAACGTAATCAACACTGATCATTTGCGGGCCGTAAAATGTCGGAATTTGCATACTTCACTAGCATCATGATGACTTGTCTTGGCTCCTCCTACTTCTATAATAACCAATCATCTTGTACCACCTTATATGTGTGATATTTTTACCTATTAAAGTTTAGTCTAGACGCAAGGGCCCAACGCGCCGCGTAGCGGCAAAAAAGCGAAGCTGGCGAAACATTTATAACGGGTCACCGTCACTTATTATTGGACTTATAGCGCATTAAAATGCCATGTTCCACCTTTTAATGTGTTCAGACCGCCATTTTCAAAATAATCAAGTCAGGACACTGCCTTCTAGTCTCATAATAAATTTTGCTTTCCTCAATATATAATAACATTTCTTCTTCTTCAATGCTTTCATCATTCCAAACTTCTCCTCCTCTGACTTTTACAGGGGTACAGTCATGGCAATCAAAACCCAAATACTGAGACCAAATGCCTGTTGACTGTGCTTTAAGAGAGACTGGCGCCATGCCTAGTCTCTCTTAAAGCACAGTCAACAGACACCAACCCCCTCAGACTCAGAAACCACAAACGCCCAACCCTTCCTGCTACCCTAATACTTCTGGTTATAACCATCTTAGCGTTCGTATCGTTTATGCATGCTCAATCGCAGATATTATCATGTTGTAGGGTTGGACTAGTTTCATACTCGCAGACATAAATTGTCGTGTTAACGTGACGGCAAACCGTCCGAGTAATGACGACTTAGTAAAACAGCGGGTAATGGACAATGTCTCAGATACAGCCATCCCAAGAAGGGACCATCTCTAAAATAATGAAGACAAAAAAAACCCCAAGTCACTTTGTCTGGGTGGGAGGGGGCATTTGATTTTAAAATCGTCTTTTTTATTACATTTGACCAATTAAATGTTGATGATCATTGTGTCATTTAATGGGAGGGGTGGGGTAAAGTGACTTAGTCCTTTCAAAATAGTTCCAAAATATCGAAATAGTTGTCCATTATTATACAACGTCATACTTTCCAATTATACCGCATTTAAATTGCTTATGATTACTTAATGCTTTCCTGTGTACATTAAAATCATGATAAGAGAAGAAACGGGTGGCAAATAGTGAACTGTAGAGATAAGTAATTGTTTGGTCGGGTAATGTTTTGGTCGCAGACATAGGTTGCTGTCCTAACCTGTCAGCAAACCGTCGGAGTAATGATGACGTTGTTTAGATAAAACTACCCCATTTACTACTGAGTTTGTTACAATCGTGACTGTAAACCATCCGATATAGGATAGTAGTTGATTATCTGGCTTTCTAAAAATGACTGTATCATGAAACATATTCATGATCATGGTAATTTGTTTAACATTGTCTGTCCTAAAAGGTATGTAATATCTCTAGATGATATAGCTTTACGAAATGTTGTGTACTTTCCAAGCACAGTATGTTACATAACTATGAAATAAACATTTTATCATGATTATATCAAATCACAATCTTTTCTTATCTTTTGTGTGTGTTTGTGGTCCTTGGTTACACATAATGTTGTTGGTACATTATGAACTTCTTCGAAGTTGATGACTTTCGGCCAGTATGTCTGGCTACATCCCCAGGAGCAGTCACGACCAGAGTCCAGTGCATATTTGTCAGTGTGACCCTTCTTTCCACAATTATATAAGAATGCCCTTATCGGGCAGGCAGGAGGCGGGG
Source organism: Lineus longissimus (assembly GCF_910592395.1). Taxonomy (NCBI): domain Eukaryota; kingdom Metazoa; phylum Nemertea; class Pilidiophora; order Heteronemertea; family Lineidae; genus Lineus; species Lineus longissimus. The sequence goes on from NC_088315.1 coordinate 11,995,859, forward strand.
TCAGTTGGCGAGGAAGGGCCAATCACAAGGACATCCATAAGGCAGTGTCCTTTAAATGCAGAAATGGTATTTGCCGAAGATATCAAAAAAGTACCCAGAGAGAATGAAAGATGCATGGAGTATTCGCTATTTTGAAGAATTTATGAAGACCAGAATGTATAAAAATGTCCGTTGTGAGGACATTTTCTTAGGCAGACCTTACAATTACATTGAGCTTTACGCTTCACTCCTCATGCCTCATGCTTCACGGTTCGCTCGTGAACTCAGTGAAGAATCGTGTTGGCAAGCCATTGAATATAACTTCACCTCACTGAACGATTTTCAATTTAGTTGTCGATAACAGCACAATCATCCCCCAAGCAATGCCAAGAAACAAGTGCAATCATTCAAAGCATTATGTTTGAAATGACTGTGTGTCCTCAGATAGCTGTTGTGACTGCTGTGACGTTTCCATCAAATGACTCCTGTGCAAGTGACATTGTGTGCATATACTCTCCACTGCCAATTTGGGCTGGGTCAGAATTTACAGACCCCCAGCGCAAATAGTTTATGACTTTTGGCATGGCCAGCTGGCAAACTCCAAAGGACCCAGCAGCCCGAGCATTATTTGTAGTGCGTCCCCTTTGAGAATGAAAGAGTCATGCGCGGTCTATTCATGAGAAACGATCATGTATAAAATGTCTTTTATGACGACATTTTCTTTATGATATCACAAAGGTCCTTTTAGTGAAGGAAAGATTCATGGACTTCATTTGTGGGGACCTATACATGAGGAATGACAGTTTACGAGGAACTGTATAAAGATGTCCAAATGAGGATCTGCCTTTAGGCAAATTGGGGATAGAAGAAATAGTGAACTCTGTTCATGCTGATCTGCGGGTCAAACGCTGACAAACTGTCGATCAAATGATTATTTGTTAGTAGCGGACTGGTCGTTTGCTCAACTCCGATTACCTCATCGTGACACCATCGTGACAGACGCAGTGTGGCAAAATCAGTTTCTATTCCCAAACAATTCCAAAGATTATTATAGTTCAATCTAAATCACATCATCGCAATTTTGAATTATGTATGTACAATAATAATGTAAGTTTGACAGCTGAGGCTAAGTTAATCTTCGATGTACCCGCAACTCATAGAAATCATTTGGATCTAATCCTGTCGATAATACAATGGCCAACACATCCGCTTTAGCACAGTCGACACCGAGCTGTGGAGTCCAGGGTCAGAGTTGACCTCTCACATATTATATCTTATTGCCATTAGATGACAACCTGTGTGACAGGTCGCATTGCGTTTTATTTTTTGCAGCATTTCGTTAACCTGCAGCAATGAGCTTCCTGCAGCTTACTTGTGTTTCTCCTTTAGCACAGTATTTAGACTGTTCATGACATTACCCCATCGACCCATCTAGAAGGAAAGTGTTGTCATGATGTAGTATTCTATCATCTAGAATTAAGGAAAGGGTTGTCATAATGTAGTACAATGTAGTATTCCATAATTACATCACTATGAATGGTGGTTGATCCCCCCCCCCCCCCCCCACCGCCCCATCCGGAAGGAAAGAGTTGTTATAATGTAGCGTTCTATCATCACATCACTATGAATAGTGGTTGTTTAATTAGCGTGTCTCCGATTTTCTCCAGCTAGCCTTCACCCCTAATACAGATTTTCTCCAATCTTCAATTATTAACAACAACATAAAAAAGCCAGTATGTACTTAACGACATAGCACTTTAATAATTTGTTTCCTCTCAATTGACAAAGATTATGCCTCGAAGTCACACATAACGGCACCAGTCCTATACCTTTGTGATTGATGTTGAACCCGTTGATGCTAAAATTGGGTTTTGGATTAGCCAATGATAATAAGCATAGCTGACAAAAATGCAGTTTGTGTACTATTTACAGTGGTTATGAGAACATATACAAGTTGACACAATTATTATAAGGACACAAGGGTCAAGGACATATACGTCCTCAGAACTCTGAAAAAAATCATGCGAAAAAGTCCCCGCAAAATTGAAAAATTCCGATGCCCAAAACAGAGTATATTCTATCAGTCATAGTGAGTAAGCATTCTTCATACAAAACTACTCTCGAATACGCGTTGAGTGACACTGATTTCATGATAACAAGAGAATTCCCACAGCGCGAAATTTATTTCATGTACTCATAACTACTGGTGGATCAGTATGTGTATTCTTGTTCAGTCAATCAAAGTCATCAATCTGACAGTGGTTTCAACAAAATTTAGGCAAGACTTCGACCAATATTGAAACACTATATTTTGTAGATTAATGCAAAGAGAGTGCTTACAAATCCTCTTTTTTATAAGATGAGACATTTCACTGCAAAAACTGCTCATATATTCATGTTGTCACAGACCTAATAATCAGTCCATCAAAGTTCTAACAAACATAAAGCGTCCTAAGAACAAAATAACTTTTACAATCTTTGTAAAATTTCTGTTCATCAAAGTCACTATTTTCAAAAATCAACCATGCTTCCAGTCAGAGTAGTCCTAGCTACACTAAACGATGATATACTGTCTTCTCCCACTTAACCGAGCGCCAGGAAAATGGCTCGAAAATGACTAAGTCCAGAAACATGGCAGTCTGTAGTTTTTACCGGTGGGCTGCAAAATTCAATATGACAGCCAATTATATTGATCAATGGTTATAGGAAGACAACCTTGTAAATGTTGTCAATTCAATAACGCCTGGTCGCGGTCAGGGCCAGTAATCCCTGCAGTCAGGGTGATGATTATTGAAGTTACGTAAGTTCATGTAAATGGTTGACCAATCCAAGAGTCTTTCAAATGAATTTATTTTATCTAATCGATTATGGAATCGTTTTCTTGTGCGGGAAATCCAATAAAGGGCACTTTCGTGTCAAATGTCATAATAGTTGTCTGCCATCTTGCTTTGACCACGTTCTTCTAGTAAGATGCACGCAATGCAATGGATTTTGTGGGTAGGCCTAGCAGGTACCCTGATGATGTTAACGTATGGAATGGAACATGGAGATGATGTTGACAGCCCTGACCCTGATACCACTACTGATAGACACCACCGCATAGCACCGCAGACATTTAGACGTTGGTTAAGCACACAGGATGACTTGTTTGCCCTCCGAGATAGATCAACTCAAGACCATAGAAGACGGAGGAGACAACGGCAACACGGCACTGATGCACAAGGTAGTGTTTCTACAAGCATTACATTCCTCGCTAAATGAATTTCCTTCCTTGTTGGCCTATACCGACCGGAATAAGTCCGCTTCTGTGTCATGGACGGAAGAATAAGTCGCACTATACATCAAAGCGACTGACCCTGACCATTGCCTTTAACAATATCAGTATTATTGTTCCTGAGACCTTTATTCTTAGGACTAACATTTCGTTCATACCTGTGGTTATCGGCAATCAATATTTCCAAAGATGTTAAACGTGTTAGCTTTTTTATTTCAGCATACTGGCCCGAAATGGAAAACAATTTGAACACCTGGTTCCTTGAGCGCCGAAGACTTGGTTTCCCTGTTTCCGGTGAGGATATTAAAGGGCAAGCTGGAAGAGAATTTCGGCAATGGTGGGCAGAGCTTCCGAACGAAACGAAGGCCGAAAGACAAGAACAGAGACCCCTGCGATACCTTTTCCATGCATCTGCACATTGGCTTAGCAACTTTATGGAAAGTTGAGTTTCATTCCGCTGTTGCATGGATCGGCCTTTATGGATTGTATGCGGTGAATTTTAACAATATGCAAATTCCATTTAAGGAAACAAATCAGCTATCGAAGGAAGACCAAAGATTCAAGGGGGTTACCTGACAACGCCCAGGCTTTGGTTGCCGACTACCGGGGAGCTTTTGCCGACCTCATCAGAGACGCTGATTTTGATATCATCATGAACATGAATGAGACGTTCGTGTTGTTTGATATGGTGCCAAGATCAACAATGGAAGCGACTGGGTCTCAGAATGTTGATATTTATAGATCATCCCAAGGCAACCCGAAACTTGGATGCACGGTGACTCTAGTAGTTACGACAGACGGACGAAAAGGACAAGCCGAGGTCAACTTCAGAGGCTTGGCACCAGATGGTGACGTCATTCGGCAGCTTCAGGCGAATGCTCCAGACAATGTGCGAGTGAGTATTGGCATAGAATACAAGTCCGTGCTTGTAGTACAGGACATGTACCTGACGTCATCAGTGTTGTCATTGACGGTCATTCTAGTTAATGGTAGTATTTTAGGAAAATCAGAACTTCTATGACTAAAATTATTATAGGTTTGTCATGGATGGAACCAAAACATTGTGCGTGTCTGACTGTTCAGAAAAGTAATGTAAATGTTCATACTTGTTGTTTATTTTTCCAGGTAACTGGTAGTCCACAGGGTTGGGCCCGACACCAATCGCTAATCGAGTGGTTGCAGGCCCTGGTTGTGCCATTTGTAGCAGGGGCCACGTTCCTGTTACTTTTAGACAGGTATCCGGCGCATCGAAATCAGCAATTTCGTGATGCGATCACCGCAGAGAATGGGACAGACGCTTTCATTCCAGGACGATGTACTTCGCTGCTGCAGCCCTTGGACTTGACCGTAAACAGGAGCTTCAAGTGTCACCTGAGGACCATTTGGAAAGTGTGGAAAATCGGCCACACTGATGATCAAGGACATTGTGAGCGGATCACCAGGCGGGATGTGGTCAGGATGATCAGCCTCGGCTGGGAAAGGGTCACACAACAGACGATTATGAACGGTTGGCGAGCCAGTGGCCTAGTTCCTGAGGACGATGACGAAGTCGGGGAGGGGGTAGAGATGGTAAATGATAAGCTTGAGCAGTTTGTTGAGGGGATTGAGTTTTCGGAAGGAGAAGAGGATGATGATGTTTTTGATGATGACGTGTAAATCCCGTTTGGATAATAAAATTGATTGGTAAATTGATAAGTAAAATCTTTTCTTTAATTTATTCGATGACAGCAAGACTTCTTTATTGGGACATTCTGCAGACCCATGAAGCTGGCTTTATCATAGACCCTAGATTAGAAATTTCTGGTCAACGAACACTATAGGCATAAAATGAGGACGCTAGTTGTATTGTATTCCATTCATTCAGTACAGGACTACCCCATGTCAATGTTCATGTCTTTTATCCACTTACGTGGAAGGCATTGACATTGCCCACGAAAAGGGAGTCAATTATCAGCTGTGGCTGTTCTTTCTAATGTTCGCCTGCCACCAGTAAAATCGGCCTATTCATTTGGACTTAGTCATTTTACGATTCAGCCGCGCTCGGTTAAGTGGGAGAAGACAGTATATATTAAGCATAGTATATATACTGGTAATTAATCTCTATCTGGGGTGGCACAGAATGTATTGTTTAGAATGAGGCTTGTTTTACACTATATTTTGCAGATTAGGCCTGTGACAACATGAAAATATGAGCAGATTTTGCAGTCGAATGTCTCATCTTGCAAAAAAAGAGGATTTGTAAGCACTCTCTTTGCAATATTATACATTTCTTCCTGAATAATTCTTCCAGTGACCATTCTCTCTTGAAAGACAGTTGCTTACGCTACACAAAAATAAAAAAAAAATCGAGGATTAACCATGGAACTTTTGAGATATGTTGAATTTTGCACAAATCAGCGAAAAACGCGCCAACTGGCACTGCTAAACAACTGCTAAATCAACACTGGCGTACTGTGAGGACCAAGAAATCAATGATCTTTTAGGAACTATGGTTAGGGCTTGGCCACGCATGAATATAAAAAAAAGTCCCTAATGAGACCCAAAAATGACACGTGCGCTTTGGGGTATTCCTGATTCAAAGGACAAATAGACCCTTTTGCGCAGTTTTGACCCCGGATTTTTTTCGAAAATATAAATGTACATTATATTGCCTATCTCATGGTAGTTAGCTTATGTGCCAGAAAATGTTTCTCTCCAAGTATATGGGGCGCAAACTTGGCAGAGCTCGAGAAATGTTTGACCTGATTCTTGGGCACCGAGCAGGATTTTTAGGAGTTTCGAAGGTGGCATCACCTGCAGAGGTTCTTCACGTGACGTCATGACTTGATGTTTTGACGCAATATCCCGGTCTTCGGTCCGTCTGTCGAATTTTGCATGCACCCGCTGAAATTCTCACATAAGCCCCTTTTACACTACGCATTTTCAACCGCGCTCGGCCCGCGTCGAGCGCGTCTCGGCAAAAAAACACGTAGTGTATATGGGTTGAGAGGGTTCGGCACTGTGCTACTTTCCTGTGGGTTGAACCCCCCCCCCCCAAAGGGTGGTGAGCTCGACCCGTGTCGGACACGGCTCGGAATTAAAAATGCAGTGTGTAGACACGCTACCAGGCTCGACCTACTTCCATGGACCACTTTTTGCGAAGTGCGCATGCTCACTGATCGACCTTGAACCCTCGGTGTCATACCCGCGAACTACCATTGACTGCTGTCAGCGTTTTTCCATTCTTTATTGTGTTTTACCCTTTTGAAGCCGTTAAAATGGCAACTCCTGGTACAGCGTGGTCGGCAGATGAGACCAAAATATTGATTGCCTTGTGGGGGGGGGGGGGGAGATGTTACCCAGGCCCAACTAGAAGGAACACGCCACAACAACAAATGGTACAAGGAGATTGCGAAAGGACTGGAGGAAGCTGGTTTCCCTGACAGGGAGTGGAAGCAGTGTCAAGAAAAGATCAAGAAGCTGAAGAAGAAATATCGCGAAGTTTTAACGTTCGCTCTGGAAAAGGTAGAAAGGAATGGGAATATTTTGACAAAATGCACGAGATTCTAGGTACAAGGCCCATGTCCAGGCTTTCAATTTTTGCTACAATCGGCAGAAAAGAAACCCAAGGCAAAAGGAAAAGCGAAGAAAGTGTCCGCAGCAGCCTCAGGCAGCGAATCTGCAGACAGCACTAGGCCTAGTAGTCGGGCTTCGACCTCCACAGCAACAGATGATGCAGATGCCAATAATGCCAATGAGAATTTCCAACCTCAAACAGAGGACGGAACGTCGATCCAGGTAAATTGGCGCGGTGACAGAGATGGATTCTTGTGCGTAGTGTAAATGGTACATCAGAGCCGGGCTCGGCCCGGGTCGAGCACGGCATGGTTTAACCGGGTTAAAAAACTGTGTAGTGTAAAAGAGGCTTATGGAGGGACATTTGCCCTCCCTTCCGCGCCAAGCCCCTCTAGCTACTGCCCAGTCTAAGGTTTATCAAGACAGTGTGTCACTGATGTAGTACAAAGCAAGTGCACGCGAAAAGTTATATAGGTGAATGACCTAGTTTAAAATGTCAGAATTTTGAGCTAGTAACTAACCGCCTGATTCCGAGATTATCTAGCTTCAAATGGAGGACTACCTATGTCAACTGAACCCTTGTATGAACCATCCATCACATTGACATTTACCTCATACTGTTGTTAGTGTTTTCCAAGACATCCAAGGAGTGTATATGTTGAAATTTTAAAACTGGCATGGTGTCTCCGGCTTCAGTGTTTGAACAAAAGAAGTCAGACGAATGAGAGGAATCAAAACACAGATGCCAACATTTTTCGTTCAAACACCAAAGCCAAAGATTCAACATCAGTTTGAACATCTAAAAATACCTCTTTGGGTGTTTAGGCATATTCCACTGAAATTGCAAAACTGCAGATCCTGATAATGCGCACATTTAGCGTGGTCATCTTTTAATCCAAATCTTAGGAAGCCAGTCCTATCAAACAATGGTTGATGGTGGCTGATTTAAATGGCCTAATTGCCCCCCCCCCCCCCCCCCCCCCCCCCTACAAACCAGTCATCGTCAGGAATCGTCAACACCAGTCGTCGCTCAGCAGGGGCAGATAATAGCAGCTCAAAAAGATCTCGGACATTGTTTGAGGTCCTCAAACGAAACTCGGAAAACCACCATGTGGTAGGTGAAAGTAGGTGATGCCTACTAAGAAATACATTACAGTGGACAAGTTATGATCGAGAGCTAATATCGCAGGATTTTTCTTGTTCAGTCTGCTCTTGTATATTTAACCACATACATTGTGTTTGAGTTTAAATGCTTTGAACGAATAAAGTGCAATATTTGGCCTTTCTTATTGATTTCAACACGGGTACCAGCATATTTTTCAAGACATATGTGTGTGCAGATTTTTCTTATGTAGGCCTTTTGTAGAGGCTTGTTTTTGTTACACTCAATGACAAACCCAAAGCCTAACATCACCCCACTCTGATATTAGAGGACAAATTTAACTCCATAGTTTGGATTTGATATGATGACAAAAGATTTTGCCCCGCCTGAGTTGCCTTGGATTAAGTGTGTCTTAAGTAAGCTATACCCGGATGATTGTCCTTGCTTGTAATGATATACGGTCACAGTCGAATAGTTGGAAGTGACTATTTGGCAAGCCCGGCTTACCAAACAGCGCCTTTTTTCTGCCCTAGATGGAGAGCCGAACTCATGCATATTCAACCATCCAGGTGCTCATTATCATTCGTGGCAGCACGGTCAGCAACACTGGAGTTACAGTGAAACGCCTTTTAACATGCTTTTCAGTTAAATCACGTTTATGACTTTTTTTGTAAATGCATACAGTCATGTACATGTACATGCTTCTTCATGGATATTATTGACCAAAACCCGAGTTTAGTAACAGAAATTGAATCGAGAGCGGGAAGTCGGCCATTGTTAAATATGCGCATATAAATTCGAATATGACGTCACTGCTCTCTGATTGGCCAACATGTTGTAACCTCTCCGGCTCGCCAAAGAGGGTAGTATTTTTGCCCTGTTTGGCAAGCCCGGCTTGCCGAACAGAGTTGATTTTTAGTGCTGTTTGGCAAGCGGCTCTCCAAGCAGGGCAAAAAAAGATGCCTGTTCGGCGAGCCGCTTGCCAAATAGACCCGGCCCAAATAGTTTTGACGCTGATATATAAAACCAACTACGAATAAGCTGTGGTCGAACCAGGTTGGCTTTACTTTGTCAACATGACAAACACCTACAAATGACCAATGCGACACCCGACTCTCGATTTCTGAAGGTCGATCAAAAGTTGATCAATATAAGTATACAATGAATAGTATTGGGGATAGCACTCCCCCCTGTTTTACTCCGTTCGTTGCTGTAAAAACATTCGATACATAGTCAACCCACTTAACGCATATTCTCTGGTTGGTATATTGGTACGCCAGAAATCTTGCCATCAGAGGACAGAGCCACTTCTTTAAGAGCTGTCGGAAAAGCTTAATGAAATGTACGCAATCAAATGCTTTACTGGCGTCCAGAGTTACACAGTAGACTGGATACCTTCTCTCGTTGTAATATCCGATCACTTCGTGAACTACCGCTGCGCAATTCGCAGTAGATAAGTTTTTCTTAAAGTCGAAGTGAGCATCATGTGACGAAAGCACTTCCGAATGTTTCTTTAGAATAATATTGTCCAAAACTTTGCCAAACACACTGCTCAAGGATATCCCCCTGTAGTTATCAGAAGAGTTCAGTGACTTTTTACTATCTTTTGGTATAGGAATAACTCGGGTTCTCTCGAATTCATTTGGGCAATAACCGTGTGCTACCATGGAATTAAGTAAGAGTCATATGTAAACCTCGAGACTCCCCCCACTATTAATATAATGATCAGTGAAAAGGTCGGGTATACTATCTTGTTTTCCACGGTTCAGGTGTTTTAACCCTTCCTTTGACGTCCTCCTGGCTTATTCTGTGGTTACTGTAGCATTTACCTTTACAACATGACTCTGCAATTTCTCTCCCAATTTCAAGCTCTAATTCTTCCATCTCAGTCCTTTCAAACGACACACTGTTATAAAGTCTCTTAAACTTATCAGCGAACAACTTCCGTATTTCTTCAGTACCTACTTTATTGTCCATTGTGTTAGGTACTGAGTTTGAACTACCCTTGATATTTTTTACTTCCGCCCACACGTTTTTCTTACTTGCTAAATTGTTAGCTGAGATTCGATCTTGGTCCCTTTTTACCTTTTTCACTTCAAGGTGGTATAACGCCCGTGTCCGGCGTCTAATATCAGCCACCGCCCCGTTCCTAGGCCTACCGTTTTCTTTCCATAGGTTATGCCAAAAGATTGCTCTCTGTTTATGCTCATTTACCCTGTTATTCCACCCCGCCCTGCCCTTAGGCTGGCCATTGTTACATATAGGAATAGCTTCTCGACTAGCCATCAGACAGGCGTTAACGATAGAATCATGGAAAAATTCTATTTCTTCTTTATGCCCATTACATTGAAGGTCCCTGCAAGCTAAAGCACCAACCGGAATGTCAATTTGACGGATAAAGTTATCTAATTGTGCTTGATATCTATCAATATCCTCAACTTTTGCTTTATCCCATCTCATTTTTTCCTTATTGCCATCAATCAGTTCCTCCGCCATATTTGGCGTTGGTAAATCGACCGACATAAACAGGCAAGAGTGGTCTGACGGGTTGTATGCCTTATGCTCTACGTCGTACTCTGTTATCAACTCATACACATTATCCGACACTAAAAAGTGGTCAATAAGTGATCTGTCCCCTGTTGTCCTACTTTCATATGTAAAGTCAGCCTTGCTTGACCTATGCGTCTGTGCAAGTTTAAGATTTTCATCTGCCAGAAATTGTCTAAGCATAACTGTGTGCGGAGGGTTAAGTCTACTCATATCTGTATTCAGGTCCCCTCCAATCAAAATGAACCTCGCATTACTTGACTCCTTTATAGCCGATATTTCCTGCAACACCTCGCTGTATTCCCAAGCATTTTCGGGACCCCCTCCATCCTTTGGCATGTAAACATTTATAATTAATAATTCAGCGTCAAGACTGCTATACAACAACTTAATGGCACACACTCGTTTAGATACCCATGGTATTGGCGTGACCTTCGCTTCAATCCCAGAATGCCAAGCTATGGCCGTTCCCCCGTACGGTCTCCCTTGTAATAGCACTGTACTATCCATCCCTGATTGTCCATGCACCATATAATCTTTACCAACCATGGTATTCAATTTACTGAGTTGTTTCTCAAATAACCAATGCTCTTGTATTAAGAACAAATCACAGTTCACACTAGCTATTGTTTCACTTATATACTCGGGGCGTCCCGCCCCAAGCCCGTTACTATTGAACGCTGCCATCCTTAGCGACATAATGAAGACGAAGATTCCAAACAGAAGTGTACAAGTTCTTTTTGAGGTCTTACTTAACATGCACGTCCATTTTGTTTGACCCCACAGCTCGTCTGGGGGTGATATATTTCCTCACTCTCACGCCTTCCGGCCACATATGTCTTTGTGTCGTCCGCTTTTCAATTCGGCTCCCCATATTTACATACTGAGCTAGATCAGGCTTTTTTTACTCCTTCATCATATACAAAATTTGAAATATCGAGAGGCAGGGTATATTGAAACTGGTGCCAGGGTGCATATAGGCCTATATTGATGAACTGATTAATGTTTCAGTAACTTTCCATTCACGTAATCAGTAATCAACTTTTCCTACAACATATAAGTTTGAAATGTCCCAGGAAAAAATGTCCAGGAACAAAGGGTTTCCAAATCCCCAAGATCACAATTGCGCCGGACACGTTTTCTGGGGGGTCTTTTCTGCTTCTACACCGGGGAGACAGAACACCTTTGAGTGCGACGAGCCACGACAACAACGCCAACAATTCAACCACGCCGGAATGCCAAATGTTTTTCTCCCATCAGGATGAATTTTTCAATTCCTCCAAATAAAGTCCCCTGATAACTGCCTTATCAGCCGAAACCAGTTGATCGAAACAGCTTTTTTAGGCGAGAGTTCACAAGCGTTCCCAACTACCTACACAAATATCGTTTCATGTCCCAAAAGGCAAATTTATATATAAGTAATTTAATTAGCTGATGGTCCCGCGTTTGGCCTCGTTTCTGGCGACCAGGCTGCGTGCACGTGATCATTTACGTGAAGAATACATGGATCACTTCAAAGGAAATTGACTAATTGCATTTTCTAGTGTCTGGTGTGATAAGTAATGTTGTATTTCATAATGGTTTCGCCTCCAACATCAATTTCTTAATACCCTCTCTTCTTTCTAAAGAAATAAGATGCGGAGAGGTTTTGACAAGTACATGTATTGTTGAAATACAGGTAATTCAAATGTCAGGCTGAAGGGGGCTTAAGTGGAAAAATGACGAGATATTGGAGTAGGTTATTAGTGTCCCTGTAAATATTGAAATATTGCCTTGATATTAACTGTAACGTTCCGTGCTTTTATAATAATAATCAGTAAAACAAAAGTGGAATAGTTTGATATTTGTTATGTTTGTCTCTATGAACATGAAAAACCAATGCTAGCTGATCAGGTCTCAATGGACGATTTAGCATCTATTGGATTCTTTGGGAGAAGACCATTTATTTCTCAATCTCGCCTAAAGTGATGAACAAGAAAAGCCAATGCTAGCAGCTCAATGCCTCAATGGACGATTTAGCATCCATTGGATGCTTTGGGAGAAGACAGTTTATTTCTCAATCAGTCGTGAGGACGATTTAGCGACCATTGGACAGTCCTCACCTAAAGTGATGAAGAAGAAAAGCCAATGCTAGCAGCTCAAGGCCTCAGTGGACGATTAAGCGTCCATTGGACAGTCCTCACCTAAGGTGATGAACAAAAAGAGCCAATGCAAGCAGCTCAAGGCCTCAGTGGACGATTTAGCGTCCATTGGATTCTTTGGGAGAAGACAGTTTATTTCTCAATCAGTCGTGAGGACGATTTAGCGACCATTGGACAGCCATCGCCTAAAGTGATGAACAAGAAAAGCCAATGTTAGCAGCTCAAGGTCTCAATGGACGATTTAGCGACCATTGGACAGCCATCGCCTAAAGTGATGAACAAGAAAAGCCAATGTTAGCAGCTCAAGGTCTCAATGGACGATTTAGCGACCATTGGACAGCCATCGCCTAAAGTGATGAACAAGAAAAGCCAATGTTAGCAGCTCAAGGCTTCAGTGGACGATTTAGCATCCATTGGATTCTTTGGGAGAAGACAGTTTATTTCTCAATCAGTCGTGAGGACGATTTAGCGACCATTGGACAGTCCTCACCTAAGGTGATGAACAAGAAAAGCCAATGCTAGCAGCTCAAGGCCTCAGTGGACGATTTAGCATCCATTGGATTCTTTGGGAGAAGACAGTTTATTTCTCAATCAGTCGTACGGACGATTTAGCGTCCATTGGATAGTCCTCACCTAAGGTGATGAACAAGAAAAGCCATTGCTGGCAGCTCAAGGCCTCAATGGACGATTTAGCATCCATTGGATTCTTTGGGAGAAGACAGTTTATTTTTCAATCAGTCGTGAGGACGATTTAGCGTCCATTGGACAGTCCTCGCCGAAAGTGATGAACAAGAAAATCCAATGCTAGCCGCTCAAGGTCTCAATGGACGATTTAGCGAAGGGTCAACTTGGGCGTGGGATTTACGCAGCTAGGGGGATAATACCCCTGTTTGACAACATAGGCCGCCACTTCCAGCATCACACTTATGCTGATCGTTGTTAATTTTTTTCGCCAGTGTTGCGGGGCAGTTTTGAACTTGGCTTGCGGATTTCAGGCGTAGGCCTAAGGGTATCAGGACACTTCCCCCCTGGACATTTGCCCCCCGGACTTCTGCCCCCGGACTTCTGCCCCCCTAGGACATCTGCCCCCCGGATTTTTGCCCCCCGGACATTAGCCCCCCTAGGACTTCTGCCTCCCTAGGACATCTGCCCCCCGGATTTTTGCCCCCCGGACATTAGCCCCCCTATGACTTCTGCCCCCTAGGACATCTGCCCCCCGGACATTTGCCCCCCGGACATTAGCCCCCATAGGATTTCTGAATACATCTTTTCTATTTATAGTAACGATAATTCTATATATAGTAACGTCGCGGATGTGAAGGGATAGGCTTGCGTAGCTAAGCCCGAATAAAAAGAAAGTTAGTTGGCGTCCCCCTTCCTACCCGACAAAGTGCTCGAGAGCCCAAAAAAATGTATAGTGCATTTTACACTAGAATGTACACCTACCCGGATTTTATCATGATTCAGATTTTTTTTAATTTGCTCAGCAGCTATATTTTCAGCCTTAAAATGAATTAAAAAAACCAAAAACACCTCCCCCTACCCACCTCCTCCCAGAAGCAAGGACGCTAACCAGCTTTTTTTTAAAGTGGCCTAATGATACTCCTTTCCTGAGAAATGCCTCTGTCATACAATGTTTCTGTAAATCTATTTTTAGTACATGTACATGTATATCTGATGTTTTGAAACGTGTTTGTTGTTTGATTAAAATAGAAAACTTCACATGACACCTCCGTCTCCTTCCACCATCACAACCAATCAAGAAATGAAGTTATAGTACAGGTCAAAGAAGGTAATCATTATTTAAATTATTTTGTGCTGAAAATTACTGAAGGGTGCCCTACCTGCTACCTTCAGTAATTCTGCTACCTTCAGTAATTTTCATTTAAAAGAAATACAGCAATCCTTACCATTCTTACATTTGACCTATGGATTGCCCTGGAGTAATGCACATAAGTATGCTCTTAAATCTATTAATACAGGCCAAAGCTGATCATCCTGCTACTCTTGGACTGACCGACTCATCCAAGTTCTCTTTGACTGTCCCCGGTGGTAAATGTCCGGGGGCAGACGTCCTAGGGGGGCAGAAGTCCTAGGGGGCTAATGTCCGGGGGGAAAATGTCCGGGGGGCAGATGTCCTAGGGGGGCAGAAGTCCTAGGGGGGCTAATGTCCGGGGGGCAAATATCCGGGGGGCAGATGTCCTAGGGGGCAGAAGTCCTAGGGGGGGCAGAAGTCCTAGGGGGGCTAATGTCCGGGAGGCAAAAATCCGGGGGGAAAGATCCGGGGGGCAGATGTCCGGGGGGCAAATGCCCTAGAATCAGGTCTATTGCATTGTTTATTGCTGCAGTTCAATGACTTCAATGATCATATTTGGAGAAGTTGCGGTCCTTTGGAAGCCACCTGTTTTGTTTGAAAAACCAACAAATCTCATGCCCAAGTTGGCCCTTTAAGAAAAAAACTGCCTGTCTTTAAAGTTTAATATCTTCTAGGACGGAGAGACCAAAAAAATGTCCAAAATTTGTACACTTCTCCAATGACGTGTTGTGCACATCTGTAAATTTCAGCAGAGTCCGACCGGCGGTGTCTCTTGGAACTGCTAAACAGTAACGACATTAACAGTAGGACATTAACAGTGGTTAGCTCAGCTGTGGGGAGCTTATGCGATACCGTGGCGTCCGTCGTCCGTTAGCGCAGCACGTTTCGTAACCGCTTGGGCCAGATGGCTGAAATTTGGCATGGAAATATCTTTGGGCAATAGGCGCAGAATCATTATTCGTTTTCGCGATTTCCTTTCTGGTCTCCAGCCGGTCATCTTGAAAATCTGTCTCTTGCCATTTTGAATCAATTGGTTGCATCTAGGGCTACGAATTTTTATGGTGGGTGAACGGTACGTCATTAGGATACATAACATATCACGCATAGTTCAAACTCTAAAATTCCACCAGTGGTGACACGTTTGTAAGTATTTGTCCAAGAAATTTGATATGTCGACACCTAGGCACTGGACTCTCTGCCAAAACAATCGTTTCTGGGAAACTTCTCTGAATTTTTTATTGACTGCGTCAATATTTTGCACCAACCTAAGCGCTTTTGGCTGCCTAACCACAACGGCTGAATTCAAAACGAGGCTTCGTTGGCGCATGGTGCATTGACACTGTTAAGTGCGGTTCAATCATTCTAAACCCAGGTGTTTTAGAATTCATAAGTA
Source organism: Lineus longissimus (assembly GCF_910592395.1). Lineage (NCBI taxonomy): Eukaryota > Metazoa > Nemertea > Pilidiophora > Heteronemertea > Lineidae > Lineus > Lineus longissimus. Next base: position 12,011,666 of record NC_088315.1, read on the forward strand.
ATTCGCATAATAAATCACTACGGGGAAGCCTCTGAGTAAGTTGCCTCGCAGACACCTGAATTTTCAATGAGATTCCCTCAAAACTCGCGAAAGACAGAAAAAAAGCCAGTAAAAGGCACAATAAGTAATGCAGAATAAGCCACAATCTACAAAAGTCAATAGTTATACGGCCACGCGCAGTAATAGCTGAATCGCTTCAAAAATCTATATCGCGTTTCCATAAAAAAGTTGAACAATTAAAACAATTGAACAATTGAAACAGCTAAAATAAAGTTGTCCAGAGTATGATTTACTGCATGATTTGAAAAATAACGTGAGCAGACGCGACCGGGATTCTTATTAGAGGGATTTCCAAGCCAAAGACCATCATAGGGTGTTGTCTGATACCCCAGAATTCATAAATGGTTTTGCGTATGCTTTTGTTGTAATCTATTCCAGACAAATGGATAACCAAGTGCATTCTGACTGGATGACATCTAGGCGTACGTGAGGAGCGGCCTACAGCACAGCGTTAGCGTGGCACAGAACCATCAGAGGTAACTTCAAATCAGTCGTGACCATTTTCCAAATTCTCTGGTATGATCACGTGATGATGGGAGAGAGATAAATGAAAACCAGCTATCGCCACAAATGCCAATCTTTCCATTATGATTGGCACCGGGTGTAACCCTCTACTGGCTTTGGAGTAACCGAGTGCAACAGTCATCGCCACAAGTGCAACATTATTTTCAAAGAGCCCGAAAGTCTCAACGTCGTGTGCTACAGAAATGACATACTCTTAATGCATCGACGCCTGTAACGTATTGATATGGACATAGTAGCCTTTGTCGCTGTTTTTGTAGAAAACTCGAGAATTATTGACGTAGAAATTTGGTTTTTAATACAGTTTTAGGGAGGTAAAGGTAAATCTTTTTCATTCAACGGCTACGCCCATGGGAAACTGGAAATTACCGAAGTATCGTAGAAACAGAAAAGGTGATTAGTGTGGTAAAAAGGAGGTAATCTTTCCCGCTTGATGTCTTAGTGATAGGAGATGAGAAGATAAGCACTACCCAGATTGTTCTTTTGTGAACAATGCAACTTTCTGCCTCACCGTCTCATTGATTTGTTGAATTTTCCTTAACAGCCCCGAGGTCACACAAATTTTGGAATGAAATAATGCCTTGTATTGCCAAGATGACGTACGTCTGTAAGATACCAACTCACATATTTTACTTGGAAATTCGGCATGCGATATGGACGAATCTAACGGAAACATGGATAGAAATTGATAATGCTGAATAAAGCTGTCAAACATATACTAATCATTTTCATGTAAGGATGACATTTAAGTAGGCAAAGAATGCCCAATTTCAGATGTCTGTTGTTCAGACAGTATACATTGAGTAAATCGCACGGCTCCAAGAAAAGAGCTTCCTACATTGATCTTCTACTTATTCCGTACGTGAAAACTCCATGTCAGTCTAACCTCCCGTTTCTGAGATATGACCGTTTTGGGACTTGACGTCCAATTTTAACTTTTGGGACACAACTTCAGCGTTTCTGTTGCCACTAAAAGCGTCCTCTTTGGGATTTTGCAAGGAATGAATCAAAATCTTGAGTGCTAACGTCTATGGCTGGCGCGAGTGGACAGAATTCAGAATTATGCCACGGCATAAATCGGAATTGTGGCGCACCATAAATCAACCAATCAAAACATCAGATCTCGTGAATTATGCCGCGGCATAAATAGGAATTGTGGACGGAAGTGCGATTTTTGCCGCACCATAAATAAACGATTGCCACCTTCTGATTGGTCCAATTATGCCACACCACAATTCCTATTTATGCCATGTATAATTCTGAATTCTGCCGAGGCATAATTCACGAGATCCGATATTTTGATTTGTTGATTTATGGTGCACCACAATTCCTATTTGTGCCGTGGCATAATTCTGAATTGGCTTGCTTGAAAACAGTGTGGCAAAGAAAGTGCATGACGGGACTCGTGTATAAATAGCCATGATCTAATTTTATACACTGCAGCTATTTTCACGCGAAACCCGTATGACGAGAGTCCCAAATGACATTTTGAGTTATCATGGTCTCCAGATGGGTTCAAACTAAAGGTTTAAACCGAAGAACCAATATCACTATAGTCAGCAGACATCACTCGCCTTTGCTGTATCATTGGCCTGGTTTGATAGGCAAATTCCTTATTCAGCTGGGAAAATACAATTTGCCTACTTTGAGAGTCGTTTTAGAAGAATGTTAATCAAATTATCTGCAACAGCTATTTTGCGAAGCGTTTTAGTCATCTCGATTAGCAAACATCATGACAAAGTAACCCTATGAGACGAAGACAGTTTATCAGTTCTTATATTTACCAGAACTCATTCAAGACATTCATCTTATGTTACATTTTATTCATTGGACACTAAAATGGGGTAAGAATCAGAGATAAAGAGATCAGCATGGGAGTTACTCAGAGGCAGGCGGCTTTTGAACATGTTGTCGATAACTTGGCTTTCAAACGTGCCGATTTAAAAATGAAGGGCGAAACCTTCAGCCAAATCCGGTGTGTTGTCGTGTGTCTTATAACAAAAGGATGTGTTACTGTTAATTACTGGCATGACGGAGACTATTATTGCCAATTGAGTAAGCGGAGGGGGAGGTGTATGGAAAAGGGTGAGCTTGATGACCATCAGGGATCAAGAATGCTTCAAAAGAAGGTAATAGACCATCAAAACAACTTCATCTGATATTTTTTGAACATGTTGAATGTCAATAGGGGTGTTTGGAGCTTGATTCCAATGGTTTACCATCTCGGTAATTTCCATTTTCTCTCGAAGGCATCGACTGGTCAGATTTCCGGCGCCATCAACGGAAGTTTTCTCCTGCTACTTTTTCTTGAACCCCGTTAGAGTCGTTGTCTGTCGAAGCGGCTATATGCGTGATGGAGGGTGTAATATACGTCTTTTTATCTTTAGTCAATTTTGTGTCCTGCGAAATTAGCAACGTGTTTGTTGTCCATGCAGGGGCGTAGCTTGAGGGTGAGCAAAGAAGTTATCAAAAAATCAATGTGCTTCTGAACGTGATTTTTTACCTCTCCAGCCCAAAAAGGTAGTTACATGTACGCCCCTGCCATGATGAACACCTGACTCTTTGGCTCAAGTGTTGACTCCCTGGCTGTGTCCTGTGACATCTATTAGATGGTCCCCGAGTCTGTTCAATAGGACTCTTTGATCATATTCAGAGTATGTACAATTTGAACTGAAGGCATCCGCTAATCATGTATTGGGGAAGAAAAAACCATACCTGATGCTGTGCTTCAATGTGATAGGGGTGTCGAACGATCTATATGTTTGGACACGGTTACAATCTGTGGAATCATCTGATTTGGTCCTTCGTCATCGTCTTCATCGCAAGACCGTGCCCTTGGTAATTTGACAGCCTCCCATAGCCCAGGACGGTTCGGGGGAGAGGAATAGGTGGACCCCCATATGAAGTGAGAACGTCAGTTTTTAACGCTATACCGGAAAACAGACCAGATGGTGTCGTTCAGAAAAAAACCCCTATAAAAATGCCCAATACAGTGTTGGATCGACATGTGCTCGTATCTAAAAATTGACCTATTGGCGGAAGGTATAAGCCTGGGAAGAGAACATATCAGCAATGAACCGGGAGATAGCCAAATATATAAAGCCTAATAAGTTACGAAGAAAGGGGTGAGTGAGGTGCAAGGAAATTTGTTTTTTTAAACTCCAGTATTTTTCGGTAAAACACTCTATTTAAATGCTTAGAATCAAGAAATTAGAAAAAACCTCATATTTTTAATGGGTGGATTAACTTTTCCTTGACTCAGATACAATTCATAGTAAAGATAACAACAAGATGAACACAACGATATCTTATGCAGCTCTGAGCTCCCAAAGATAAAGGAGATACACAGAGCACTTTGTCGAAGAGACCAAACGGATTATTCAATTTCCCGTGATTTGGCGTTGTCTTAGAAGGGTTTTAGAACTTCGTATAAAATACAATTTCCTCATCAGCCTCCAAATAAGTTACACTATTTGATGCATGTAATATTTTTTTGTGAAAAGAAATCAAGCAACAACCAGCGAATAGTAGTGATAGGCATTGAATAAAAGCCGAATTATCTTGCGAAAGCCGCCTATTGTCAAATTCTGGTACCGAGTGCTGCTTAAGGTGCTGTAGTATTGCAGTCCAAATTTTTAGTCTTTATTCATTCTTGATAGAATGGAGAAGAAGCAAATGTCAAAAACTTGACTCATTGTGTTACTGGACAGGTAAACTGTTTAGGGATCGGAACCTGATAGTCTCCGGATGGTGATATATCACCATTGTAGGTTAATTGTTGTATAACACCGATTACTGCAAGGACATTATTTACAGCGAGCATTCATAGCGGCGTCGAACTCTGGAAATCACTGATTTTGACGCGAAGGTGAATGGTTCGATGACGTCTCAGATATTCTGTTCAGCACAGGTACATGTATACACTGGGTGCCCCGGCAGTACTCATACCACCCAAACCTGTCACAGATTACCACCGCAACCTCGAGTATCTTATAGCAACATCTTTGGAAAATTCAGGAGGTGTACACTTTTTAATTTACGAGTATAAGCCAAATACTCATGTGTTTCGGGTGAAATACAATGGCTCATATTTCCAGCGAAAGCCGAGAGGATCATTTAGCTACTTTGATAAGTTCCTCTTGATTTTTGATGGCCCTGAAGTCTACATGTATGATTTTGCAAAGAGTATTGTAAACGGTAGTCTAACTCTGCCCAAGGAGGGGAGGCAGTGTCTTGAAAAAGAAGTAAACTACCCCATATATACCGTGGTTTTAATTTTAAACTTTGCTGAAAAGGCTTTTATGATGTGCGTTGATGGTTCTCAGAGTATTTTTTTGTTTGACTACTACATAGAATCAGGCTCAGAGCCTGTTCTACGGTTAACTAATAAAACGCATCTTCACTTCCCTCATGTTGACAAAGTAAAGCCAACCTGGTTCGACCACAGCTTATTCGCAGTTGGTTTTATACATCAGCGTCAAAACTATTTGACTGTGGCCGTATATCATTACAAGCAAGGACAATCATCCGGGTATAGCTTACTAAAGACGCATTTAATCCAAGGCAACTCAGGCGGGGCAAAATCGTTTGTCATCATATCAAATCCAAACTATGAAGTTAAATTTGTCCTCTTAAAAAAATATCAGAGTGTGGTGATGTTAGGCTTTGGGTTTGTCATTGAGTGTAACAAAAACACGCCTCTACAAAAGGCCTACATAAGAAAAATCTGCACACACATATGTCTTGAAAAATATGCTGGTACCCGTGTTGAAATCAATAAGAAAGGCCAAATATTGCACTTTATTCGTTCAAAGCATTTAAACTCAAACACAAAGTATGTGGTTAGATATACAAGAGCAGACTGAAGAAGAAAAACTGTGAGACATTGGCCTTCATTTCCTGTCCACTGTAATGTATTTTTTAGTACGCATCAATTACTTTCACCTACCACCTGGTGGTTTTCCGTGTTTCGTTTGAGGACCTCGAACTAATGTCCCAGATCTTTGGGAGCTGGTATTACCTGCCCCTGCCCCTGCTCAGCGACGACTGGTGTTGGCAATAATTGGTTTAGTAGGGGAGCCAATTATGCCATTCAGATCAGCCAACATTCACCATTATTTTGATAGAACTGGCTTCCTACGATCTTGATTAAAGGATGACCAGGCTAGTGGAATATGGCAAAACACTCAAAGTTCTATTTAAGACTTTCAAACTGACGTTGCATTTTTGGATGTAGTGTTTGAACGAAAAATGTTGGCATCTGTGTTTTGATTCCTCACATTTTTCTGACTTCTTCTGTTCAAACACTGAAGCTGGAGATGCAACATCAGGCCAGTTTAAAAATCTTAACATATACACTCCTTGGATGTCTTGGAAAACACTAACCACAATAAGAAAAATTTCGATTTGATGACGGTTTTTACAAGGGCTCAGTTGAAAGAGGCAGTCCTCAGTTTGAAGCTGGATAATCTCGGAATGAGGCGGTCAGTTACTAGTTCAAAAGTCCCACATTATAAACTAGGTCATTCACCTAATATTATGTCTTTTCGAGTACACTTGCTTTGTTCTACGTCAGTGACAGATTGTCTTGATAAACCTTACAGGGCAGTAGCTAGAGGGGCTTGGCGCGAGAGGGATGGCAAAAATCCCTCCAAAGAGTCACAAAAAACGTCTTTTTCATGCACGTTTTTGGCTGATTTTTAAATTGGCGGAGGACAAAAGAGGTGTTTGTCCCCCCCCCCCCCCCACGACGAAGAAAAGCTGGCTTATGACCGGTAATACTACCAATAGTAATCAATATTAAAATCTTCGTCAAAGATAACGGTATCACACTAATGAAAGTTTTCCAAGAAAACAAATATTAGCTCTGGAATATTTAATGGTTCTATCACTTACTCATTAAGGGTAATCGAAATATACGGTACAGACGCAGAATGAGAGCGAGGTTTCTACCACCTGTGATATTAAAAATCGGCAGCCATGAGAGGTTGCTTTATAATCACGTGACTGGCGCCATTGGTGTCCTGACAGACATTCGTGGTAAACAGGATTACAATGTGGGCATGTTTTGTCTGAATTCAAAGCAAGGCATATTCGTTCTCACCTATAGGACAATCCTTCATATAGACAAATTAGTGTGCGCTAAACTGTATCTAGCTAGCATTGCACTGGTCTATGATAGATACCTGGTCGTAAGTTGCCGGAAAGAGCACAAGTATCTGACATTTATCCTCTTTGACGCCAGGCTTGGCATCTGCACGAGGAAACTAGTCATACCGGAAACGGACCCGTGCGTAAGTGGGGTGTATGTGACGAAGTCAAATATTTTGCTCCGACACGGGACATTAGTCATTGATTGCAAGCGATATAGCCAGTCTGTCATTAGGATGTATTCATTTAATCTGAATGAAAGCGCCGTTATTAGACTTTCGTTCAAAGCCGCTATAGAAATAAACGTCCCGGTGTCTGCTTACGACAGATTCTTCCTTGGCGAAGACTTTGTGTACTTTATTATTGGTGAAAAAGAAGAGAACGATTATTCAGGATTGTATTTATACTGGTTTAGAAGAAGCAAACATTTTACTCTCCCAAGCTCCAGCACAGAATTTAGTTCCATTATCAACTTTCCAGATTTCCAGTTATTATCTTACAACTATTGGTTTAGGGAATCAGACCGCCTTATAATTCTAACTGCGGCCCTTGGAAGGAATAACGAGCAAATATTGACATTCTTTGGATTTAGAATCAGCTGCGTCATGAGTCACGTCGATACAACCTTAGCCATTGAACATGTTGACATTGATTTGAGATACCAGATTTCCAGTACCGAGTTTAAGAACTTCATCCAAATGTTAGACGGCACGGTCTATCATATTGTAAGGGTTTCCAAGTCCGTGACGAAAAGGTATTGGAAACACGTGGAGATATTCACAACAAACGACTGATCATTAAGAGCCAATTTTTATATGAACAATTTGAGTTGATTATGAAGAACACAGGTATATTGAGTTTAAGGAGATGCAATTCTAGGTTTTTTATGATGCGCGAAGTGTATCATCATGTCGCCTGCCCCCGCGGATAATGATGTCGACAGAGATGGAAAAGGTTGGCGTTTGTCGGCCACGTAAAATCACTGATAAAGTCTAGGTGCAAGTGATGAACAAAATGCCCTTGGCTCTCCTAGAAAATGGCCTCCTGTTCACCTATTTTCGCTTTTTTGGCCATGGATATAGGCATGATACTGAAAAGAGATGTATTCATAGTGCCTTACTTGGAAATCAATTGAAGGGCAGTTTGATATGGTGAAGGCTCAAACTAGCAGTAGTAAGCTGGCTAGAGTGGTTGAGTTGTAACTCTAAAGGAATTTATCGTTACCGACATGCTGCAGCCTACTAGAAAGTGGTGATGACTCATGAACTAGGTAACAGCAGTTCAGTAATTTTATTGGAATGTATACCATTTTATTGAGGTCAGAATACACTTGAACAAATCTAAAACGATTATTTAAAATCTATTTGAAATATATGATAAATCTATGATGAAATTGGAGTGGTCACAATATAGAAAACAATCCTGAATAAAGAAACGAACAGTATTGGTAGTCGACATGGCATTGGACATGGATTTCGGTAATCATGTACATAAAACAGAGAGAGTTGCTAACTCCTCCCAGAACCTTTTGTGGAACTCCCACTGACTAGTCGTAGTGAAGAATTCGAGAGTAACAGTGATAGTGTACGATTATTTTTAAAGTAAAGCATGGTGTTGCGATGATTTGAATTTTGTGCTGTCTATGTACATGTATTTCCACTTGACTAATTCATATTCCAATGGTCTGAAGAAACTAAGTGTCAACCCTTTCGTTGCCAAATCCGACTGTGGTCGATGTGGCCTTATGTTACCGTGTGCCAACTGCGACCACAGTCGTTTTAGGCAAATGACTTGACTGCATCGCTGGAATCCAGTGCGGTTCGAATACATTTTCTTCACAATTTTTGGAAAAAACAAAAAGTCGGATTTGACGATTATGTCAATTCGTCTCGTAGTGTTCTATCAAGTCTTTTCATCGGGTTCTGGGAGCCATGTCATGATCGAGTCAGAATCCACCACTGCGATGTTGGTTTGAAGAAGGTTGCATCGACAACTTTGTTGTCAAGGAAACATGTCACCTTAGTTAAGGCATAGGAGTTTGGGTTTTTTTTCATCGTTTTCTTTGCCACATTTCAAGCATTTGTTGGTAACTGACTTTTTTGTCGCTTCATTCTTTGATCTACGGCCAGCCGTGTCGATGATAGCATTCTCCATTGTATCAACTGTGTAATAACAGCAGGAGCTGTCGTCACTATCAGGTTGTCGGGTCACAAAGATGGGCAACGTTTCCTCGTCCTTGGCATCTAGGATAACCAGATTATCATCATCATCGAGATACTGAAAGGAAGACGAAATAATTAAGGTGCAGGAAACGTGGCAGTTCTATTAGTCCTGAAGCAAGTCAGTATATCAGGAAAGTAGGTAAGTTCAAACCAACTCCTCATCAAAATGTTGATACTAGCTCTAAAAGTCTTTAGATGAGAAAGTCAGTTTTAATACCCTAATCAAGATTTGATCCCAATGACGTGTAGCTTATATACATCGAAGCTCGAACGGTCACTAAGTCCTGGGTGCCGACAAATGGTACCCAGGTTCGAGATCGACTGGACAATAAGCACCCTGGGTGCCATTACACTAGACAAACAGCACCCAGCTTCTTTTTGCCTGGCTTACGGATCTTAGGGAGGAGGACGTTTCTTGCAATCTCGTTTTATCTCGCGCCGTGGTACTTGTGGCATAAGCAGTGCACGAAATAAAAAGAACAGATAAACAGAAAAAAACGCGTTTAGGCCTAAAGGTCATTGAAAGCACATTTGAATGAAAGCGCCGTTATAAGACTTTCCTCAAAAAGCGCTATCGAAATAAACGTCCCGGTGTCTACTTACGACAAATAATATTCTTCCCTCGCGAAGAAGTCCACAGTTCGAATTCAAGTGAGTAGACCCGAAGGCATGCATGAGCCTTTTAATGCTCCTTTGACCAATCCTGTACATCTATGATAGGACAATGTAGCATGAGAGGACTCTTGGACGAAAAATGTATTCTGTTCTTCAAACGACTCTCTGCAATATCCGAGCAATCACTGCCGCTCAATGTATTTGAATTTCGCTATAACTCACTGTGTCAAGGGGAAAACAACGCTCAACTAGGTTTCATTCCTTACTTATGCGCTACATTAGATAGGTCTCCTTCGCATTCTCGAAAGTTTCTTAAGCCGTGAACATTTTGTTTACCTGAATTGCTGCCAGACGAGACGCTTAAATTACTGATTAATATATCATTCTCAATCACGAGAACATTGCTTTCACAGAAGACAGTAGATAAAATGGACTTGACAGAACTCTCAAAATTGAGAAATCATTGGACTATTCTTCACTCATCTGGCTTGCAGCTTTAGAATATCCATGCATTGAGAGACATTTTGCTTTCCTCGCGAGACTTAACACACTTACTATTCTCTCAGAGCCGGTGTTACAGTAACAAATGCCCCCCCCCCCCGGAAAAAGTGTCTGGCCCTATTGTATTCTGCAATATAGTTCTATAGAGACCCTGACTGTCAATAGCTCTGAGATTGAAGCGCATAATAGAATCCTTTATTCCCGGGCATTCTATCCTAGGACATTTGAAACTTCTACACCGGTACAGTGCCCTAGGTGCTCTAAATCCTTCACTGACCGACACGTACCTTTCTTCTGTTGTTGCCCCGACTTCAGTGCAAATCGTGAACTATTTTGGCAGCGTGTGGAGAACGAATGTAATATATATGTTATGGCGGCTCTTTGGAACATGGATGATTGCGAGCTTTCCGAAACACTGCTCGGTCGGCAGCTAGATGGGTACACCGACAATATGACATTGCTAAAAATTGTAGCTGAAAGCTGGATGGCCAACGCGTGATCATCTACATGATCTAAGCATGTTCAACATACAGTATAGGCCTCTCATTGTAATACCGCACTGCAGCAGACTTCAGACTATATGATACCAATCTGTACATATTTTACTTGCATTTTTAGTTGTTGTTAGACCACCTTGTTCTCATATTTTTTGTCTTCTAACTACTGTACATGTATATCAACACAACGTCCACGGTAATCCAGTGAATTGATCCTTCCCTTCTCGGTGACACAAACAAGTTTGCAATGTCTGTATTCACTGACGATAAGCGGATTGATTTGGATCATAGAGCTGATTCCTCGTCATGTGATCCCGTACTCGAACAGCAATGATTCGTTCAATCAGTTTAGATAAATGTAAAACTAGATACATGCCAGTAACTTGGTAACTCATCCTTGTCCAAAGACGGCTTTTTTAGCATTGGTTTCTCAAAGGCCGACTGTAGGCGAGAGGGAACATGTCCTTGCTGCAGTGACTTATTGAGACCTCCAATACCAAAATGGCGGTCTTTCTTGTTTTTACTGGTTTTCTCTCTCCCTCTCTCTCCGTATCCAATCTGCGGTTTCAGCAGGATAACTCAATGACTAAACAACGTATCACCCTGAATCTATCAGGGATTGTTGATATGTGTGATGACCAGAAGTGATTTAATTATGGACAGAAATGGATTAAAATCTGAATTTTGGCGCCGGTATTTCTAAAGTTTTGACTGCTAAATCCATTGTAGTCCAAACGTCAGCTTTTGCCGAAGAACTGGTGATTAAGGGGGATTGGCTCATCCATTATTCGAGCGGCACCCGGCCGATGATCACCACGATATACCATACTCCCAAGCTCCAGTGGTGGGAAGGCAAACTATTGCTGAGATGACTCTCCTGCTTATTGAGCAGCACCCACTGCGTTGTCCACGCAAAGTCAGACGGCTATGGCAAGCTAAAGCGGAATTTATTCAAGACTTTAGAATTACCATTCAAGAAGTTAAATATAAGTTCAAGAAGGAAATATATGTTCAAGACTAAAATATGTTCAACCTTGAATCAAATGTTTTCAACCTTGAATAAAATATGTTCAACCTTGAATAAAATATGTTCAACCTTGAATAAAATATGTTCAACCTTGAATAAAATATGTCCAACCTTGAACAAAATATATTCAACCTTGAACAAAATATATTCAAGACTCACGTGACCATATTCAAGACGCACGTGACCACAAAATTGATGACGTAGTTGCTCATGTTTTGATGCTTTACGGACTTTCCCGAACCCGCGTCCGGACTTTCCCGAACCCATGGTACTTGTGTTGCGTTTCGGAGCTCGAACTGTTCGCACGAGGTTTTGACACATGGTTGTACACGTACCTAGCCGCCTACACCTGACATGTACTGTAATCCTACACATCATGACATGGATGCCGAGTGAATGTCAGAGTCGATACATGTTTCACAGACATATCAGGCAAATTATAGGGTCAAAATGCGCAATGCCTCTCACCTTTCATTCTTAAGGCCGACACCACTGTATCGGATTCTCGTTGTCTTTTGACATGTTTGAGTGTTTAGGCTATACAGGCAATCAATCATGTCGTGAAACAGAACGCATCAGAAGTACCACAGATTCTACGCTCTACGTCATCAATTTTGTAGTCACGTGCGTCTTGAATATGGTCACGTGAGTCTTGAATATATTTTGTTCAAGGTTGAATATATTTTGTTCAAGGTTGGACATATTTTATTCAAGGTTGAACATATTTTATTCAAGGTTGAACATATTTTATTCAAGGTTGAAAACATTTGATTCAAGGTTGAACATATTTTAGTCTTGAACATATATTTCCTTCTTGAACTTATATTTAACTTCTTGAATGGTAATTCTAAAGTCTTGAATAAATTCCGCTTTGGCTTGCCAAAGACGGCTACCTAAAATGTGGAAGAGGGAATGATTCGAGGATGCACCCACTGTTATGATTAAAAAAACCTTGACGTCTGTGACTGTGGACATTTATTCAAGGTCAAATCTGTCGATTGTCATGGAATTCAACATTATTGAATACCGCCAGAGCTAAGGTAGTCGTGTTTGGTTTTAATTCAAAGGTTTGGACTGAGCCACTTTTGTGACTTAATAACCGTTCGAGCTGAGGTAGTCGTGATTGGCATCAAACTTTAGTTTTTTTGGCATGTTTGAATTGACCCACTTTCGTTACCTATTGATGACCATTAACGCTAAGTTATTCATGTTTTGCATCAAACTTCAGTTTATGAGCATTAGATTGGCCATATTTTGTGACTGTCGCACCTTCACATTTAGAGCTAATCTAGACGTTTGGTATTAAACTTCAGCATATGAGGAGTTGGTTTGAACTGACCTACTTGTTTGATCTACTGGCCCACTAAATGAGACAGTTCGAGCCAAGGTGGTCGTGATAAATATCAAACTTTACTTTATTTTAGGCATATTTGGACTGACCAACTTTCGTGACCTACTTATTGATGACTGCTAACGCCAAGTTATTCATGTTTGCATCAAACTTAAGCTTCTGTGGATTACATTTCAACTGACCATCTTTCGTGACACGCTCACCTGACGACCTTTATAGCTAATCTCGACATTTTTGGCCAAACTTCAGCTTATGAGGAGTTGGTTTGAACTGACCTACTTTCTTAACTTACTGACCTACTTATTAAGGACTAATTGACCTGCCATGTTTTCTGCACCTATATTATCTTGTCATCCTTTCAGTTTTTCTTAATGACGATGGTGATTTAATTCTCCTAGATGTCAAGGACGAGGAAACGTTGCCCATCTTTGTGACCGGACAACCTGATAGTGACGACAGCTCCTGGTGTTATGACACAGTTGATACAATGAAGAATTCTATCATCGACACGGCTTACTGCAGATCAAAGATAAAACGACCAGAAAGTCAGTTACCAACAAATGCTTGAAATGTGGCAAAGAAAACGACGAAAAAACAAATTCCTATGCCTTAACTAAGGTGACATGTTTCCTTGACAACAAAGTTGTCGGTGCAACCTTCTTCTAACCAACATCGCAGTGATGGATTCTGACTCGATCATGCCATGGTTCCCAGAACCTGATGAAACACCTTGAGAGAACATTACGAGACGAATTGATATAATCGTCAAATCCGACTTTTTGTTTCTTCCAAAAATTGTGAAGAAAATGTATTCGAACCGCACTATAGATTCCAGCGATGCAGTCAAGTCATTTGCCTAAACGAATGTAGTCGCAGTTTCCACACGGTAACATAAGGCCACATCGACCACAGTCGCATTTGGCAATGAAACGGTTAACACTTAGTTTCTTCAGTCCATTGGAATAGGAATTAGTCAAGTGGAAATACATAGACAGCACAAAATTCAAATCATCGCAACACCATGCTTTAATCAGAAAATCAATGGTACACTGTCACTGTCACTGTTACTCTCGAGTTCTTCTCTACGATAGTCAGTGAATTTTTTTAATACTTGGGGGTTCCACAAAAAGTTCTGGGAGGAGTTAGCAACTCTCTCTGTTTTATGTAAATGATTACCGAAATCCATGTCCTTGTAGACTGCCAATACTGTTCGTTTCTTTATTCAGGATTGTTTTCTGTATTGTGACCACTCGAATTTCATGAATAATAGTTAAAGCTTTTTAAATTGTATTCTGACTTCACTTACTGAACTACTGTTACCTGTAAGTCATGAGTCATCACCACTTTCTAGCTGGCTGCAGCATGTCGGTAACGATAAATTCCTTTAAAATTTGGTGCTGCCAGCATTGTGGCAATTCCTTACCTGGAACAAAGGGTTACAACTAAACCACTCCAGCCAGCTTACTACTGCTAGTTTCAGCCTTCACAATATCAAACTGCCCTTCAATAGATTTCCTAGTTAGCACTATGAAGACATCTCTTTTCACTATCATGCCCATATCCATGGCAAAAAAAGGCGAAAATATGTGAACAGGAGGCCATTTTCTAAGTGCGCCAAGGACATTTTGTTCCGACAAACGTCAACCTTTTCCATCTCTGTCGACATTATTATCCGCGGGGGCAGGCGACATGATGATACACTTCGTGCATCATAAAAAACCGAGAATAGCATCTCCCTAAACTCAAGATACCTGTGTTCTTCATAATCAACTCAAATTGTTCATATAAAAATTGGCCCTTGATGATCAGTCTTTTGTTGTGAATATCTCCACGTGTTTCCAATACCTTTTCGTCACAGACTTGGAAACCCTTACAATATGATAGACCGTGCCGTCTAACATTTGGATGAAGTCCTTTAACTTGCTTCTGGAAATCTGGTATCTCAAATCAATGTCAACATGGTCAATGGCTAAGGTTGTATCGACGCGGCTCATGACGCAGCTGATTCTAAATCCAAAGAATGTCAATATTTGCTCGTTATTCCTTCCAAGGGCCGCAGTTAGAATTATAAGGCGGTCTGATTCCCTAAACCAATAGTCGTAAGATAATAACTGGAGATCTGGAAAGTTGATAATTGAACTAAATTCTGTGCTGGAGCCTGGGAGAGTAAAATGTTTGCTTCTTCTAAACCAGTATAAATACAATCCTGAATAATCGTTCTCTTCTTTTTCACCAATGATAAAGTACACAAAGTCTTCGCCAAGGAAGAATCTGTCGTAAGCAGACACCGGGACGTTTATTTCTATAGCGCCTTTGGACGAAAGTCTAATAACGGCGCTTTCATTCAGATTAAATAAATACATCCTAATGACTGACTGGCTATATCGCTTGCAATTAATGACTAATGTCCCGTGTCGGAGCAAAATATCGAACATCGACACATACACCCCACTTACACACGGGTCCGTTTCCGGTATGACTAGTTTCCTACTCCTAGTGCCGATGCCAAGCCTGACGTCAAAGAGGATAAATGTCAGATACTTTTGTTCTTCCCAGCAACTTAAGACGATGTATCTATCATAGACCAGTGCATCGCTTGCTAGATACAGTTTAGCGCACACTAATTTGTTTACATGAAGGATTGTCCTATGGGTGAGAACGAATATACCTTGATTTGAATTCAGCCGAAACATGCACACGTTGTAATCCTGTTTACCACGGATGTCTGTCAGGACACCAATGGCGCCAGTCACGTGATTATAAAGCAACCTATCATGGCTGCCAATTTTTAATATCACAGGTGGTAGAAACATCGCTCTCATTCTGCGTCTGTACCGTATCTTTCGATTACCCTTAATAAGTTAGTAGTAGAACCGTTAAATGTTACACAGCTGATATTTGTTTTCTTGATACCGTCATCTTTGAGATCATTTCGGTAATATTGCTGGTCATAAGCGCACTTTTTTTCGTCATGGCGGGGGGGCAAAACACCTCTGTTTTCCTCCATCTGTTTGAACATCAGCCAAAAACCGCAAAAACACGTTTTTGTAACTCTATAGCCCCTTTACACTACGCATTTTCAACCGCACTCGGCCCGCGTCGAGCGCGTCTCGGCAAAAAAACACGTAGTGTAAATGGGTTGAGAGGGTTCGGCACTGTGCTACTTTCATGTGGGTCGACCCCCCCCCCCCCCCCCAAAGGGTGGTGAGCTCGACCCGGTCGGGCACGGCTCGGCATGAAAAACGCAGTGTGTAGACACGCTACCAGGCTCGACCTACTTCCATGGACCACTTTTTGCGAAGTGCGCATGCTCACTGATCGACCTTGAACCCTCGGTGTCATTCCCGCGAACTACCATTGACTGCTGTCAGCGTTTTTCATTCTTTATTGTGTTTTACCCTTTTGAAGCCGTTAAAATGGCAACTCGTGGTACATCGTGGTCGGCAGATGAGACCAAAATATTGATTGCCTTGTGGGGGGGGGGGGGGGGGAGATGTTACCCAGGCCCAACTAAAAGGAACACGCCACAACAACAAATGGTACAAGGAGATTGCGAAAGGACTGGAGGAAGCTGGTTTCCCTGACAGGGAGTGGAAGCAGTGTCAAGAAAAGATCAAGAAGCTGAAGAAGAAATATCGCGAAGTTTTAACGTTCGCTCTGGAAAAGGTAGAAAGGAATGGAAATATTTTGATAAAATGCACGAGATTCTAGGTACAAGGCCCATGTCCAGGCTTTCAATTTTGCTACAATCGGCAGCAAAGAAACCCAAGGCAAAAGGAAAAGCGAAGAAAGTGTCCGCAGCAGCCTCAGGCAGCGAATCTGCAGACAGCACTAGGCCTAGTAGTCGGGCTTCGACCTCCACAGCAACAGATGATGCAGATGCCAATAATGCCAATGAGAATTTCCTTCCTCAAACAGAGGACGGAACGTCGATCCAGGTAAATTGGCGCGGTGACAGAGATGGATTCTTGTGCGTAGTGTAAATGGTACATCAGAGCCGGGCTCATTAACATTGTGGCGATTGCTCATATGTAATCGGGATGACGTTAATTCATTACCCAGGGACAAAGAGTTACATGTACAACCTACCCACTCGAGCCTGCTTACTACTGGCAAGTTTGTGCCTTCGCCATATCAGACTGCCCTTCATCATAATCAGCTCAAATTGTTCATATAAAACAAGAGGTCCAAGGGCCTGGCGTTCAGCTGAAATGGATAGGTTAAGGCAAGGGCCTATGGCAAGCCGTCTGTCTAATAATTAAGAAAACCAGGTTTTATTGAAAAAAAACTGGTTTTCTTCTTAAAAAACTTGGTTTCATGGAAGAAAACCATTTTCTTCCATGAAACTAGGTTTTCTTGCAAGAAGCATAAGTTGATTAAAAAAACCTAGTTTTCTTTAAAAAAACTGTTATTTTAACAAGATAACTTGGTTTTTAAAATCAACCTATGCTTCTTCCAAGAAAACCTAATTTCATGGAAGAAAACTATGTTTTGTGGAATAAAACAAGGTTATATGCATTTCTTTTTCAAAACCAAGTTTTTAATGAAAAAGACCAGGTTATTTTCAGAACCTGGTCTTTTTACCTCGTCCCGGACTGGCCGAAGCATGGCAGGGGAGAGGTTGGACTTTGCTTACCCGGGTTAGCAATCTCGCCCCAAAGGAGCCACGCGAGTGCTGAGGTAAAAAGACTAGGTTGTTTCGAAACCAGGTTTTCTTCTTTCGAAACTTGGTTTTCTTCTTAAAAAACCAAGTTTCATGGAAAAAAACCATGTTTTCTTCAACGAAACTAGGTTTTTTTGGAAGAAAATCAGGTTTTTATGAAAAAAACTAGGTTGTTTTAATTATTAGTCAAATGGCTGGATGAAAACATGGTTTTTCTTTTTTCGAAACTTGGTTTTGAAGAGAAATCATGGAACCTACACTTTATCTAAAAAGAATAAGTTATTTTTAAAAACCTAGTTTTATGGAAGAAAACCTAGTTTTCTTGTTGAAAACACACTTTTCGGGACTTTCTTTAAAAACTTAGTTTTATTGAAAAAAACATGGTTTTCTTCCATGAAACCAGGTTTTTTAAAGAAGAAAACCAGGTTATTTTCAAGAAAACTAGGTTTTATTTATTATTGGACAAACGGCTTGCCATAAGGGCCAAGTGTGTTGGTACCCTGTTATTATGAGGCAACGTGAAGCCGTAACGTCTAGCACGCAGAAGTGCTGGTGCGAAAGACATTCTTGCTATATCAGTGCATGCTGAAGTACTGAGTTGACGTCACCCTGCTATTATGACGTAACGTCATTTCTATTGCCGTTGCAGTAGTGGGGTGTGTTATGACGTCAAGGAGTTGTGTGGTGACGTCAAAGAGTGGAGTCCTTGTCTTCATGCAGCGTAGGTGGAACTAATAACATGCACATTGACACAAGGTACATAATTATTACAGTGTATTTTGTGAGGTGGGGTGTCGGCGCTTCGCCATGTGGGTTTTTCGCGGGTTTTTTCTTCTTTACGTTTCCTGTGACGTCACCCTCCTCGGCTACGTTGCAACGCCACGGGGAGTGTTGGGTGACGTCACGGGGTTCTGGGGTGATGATTGTTGTCGTTTCCGCACGGATGCGCGCTCCCGTTCCGTTTCCGTTTCCGTGTCTTTTTCCGCCTTAAATCATATTGTAGTGTTTATAGAGGACAAAGTGGAAAATGTTATGTAAGTTTTTATAGGCCTTTTTTCACTCACTTGTATGATATTATTCAGTCTTTGTTTCCCCCGTCTCGGGAACCCAGTCTGAGCCTATTCATACATGTCATAACATTTAGTTTGGGTTCAATTTGTGTATTTCAGTTTACCGTGTTTGACCATTAAAGAGAAGTTTGTAAAGCACGCGTTGAAGTTCATTGCAAGAAGAGTCCTCACAAGTTTATAAGCCACTACATGGGGCCTGGTGCTTTACAATGGTCAAATGAACCGACTGTTGTCTGGACATTGATAAAGTGGATGCAGCCAAGTGTTTAGGATGGTCTTTTTTGTATGTGAAGAAAAGAAGATAAAGAGTTGGTTAACAAAATGAACTTTATTGGTGCGGCAGATATTTGATGCCTTTTGGCAGATATTTGAAGCCTTTCGGCAGATATTTGATGCCTTGCGGCAGATATTTCTTGCCTTGCGGCAGATATTTGATAACGCTCTCCAGGAATGGAAAGCAGTAAAACGAGTAAGCACACCTTACTCTGATGTGGGAACAGCAAGTGCTTTACTGGACCTGAAATGTGCCAACGACTCCTCTTGCAATAACCAACAACAGTTAATTTGTAAAAAAAGAGAAGAAAAATTAACACTGACTGAATAAAAAAGGGTGACATAGACGGGGAAATGTACACCACCGGATACAGTCTGTGCTTGATCAGGCATTTGTCAGATGATATCCTGAACAAGGCATCTATGGAAGCAAATCCAGAAAGAGATTTAACCTTCGAAGGGCACACTTATTACTCAGTGAAAAGTCAGTCCTGTGGGCTGTTTTCCAATTCAAAATAAAAGTGTAACCTCTTTAAATTAGTCTCACAGACTGAACCATAACACTCAACAGCCAACCGTGCTTACATGATGTGAGCTCAGAGCTGGGCTCAAAGATGAGCGAGTGGTGTACTACATTTTGAAAATTGTCTATGACATGGGACAGAACAGGATCTTGTGGACTTAATGATGAGGTACTATCGAATAGGGTGTCCATCAAATGAATCATGAGGGCCTGATGAGTTATACTCTAAGGCTATATAGGGCAAGGCTATCGTTTTTGTCTTTTTTACAGCCTACAGCACAGCCATGCACAGCGCAGTGTATAGACAGTACAGGATTGCAAACCAAAAACATGAGCATTGCTGCGTAACGAAACTGCAGTGGAATTCATACTACGATGTCATAATGTGACTTTCAAAATAATTGTTGTCACGGCCAATGACCAGACAGGGAGAAAACAAACGTAAATGGCGAGATTTGTTGCAAAATTGCCAAGACGCAAGAAAACGGCCGCCATTTATGCCTTGAGTTAGACATCGGCGAGCTAAATTGACGGGATGTAGGGGCCTGTTAGGCCCCAAACGGCACCATATTGCTACGTTACAATACCCTGATACTCTTGGATTCATACTACAATCTGCTCCGTCACATAAGAGTTGTTATGGCCAATGGCTGGGAGAAAATCAAGGTTAATATTGAGATGAAATCTTCTAAAATCTTACCTGCGCAAATTGTCAACACGTGAGACAGCTGGCGTGTTGCCAAATCCTGACCTACTTTCCCTCAATCGTCAATGTGAATGTGAGCTCTCGAACTATTATTCCATGCAAAAATACAAATGTCAACACCACTAATAGCTTTGAATTACTTTTCGGTTATTATCAACACATCAACACGCATGATCTTTCTCAAACTAACTGAAAGACCTATTTCTTCTCGGACGCACAACAACATATCAATCCGCTCCGGCTATCCACACATATCCATTCGATTCGATAACACTCGATACAGTTTGATAAATAATCAAAATTTTCGTGCTTTGTTCTGTCAAAATGAATGGATATAATATACTCCTGTAGAATAGTAGAACTAATTCCCGAAGTTTGCAATATTTTGAACACAGATCGGATCACCCGTCTCAGATCTGCATAAATTACGATCATACTGATATTGCATGAGATCGTGACCGTCGCTTCAACATTTCGAAGAGAAAGTCGACTCGATTCGAAGGTTGTTTCTACCAAATACAGTTGAATTCGTCGTTAACGTACCAACCAATTTTGATGAATATCTTCTCTAATTTTGTGAAGTTTCGTACCATAATCAATTTCAGAAACGGTTTAAATTATTAAATTTGTCACTTATATAATCAATGCAGTCGAAATAAAACAGTCGCCATTTTTCTATGTGATCATACGGGTCAGCGGACAAGCACACTCTCCAACACAAGATATCCCGCCAAATCCTCTGCCACTAGCTTCCATGTTAGAAAGTCACCGTACATTATATATTACGTTGGAGCACACTCGGCAATAATGGCGGCCAATTCTAGCAGGGGTGTAAATGTATGTTTATTTCGGGGCGGGAAATTCAAATCGGGAAAAAAACGTGGTCAAACGACATTTTGCTCACTACCGCCAACTGGTGATATAAATCGAAACTAATCTATTTTATATCAAAACTTTTATATCATGCGGACCCCTTCAACTGTATTTCAAGCTTTTATCTGCTGGAATAAAGCGGCGAAAAAATGTTTTGTACTTTACACGTTTTCCCCCTGGTGGGCTGAATTTGAGTTGAATCGCGCTGAATGTTTTGTAAACTGCTTAGGTCGTCTAGTTTTACCATCAAGCCAGATTTAAAGTGCCCAGGTCCAACGGTTACAAAATGCCCAACATTGTCTACAGATGGCTGGAAGGATGGAAGGACAGGCACCAATCAAATAGCTATAGGACTAGCTCCGCTGACTTTGTCAGCTGAGCTAAAAATGGATCATAATGATCAGTCATTTGTTGCGTACATATCCACGTGTTTCCAACACATTTTCGTTGATTTGGAAACCATTACAATGCGATAGAGAGTGCCATCTAACACTAGGAAAACGTATTTCAACGCACTCCTTGGAAACTTGTATCTCAATTCAATGCCAACATGTTCAATGGCTAAAGTTGTATCGAGGCGGCTCCTGACGCAGCCAATTCTAAATCCAATGAATGCTGTCACCATTTGCTCATCATTCCTTTCAAGGGCCGCAGCTAGAATGATAAGGCGGTCTGATTCGCTAAACCAATAGTCGTAATGTAATAACTGGGGACCTGGAATGTTGGTAATGGAACTAAATTCGGTGCTGGAGCCTGGGAGAGTAAAATGTTTGCTTCTTCTAAACCAGTATAAATACAATCCAAAATAAACGTTCAAATCTTTTCGACCAATAATAAAGTACACAAAGTCTTCGCCAAGGAAAAATCTGCTGTAAGAAGACACCGGGACCTTTATTTCTATAGCGCCTTTTAACGTAGGTCTAATAACGGCGCTATCATTCAGATGAAATGGATACATCCTAATGACCGACTGGCTATATCGCTTGCAATCAATGACTAATGTCCCGTGTCGGAGCAAAGTTTCAAACGTCGACACATACTTCCCGCTTAGGCACGGGTCCGTTTCCGGTATGACTAGTTTCCTCGTGCAGATGCCAAGCCAGACGTCAAAGAGGATAAATGTAAAATACTTGTGCTCTTTCCGGCAACTTACGACCATGTATCTATTATAGACCAGTACACTGCTTGCCAGATATAGTGCAGCGCACACTAATTTGTTTAAACGAAGGATTGTTCTATGGGTGAGAATGAATATAACTTGCTTTGAATTCAGACGAAACATGCACACGTTGTAATCCTGTTTTCCACGAATGTATGTCAGGATACCAATGGCGCCAGTCACGCAATTATATAGCCACCTATCAATATCATTGACGCCAATTTTTAATATCACAGGTGGCAGAAACCTCGCTCTCTTTCTGCGTCTGTACCGTAGATTTCGATTACCCTTAATAAGTAAGTGATAGAACCGTTAAATATCACACAGCTAATATTTGTTTTTCTTGGAAAACGTTCGTTAGTGTGATACCGTCATCTTTGACGATAATTTTAATATTCATCATTATTGGTAGCATTGCTGGTCATCAGCCAGCTTTTTTCGTCATGGGGGGGGGGGGGGGGGGGGTGCAAAACACCTCTTCGGGATAGTGTTTTCATCCAAGAAGTGTATATGTTGAGATTTTTAAACTGGCATGATGTTTCATCTCCGGTGTTGGTGTTTGAACAAAAGAAGTCAGAAGAATGAGAGGAATCAAAGCACAGATTCCAACATTTTTCGTTCACACCCTAAAGCCAAAAATGCAACATCAGTTTGAAAATTTAGTGTAAATAGCTCTTTTGGCGTTTTGGCATGTTCCACTAAAATTGCAAAACTACAGATCCTAATAATGCACACATTTAGCTTGGTCATCCTTCAAACGAAAGCTTTGTATGCTGACTCTATCAAAACAATGGGTGATCTGAATGGCAGGCTAATTGGTTCCCCCACTAAACCTGTCATCGAATCGCCAACACCAGTCATAGCTCAGCAGAGGCAAGGGCAGGTAATACCAGCTCCAAAAGATCTTGGACATTTGTTCGAAGTCCTCAAACGAAACTGGTAAAACCACCATGTGGCAGGTGAAAGTCATTGATGCCGACTAAAAAATATATTACAGTGGACAGGTTATTAGGGCCAATGCCTCAGAGTTTTTCTTGTTCAGTCTGCTCTTGTATATCTAACCACATACTTTGTGTTTGAGTTAAAAGGTTTTGAACGAATACAATGCAATATTTGGCCTTTCTCATTGATGTGAACAAGATTGCCAGCATATTTTTCAAGACTTATGTGTGTACAGATTTTTTTATGTAGGCCTTTTGCAGAGGCTTGCTTTTTTACACTCGATGACAAACCCAAAGCTTAACATCAGACCACTGAGGACAAATTTAACTCTATAGTTTGGATTTGATATGATGCCAAACGATTTTTCCCCGCCAGAGTTGAATAGGATTAAGTGTGTCTTAAGTAAGCTATACCCGTTTGATTGTCGTTGCTTGTAATGATATACGGCCACAGTCAAATAGTTTTCACGCTGATATATAAAACCAACTACAAATAAGTTGTGGTCGAACCAGGTTGGATTTACTCGGTCAACATGAGGGAAGTGAAGATGCGTTTTATTAGTTAACCGTAGAACAGGCTCTGAGCCTGATTCTATATAGTAATCAAACAAAAAAATACTCCGGGAAGCATCAACGCACATCATAAAAGCCTTTTCAGCAAATCCTAACCTTAAAACCAAGGTATATATGGGGTAGTATACTTCTTTTTCGAGACACCGCCTCCCTTCTTCAGGCAGAATTAGACTACCGTTTACAATACCCTTTGCAAAATCATACATGTAGACTTCAGGGCCATCGAAAATCAAGAGGAATTTTTCAAAGTAGGAAAATGTTCCTCTCGGCTGGCGTAAGAAAAAAAGGGGCGGTATATTTCACTCGAAACACATGAGTTATTGGCTTATACTCATAAGTCAAATAGTTCGAAACTCCTGATTTTGCACAAAATGCTGCTATAAGATACTCGAGATTAAGGTGGTAGTGCTTGACAGGTTTTGGTGGTATGAGTACTGCCGGGGGACCTCGTGTATACATGTACCTGTGCTGAACAGAATGTCAGAAACATCAGCGAACCATTCATCTTATCGTCAAAATGAGTGATTTCCCGAGTTCGACACGGCTGTGAATGCTCGCTGTACGTAACGGCCTTGCAGTAATCCCCGTTATACCACAATTAACCTACGATGGTCACCTATCATCATCCGGAGACTAATAGGTTCGATCCCTAAACAGTTTTCCTGTCCAGTAACACAATGTGTCAAGTTTTTGACATTTGTTTCTTCTCTATTCTACCAAGAATGAATAAAGACTGAGAATTTGGACTGCAATACAACATCACTTAATGTAGCACTAGGTACCAGATTTTGACGACAGGCGGCTTTTGCAAGATTATTCAGCTTTTATTCTATGGGTAACGCTACTATTAGCTGGTTGTTGCTTGATTTCTTTTCACAAAAAAATATTACATGCATCAAATAGTGTAACTTACTTGGTAGAGATTTTGAGGCTGATAAGGAAATTGTATTTTATACGAAGTTCTAAAACCCTTCTAAGACAACGCCATAGCACGGGAAATTGAACAATCCGTTTGGTCTCATCGACAAAATGCGCTGTATATCTCCTTTATCTTAGGGAGCTCAGAGCTGCATAAGATATCGTTTTGTTTGTCTTGTTGTTATTGTCGTATTGGTATCGTCGATGAAGCAGAACAATGATATTCTTTTATATTGTTTATTATATTCCCAGCTCACACGAAGGCACAAGTTTGATGACCAGCAAATACTAAGAGTAGCGCTCTGGACATGCAGCGTGGCCTATCTGAATGGAGGTCCACGCACTTCTGACAGATTGACATAGTTTACACTTTGGCCAGCGTCCTTCCACGTGGAAACGTGACGGAGGGTACTGAGGCTTGAGGCTCCTAACGAAGGGGTCTAAACTATACATAACATCCCCCTTGTTCAAATTACGAACTTGATTACATACATACATACATACAAATAGCATTTATATAGCGCAAAATCCAATTAGAAAAATTGCTCAGCTGCGCTTAACAAAAACACTGTTCAAATAGTTTGGTTTTTAATCTTCTTTTGAACTCGCTGACGGTGGAGCTGCTGCGGGTGTTAGTGTCCAGCGAGTTCCATAATTTGCTGGCATAAACTGTAAAGCTTCTGCCACCAAATGTCTCAAGGCGATACCTGGGAGTCACCAACAACTCTTGGTTATCCGATCTCAGGGATCGCCCTGGGACATACGATGGCAGGATGTCCGAGATATATGATGGAGCCATGTTGTTTTTGGCTTTGAACACCATGAGTAAAACCTTGAAATCGATACGATATGGTATCGGAAGCCAGTGGAGAGTTCTCAATACGGGTGTTATGTGCTCACGTAGTGGAGTCCTTGTAATTATTCTTGCTGCACGGCTCTGCACTAGTTGTAATTTGTGCAGGAGTTGCTCATTAACCCCAGCTAACAGACTATTTCCGTAGTCCAAACGAGACATCACCAGTGAGTGCACTAGCTCTTTCGTTGCTGCAGTTGTAAGGAGCTTGCGAGCGCGACCAATATTGCGCAAGTGGTAAGTTGCAGATTTGACGATGTAGTTTATGTGTGATGCCATAGAAAGAGTTTGATCAAAATACACTCCGAGGTTCCGCACAGGGCCACTGGACGGAGTGACCTGGACGCCAGCGACTACAAGTGATTTAACGTTCAGTGAATCGATTACTCTCTGTGAGCCAAAGAGTTCGATCTCTGTTTTAGAAGGATTTCCTTTGAGCTTGTTAACAGTAAGCCAGTCATGAATATCAACGAGACAGATCTCGAGGTCGATGATCCTTGAAGCGGCCTGAGTGACAGGAAGTGCTACATACAACTGATTGTCATCCGCGTATCCGTGCCTAGGGGTGCCAAAACCATCGATAAGGGGACCAAGTGGCAGGATGTAGACCAGGAAAAGGATGGGGCCTAATACTGACCCCTGTGGTACGCCATAATTGAGTGTTTGAGGCGCTGATCTCTTTCCGCTGATACACACATGTTGCGTCCTCCCCGCCAGATATGAACGAAACCACTTTAGCGGGATACCGTCGATACCAAGGAGATTTTGTAGACGCGAGAGGAGAACTTCGTGGTCGACCGTGTCGAACGCGGCACTGAGATCTAGTAACACTAATACAGCTGCACCATGTTTATCAACCATGTTGCGAATATCGTTCTGGACCCTCAGTAATGCCGATTCAGTACTATGCTTAGCCTTGTAGGCTGATTGGAAGGCATCGTGAAGGTTGTGAGTGTCCATGTACGTATTCAACCGGGCTGCAATAACACGTTCAAGTACCTTCGACAAAAAGGATAAGTTGCTAACTGGTCGATAGTTTTGTAAGATTTCAGGATCGAGTGACGGCTTTTTTAGTAGGGGTGACACTAGAGCAATTTTCATCTGCTCGGGCACGTCACCACTTTTCATCGAAGAATTGACAATGTCCCTTATCACCTCTACAACCTCGGGGAGCGTTGCTTTAATCATCCAGGTAGGAAGTGGATCCAACGGGCATGATTTCGTGGGCGATTTCTTCATAACACTGGAGAGTTCATCACAGGTGACAGGCTCAAAAAGAAATAACGAATAAGACAACAGTTTAGACTTGAAGCAAGTACAAGTTGTTTAAAATCTTTGGAAGTGTTTATACATTCCGACCACTGAGGCATTTAAACTTCCAAAGCATTAATACAGATAATGGGAAACGGGGATACCGTGCTGGTAATGAAAATTTAAGATACTGAGCTGAGCGCAACTAAATTTAACATAGTCAGAGAATGCAGTTCCTCAGTGGAATAGACTTAACCTGGCCATCCCTTCAATCGAGATAGCAGACACAAAAGCACAATAAATCGAGCACAGCTAGCCTGAAATGAAATGGTTAGTTATGCAGGGCTTACCCTCACCGAAAGGCAGTGCACTGAAAATGACTGCATCACACTGCTTTTGACTGAAACCCCCACTGCATATGTCTGTCTTAGGCATATCATTTTTTCTTAATGTTTTAAAACCACTGATTCTGACTGAAAGACCACTGCAAAGCACTGCCACTTGCATATCATTATGAACGACGTATTTCAAAAACACTGCCTATGACTGAAAGACCACTAATTTCCACTTCTCCAACTCAGATCGAAACCATTTTCAACATGACTGAAAACCACTGCTTTATGACTGTTGAGATTAAGACTTGATGGCAGTGTAAAGCAGTGGTAATTGCAGTCAAATTCAGTGTTAAATATCAGCCATAATGCAACCTGAGACAGGAAGCCTGTAGTTTGAATTTGATTAGTCAAACATTCAAGAAATCATGGTAGCTCTTCATATTTCTCGATATTTACCCGAATTTCAATATGAGAAGAGGGGAATTTAAGTCAGTTTGAATTGGAACACATAAGGAGCCAAATAAATGCAAAAAGGGTAATCTAGACAGACAATGAAGTTGTATATTCAGCAAATCAAGAAGGCTGTAGGCCCTATAGGTGTTGTAATGTATGCATACACTGCAAGAAGGCTGTAGGTCCTATAAGTGTTGTAATGTATGCATACTATGCAAGATATCTGCATGGGAGCTGCAGTCAACAGCTGATGTTGTGGGCAACAATACACATCAATCATTCTGTTATATCATTATTCTACAGGCCGCGTGCAGTTACTTTAGTTGGACGTCAATTTGATCTAGCTTCAATCCCTGACATCACTGACAGTAGCTATGGGCTTACTGAACTTTGCGCAACGAAACGAAACGAGCGAAATGGGGGAGCGACCAATATGTTTTACCCCGGTACGTCAAGTTCGATACATGGTGTCAGTCACCAGTATGGATGTGTTTTCCATTATGAATACGTGTTTTCAAAAATCAAAATCATATGAATTTCCTTTCCATTAGAAGTAAACGATGACGACGTTTCAGTTTAGGAGCCTAAGTTTTGTGGTCCCAATGGCCAAATTAACGCCTCGTTGGCTGAAAAGTCGATTCACCGGTCACAAATGGTCGAAAATGACCCCCAAAACTTCAGATCCCCAACCTGGTAATTATCACGGTCAGTCCACAACAAAATTTTTATGGTTTGAAGATCTAACCCCGGGCTGTATTATCTGCCGGAAATTGATTTTCATCGGCACGTCTGGGAAAAATCTATGGGGGGCTAAACTTGACCAATTCAACATTTTAATGCATTAGCAATTTGATAATAAATGTAGTGTGTACCCGTAACCGCTTGAGGTCTGGACTTAAAACTTTGTTTACAAATTCACACCAAATTTCGTTTCAAAATTATTTTTTGTTTGGCACCAGGGGGCGTAATGCAAAAAAACATGAAACAGACGATACGTAGTTTTGTTGATACGAATCGTTTCCTGTATGGCCGTTACAAGCCGCTGTCTGAATATGATGTGAACCTGTTTACCGTTCAATACTGCTCCCTGTGACGCTGTACCCGGAAATGTTCAATGAAAAAAATGCTGATAATGACTTACACGGCTTGTTTGCATCGTAAACATAGTGGTACCCGGGTTAACTGTCTTTGCGTTTGGCCTAATTCTACAACTATTACTCCCCATGTAACCACGATCTAGGATGGACAGGCTGTGTATTATGAATAGGAAAAGTCACCTAGGGACCGTTACGTAGAATACTTGTGTCGAAAACTCCGCACTTCGGGTTTTCTACTGGGGAGTTGCTTTAATCATATGATTATTTTAATCCCTGAATAGTTAACAGTGATTGGCTAATCATCCTCGGTGGTCTGCAATCTAGACTGACTGATACTAAACGGTGTTCGAAACCGCTAACTACACAAAATACTTGAAGTAAACATGAGATGGTAGATAAGCTTCAATACATGCAAAGTACGTTAAAGAGATTAATCCGTATTGAGATTCTAAAGTTTCTAAACTAAATGTCGAGATGATGATGATCAAAAGATTAATATCTATAGCACGATGGTGTCAAACATGTTACAACTAACTAATATTCCATGATAATATTCTAGTATTTCAATATAGATGAAATTCAAATGTCAATTCGATTATGTTGATTGTCTCTTTAGTTTCTCATGGACGACAGGCGTCGTAACCCCGACGGAGGGGAGCATCCACATTACTATACATTGCCCAAGTGTATAGCTTTGACGAAGTGAATATTAAAACGGAATGTCACGTACGCTACAATATCTACTGTCCGTAGTAATCCAAGTGCTCTCTGATTTTGAGCCTCGTAATGTCAGTGGTTGACCGTTTTGGTCGAGATTTTGTTTTTTGAACAGATTTGATTTGCGCAGACCGTTCGATGCTCTCGTCAACGGTTAACTCAAGCGAATACAATTTTTCGATTGCTCGGTTAGATTGGCCTGTGGCAGTTTTGACAAGCGCAGATCGGGTCAGCCCATCTTGGCCTCTGTTGAGTTCTTTTATGATCCCAAGTTTCCAGTGTCTCCTCTTGGCATCCTTGTCGTGTACAAGAATGACGTCATCAATTTTAATGATGTCAGCTTTGGCATTTTGTTTGCTAAGTTCGTACTGGTGTTGTTCCCGTAGCCTAGCGAGATACTCGTCATAGAAACGTTTCTTGAATGTTTGTAGTCGTTCTGCGCGTTTGTACGCCAATTTCTCAAGTTTATCTCTGCCGGCGTATGTTACATCCAAGTTATCATCTCCTTCGTGTGGCAACAAAGACATATCATGTCCGTATATCAGATTATTCGGGGTTATCGCTTTCAGTTCATTTGGATCTGATGACAAATATGTGAGTGGTCTGTTGTTTACCGTTGCTTGAATTTCTTTGATGAGAGTTTGAAACTCATCAATTGGAACGAGTGATTTGCGCAAGGTTTTCTTAAGTGCAAGTTTCGTCACACCAATCAGTCTCTCATGAACGCCAGCGAACCAGCTGGCTTGTACGGGTGCATATTTGAATGTTATTCCTTTCTTACAGGTGGTTTTGGAATTGTTCTGTTCCCACAATGTTGTACAGCCGTTTCAGCTCGGTGTCGGCGCTTGTAAACGTTTTGGCATTGTCACAGTAAATGAGGCTAGGCACTGAATGTGTTGAAGTGAAACGTCTGAAAGCTCTTAGAAATGATTCAACAGTTAAGTCCGGCGTGATTTCAAGATGTATGCCTCGCGTGGTGCAACACGTAAAGAGACAAACGTACACTTTTTGCATCGAGTCCTTAATTCGTACGTAGAGGTGTGATGTAAAATCTACAGCAGTGGACTTGAAAGCTGACAAGTCGTTAATCCGAAAGTCTGGCAGTGGTGGTGCGATGGGAGTCAGATATGGACGCCCAGACACTTTCTTACAGATTACACAATGTCCGATGATTTTCTTAACGGTTGAGCGCATTGATGTGACCCAATACTTCTCCCGAAGATAAGCCATGGTGGACCCTAAGCCGTAGTGTACCACGTTGTGGTGGGCGTTCCGGACGATTAACGTTGTTGTGTAGGATTGATTTGGCAGGAGAATTGGGTACTTCCTGTCTGAGCTGACGTCTGAATTAGTAAGCCTCCCGCCGCAACGAATTGTTCCTTTTTTGTCAAGAACGAGCCCTAATCGACTGATGATTGTGGGTCGAGAAGGCAGCTTATGCCTTCCACTTTGTTCTAACTTCAAGTAATCCGTAACGTGCTTATAGTATTCGTTTTGAAGATTTGTAATCCATTTTTCTTCCGCGTTAGCGATATCTTGTGCAGACAGTTTATTCCTGTTTTTGAGTCCGGGTTTGAAAGCGCGTGATACTAAGGCGGTAATTCTCAGAAGTCTATTCCATGAACTGAACTTGTCCTGTGCTATAACGTCGCTGATACTTGCGACAGGTGTTGTTGCGACCATGCTTGTAACAACGAAGTCATTTTGCATTTCAAACGCGGCTGTCAGAGAGACGGAACTGTTCAATGTTAGGTCGGAAAGTGCGGTTAAAGGCCACGTGGTTTTATCATCCTTGAGCCATTTTGGTCCCTGCAGCCATGAAGAGTCCTTCAATTCCTGATGTGTCGCACCACGTGATAAGATGTCTGCAGCGTTTTGTTTGGTTGACACATGGTACCAAGGAGTCAAGTCTGACTTCTGACGTATTGTTTGCACGCGGTTGTGAACAAACTGTTTGAGTTTTTTATTGGATCTGGGCCAATAAAGCGCTATCTCTGAATCAGTGCTGTATACCACTTCGATTGTCTGATACTGCGTGATGTAGGTATTTCGCAAGTTCTCTGCATAATTTACCCCCAAGACCATGGCCATCAGTTCAAGCTTAGGGACTGTGAAATTGACATTTTTCTCTGAGATGACTTTGTTCTTAGAGCCGATGAGGGCGACTTTATTGTTCTGTTTAGCGTAAGCGACACAACCAATGGCGGTGGTGGGACATGCATCACAGAATACTACGATTTGTAACGGTTTGCTGGTGTCACCCCCTAGCCAACGGGGTATAGATAGCATGTGCGTGAGAGAGAGGGACTCCTGTTTGATTGTTTCCCATTCTTGCCGTTCGGTGATTGATAAGTGTTCATCCCAGGTTTTTTGGCCTCTCCACAGGTTGTTCACGAAAGACTTAGCAGGGACTGTTAGCGGTGCTACAATTCCGAGCGGGTCGAAGATTGATGCGGTCTGAGATGTTACTTTACGTTTTGAAAGTTCTCCTGATGATTTGAGATCCTTTTTCGCGACTGAAATCTGATCAGATTTGGTATCCCATTTCAGTCCAAGTACCCCTACAATGTCAGATTTTGTTTGTACTCCTTCCGATCTGATTCTTTCATCGAGTGTTTCCGAGTTTGAACTCCATTGACGCAAATTGAAAGACGCGTGGTTCATGATCTCACGAGACTCCTGGAAGTAATCCAATGCTTCCTGATTCGAATCGACTCCGGTTAACAGATTGTCAACGTAGAATTTTGTTTTCATATCCTTGGCAACTGGGGTATCGTAACTAGACAGATGCTTGTGCAGAGTGATAGCGAGGGCGAAGGGGCTGGAAACATTTCCGAATATGACAGTGTTACAGTGATAAGGAATCAGTTCTTTCGAGACATCATTGTCTTTATACCAGAGGAATCTAACCCACTTCCTCTCCGATTCTAACAAATGCACAGCTAAAAAGGCACGAGCGATATCTGCGGACAGACCAATCCGTTTGGTCCGAAAGAGCATGATCAGTTCAGTTAGGTCCTGAAGCATATTAGGTCCTTCATAAAGGCATGAGTTGAGCGATGGGCTACCACTACTGGCGTCAAAAACGATTCTCAGGGGGGTTGTTTCACTGTCACGGAGTACGGGAAAATGAGGCAAATAGTGGCCGGTGTCACAGTCATCTGGGCTGCCCTCTGAGATGAAACCCTTGTCCAGGTTTTCCTGCATTACTTGGGTGTAGTTGTTGAGAAGGTTTAACTTACGTAATCTTGCCATGACTTGACGTAGCCTGGCTTCGCATTCCCTTCTGTTAGTGAGTAGTTCCGCGTGGTCTGGTCTCCATGGTAACGGAACCGAATAGTTCCCATCCTTGAACTCGATTTTTTGCATGAAGTCCGATTTAAACTGTTCTTCGAAATCAGTGTCATTTTCATCCGTTGGCTGAAGAGTGCTGCTGTTGATGAATTCCTCAAGTGATTGCATCTCGGGATCATTGTCCTCGATGATATGTTAGTTTGCGGTTGTGTTGATTCGATCTGCTGATGTAATCACGGAGTGTTCGATTTTAACGGGAAACAGTGGTCCTGACACAAAACATCCCAAATTTGAATACTGTACTGTCGGCCCGTCCCCTTTCACTAGACGATTTTCAAGGAACTGGAAGGCATGATCACATCCAATCATGATATCCACGGTGAATTCATCGGCACTAAAGTTATTTGCTAGCTTGTTTTCAATGTTCGCTATGTATGGGTACTCCTTACATGTATTCCATCCTCGTTGATTGATGGGGTTGACTATTTCATCGGTGATGAGAACTTCAATTATTTTGATGCCGTCAGTGGTTGCAATTTCAACATTTGCAATGTCGTATTGCCGTTTTGAAGAGTGGCCTCCGAAGCCATTAACACTTATGGATTGGGAACGCACCGGGTTGAGTTGAAGCTTTTGTGCTGTATCTTTGCGAATGTAAGAGGACATGCTTCCTCTATCAACCCTGTTTCTAGTAGAACTGTGGACGGCCTATTGGTTGCGCGTTTTTTGGAGTTCACGTTTGTTGTTTTAAATCCCACGTGATCATTGATATCGATTTTTCGTACATCGGAGTACTTGGGGGTTACGGCACACATTCCTGTGTTACTTGAATTTCTGTATTTCTGTTCAAAGTATTCGTGAAGACTGGTGTGGTGCTTTTTACCACACGTGTGGCATTTGCTGCGGTTGTTACATTCCTTGGCGATATGAGATGTTCGAAGACAGTTGCTGCACAGGCGTTTGTTGAAAACGGCATTGTATCGGTTTGTTGGTGATAGAGTGCATTCAAAACAACTGTGACCGGAGTTGCAGAATTGACACATTTTGGGTTTGGCTGTGGGCACACTTACAAACGAATCCAATGAAACTTTACTCCCGTTCAGGTTTCGATTCTGATTCTGCATACTTTTCCTATGACTAATATCCGACTGTGGAGGAGCATCTGCGCGTTCTCCAACGTTTTCAAGCTGTTCCGAGAAAGACTGCATGAATCGCTTTAAGTCAAAAGCATCCTGTGGCCCTGAGGTTCCCATTTTTTTCCTGGAAGAATTTCGGTAACTTCTTTTCGATGATTGGTACAATAAACGGAGCGCATTTGTAGATATCGACGTTGAGGTTTTCTAGGGACCGTATGTCCCCCATTACTCGGTTGTGGAATTCCCGGAGAGCATTATAATGTCCTGCAGGCCCTGGCATTTCTAAGAGGTTATTCACATGTGATCGAATGATTTTTCGGGGTTGTCCGAAACGTTCTTTCAAGATTTCTACCAGTACTTTCAGGTTTTCCCCCGAAGCTTGAAGACCAGCAACAGCGTCTGTCGCTGAGCCCGTTAACTGTCCCTTGATATAATTGTATTTCGTGATATCCGCATAGTTAGCACTGAGAACATCTGCTTCAATCGTGTCCCAAAAGGATTTCCATGATGTGTAAGACCCGTCGAATGTCGGTAATTTCAACTTTGGCAGTTGCGCTGTTTTGGGTACTGACGCGGCTGGCGCGTCGACTGTCGCTGGCTTTGCGACCGTTTTCTTGGACTGTAATTCTACAAACTTACTCACGTGCACTAGTTTGGTTCGATTGTCTATATTCCTCTGTTTCGTTTGTAAGATTTCCTCTTTGGTTAGGTCATCTTCCTTCTGTTTTGTAACTAGTTTCGCTATTTCCACGTTCAGACTTTGTAACTTGACGAACGTTTCGTCGATTTCTGTTGAACATGCTTCAACTTTTGACAGTTCGAATTTCGTTGGTGACTCCTTTTCAATCACGGCATTTGCCTGTTCGAAACCGGTGTCCAAGGCTTCCTGTAACAAGTCTCTGTTTTTCTTGAGTTGATCGATTTTATCCATTTTGACCTTTACGTTAGTACATTGCGTTGTGTATTTACTCGGTGAATTTCCCAGATCCTGGTCACGGCACCATGTCGAAAACTCCGCACTTCGGGTTTTCTACTGGGGAGTTGCTGACTACAAATTGATGGTGAACTTGACTCTATCGTATCTTTTTTACAACTGACTTTATTTCTACAAACTATTGACTAAGTAAACAAGACTACGAATTAACAGATGGTAAGTAAACATTAACACGAATTGAATTCGAATTAAAACGTTGATACGTATTGGGGCGTCACACTCAATTCGGTTCATACCGATCTCAATCCGCTTTAACCAACACGGTTCTTAAACCGAATTGAATGCGAATCAGCTAATCCGAATCAACGAAACCGTATTGAGATTTCAAGTGTGACGCGCTTGATACGAATTAAGGTTTTCGATCGCACTGCGCATGCGCCCGGCGCATGGAAAGTGACCTTTGACCGCGGGAACTAGTGCTCCGAACTAGTTAACTGATGTATTTAAATGATCTCATTAACTCAAATCGTTTTTCGTTATGCCATTGAATAGGGAAAAATCAACTCCCTTGCACGTGACTTGCATTTCCATTTCCTGGCAAGGTATGTTGCCGCCGGTTCGTTGGTCAAAGGTACGCTGGTCAGCAACATCGTCGCGGCGAGGTTTTCCCCGGTTTTGGCCTCGTTTTCGAGGGCGAGGCCGGGATTCTCCGCTAATAGCGACGGTGGTGTTGACTCGCTGAGGACACTCCTCTTTGACCCGAACTTTGGCAATAGGCATGGCCGGGAGATGGAAATGGTCAAGCACCTTACGCGATTTTAACTTGTTAATAATGACTGTGTGATACTGTGATATTATATACTTATATGTTTTGTACTCGTAAATTTTATTCTCCCATATGGGAGGTTAATAAATAATAATAATAATAATAATAGATGGCGCGTCGTTAGTATGCATTGAGTGTGGCGCGTTTTAAACCAATTTGAATGGGTATTCGGGCCAGTGTGACGCGACCGTTCTGAAACTGGATTAATCAATTCGTATTCCGGAGAGCGCTCTACGGAATTCGGTTTCAATTCGCATCCAGTGTGAACACTTAGACGATTAAGCTTAGCTTAATCCGCAAGGATTTCCTCAGACTTCCTGGCTCCATGCAGCTGCAGCGACTTGTCGAACTAATAACTTGATTCAGGAAATGACTTGGTTCAGGAATGCGTAATTCCTGACACCTTGGTCCAAACAGAGGTTACCTCCCTGTTGCAGTTCTCGTTCCAATGGCAGACAGAAAGATTAGCTCGCATTTGGTAATTATCACTCCCCATCGAAATACGTTTATCGTTAAATACATTAAAAACATTGTTAAAGGATTCTGTGTGAAAAGTGTCTTTCCCGAAAACATAGTCCGCAGGGTACTTGTACACAACATTTCCCTGAATCGCTTTTTGTAACAGATCCTTTGCTGTCTGTGCTGTCAAAACTACCCTTGATGGTTTATAACTCCTGTCTTTTCGGCATCGGGAAGTAACAGGACATTCCCTGTGGTCATTACTATAATGATTAATAACATTTTCAAGTGATTTTTTTATTTTGTCCGCGTCCCCATCACAGTTTTTCACAGCATAGTGAAGATGCGTTGCCAATGGCTGGGCCTTGTCGTGCAACTGTTCATGCCAAGTACTGCCATGTCGTTTTTAGCCCCTTTGCCCACTTCGAGTACTGCCTTGCTTGCCCCTTTGATGCCATGCCATAGTTCATTGATTGATCATTTCTTAATGTCAGAAAGCCTACTTGATTTGTTAAGCGCGTACGATGTGGAACATAAAGGTTATAACCTATCAGACCATTCGTGTTTACGTATCTCTGTCAATTTACCAGCTCCGAAAGTACATTTAGGGGGAGAGAGGGTGAACAATACGATCAAGTTAAAATGGGATAAAGCATCACCTGATAACCTTGATAATTACCGGGAAAAACTGAATGACAAATTAAGGCAAATAGTGATACCGAACGCAGTTAGATGTCAGGACATGGGATGTACGTGCGGGGATCACAAGTTCGAAATTGAGTCGTTTCATGATGATCTGATAAACGCGTGCATATCGGCAGGCAAAGATTCAATACCAAAAATTAATCGTAATCGTCCGAATGGAAGAGTAGGGTGGAACCCCGCCCTCGATGAATGTAAACAACGAGCCATTTTCTGGCACACCATATGGAAAGAGAATGGCAGGCCTAGAAATGGTGTTGTAGCAGACATTAGACGTCGAACAAGAGCGCTGTATCACTATGAGGTCAGACAAATCAAGAAGGAGCAAGATAGGGTCTCGGCAAACAAATTAGGGAGTAAAACAAACGTGTGGAATGAAGTCAAGAAAATAAGAGGCAAATCAAACGAATTGCCAAAGACGATGGATGATAAAGTGGGAAATGAACAAATTGGTAACCTCTTCGCAGAAAAATTTAAAACTTTATATAACAGTGTCTCGTACAATCTAGATGAGATGGAGGAACTGCAGTCTGATATTGACAAAGGTGTGGTGGACAAATGTTGTTGAGGTTTATGTCATAGCAATCATAACATAGATGTCGAAGACATTAAAGCAGCGTTAAAATGTCTAAATAGTGGTAAACAGGACAGCATCCCGAGTCTTTCTACGGACCACTTCATCCAAGGAGGTGATAGGCTCTCGGTATATATCGGTCTCTTGTGGTCACTATGGTGCGACATGGGTACTGCCCCAATGGTTTCTTGAAAACTTTGGTAATTCCAATTCCTAAGGACAGTAGGAAATCCCTAAGCGCCTCAGAAAACTACCGCGGTATATCACTCAGTAGCGTTCTGGGGAAGATATTAGACAATGTCATTATCAGAAATCATAGCCAGGCACTGGCGTCTTGCGACGCCCAGTTCGGTTTCAAAAAGAACTTATCGACAGCAGATTGTAGCTCTGTAGTCAATGAGGTCATAAGATACTATAACAATAGAGGATCTCCGGTATATTGTGTCACCCTGGATGCAAGCAAGGCCTTTGACTGTGTAAACTTTGTGAAGCTATTTCGAAAGCTGATTAATAGAGGAATATGTCCATTGATAGCAAGGTTTTTAGCTTGCATGTATACAAATCAACAGATTAGCGTGAAGTGGGCAGATTACGTATCAAATCCGTTCACCGCCACAAATGGGGTGAAGCAAGGTGGTGTATTGTCACCGATATTATTCAATCTGTATTTAGACCACCTACTGGAGAGCATGCAGGAGTCGGGAGTGGGGTGCCGCATAGGCCATGTTTATGCCGGAGTGTTTGCCTATGCGGACGACGTAATAATACTGGCACCCACCATCTGGGCGTTGACAAGGATGTTAAAAATTGCCAAATTATACACGTTAGATTACAAGATAACATTCAATGCGAAAAAAAGGAAATTTATTGTGTTTGCCAAAGGTTTAGATATCGTAATAGACTATATAATGTTTGACGGAAATAGGTTATATGCAGTGGAATCGGAGGTCCACCTCGGATTTCTGTTAGGTCCAGATGTACAGCGTAGAAGAGTTGACCTTGGTATTAATGAACTATATAAAAAGACTAATATGGTAATGGCGTACTTCGGTCATGCAAATGCAGACATTCGATATGCTCTCTTTAAGAGTTTTGCTACCTGTCTATATGGTTTTCAGTTCTGGGACACAACATCTCATTACATTGAAAATGTATTATACAGCATGGAGGAAATGTGTAAGAAAGATTATGTGTATACCGAGTGGGACTCATAATCAGTTAATTCCGCTTATAATCAGTGATTGTGATATGGAGACACTTTTGGAAAGGAGGACATTGAGATACATCGAACATATATTCAAATCAGATAACATTTACTTAATGTTATGTAAGAACTTGTTACTGGAGGGAAGCGCGTCGTACCTGAGTAAAAACTTTATCAAAATCAGTCGGAAATATGGTTTTTGTAAATATGACGCTGTCCGCATAAATTACTCATATTCAATTGTAAATGGAGTTGATGAGAACACTGAATCATTTAGAATCGCACAGCAAATCAGAGAGCTACTAAAATTGAGGGATTCCGGTCATTGTCTCTTATCAAAGGAAGAGTTAGGACAAATTATAGACTTCTTTTGCACTATTTAATAATACATAAGATACGTTTTTGTAATGCACTTAAGGTTCAAAGACAAGTTAATCTGCACTATGCACAACAATCTGTACTAGTTTTGTACGAATAAACATATATATATAGGTCGTTTTGGTTTACAGTCTCCTTCTGATGGACACGAATGTACTTGTTCACAGACATATTCCTGTCATGGGTGTGGATTCCAACTTTGACCTCCTTTGAATTGAAGTAGTTGTACAATCGTTGAGTTCCAAGGCATTCATGCCGCTGGCACATTTGTCGTTGGTGCATGATATGTTTTGGCAAGAAAGAACATTGTTTGTTTTAGCACCCAGACATGCAATACTACTGTCCTTGGCATTCTTGCGCCACCCATGCCTGGCATCAGTCTCAATCTCAATCCCAGCTCCACTGGGGTACTGCTGGACCTCTTCCGCCAGAGCATTTTCCGTGGAAGCTTGGTATTCCTCCTGCACACTGGGCTTATACGAGTCAAATAAAACTTTCTGTTTTAATTTGGATAGGACACCAATTCCTGAGCCGTCACAAAATCGCCTATATTGCACTGCAAGCATGCCACTTGATAAGAAGCCATGTCCAATTCTTGCGTTACAGAGAAACTCTCCATTTGGCAAATACGGCGAGGATGACCACGTATAGTTGTGTCTAGACTTGTGTTTTTTGCATTGAATTTTTTTTATCACAGTGTTTCCACGGTAAATTGTATTAACCACTGACAATTTAGCAGATAAGATAAGATAAGATAAGATACGATAAACTTTATTTTTCATCGGTATGGGAATACATAAAAAACGTGAGCTGTGGTGGGCTCTTCAACCGATATCTAACATGAATAAAATAACAAAAGAATAAATAATACAGAGTTATCACAAGATTAATTTACAAATAGTAAAACAATAGCCCTACAGGGTTATGTCTCTAAAAGGCAATAGTACAAACACAGTTTAAAAAGCGCACATAGCACATTTACATTTATCACCCTTCCAAGTTAATAAAAGTTTACGAAAAATGGTAAAATTATTGGCCTCACGGATATGGTTTGGCAGGTCATTCCAAATCCGTGAGGCTTCATATATAAAACTATTTTTACCATATGATATACTGTTAAAATGATTGATCTGCACATTATTGCTACGAAGGTTGTGCGAGATTTCTTTTTCTTTTATAAGGTTCAACAAGTAGGAGGGTCTTTGTTTTTCTAGGATTTTGTACACTTCTTCAGCAATAGTTCTCTGTCTGCGTAGATGTAGGGAGACCGAAGCGTCCTCTGCGAGAAGTGACTCGTATGAGCTGGTATGATCTTTATACACAAGTTTAAGGGCCCTATAATTTAATCTTTCCAGTTTTTTTGTGTTAGATACACTACAAAAATGCCAGATGATTGGGCAAAAATTAAAATTTGACTGGATGAAACATTGATAGATAGTTTTACGGCAACTGATCGGAAGGTACTGACCTATACGTTTTAAAACATTGATTTAACGTTTTAAAACAACGTTTTAGAACAGTGTTCTCCATGCTGCTGCGCGACTTCCAAAATTTTGTCGAAAGACACCTCACAGGTCGCAAATATTGACTGATCAGTCTTTTCCTTGGGCGTGGCCACATACATGTTCATACTGGTACGATCATCTGATGAATTCGCATCGGTATGATCCACAGGGTGCTTCTTTTCCCAAAAGTCCAACATATTTTCCAAGACAGTAGCATTAGTGGCACCCCCAAGTTTTCTTTTTAGATAGTCCCTAACTCTTGCAATCTTTGACAGCATAGTAGCCTTGAATTCATTGTCTCCTGGGATATCAATTTTAAACCTAGGGGGTCGATTGTACTGCTTTGCGTGATATTCTTCCATGTCTTCCATCATGGAGACAATGTATGAGACAGCTGATTATCATCAGTGTACATTTCACTCTTCTAAAACCAACTTGTTTGGATCTGAATTATTCTTGGATCAGGGAGTGTAGACCCATTCAGATGCAAGTCATCCCACATCTTAGCACATGAATATGTGTCGAGGTTGTTTTGGTGTTTGTCATGATGTTCAAGTTGCACCCATGATCTAAATCCCAATAGACTCACCCAATGTGTTCCCGCCAAAGTGATGCTGACCTAATGACCAGATCTCAGTACCCAGAAACTAGACCGAGAATTTGTTTGTTTGTTTCTAAAGTACATCACCCATCTCTGATCAGGTGAACTCGAAGTTGACTTATCTCAGCTCAGTCATTTCAGCGTTTAGGCAATAAAATCATATGGTATATGTGACACACCCAAATTGGATTTTAATATCCTTCAGAATGTTTCAGGATGGGGCTGCAGCTTTGCTGTAGGCCCTAGAGAAACAAAAGTAGCAAAACATGTGGCCTTTGGTGCATGTCACCAATGGGTACCAGAACTGGTCTAGTTCATTTCCCTCGCTTTCTCTGCTTCATGCAGTCATGGAAGATTGGTTAGTCCTTCGTGGTTTGTCAGACGAGCAGAAAGATGAACTCTGTGCTTTTATCACATTTAATGACTGGGAACTTGAAGAAGTGAACCCTCAATAGCTCATGAACATTGGTGACCAACAGATTGAAGTGAACAGCCAAGGAAGTGACGAAAATATCGACCAAGACAAAGAGGAAAGTGCAGTGGTACAACAACCTGGTCAGCCATATGTAAATGACTTCAGGCTGGAGCAGAATCTGGAGGCTGAGGAGTGCCAGTACTGTTTTTGTAGGCCTTGTGTGACAGATGAAAGGAATTGTGAACTTTGGTGGGAGACAGAGAACCACGCCCCAGATGAGGATTTAACCACTCTCTTAGAAAACCTGTCTATAAGAGGTTTTGGACGAACTTGCTGCACTTTGGTGCATGGGAAATCCAAAGATACATTGTGAAGAAGGCAGCAGCAATTGCTGCAGACCCAGGCCGCAGAAAACACATACATGTATACCATAGGAGGGACATAATGCCAAATTGTGTCATAAAACTTGTTCGAGGGTGGTTCCCTAATCTGGAAAGTCAGCCCTACAGGGGACATATGTGGGAATGAATAATTTGATGCCTGTGTGCAATATTCGAGATGCCAGATGGATTGTATCTTATCTTGGTCTTGGACTTGGAGCATATATTTCTGTGATTGTGTTATGACGTTTAAAACATGTGTAAACTAAACCAAGATTTTTGAATTAAATGGATTAACATGGAAAATTATCAGTTTTTGGAATAAGTCTGGGATACATAAATGGCAGGAATTTGTAAGTTACTTCACTTGATTTCAATGCTTGATGCATGCATGCTCATTCAGCTATCCGCCATCTTTGTTTACCTAGCAACAGCTGATCGTCAGGAATTTCTCTGATATTCATGAGTTAGCTGTCAGTCATTTTCGAAAATCAACTGTTTTTCTGGGGGTTATAATTTTTACTCCTTAATTTCTAAGCATTACAAGCTTTCTTAGGACTCATATTTGGTAGATGAGTGAACTATAATTTCATAGACTTGTCAAACAAATTTCAAGTCAGAAAAATTAGTTTGAGCTTAGAAATCCTGAAAAAATTGAAAACAAGTGTCAGAGCTCTGAAATGAATAAGTAATTAGGGCATTCTGCCATGTTGGGTTTTAATTGGCTATTTATAGGCAGCCACTGGGCTTTAAGGAATACTAGCATTTTGAAGAATTTTGGATTTGGCCCCCTCCCTGGTGGCCAAACGGCAAATCAGATCGAACCAAACTTCGGTACCTGAGATCACCTGACCAATGGGTACATATGTACTTAATTTGTGATCAATAGTCATTGCGGTTAAGAAACGTGCCATAGTTACAGCCGGTCGGCCAATTTACACCATTTGACCTCTGTGACCTTGAAAAGTAGGTCAAATTAAAAACCTGCGTGACATGTACTGTATAGTGGTTAGATGTACCCATGATATCAAATTGGTGGCAATCGGGCAAAAAGTTAAGGAATAATCACATTTTTAAGGTTTTTGGATTTTGCTCCCTGGTGGTCAAGTGGTGAATCATATTGGACCGAACTTCGGTCCCTGAGATCACCTGACTTAGGGGTACATGTGTATCAAATTTGGGATCAATAGTCATTGCAGTTTAGAAACGTGCCACAGTTACATCCTAACGGCCAATTTACGCCATTTGACCTCTGTGACCTTGAAAAGTAAGTTAAATCAAAAACCCGTACGATATGTGATGTATCCTTGCTAGGAGTACCTACCATAAAAGTTTCATTGAAAACGGATCATTAATAGGAGACATATCACACTTTTTATGTTTTCAGTTTTGGCCCCCTGGTGGCCAAGTCATGAACCAGACCGGACCGAAATTCAGTGTCAGAGTACCTCTGACCTAGGAGGTCATGTGTACAAAGATTCAAGTTCATAGCACAAGCGGTTAAGAAACGTGCCACACAGGATACGGACGACGACGGCCGACGACGTCGACGACGGATACATGGCTATCGTATAGACTCCCCTAACGGTGAGCCAAAAATGCTGAAAAGGCAGTGAAAAGTTAGTTACAGAGGATGTTGCTTGTACTGGAATGGGCAGATAAGTGAGTATATAAATTGCAATGGCGAGGGGCTAGGGGCTAGGGGCTGGAGGGCTGCCTTGGTGATCTGATAAATCTGAAACGGGCAAGAAATTTCATAGCATGGTAAGGCAAATCAATAATAACATGTAAGTTTATCAAGGCACAGTTAGTCCATAGTCTCTGTTTGAATGTCAA
The DNA here is from genome assembly GCF_910592395.1 of Lineus longissimus. NCBI lineage: Eukaryota > Metazoa > Nemertea > Pilidiophora > Heteronemertea > Lineidae > Lineus > Lineus longissimus. The sequence continues at coordinate 12,055,260 of NC_088315.1, forward strand.
TTGGCGATATCACAATAACAGTCGGCAAAGTCTTGAATGAAGATCAGGAGGAGATAGACGAAGTCATGAAGTAGTATGAAGTATCCTTCCTTGGGACTGGTATCCCACGATACGTGAAGACAGGACCAAATGATAGTGACGGGCGTCAGAACGATTTGACAGTGTGTCAGAACAGGGGTCAGATATTTGAATCCACGGCGGTCCAACACTTATTTGCATAGGAAGTAGTCACAGGAGAGCCAATCAGAGGCGGTGATCGCAACCACGTGGTGCTGTGACGTAAAACAATCCATCGAGCAAGGCGCTCAATATGGCGTCAAAAAATCGACACGAAGAGTTCTCAAAATAATGAGTTCGGGACTAAATCGGTGTAATACAACCTGGCGGCTGATTGAACTTGAAAACCGGTCATACACTCGATATTAGTCGTTATATGATAATAATCTTGAACATATTTGCCATTATAGGGTATTCCTAAGGCATCGAATGATGCGATATCCGAAAGTCGGAAAATAGCATGTGTGAGAGGAAAGTCTCGATCGGAGAAAAGTGACTAAGTTTCGAAAAGCCGGTTCTCCACCATGTCGTCCGTTTATTATACTCCCAGCTCACACGAAGGCACACGTTGGATGACCAGCAAATACTAAGAGTAGAGCTCTTGACATGCAGCGTGGCCTATCTGAACGGAGGTGCACGCACTTCTGACAGATTGACCTAGTTTACCCTTTGACCAGCCTCATTCCACGTGGTAACGTGACGGAGGGTACTGAGGCTTGAGGCTCCTAACGAAGGGGTCTAAACTATACTTAACATTATCTTTACTATGAATTGTATCTCAGTCAAGGAAAAATTAATCCACCCTAAACCAAGAATTTGTTTTTAAATTTCTTGATTCTACGCATTTAAATATAGTGTATTACAATCAAATGCAGGAGTCTTCAAAAAGAATTTCCTTTCTTCGTAATTTATTCAGCTTTACATATTTGGCTATCTCTCGGTTCATTGCTGAAACCAGTGGAGCTTAAGGTTCTCTTCCCAGCCTTATGCCCTCCGCCCATAGGCCAATTTTGAGATACGTGCACATGTCAAACTAACACTGTATTGGGCATTTTTATGGTTTTTTTTTCTGAATGACACCATCTTGTCTTTTTTCCGGTAAAGCATTAAAAACTGACGTTCTCACTTCATATGGGGTCCACCCATTCCTCTCCCCCGAACCGTCCTGGGCTTTGGGAGGCTGTCAAAGGGCACTGTCTTGCGATGAAGACGAAGACGAAGGACCAAACAGATGATTCGTGATCATTTCTCAGATTGTAACAGTGTCCGAACATATAGATCGTTCGACATCCCTATCACATTCAAGCACAGCATCAGGTATGTTTCTTCCCCAAGACATGTTTAGCTGATGCCTCCTGTACAAATTGTGCACACTGTGAATACTGATAATGACTATATCAGGGAAACCGCGAGACCTACTGACCAGACTCAGGGAATATCTAATAGATATCACAGGTAATCAACACTTGAGCCACCGAGTCAGGTGATCGTCATGAACAACGAAATGTTGCAAATTAGAAAGACGCAAAGGTGCTAATTAGAAAGTGCCAATTAGAAGGACCAAAGAGGATAACTAGAGATGAAAAAACAAGGGTGCATATGTCCCCCCCCCCCCCCCCCATCACACATATGACGCCTTCGACAGGTAAGAAAAAGTAGCAGGGTAGAACTTCCGTTGATGGCGCTGAAAATCAGACCAGTTGATGTCTCGGAGAGAAAATGGAAAAGACGGGGATGGTAAACTGTATATGAATCAAGCTCAAAAGAACCTGGCTGACGATTTCAAATGAAATCAGATGAAGGTGGTTTGGTGTCTTGTTTACATTCTCTAGAAGCATTCTTGATCTCTGATGGTCATCAAGATCACCCTTTTTCATACACCCCCTTCCCCTCCCCTCTCCGCTTACTCAATTGGCAATAAATGTCTCCGTCATGCAAGTAATTAACAGTGAGACATCATTTTATAAGACACACGGCAACACACCCGATTTTGCTTAAGGTTTGGCCCTTCATATTAAAATCAACACTTTTAAAACGCCAAGTCATCGAAAACATGTTCAAAAGCCGCCTGTCTCTCATTAACACCCCGGCCCATGCTGATCTCTTTATCTCTGATTTATCTCCATTTTAGTATCCAAGGAATAAAATGTAACATTAGACGAATGCCTTGAATGAGTTCTGGTCAAGATAAGAACTGAATTAAATTGTCTTCGTCTCAAAGGGGTACTGTGGCGGCGACGCATTACTATCCATAGGATCATCAATTTAATAACAGAAGACGTATTTGAACTCTAATCCTTCCTTTACCTAATCATGCATCACCGTGAAATATATTGTAAAACATCAGCAGCTTCGGGGTGAGGTTCATATCATACAGTGGTTTCACAACGCAGCAAGTTCACGTAATGACACTGTTTTAGGCTACTTTTTCCTTTAAGTATGGTCTAATTTTAACTTATATCAAACGTCGATAAAAAACCGGATAGATTTTCATCGCGAAAAAAAATGGCGGAAAGTACAAGGCTTCAACTAGATGACGCTGACTTCAGAAGTACATAAAGGCGATATGCCGTTAGAGGTGCTTTGCAATGATGCCTGCTAATCGAGGTGAACAAAATGCATCTGATCATCATTCTTCTAAAACGACTCTTAAAGTATCGTTTTTAATAGGCAAATTGCATTTTCCCAGCAGAATACGGAATTTGCCTATCAAACCATGTAATGATACAGCAAGGTTGAGTGATGCCTACTGACTGTAGAAGCTGGTTCTTTAGTTTAAACATTTAGTTTCGAGCTATCAATAGATGCAGTCACTTCACCGTTCGAATGTGAAGACCAAGTGATGAAGTGACCGGAGATCATGATAACTCTAAATGTCATTTTGGGACTCACGTCCTTCTACGAGTCTCGCGTGAAAATGGCCACAATGTATAAAATAGATATTATGGCTATTTATACGCGAGTTCCGTAATGCAATTGCTCGCCACACCGACCCTCTGAAGTTCCAAATTCTTAATATTCATTAATTCTTGATTCAACGCATTTAAATGTCAGGTGTGGTTTATCCCCGAGACATGAAAAGCTGATGCATTTGCGCAATCTATGAATGCTGATAACGACTACATCTGGGAAACTGCAGAGTCCTATTTACCAGACTCGGAGAACATCTAACAGATGTCACCGATAGGACACGGCCATACAATGAAAACTTGAGCCAACGACTCAGGTGTTCATTATGGCAGCGGCGTAGCTACCTTTTTGGTTGGGGGAAGGGCGGTAAAATGACATACAACGAATCTAACGGGCCGAGTTCAAGAAAAGGTAGCAGGAGAAAACTTCCGTTGACGGCGCCAGAAATCCAGTTGATGCGTTCGAGAGAAAATGGAAATTATTGAGATGGTAAATTAGTTGAATCAAGCTCCAAACACCCTTGTTGACAATTCAACATGTTCAACAGATAACAAATGAAGTTGTTTTGATGGCCTATTACCTTCTTTTGAAGCATTCGTGATCCCTGATGGACACCAAGCTCATCCTTTTCCATACACCTCCCCCTCCGCTTACTCAATTGGCAATAAATGTCTCCGACGTGCCAATAATTAACAGTGAGACATCCTTTCGTTATAAGACATACGGCAACACACCTGATTTGGCTGAATGTTTGGCCCTTTATTTTTAAATCGACATGATTAAAAGCCAAGTTATCGACAACATGTTCAAAAACCGCCTGTCTCTCAATAACACCCATGCTGATCACTTTATCTCTGATTCATCCCCATTTTAGTGTCCAATGAATAAAATGTGACATAAGACGAATGTCTTCTGGTAAGGATAAGGAACTGTATTAAACTATTTCGTCCCATAGAGGTACGTGTACTTTGCTATTATATCTGCTAATCGGGATGACCAAAACGCTTTTCACTATACATGCTTCCCGAAATTGGTGGCTTGCATTGGAACTAACTTTCTCCCCTTCTCCGTCATTAAAGGCATTCAAGTGTGTTAGTCAACCATGACCATCTCCTTTTTCCCTCCACCATAAGGCCTAGTTTCCTCTTATGACATCGCTATTTCGGACACTAAGCGTCCCATTTCTGGAAAGGTGTATAGACGTTGCATATAATTTAAATCTACATTCTTCTAAAACGACTCTTAAAGGTCATATATCAAGGTTTTTTGCCATTTTCTGCTGTAAGACGATTTCAAAAGTGTACCTAACACTTTATACAATACAGAAAACCAAATGCAATTAGCTCCATCCATTTTGAAGATATAGCCAATTATGTGTTTGACAACTTGATTACCTGATCAGGCTAGCAACTGGCTTGTTAGAGCCAGGCGGCGGGTTCAGCAAAAGTTGTGATGTAGATCAGGTCATCTGTACATGTCATGCAATCATAAAAGCAGGAGGGCCTTAATTAATTATGCACACCTGGAAGTAATGTGTTTCATTCACTATGGTGTATTGTGTGGCTCCGAATTGTGTCAAGGCTAGCACAAAGAACAATCGAATGACGGATGGGACCCATTTTCATGAATTTCCAAAGCCAGTTGAACGAGAGAGGAGGAAGCTGTGGATTCGGAAGTGCAAACGTTTGGAGTGTTGGAAGCCTGGGCCTTCGGCCAAACTTTGCAGTGATCACTTTATCGATACGGATTATCACATGAAGCCGGATATCTGCATCCAACTGAATATTAAATGCCACTTGTTAAAAACAGCTGTTCCATCTGTATTCGATTTGACCAACCCCACTTACATGCGACAGCCTCCAAAGGAACGTTCGTTAGCCAAAAAACGTAAACATCAAGAAGTGAGTTGAAGAATCAGGCAAATTGCATTTTCCCAGCAGAATACGGAATTTGCCTATCAAACCATGCCAATGATACAGCAAGGGTGAGTGATGCCTGCTGACTGTAGTTGGAGAAGCTGGTTCTCTGCTTTAAACCTTTAGTTTCAACCCATTAATTGATGCAGTCACTACGCCATTCGAGTGTGAAGACCAAGTGACGAAGTGACCGGAGGCCACGATAACTCAAAATGTAATTTTGGGACCATTACGTTTCTCTGCCCTTGATGATTTTTCCGTCAGGACCCCCCGTTTTAGGCCTTTTGGTGGGTCCAATTATCAAGATTGGCCTGATGACCCTTGGGATTAGCCGTTCAGTTTGTGTATTCCGGAAATATTTCCTACCCACTAAAGAAATAAAATATGAAATATTGTGCAGCGTCGCTTTTGGGAACGAGACAGTTCGCCAGCAAATATATCTCTATCACAAACAGGTCTTTTAAATTTTGAAATTGACTGAAGAATGACGATTTAGAGTGAGAAGAAAAACAGACATTTTTGTCGATCTTGTCTGGTTCTCATCGTTTGATGAATTGCCGCAGCTTTGTCGATCAGTTAGCGCACCCCCGCCTCGAGCAAGTTTCAGTGTCTTGCGCATCCAGGCTGATCACTCAAACGTGTTAAGTTGCCGTGCGCAGTTGTTACTTCAGAACAGAAAATATTCGCGGCATAAAATTTTCGCGAATGCCTTACGATGGACATATTCGCGGCAGAATATTTTCGCGTGTGAAGAATTATTTTCCAAGAAAATTTAGACTGTCTATTTTGACTCTAAGTGGACTGAAGTGTAAAATGTCCCCTATACATAACATATATGGGCAAAGCAAAAGTTGTTTAAGTTTAGGTGTAAATATGATAAGTGCTAATTGCTCGGGGTATACATGTACGTTGGGCCAAGCTGTATGCAGTGCCTCTGTGGAAACATGGCAACAATGACATGGATTTCAGGCTAAAAGAAAGAGATTTTCGCGGCAGAATATTTTCGCGAGCCTGACCTACTCGCGACATTCGCGAAAAAATGCTACACGCGAACTTTTTCCGTTCTACAGTATATAGTGCACAATATTTCGGAACTGTAAAATTAAAATTACAGGTAAAATGTATAGTGTATCTACTTTAAGTGGAATTTCAAATGTTCTGGAATAGTGGATTTTACTAAGAAGGTTCATCCTCATGAATCCAATCCTAAATCAAATGTCGTCGAGTTTTGAAAAGAGGGTGGAATGTCAACTATGTGTTGTCATGTTGACTATATTACAATGTCCATTGGTCGCGCTTTATTGTAAAATAGCTTTGAGAAGTTTTGTAAGGACTCCATGAAAGGGGAATGTCCGTGAAAGAGGAATGTCCTCTTTACTTTCCTAGCCCTCCATTTGTAGATTATGCAAAGCGAGTGTTCACAAAGCCTCTTTTCTTGTAAAATGAGACATGTCACTACTATAATTGCTCATTTATTCATGTTCACAACCCAATCATCAGTCAGTCATTTAGCACAAACACAAAGCGTCCTTAGAACATAAAGTTTGTGACATTTCATTAGTTTTTGAGGTTTCTTTGTGAAATTTGGGTTTATAAAACCATGTTTTCAACAAAGATAAATGATCTCTTGGCAAAATATATATTCTTGTTCAGTCAATCAAAGTCATCAATCTGACAGTGGTTTCAACAAAATTTAGGCAAGACTTCGACCAATATTGAAACACTATATTTTGTAGATTAATGCAAAGAGAGTGCTTACAAATCCTCTTTTTTATAAGATGAGACATTTCACTGCAAAAACTGCTCATATATTCATGTTGTCACAGACCTAATAATCAGTCCATCAAAATTCTAACAAACATAAAGCGCCCTAAGAACAAAATAACTATTACAATCTTTGTGAAATTTCTGTTCATCAAAGTCACTATTTTCAAAAATCAACCATGCTTCCAGTCAGAGTAGTCCTAGCTACACTAAACGATGATATATATGTTAAGCATATTATATAATTAATCTCTATCTGGGGTGGCACAGAATGTATTGTCTAGAATGAGGCTTGTTTTACACTATATTTTGCAGATTAGGCCTGTGACAACATGAAAATATGAGCAGATTTTGCAGTCGAATGTCTCATCTTGCAAAAAAAGAGGATTTGTAAGCACTCTCTTTGCAATATTATACATTTCTTCCTGAATAATTCTTCCAGTGACCATTCTCTCGTGAAAGACAGTTGCTTACGCTACACAAAAGTCAAAAAAAAAATCGAGGATTAACCATGGAACTTTTGAGATATGTTGAATTTTGCACAAATCAGCGAAAAACGCGCCAACTGGCACTGCTAAACAACTGCTAAATCAACACTGGCGTACTGTGAGGACCAAGAAATCAATGATCTTTTAGGAACTACGGTTAGGGCTTGGCCGCGCATGAATATAAAAAAAGTCCCTAATGAGACCCAAAAATGACACGTGCGCTTTGGGGTATTCCTGATTCAAAGGACGAATAGACCCTTTTGCGCAGTTTTGACCCCAGATTTTTTTCGAAAATTTAAATGTACATTATATTGCCTATCTCATGGTAGTTAGCTTATGTGCCAGAAAAAAATTCTCTCCAAGTATATGGGGCGCAAACTTGGCAGAGCTCGAGAAATGTTTGACCTGATTCTTGGGCACCGAGCAGGATTTTTAGGAGTATCGAAGGTGGCATCACCTACAGAGGTTCTTCACGTGACGTCATGACTTGACGTTTTGACGCAATATCCTGGTCTTCGGTCCGTCTGTCGAATTTTGCATGCACCCGCTGAAATTCTCACATATTCCCTCTGCCACAGTTTGAAATTCCACACACCGATCCAGTGTGTATAGTGCGCTGCTTGTAACATGGATTGAAAAGCTTTCTTGTTATGTTTCGATGAAAAACCATTTTAAGGATGCCGTGTTAGCTTTTTTAGACCTCGCAATGATATTGCGCGCATGCGTATCCAACCTTAGATACGTCCCATTATGACCATTGTTGGCCGGCGATTGTTCCGATTGTTTAGAGGTGACTGGCGAGCCAACTGTGGCAGAGACAGTAGGTCGGGTGAGGCTTGACAACGATTTTAACCATTGACGATGCTTTGAGAATTGTTACGACGGCCACCTGCCAATGCATTTCCTTTACGTCGTGACCACGTGCGACTGCTAATATGACAGTCATCACGTGACATCAGTGAAAAACCTCCACTGGTAATGAAACGAATTAAATGCACTGAAAGTGCCTTAAAAAGCTTCACTCGGACTAAAAATGTGCCGGTATGGGTATCTGGCACCAGTATTTTGGTCTCAGCATGCATCTGGGTGATGCCTTGTGTGTCACCCAAGGCACTGGTTTAACGTGACGTCTGATGGATTTAATGGAACTGTGGAGTGAGACCTCGTCGCGTGATCGAAGACATGAATGAACAGAAAAGCACGATTGAAAATCAGAAATAAATGCAAACCAGGATGAAAGGAAATAAGTTGATAGCTAGAAATACGTTCGATAGAGGTGGCACAACGATAGCACTCAAGAAGAAAAACAAAAAAATTATTTATTCCTTGCAAAATCCCAAACAGGACGCTTTTAGTGGCAATCGAAACGCTGACGTGTGTGCCCCAAAGGTGAAAATTGGACGTCATGTCTTTGGGCATTATTTGCCTCCCATCCTAACATGAAACTGATAAGTATATGGTCGAAAGCTTTATTCAAAATTGTCCATTTCTAGCCGTGTTTATGTTAGATTCGTTCTTATCGCATGCCGAATTTCCATGATGATGTATGTTTGTATAAGTTACCACTTAAAAGTGGTAACTTTACCACTTCAAAGTGGTAACTTATACAAACATACATCATCATGGAAATTCAAGGCATATATTATCCATTCCAAATTTGCGTGACCTCGGGGTTGTTCGGGAAAATTCACCAAAGCATTATGACGTTGAGGCAGAAAGTTGCATTGTTAACAAAAGAATAATCTGGGCATTACTTATCTTCTCATCTGCTATCACTACGACATATAGCGGGAAAGATTACCTCCTTTATGCCTACACTAAACTCCTTTTCTGCTTCAACGATGCTTCGATAATTTCCAGTTTGCCATGGGCGTAGCCGTTGAATGAAAATGATTTACCTTTATCTCCCTAAAACTGTATTAAGAACCAAATTTCTACGTCAATAATTCTCGAGTTTTCTACAAGAACAATAACACTGGCTACTATGTCCATCTCAAGATGATACCAGCGAATTAAGAACTAGATCATGATGACTGATTTGAGGTAAACCTCTGCTGGTTCTAGACCATTATAACAGCGCAGTCTTGTAGGCTTGTCCTCCTCACGTGTCATTGCTGTCTTCTCACGTTATCTTTTAAACCATGCAGTAAATCATACTTCGGGTAACTTCGTTTCAACTGTTTTAATTGTTCATTTGTTTCAATTGTTTAATTTCTTTATCATGTTTATGGAAACATATTATATATTTTTGAGGTGAATTTTGCTAAATCGATACAGACTACTGCGCTTGGTCATATCCCTATTGATATTTGAAGATTGTTGTTCATTCTGTATATTACCACTAATTGTAATTCCTTTTTTTCTGTACTTCGCGGATTGAGAGTCCAAAAATCCGCGAATATGCAGCCAAGCAAAAGGGAAGAAAACAATACAAATGTATCTTTTTTAAAATTTCGAAGTCATAATAACATTTTTAAAAATCAGACAGTGAAGTTTTAGACATTTACAGAAATAGTCGTTTTTTAGCTGCCAAGAACAGTTGAATTTTTTTCCAATGTAATTACGTGTGCTTGATGCTTGGCACGTAATGTAGTACCAGTCCTACATATTAAACATTTGTTTTTAATTTCGTCATTTAGAAATTGTCTCTTACAAGCAATCTAAAGTCTCAAACGACAAATTCCATTTGTCAGTGGAACCTCTAGCCCTTTTAACGATTTTTTTATGTTCTAAAACACATTTCCAATACATCATTTTGTATCAGCCAGTTCAATCGCACTAACTGCTGCCTTACGTTTTAGCTCACATATGGGGAGCTTATACGATACCGGGGCATCCGTCGTCGTCCGTTAGCGGTGAACGTTTCGTAACCGCTGGGGTTAGATGACTGAAATTTGTCATGATGGTAGCTTTTTGCAATGTGCCCATACATATTTATTTTTTTTTAAAATTTCACCGACTTTTTGCATCATTGGATTGCATCACCTGCATTCAATAAATCTTGCCTCCAGTCATATGAAATGCAGTGGGCGTTATCTCATTGACGGAACGGACTGGACTGAAACGGTTTGGGATTTTGAGTAGCAGGATCGATTACCAAGTGGGCCGCGGGTTGGTGTTATGACTGTGGTAGATGGTGAGGCTTACCTTATCACAGAGTGGAACCGTACAATCCAGCCGTGAATAAAGCAATGTCATATCGCAGTTGACCCGAACAGGTTACCTTGATGAACGCGTTGGTCACCCAACGTGTACAGGATTTGAAAAATCCAACAGAATCGAACCAATAATTACAACAAGCACTACATCACCAGCAAGAATGTGTATAACATTGCCAAGCTCATCAACAAATAGACGTGTGCAAGTCTATTATCAGTAAGTTGCGTTCGGATAAGTACGGTAACATAATCAACCGTCCCGAAAGTTTGACATCCTAGCCATTCCAGTCCAGTCCGTTCCGTGAAATCGATGATGCCCACTTCCTTTGATGTCAGTGTGCTAGTCTAGACGATAATTGAGGAAGTTAAATAAGTAATGGTCGTCTCATGTTACAGTGCAAGTTATTGAGGTAAACGCTATAAACATTGGTTGATTACGTGTAGTTGGAAGTATGTTCACGTGATGAGGTTACCAAATCAAATAAACTATTCATCTTGAACTTGAGGCGAGGTTCATGTAATCAAGGCAGTGCAATCCAATGATATAGCCTTGTGCTCTAAAGTGTAAATGAAAGCTCCTTTTTGGGGGGTCTTGAGGGCTTGCCCCCTCTAAAGCCCAGGAAAGAAAAATTTAAGAAATCCCTTTTTACATTTCTCTTGCTTATGCCAACTAATCAAAACCATCAAACCTTATGTGCTCAATATTGTAAATGAACTCCACTGGGTTCCCAGTCTAATACAAAATTTAGCGCCCAGCGTCTAAATCTGCGTTCAGGTTTTACCAACTACCCGTACTGTACTCATTATTCGTTCAATCATGATACTGACCTCGTTCAGTGTTTTGCCTTCAGGGAACAGCGAGCACTAGACAGACTGCCGTACAGCGATGCAGCTACGCTCATTGGACAGAGGAACGGGTCTGTGAAGTTGGTTCCCAGTTCCTTATTCGTGCCATTTTGAAAGTTGTTACTTCCAGTACACGGGTACGAATAAGGAACTGGGAGTTAGGCGAAGTGTTGCCCAGTTCCCAATTTAAATTTCTTTCAAAAAATAACCCTCCAAAGTCTGATAACTCCAGCGATTGGTTTTAACCCATTGTTACTCCATTTTCCGGTCCGAAGTGCTAGCTCCTTATTCGTTTTTCAAGGCAACGTTGTCCGGAATAGGAGGTAGTCATGACACAGTCAGTGTTCTGTTTCAAGAGGATGATGCTGTTTAGAGAGGTAAACCTATTTTGTCTGAAACCAGAACCTTGCGCGGTAGCAAATCATTCCACACTGAACTGAAGTGTCAGCAATTGCAACCATTCTACAAACCTGCCAAGGAGGCCGATTTACCAGTTGAATACAGAGTCCAAACTGAACCCCATCAAATCGAAGATGACTTTCTCAAAGAGGCTAGAACCAAAGACCTTGCCTGGTCACTCGCTCGATTAGACCTTTTTCACACTTCGCAAAATTTAGTTGACATCAAGCCTAAGGATCAGACCATGCGTTTGTGGAGTGTAGCCAACTCGATGCTGGTAAAACACGATCTCAACCAGAAAAGAGTTGCATTCATGAAGAACTTTCAGTGCATTCTTGGACACCTTAATCGGTCCAAATTACCTGTGACTTGTGACGAGGGTGTATACCACATTGCACGAGAGATCCAGTTGATGCCTCCGGACATGCACCAGGATATTGTCCTTTGCATGGGATCATTCCACATTGCAAAAAGTTGCATTTTCCTGTGTTGGTAAGTATCTCAAAGGTAGTGGGACAGAGAACATGCATGGTGGAGAGTGCTGTCTTTTGGCGTGTATGTAGTCGACTCTGTATTAAGTGGAAAGAACTATTGCAGTTACTAAAGGAAGCTCTGCTCAGACTCTAATAGGCTGAATTCTTCAATGCAGACGAAAAAGTCACGTCTCACAGAGAACAACTAGATGTGCTCACTCAGATGAAGGCTAAGCTAGGGAGCATGGAGAGCGTTGCGAGGGCCAACCTGCTACACACCTTTGAAGTTTGAAGAAACAAGTTCTCACCTCTTCGGAGACTTTTACCAATTCCTTTAGGATGGAAGAGCGAGCAGTGAGACCTTGAAGTATTGGGATAGATTCATCCACTTGATGTCGTTGGTGGAAAACCTTGTCAGGAGAGATCATGCATATTCAGACTGTCCAAGGATTGCTGCCCATATTTGTGTCATTTGATTCCACCAATTTCTTACGCTGGTGTTCCGTCTATCTGGATGACATAAAACAGTTGCCCAACACTGTTACCGGCCATCCATCAAGCATCCAAGGATGGCAAGTTTTTAGTCAAACCCCTGGGAACTTCCAAGCTGTTGGCGCTAATATGGCCCTGGAGCAAACCATCTACAGGTCGTAGAAGAATACCTCTGGTATGATAGGTAGCTCAAAGTAGAAGGATTTCGTCACTATGTGTGGGCGCATCTATCATGAAATGCTTGCCATAAGCAACCTGCATATGAAACTGAGCGGCATCAACACCAACGCCTTTGGTTTGACAGGTACATACAGCAAATATGAACTGGCAATGGGAGAAAAGAACGTTCAAGCGATCCTTGATATTATAGAGAGGAACGGGAATCCGTTTTTGGTAAGTCCAAGACAAGGAGAATTGCACAATATCCTGACGCAGGAAGTTATGACAGAGGAAATAAGAACGCAGCTCCTTTCTGTCGTAGATATCGGAAGTGAGGCATACAAAACATTGAGGACCGAACGATTCGTCGACAAATCGGTGCGATTTTCAGCAACCATCCACAGAATACCAAGCGCACCTGTACTAAAGTTTTCAGCCGTTTTCTCTTTAAAGTGGTACTTTCTACATGCTCATAACATTTTCCGAGACGCACCCTGGAAGAAACGCTTTCACAGCCAAATAAACCTATCCTAGCCTGTCAAACCATGAAATGTTCGTTTTACGTTATGTATGATAATCTCCGGCTAAATGGGGTCTGAAATTAAGAGACCAGTGATTTTTGACGGCTTTTAGCCCGCGAATCAGCTTTTTCAACACGACGTGTAAAATGGAGCCTCAAAACCACATATAAGTAAGCCAATTAGATTGAAACTTCATCATTTTCTTCATTTTAAACATACCTAATACACACTTCAAGAAGAACTATATTCAAAATGGAAATTATCATTCAACTGATGTGGTGAGACCGCGCATTGATCATAAACTTAACAATTTCAACCACAAGCTGATTGGTTTAATGCTGATTGGTTTTCTGTCCTGCTGCACTACTCCACAACCTCTGCACCAAATTGGCCCTTAAAACTATTGGCTATTCTCGAAAACAAAATCCATAGAAATTGTTCTCCCGAAGAAAAGATTTCGTCACCACTTGGTTTCTTCAGCAAAAAACAATGTTTCCATACTTATCGAAAGTTCTGCCCCGGCGAGAATTTAAAATTTTGCAAGAGAATTCAATTTGCAGAATCGATTAAATACACGATTGCTGCTTGTAAAGCAGTGCTTATGACATCGATTAGTGGACACGCATAATTTGTTAATGTAGATGGATTACGATTTCGGTGCGCATGCTGCATATAGATACATTCTTTTCCTGCATAAAGTAGTGATAATACACCAATCATTTAGTCAGAGAATGAAGCTGTGTGATAGTGCTGTCCTCATCTTGATTACATTCTCTCCAAAAGCATCTCGAATTTACAGTATCCTCCTTCATGGGGCATGGCAGTACCCGCATCGCCTCAGGTTCGTATCGAAAATGAAATAGGTATATTTTGCCTCCAAATAAAGAGTTTGACATACGCTACTTTGTTCGGTTGCACACCTGAGTCGCGACCAGGCGCCTATATCATAAAGCATAATATAGTTCCATTAGTGCTAATGGCATCTTGATGAGAGTCACTTTAAGAGCAGGGCATATCAAGAAGGTACCTTTAAAATATCTAGGTTAATTGTAACATTCAGCAGCGTTTCAGGTAGTGCTTTTATCCTGGTTTTTACTAATAGGGCAGCCTTAAATCTAATGAAGGTTGGGGTTCCTTTAGCCGACCCGAATAATGAATTTTCGATGCGAGGGTCAGCATCTGAAACGTGGAGACTATCGTGGTTGCCTGAGAAACGGTTTACATATTAACAGCAGTTGTACGGCTAAAAGACGTACAAAGCGGCCATCTGAGTGTGTGTTGGTGTGGAGAATACCCCCTCATTTCTGTGCCAATTTGATGTAGAATTGCCCACTAGGGGGCGCAACTTGTAGATTGACACCTCCCCTACAGATTCCACGAGAGGCTAGTCCTTTATGGTCTATGGCGTCCCCTTCCAGGCAGGGTCCGTCTTCCCTGTCTTGATCAGAACCTTTCATCTTGGAAGGACACTCCTCACTGCTTGGCCATCTTGACATGGTTGACATCACCGGGTTCGATCTATTACATGTATGGTCTCACACAAGGTCTCTCTCCAGACCGATATGCGGTCGGTATTTTATTGGCCGATCCTTAATTCTGATTTATGTCCCCTCACGTCTACCATATCCGCGCAGTGTTATAAATACATCTGTGTGCGGATAGTAGGATATGGTAAAGTTCATTTTTCAACAGGTAGGCGACGCAATGTACTGCCAGTAGCTGATAAGTACGAGATAAAGCAAGTGCTCTGTGATAGATTTGATCGTAAAAAAATGAGTAGGCCTCGGGGAGAGACGTTGCGTGAGACAATATACATGTATGTAGCAGACCGTCGTACACGGCAATGTCAACCGAGTCTCCCCATTTGACATGTTTGAAAAACGAACTCGACATGACGTTGGAAGTACCTAAAGTATTTATCACAATCTATTGCCTATAGTTGAAACTTCAATTTTATAACCAGAAGAACATCTGTGACTATGGCTACTTGTAAATATACGGCAAGTTTAAGTAACATCCTCCGTCAAAAATGAAGAAAACATAACGTTCTCTGTTCCTGATTGGCTATGACGGATTTTTTTGCGGCAGGTATTTTTGCGGGAGTTAATGCGGTAGGTATAATATCGGCTGATTAATTCGATGCTGTTGGTATTTTATCGGCCAAGTAATTCTGATTAATGTCCCCTCCAGCTTACCATACTGGTTGCGTAAAACCGGTGGATGCGAAGGTTGAAGCGATAGTAGCATTCAAGCTGCCAGAGACCAAGACAGCTGTAACGAAATTGAATTACATTTTAAGCTTGATGACGTCATAAATAAGAGAATCGATAAGACACTTGCAGTGATTGTACACGATTATTCATTTGTGATTATCAAATTCCATTCAAAAATGTTTTTGTCTGGATCGGTTTGAGCCCAGGAACGCTGATTATTTCGAAGTTCTGGGATTTGCGATGAAACATCATCAAATTTGAGTAATCATGCAAGGTAACGAAATGATTTTGTATGTGCATTTGTGTGCATTGACATAGTGCATTGGTTTTACACATTTTACGCTCTGTTCGGTTCATTTCCCGACCAATTTTGGTAAACTTTTGTCAAGTTCTTATTATTTGTTTGTGTCCATCTACTCACGTGCCAAGTATCAATGAGTAATACCGCAAAACAAAATACTGCCTATCCAGGTGCCCCCAAAAGATTGACTTTGGTATCATATATTTGATATTGAAGTTTGATATCATTTTATTTGCCCACCGACATAACAACCTCGTCGTTTGATTAAGCAATCCCTTTTCAGCATGACGTTGATGATGTTCCTTTGATGTTCGGAATTCAAACTGACTTTTGAATGCATTATCCTCATGTTACCAATTCCCGATGCAGATATCTCTAGACGGGGTGTATCTTATTGTCGCTGATCGCCTTGTAGAGGCAGCATGAAAACACCACACCCACGAGCTGAAAGAAGGGATTGAACTCAATAAGCTTTTGGCACGTTTAATGCAATCTTTGACTCATGTCTTATATTTCAAGTTTCAATTAAAGATGCAAAATAACTTTCCGCTGTGCTCGTATTACAACCATGTGTGTAATGAGGAACTGTCTAATTGGGTGGCATTCGATTTCAGACAGCAATCGCCAATGGGCGACATTTCATTTCAGACCACAATCGCCCATAGCCGCAAAAGTCACAATCATGTGAACTGATGCCCATATCGATTCTGCACATCCATAGTGACACTGTGGCCTGCTGGTTGTCTATCATATAGGAGGACGTTTATGATGGGTGTTTGTATTTTCTAACTTGGCCATGTGGGTTTTTATGCCTGCATTTCAGCTTATAAATGTATCACTCGAAAATCAGAATTATTTTTTTCAATACATTTGACTTACTTAGACCGTTACATGAATTTGAAAGACTCTGCTTAGACGTAGCGAATTATGAATCGTCGCGACCAATTTGATACTTGCAGGGACATTACGCATTATTGTTCAATGTGATGTTTACCACGGTGTACATTTCTTACAAGCGGCGAACTTGGCACAAGGATGTATGACCGTCACCTTTATGAATGCCACTGAATACTACGAAACAGAACTTGAGATGATTTGCACGCTCATGATCAATCCACGTGTATCATAAATGCCTTTAAACGGTATTCTAAATGAGTTGCATGACTAGTGGTTGCAGAATTGAGCCATTTCAGTATCGCGCATGTATATTGTACAAACCTGAATAATTCCAATGGCAAGAAGTACTCCACCAATGATCATGATATTCTCCTTGATCCACTGCTCGAGAGCCGACAGACAACCCTAAAAATAAGACGGTAGAGCACTCTTAACTGGCGAGTGCAAGAATCAAGATACACTGTATATCGGGTGGCTCGATAAAAACGTCACTAAATCCAAGATTTATAATAAATTAGCTAGTATATCAAATCGTTTCATTTTAAAGGTAGACGACGTATTATTCACACAACATGATGAACATGATGAATATGGAACTGAAAAAATATGGTTGCGTCCACAGCATGATGTGAGTGCAAGCAAGCAAGGCGCTTCCGTACACATCATGGTGTGAGAGCAACAGACAGTACTGTGCACAACATTTATATTAGTATTCATCAGGCTCATTAGAGACCTTTCGCTACGCCGTTCCGAGAACCGCTACACCGAGAACGTTTCTCGATCCCGATCCCGTTCCCGGAAACACTGAAACGCGTTCCGCATGGCCGTCACCGAGAAACAGTTTGGTTTCTATGGAGATCGTCAAAATGGCGGCAAACTTGAGACGCCTTGCAAATTTCGCAATTGAAGATGATGAATTTATGGCATTTTATATCGAAAATGAAGTCTTAGGAGGCAAGGAAAGTACGTTTGCGCCAGCCTGTGCATCCAATGCATGCTGCTATAAATGACTGATTTACCACCGCTTAACATGCTTAATAGGGCGATTCGGGGCAGTATGAACTTGTTTTCCCCTTCTAAAACACAGTCTCTCCACTTTACATACTACTTCAGGTGCCTTACCGCAATAGAATCCCACAAATTCGTCATTTTTTTTCTTCACCCACTGTGAACAGACGCCGAGAAAAACAGGCCTCATTCACGGAATCCAGAACGGGAACGGGCAAAGCTACTCATCAATCGATGACGTCATACGCAAAACGCGATCGTTCTCCATCGATTTCTCGGCGGAACGGCGTAGCGAAAGGTCCCTAAAAGCTCCGTCTCCGACTTATTGCTGCATGCTGCGAGTCCCAGTCATACATAATGTAGTCCATATACATTATACATGTAGTCCATGTACATTACTCAGCCCAACACACACAAGACATGCAAGACGCGTTGTGCTATTGAACAGACGTACCCTTGACATACTGAGTGTAGGCTACGGCAATTGACTCAGTCTCAGACTGACAATAAGGCTCGGCTTAGTATTGGCCCTGCATCAAAAATGCAATGTGCTCTAGGCCTGACGAGCTCAGGCTACGCCTGTCAATTTATTGACCTTTGATAGACCGTATAGGAATATGCTATGGCGGATGGCCCGAAAACCGCCCGATTTATTTGCATTGATTGTGCGTTGATGATCCTCGCGTGGCGAATTACAAATCCAACGTTATGTTCCTTCTGATAATCAAAAAGACTTTGTTGGAGCGACCGAAATGAGCTCTATTTTGCCCCAACTTGAAGTGGAGCGGGGAGTTCATCCACCGCACATCGCACCACAAGAAATCGCCTTATAATCATCATTTGCTTGTTATTTACGGGGATGAGTGGTATATAATGCGGTATCGAGCTCTCAGGCCGGAGAAAATCATCTCGTGCGATCTGGTGTCTCAGGTCAGCCAATCATGCAGTTTTCTTATATTCTCAAAAAATGTTTTCGGAAAGCGGGGAGATAATTACAGGTAAATGTTACACGCTGACCAAAAATAGTTTTAACAACATTTTGCAACATTGTAACAAAGAATTGCTCTGAATTTAATTTACAACATTTTGTTGTAAAAATGTTGTAACATGCGTTTTACCCTGAACACAATATGCAACATTTTGCCAACATTCGTTGAAACCCAAAAATATTGCTAAAATGTTGTCAGTGTACACAAGGCTTAAAAATGTAGACCATCATATAATGGCCAGTTTTAACTGTTTTCTCATACACCGTAGTTGCACTCAGAACTAATTTTTGAGTACAAAATATATTAAAACAAACACAAGATCATTGCGCTAATAGGGTTCTGTGAAATGCTCGTCGAATCCAAGTCGAAATTCCGACAAGAATACTTACTTCTTCTGCCCCTCCAAAAATCTTGTTGACGCAAGTCGGGTGTCCCGGTGAACCAGCATTACATTCAACAGCCAACATGTCCTTACAACAAGACCTTGGAACTGCGGTTCCTGTACTATTGGATGATAACTCTGAACTAGGTGATGTGTAAAAGCTTGCAAATGTCCAATCCTGGTAGCTCAAGTGTCCACAACACTGCAACTGCAGAGGAAATGGAAAGAATTCAGCTATGTTTGCTTCACGATCATTATCATATTTCATCATATACCCTAACTGAATTGATCCGGCAGACACGTGTCGTGTTCAAAGACAGTTTTAAACCAAAACGTCCGGCGAAGACAGAATGAGTCAATGATGACCACAACGCAAGACGCGCAAGAACATCATCTGCTACCGGAGGAAGATGTCCTCAAATTTCGATAATACGTTTTATCCGTATAGGGCGGATTTAATGTGCTCATGAATTGACAAGTGGGTATAAGAGGAAGCACAAGATGCAAGGAACAAAATGATGTATAATAAGCCAAAAGTTTTATCAATTGTCCGAGAAATATGTGTTTGAAGCAGTCATGTCGACTAAATCTCTAAGTCTGAAGGCTGCGCCGGAGTCGCCCACTGTCTCTCCCATCGTTCAACTTAAATACCTCTACTGTCATAATTCCTTCGAAACCTGATTTGAAACGGTTTCCTAATGATGCTGTAGATGTATATTGACAGATTTAGGTCAATCATTCTTACTTATTTTGGTGTTTTTGAGGTGTATTTTAGGCCACAGCTCATGCCCGGCTTCCTGTCCGAGAATAGGATAGGCCTACTTTCGTTGAAGTCCTTTTGAGAAATCCGACAATAAGTTTGGGTGTGGCACCTCCGACTTGTCCTCATTCGTTTCAGATTGTGATGAGGTGTAATTGGTTTCAAGAGTTTGTTTGCAGGGTGTTATCCCCTTTGTTAGAGTGTTGACAAATTTGTATGACAGTGTTTTGATATCTTTATTTTGCAGTTGTCCTAATCAATCAATCAAGCAAGCAATATGTCTGTTCTTCTTCTGGTTCATCACTCATCAGTAAACTATTTTTCCCGAACGTGTTTGATGCTTTTCCAATTTTGTTTGCTTACAGAGTAGAAAAACGCGTTATTTGCTGATCATTCCCGCCACGTGAGTGCACACCGAGATCCGTGTTCACGTCAACCCGCTATTAAAAAACAACGTCGCAGTTTTTCGTGCAACAGAACAAGTCTTCGCCATAAAAACCCACGCGGAAAAAGCCATAACATCAAGTTCCTACAACATTTACCTACTTCTACTCGACATGAGCAACGCCTTCGACACAGTGAGCCTCCCAAAAATACTACAAGACCTTAGCAACATTTTACAAGAGGAAGAATTATACATGATGTCGATCCTTATCATAGATGTCTGTCTGAAAGTCAAAGTCGGTAACAACACTGGGGATGAGATCAAAACAGAGGTTGGAATCGCATAAGGCGACTCCCTCAGTGCAGTACTTTTTATCTTCTATCTAGCAAGATCCATCAATCCGTTACCACCAGAAAACGACCATGCCTATGCCTACACAGAACCAGCTGTACTGCTCACCGAACGCACTGATCACAATTACTACAAGCCCTCAAGAAACTCATACTTTGAAGTCGACCCTAAGTATGCTGATGATTTCACCTGGGCCACCAGTGCAAAACACAGAGTAGAACACGTCAAGAAAACAGTCCCGTCAACCCTCGGAAAACGACACCTAATTATCAATGCCACAAAGACAGAAGAATTTGAAATCCGACGAAACGGAGGAGATGAATGGAAAAGCTACAAACTCCTGGGAAGCCTTTTAGAATAGATACAGAAAAAGATATTAATCGTAGAAAAATCCCTGCCATAAACGCCTACAAAACCCTCCATAACATCTTTAACAGCAGTAAAAACAGCATCATCATCAAACTTAGAGCATTTAATGCATATGTAGCAAGTATATTCCTCTACAATAGCGAGCTATGGACGCTGACAAAACAACGAGAACAGATAAGTGATGCTTTCCAACGAAGACACCAAAGAAAATTCTAGGATACCAATGGCCGAAGAAGATAACCAATGAAGAACTATAGTAACGAAACCATGCAGAACCCTGGAGCACCAACATCCGGAGAAGACGTCCAGAAAGTCCCTACAAGAATACCAGAGGATCACTAAAAGACCATCATTATCATGCGTCGTAACCCTATTTTGGATTTTTGCCGGAGGTACTATAGGCTACTATGTCCACATATGCGGAATCTGTTACTTGCCCTGCATAGACACTCAAGAACAAGGGACTCATCTGACAGACCCTCGAGTATTTCATACGTTGTGAAGAGCCAGGAATTTTAGCCAGAAACCACGCTGGTTCGTTTGGAATTCAATCCTGGGTTCTCCCCGGATCGAACCCGGGCCCGATAGCGTGGTAGACAGTGGTGTTTACCACTCGGCTATGAAGCTCTCATAAAAAGGTCAACGATCTAACGTGATCTAAATAGCGCCAAAATAGATCTTAAAAATCCAGGAGAAACCATAAGAAAACTTTGTGAACAAGCACATGATAGAGACATATGGCACATAACGGTCAAGCGCGTAATGCTACAAAAATAGCGACACGTTTTGGAGAGAGAGAGAGAGAGAGAGTCGCAGTAGCGGGGTAATCAAGCGTCATCAGCGTGACGTCGGAAAAATCTTTATCAGCACCATGACGTCAAGGGGAAGATCCTAGCTCCAGGAAACGCCTTACACACCACTAATAGATTTTAAGCCATTATCCTTTAGACACCAACTGCCATAACTTTTTTTCCAATATCTCACTCGAATCTAATATTTACAGGGCAGAAAGACCTCACCCAGGGCATAAATCCATAGAATTTTTTACAGGTCATGACCATGATAATTTCAGGATTTTGGGAGTCTGAAGTTTTTGGGTTCGTTTTTCTCTTAATTTTACGCGTCAAACACGTTTCCCGGCTCAGCGGGTTAATTGGATCCCTAAATCCATGCCGGTGAACATATGAAGCTCAAAGTTCATCAGAATGTTCGCCAACAACTTTAATTCATGATATCAGAAAAACTACATTCTGATTGCACAGATGGCGCCCCTACTGGACAGTGAGACCACGCATTGATTTCTTAAAGTCCAACTTTCCTTTGCGATCTACGCTGATTGGTCAATTAGTGATGCGGAGCCACTAGTCCATAGTTTAAAACGGGGGGACAGGATGAACTGTTTCATTTGAAGTAGGTTTAATTAAAATTCGAGGGAAATCGTGAACATGATAGCGATTTGCATCATTTTCTAACGTCTTGGAGCGAACTATAGTGTTATAAAGGGCTCTAGGGTTTTTCTGATATTGTAAAAGAAGCCCACGCGACCATAAAGGGACACTTTAGGCAGCAGCTAGGTAGGCAAGTTAAAGTCACACAAAGTTGCCTATAGGGGTCTCTCCAATCCCATAATACACAAAACAATTCAAACATGTAGGAAGAATATAGTGCCAAATCAAACATGACCCAGTGTCATTACCGTGCATACGTCACCCGAAGATGGTCAATTTAACCCCGCTTCTCCTGCCTATTATATAGTCCCTCTTTAAAATGTCCAGACATTCTTCATAAATGTTTTAATGTGATTTTTAGTATTTGACAAAGAACGGTCGTTTCAAATTAAATTGTAGAATAGAATTTTGCAAGGGTAGATTTGTCATGTCATTGGACACAT
This sequence comes from Lineus longissimus, assembly GCF_910592395.1. Lineage (NCBI taxonomy): Eukaryota > Metazoa > Nemertea > Pilidiophora > Heteronemertea > Lineidae > Lineus > Lineus longissimus. The sequence goes on from NC_088315.1 coordinate 12,077,989, forward strand.
TGCCTAATCATCGTAGAAGTATATATGACGATGGCTAAGTCCTTTTTACTTAATATACTTACTAATTGCTGCATTTCATCGACAGCCGTTGTCAAAGCTTGATACTTGGTGAGTCCATATTGTTCCGACATAGTCATGTTCATCTGGGCACCAATATATGTGCGAACCTGCAGAAGAAAATCAGATTCAACTCATTCGTAAAACATCACTCATATCACATCTCTCACAGTGGCGCTGCTCACGCTATACTGTTCTTGATTGGCTGGCCCACAAGCATACTAGTATGGTAATTGACGAATTTCTCGCGGTGCAGAACTAACAAAGGAATACATTTTGAGCCTAAGTTCAAAAGTGGGCCGTAAACTGAGTGCACAACATTACAAGGCCATCGCCGATCTCCACACTTTTGGTATGCAAGACCGTTGAGGTTAATAATTTTATGATGGGAGTATTGTAATGGTGTGAGTGATGGTGAAGGTGTTTCATGTTGAAAATGTGTATGTGGTGAAGTTGAGATTGGTGTGCAGAGACTTCAGCATTTGAGGTTGATGAAATGATGGTGATGGAAGGGAGCGATGTGATATTGTACAATGATAATGATAATAATGAAACGACCAGGGGCCATTGTGCTCAATGTATAGATATTCAGTGGACAGTTCATGCTGCTTAAAGGACCATTGGCATTATAAAGGGCAATATTAGCCAGCTGTCGGCTGGCCATTTCCATCAACAAATTGCACCAAAAAAGGAAAAATTCAAAATCAGACTAAATTATCGCGGTTTTCCGATGCTGACTCCGATATGACGCGAGTTAGCTCTCGACGCATCGACTCTTTCCACGCTGAACGATGTATGTGGAAGAGTGGATTAATATCCTTTAGGATTATTAGTTGTGCTGCCTGAATTCAGATGGCAGCACAAACTGGTCCTCCTTACTTGGTGAATACTGTAAAAAATGGAAGTTAAAGGTAAACACTGATAAAACAAAAATTCTTATATTTACACGCAAAAAGAAAGGAGTGGAGAGGAATTTTACGCTAAACGGACAAATTTTGGAACAAGTAGATGAATACAACTACTTAGGTGTCATTTTCTCTAAAAATGGTAAATTCTTCAAAGCAAGGAAGCATTTATGTGATCAGGCGAACAAAGCTTTATTTTCAATTTTGCGAAAGGGAAATTTGCTTAATCTACCCTTAGATCTTAGATTCAAACTTTTTGACGAAGTAACAGCTCCAATACTCTTATATGGCGCTGAGGTCTGGGGCTACGAAGACCTCAAAATCATCGAGATGGTACCTTCTAAAACTAAAAAAAACAACACCTTCATGTATGATATATGGTGAAACAGGTCGGTTCCCTTTAGAACTATCTGTTAAAAGTAGAATGGTTAACTTCTGGGGAAGGCTTATACTAGACTCCTCGAATAAAATAAGCAACACCCTCTATAAGATAATGTTAGATTTACATCGTAAGAATATGCTTCATTCACCTTGGATAGTTCATGTCGAAAAAATATTAAATGATTGTGGAATGAGTAACCTATGGCTAACTCAAACTTTGCCAAATCCCATTTGGCTAAAACATGCTATTAAACTTAGACTGGAAGACCAGTACAAACAAAAGTGGTATGAAACTTTACAAATCTCAAACTCGTGCACAATATATCGAATATTTAAAATAGAACACAAATATGAAGACTACCTTGATAATGAAACACTAAGGTACACTTTGGGAAAGTTCCGAACTTCAAATATCAAACTACCATCAAATACTTATTTAATTGACGCACCCGCTGATAATAAAAGTGCCCAAAATGTAATAATAACGCGCTTGGCGACGAATTTCATTTCCTATTCAAATGTCCTCTAATAAAAGAATTACGGAAACAGTTTATACCAAAAGAATTTCTTACAAAACCTAATACTGTAAATTTTGAAAGGATCATTAATACAATGAAATGGCCAGGGCCATTGTGCTCACCTCATGTGGAGGAAAGATAGATAAAGAGCATGGTATTGTGTCATGTAGTGTTAGGTTTGATGTAGGTCCAAGCAATTACAATTTCCCCAAAATGGCCAATTTACAGTATATTCGACCTCTGTGACCTTGAAAAGTAGGTCAAATCAAAGAAGACCCGGGTGACACATTGAATGGTTGTTAGAATTAGATGTACCTATGATATAAAATTGGTGCCAATCGGGCAAGTCATTACTAGGAATAATGGCATTTTGATGAATTTAGGATTTGGCCCCCTCCCTGGAGGCCAAACGGCAAATCAGATCGCACCAAACTTCGGTACCTGAGATCACCTGACCAAGGGGTACATGTGTACTTAATTTGTGATCAATAGTCATTGCAGTTAAGAAACGTGCCATAGTTACGGCCTGACGGCGAATTTACGTCATTTGACCTCTGTGACCTTGACAAGAAGGTCAAATTGAAAACCTGTGTGACATATACTGTATGGTGGTTAGATGTACCCATGATATCAAATTGGTGGCAATCGGGCAAGAAGTTAAGGAATAATCACATTTTTAAGGATTTTGGATTTTGCCCCCTGGTGGTCAAGTGGTGAATCATATTGGACCAAACTTCGGTCCCTGAGATCACCTGACTAAGGGGTAAATGTGTACCAAATTTGGTATCAATAGTCATTGCAGTTTAGAAACGTGCCATAGTTACATCCTAACGGCCAATTTACACCATTTGACCTCTGTGACCTTGAAAAGGAGGTCAAATCAAAAACCCGGAGGATATATGATGCACCTTTGCTAGAAGTACCTACCATATTTTTTTCAAAATTTCCCGACTACTATTGAGGGAGATATTGCATATTTTCACTTTTAACGTTTGGCCCCCTGGTGGCCAAACCATGAAACGAATCGGACCGAAACTTGGTCTCCAAGGTGTCATTACATAAGGGTACATGTGTACCAAGTTTCAACTCAATAGCTTTAACAGTTACGAAACGTGTCCTGCTAACGGACGACGGACGACGACGGACGACGACGACGACGACGACGACGACGACGACGACGACGGACGACGGACGCCACGGTATGGGATAAGCTCACCTCTGCTAAGAGGTGAGCTAAAAAATAAGACTCATAGGTACAAGTTAGCAAAATTCATCTCACTAGGAATGAAACTATATTGTGATAATAAGTAAACCCTGAATTTAGCTGGTAATTATTTTCTGTTTGAACGTATTTTATATAGAACGCTATCAATCAATTACTTTGTAATTTAAATATGTATATTGACCTCCTGTATACCACAAATGTGGTCGATGGAGTGAATAAACTTACTTACTTACTTACTTACTTACTTACTTCAAATATATTTATACCTTTTTTATACTATACTACTATTATTATATAATCCTACAGGTATGTACTATTTAAGTGAATGCTTGGTGTGGCCCAGTGCCATTCCATTAAAGATCCTTCATGTGTACATACGTATATCAATTATTCTTGCAGTTGGAAAAAGAGTCTCATGTGAAAGTGGGGCGATGCCATCGGCAACACACTACTAAGGCGTTTCCTGGAGCTAGGATCTACCCCTTGACGTCGGAGCTGTATAGATTTTTCCGACGTCCCGCTGATGGCACTTGACTGAGATCTCGGCGTGCACTCATGTGGCGGGATTGGGCTTTCGCGCCAGGACTTGCACGTACTGAAATTAACGAATAACTCGTGTTTCCTCTATCTAAGAGCTGAAATGAAATTGGAAAAGCATCAAACACGTTCAGAAAAATAGTTTACTGATGAACCAGAAGAAGAACAAACATACCGCAGTACAAAACCGACTATTACTTTACAGGAAACTTTTGTCTCTGAGATCACCTCAATATATAGGGTATCTGTGTATCGAATGTGAGATCAATCGCCACTGCATTTAAAGAGGCCCAATCCCGAGTCCGAAGCCGGCAGTAGTAACATCTGTAGCGAAATTATCAAATACTGTGTGACGTCACTAGTTCCATAGGAGGAAACTCCTCACAACTTTGTTTACTATGAGTTGAAAATTCGCGAGCAGCACGTGGATTCCCCAGGTGCTGTCAGCTGTTTCCACGGGTTATATAATCAGCTTCAAAGAGGCCACAGTCTTCTGGTAAATAAATAAAGTTTGCGATGATACCGGAAGGCTGTTATGTTAAACTGTCAATTATTATCAAATTGACTGTTTTAGCAAAGAAAAAGTGGAGAATGCAAAGAATATTTATTTAGTATAGACTTTGAGTCGAGCAGGAACACGGAAACCGTGTCGGAAAAATTAAACAGGGAAGAAAAAAACCTTATAAACTGTACTGAACACAATACAAACACAATATATGGCGATACCAGACAAAACGCCGTGTATATATTGTACAGTGTTGCGTACTGTAGGTTTTCATGTGTACACATACCTGCAGGGGGCGCCGAGTGGAGCATCAATTTTCATCGGGATAGCATATTGTGTTTGGTAGCGGTAGGCCCTCAAGACACCCAAGAAGAAACATCTTCATGAAACACTAAAACCATACATAATCTTTTCTCCTCTTGTTCCTAAAGAAACGGCAGTGAACCTTATTCGTTTATCTCCAAGCGAAGATGCTGGCCGAGGCAGTTTTCTCAAAACATCCAAATAGTGCCTTACGAATCCGCATGCACAACGGGTGCGTTGTTACAGATAATGTTGCGAAATGAATGTAAATATTCATCGCATTGATCGTAAATATTGTCTTATTCTTCGAGATGAGAGAATGTTATACAAATGATTTGGGGTCCAAATTCCTTAGATTTATCGATGAAAGCTTATTCCCGCCTTAGGTTTTTACCAGGCCAATAAAAACTCCCCAATTAAGTTTCCAAGCGACCCTCCCTTTAAGAAACGTGCCATAGTTAAAGCCTAGCGACCAATTTGCGCCATTTGATATCTTTGACCTTGAAAAGAAGGTCAAAGGAAAGTTTGTATAATATGTGATGTATCCTTGCCTGGAGTACCATCGAAAACAAGTCAATATAAGCGATATATATTGCACTTCTTACCTTTTCAGTTCTGGCCTCCTGGGCTGAGTTGTTCAAAACAAAATTAGCTTTAACGGAGACGTTAAGTCTTAACGTGAAAATTTTAGTGGGTTAACTGAAAAAGATAACGTCCTTGTGGACACTGAACTGAAATTCGTTGATAGACGTTACCTGACCTAGGTGGACAAGTGTACTATGCTTCAAGTTCATAACTTTAGTGGTTAGGAAACGTGCCATAGTTACACTCTAACGGCCAATTTACGACATTCTATTATCGGACGGGCCGTGATCTATAACCCAGGCCGAGTTGGTAAAAGGCCGAGTTGGCACGTAATCGTGTAAGTCGTTACGCACCCGAAAAACACACGTCATTTTCGCTCATTCGTTAATTTGTTAATATCGTGCAGAATACAATAGGGACGGACACTTTTTCCAGGGGACATTTTAAACGTCTACACTGGTCTGGTTGACACGTCTCTTTAGTTTACAACATCCAAAATTGTGCACGAGCAACATACGATTGCCTTGATGATCCATCATAAGTTAAGATATTCAAGTCACATGATGACTGATGATGTCCAGGACTCCCAGATGACAAATCAGTTAAAAACAGAGAATTTCCCACTCTCATGATAATAAATAAAATATTTTTCTAAAACGTCCACCCAAGTCAATCATCCCACTCTTGATGACCAAACAGCCAGCAAGATCATGCAATGACAGGTGACAAGCCCGAGATCCTGGCTACGATCCTTGAAACCACCCAAAGTCCCAGGAGGCGAAACGACTAATTTTTGGGTTGAGTGACTCTCAGACACTCTCTTGATTTAGCTTGATTACAATACATTACATCACGGCAGCGGCCACCTTCAGCGCCACCACGTGGGGCCTAATGGTATCAGGCTAAGTTTGGGGGCGAAAAGGCTGGGGGCGAAAACGTCAGGGAGCGAACGACCGGATACCCATAACATAGAAAATCTGCTGCAGACCATTTCCGCAGAATCCGCAGAATCCGCAGGATCCGCTAAATCGCCATGGCCTCATATCTTACGTTAGGGGTCATAATGTGTACTAAGGTTTCAATATCATAGCTTTAGCGGTTAAAGGAAAGGGCGGCTTTTTATTGTAGTGTGTTTGTTCTTCTTCTGGTTCATCAGTAAACAATTTTGTTTCAGCTCTTAGATAGTAGAAAAACGCGTTATTCGTTCTTTTCAGCACGCGCAAGTCCTCGCACGACAACCATTCCCACCACGTGAGTGCACGCCGAGATCCGAGTTCACGTCAACCCGCTATTACGACATTTACATTATCGTTGCAGGAGCGGGGTTATCTAGCACTATCAGCGTGACGTCGGAAAAAATCGATATTAGCACCAATACGTCACAGGGTAGATCCATGGCTCCAGGAAGCGCCTTACTAATGTATGGCAAGCCAAAGCGGATTCAATTCAACATGCAAAATATCTTGCAACTCTGTCAAATTTATCTCAACATTGAAAATATACTTCAACAATCTATAAGTCAAGTCATCATTTTCAAAATACGTGGCAACAATTTCAAAAGTATTGTTCAACAATTTTAAAAAATTCGTGCAACATTTTTAAAAATTACATCTCAACAATTTCAAAATCATGGTTCAACAATTTAAAAATTACATCTCAACAATTTCAAAATTATGGTTCAACAATTTTAAAAATACATCTCAACAATTTCATGATCCAACATTCCAAAAATTCATGCAACATTTTTCAAAAATACATGTCAACAATTTCAAAATTATGGTTCAACAATTTCAAAAAATCATCCATCATCTTTCAAAAATATCTCGCAACATTTTTGTTTGTTCAACACTGAAAAAATCTAGCAACATTCACGTGACCAAACAAAGTCACGTGACCTACCGCATGGCATGACCCAACAGCTGAGACAGGGTACCAGTGTTATAATGTTCGGGACGAGGTTGGTGTATGGTACTTCTGTTCTATCACCGAGTGTGAAATTTGACACGAGGCCCGCCAATCGCATGTGCAAGTGTCATCTCATACATGTCATATTAAATTCTATTTAATTGTGTACTTGTCCATATTGTTGTTTATGCCTGTAAATTCATTATCATCTTCATCTGTCTCACTGCATCTTGTAAGTTCGCCATCTTCAGATTCTCATACTGCCTGATGGAACAGAAGTACCATCAACCAAGACAACCTCGTCCCCATGTTGAGGTTCCTATAACACCCGGGGACTTCGCAATATCGGAACACACCCTGGAGTCGAGGTCGCAACCGAGACTGATCCCGCGACCACTCCAACCTCGCCCCCGCACATCATGCCATGCCGAAGGTCACGTGACTTTGTTAAGCGGGATATCGCATTTTGTTTGTTTTCGAATATCGCCCCCTGCAGGCATGAGACGAAGTTGGCTGGATATTTTATGGGTGTTGTTCACATGCAGTGGAGGAGTACCAAACATGTGCATTACCAATGGTTCAACTTGGTAGATTGAACGGTCTCGGAGAAGATATCACTTTCGAGCGGACAGACTGACGGACTGAGGGCAAACGGTGATGCAATATCTCCCCACTTTTTTTGGGAGATAATTAAAACCGCCAACAGATAAACACAGATTGAGAAAAAAACCTATTTTGTGGGTCCTTTTCTGCGTTCAATCCGTAAAAATTCTTATACCCGGTGTAATGTTTTTGAGTGTTTCTATTTTTGAGTGTTTCCCCTCATTGTTTGGGAACGCTAAAAGATAGATTGACAAGTTTTTCTGTGTTTCCCCCTATTGAAAAGTCATGGTCTCTCCAGCTGCCTATTGTTTGGAAACACTGACACATGGGAAACAACCACAGATGTTACACCGGGCCTCAGCTGAATACAAATCCCATGATAAGTCTTATTTATGCTTCTATGCTGTCATCGTCATCGATCAGCGCCGAGTCTATTACACAATCGTCTTATGAACGCAGTGCAGTTACCTACAAATGCAACGCGGGTAGTTGGGTTTATTCCACTCTGATTTCCACTCTGATTTATGACGGTGTAAAACAAATGCAAGTCCCGCCGGAATCAAAGTCCCGTCCTTTTGTTAAAGTGAATAGAGTCGCCGAGTTCCTTTGTTGAAGATTGTGTAGTTAACCCTAACCAAACCATTAACCACATTCGTTGACAATACACAGCTATTGTATGGGGTCCTGCATTCCTAGGACGTCCATTCCTTTTACACCGGGTTTAATTTACACCCTGACGGTGTTATCTTTTTCCTCACAAATGGGGTTATTGTGGAAAGGCGAGTTGGTTGTTTGGATTTAACACTGAGATAGTGTTAGAGTTAGTGTTAATCTGTAGCCATTAATCCTGGAATCTGATTAAAACTTATGACTCTGTGTTAGCTTACACTAAAACCTGGTTTTATCTTATTGATAACGGTATGTTAGAATAACATCTATTAACTCGGCCCAGTATTTTGGACGTGAGACGCAGTGTGATTACATTTCAATATGACATCTATCGTTGGAAAGATGAACAAAGTGTTCTACTTTTGTGCCACATTTTTTTCGCTGTGTAAACGCGTGAAATATTTATGAGAGAAAGTCATTCATGGCGCGCTGAGTGATGTGATCTGGTCTGGTCGGGTTCGGTTTGGTCCCCTGAAAACAGCCCTATATTGTGGCAGAAAATCAAAACCGATATCAGACTCGGCAAAACAATTATATTCAATTGTTTCTGTTCGTCGTCAAGCGTGCCAACCCCGTTGAATATTTTTTCCGGTTCAAATGATAGGATCACATCGGTGACCTCTCTGACAATGTTCATTTTTTTGCTTCAAAATCATTTTGACAATTCCCCTAATTCAGCCAGGTGCAACACAATCCTGACGTAATCAGTGGTTTTAAATATACTCCGCCTCTCGGTATTTCAAGCCCCTGATGAAATCCATGCCTTTCTTTCTGTGGGGAGTTAGCGGTAGGAAAAAACACGCCCAATCAGAGCGTCGCTCTGTATTAAAAGCGGATTTCGGTCGAGCAACATGCACAATGCCCTTCCCGCGCCAAAATCATTATCAAAGGGATGTTAGAATAACCGTCATAAAGTCAAACGAGTTTCTGGGTGGTAGCCTATTGTCAATATGATCTATCCTTGTCAGAGTAACTGATCGACACCAGAATTTTGAACAGGAATTCAGTGGGTACATTTTTAACGCCCGGGAAAAAGTACGGTAAACACAGTAGGCTGAATCGGCTGTAGAATGACGAAGTCCGCTTTAGCTTGAGTTATCGAAGGCTCTTTCTTGAAATCCGTGTCCCCCGCTGCAAGTTTGTTTCATAACGTAATAAATACACAAAAACACTTCAACAGAATGCTTGACAGCAAAATATCGATGTAGATTGAAGAATCAAAACGTTTAGGAGCGTGTTTATTGTATTATACCGCCAATCTGAACAAAAACTCTTTTAGATGTGTAAAGTAATCGGAACAGAGGTGATAAATAGAACTTTGTGTTTTTACACCAGTTTAAAATCAGTCTGATTTGCGGCGAAATTGTTAAAATTGTGGGTAAGTGATTGCATCGAACATCACTTAACGTGTTCAATAAATACCGTTTGATACCAGCAAAATCACGTTGTCAACCTAGATTGTAATATTACTAAATGTTTTATTACCAATAAGGACCATAAACCTTGCATAAAAAACAAGTAATTTGAAATTTCAGTCAGGGGCTACAATTACCCCAAAGCCACGGGGTAATTATAGTCCCTGACCACAAGTCTTGTATTGTCTCTCAGAAGCATTGTTTTAGATGAAATGCTCTGAATTACAGACAATATCATTGGAAGAGGTGCCACTTCAAGTTCCAGGCCAGTTTTTGTGAATCTGCTGGGAAATTTCCTGCGTAACCTAAGTTATAGGTGAAAGAGGGGCTACAATTACCCCCACTTTACCGTCCACGATGTAGGAGTATCAAAAACTTGTATCTCAGGATGGGTGCAGTGGTGTCGTAACATGGGTTAACGAACAATGTGGCGCCAAGGCATAGCACTTGTAATCAAACAACACTAATCGCAAATATCTCGGCCGCTTTAAAAACACAGTAAATGGAACAATGGTTCAATCAATATATACAATACCTGGTCTTGGTAGAGGTAAACTAGGACGCACCCAGCGATCTCAATACAAAACAACACGACTAAAAACCCGATATACTGAAAAAGAAAATAAATGCTTTTACAGATGTGACGATTTAGCGACGATGCCGCAACACTGTAACAGTATCAAAATGGTCTCATTAAACTTTGTCGCCTTAACATTGCGTGCTACAACTCAAGAGTATATGACCTGGCTTTTATTTTAATGAAAATATTTCTTACTTGATATTGTTGATAATAGGGAGGCAAAGATGCTTAAATTTGGACCCGAGAATGAGAACAAGAACGAAATAATGTTTTTCTTTGCTTGACGCCATCAGCTCAGGTCGATGACAAATTGTTAACTGTTTTTAATTATAATTATTGTTTTTTAGGCATGTCATGAGTCGACAACAGTTTATTGCATTTCTGACAACAGGGAACGCAATATCCGTCGTCAAAATATCAACATCTAAGACTCTCTATTGAACATTACCAGCTATGGGAGGAAAAGATCATTCTTTTGTTCGAGATAAGAGAGGTGTGAATTAATTTGTCAACTATGTCGGCTACACATGTATATTGATGAACGGAAAGCACTATAGGTTTTTGATAATTCCCGGTCATTTGATTTGGCCAAAATTTGCAAAAGTTTACTAATGATTGTCAAAAGGAGAAACGTGATGATAGTTTGTTGGTTCTAAGTGAAGAACAATAATTTTCGCATATTTGTGGGGGAAAGTCGTCAATCAGCCAATTAACTCCTATTTACACCAGAAACTCTTCACTAACCGCGGCGTTGACGACGTCGTGACGTGAGGTCTTGATTTAAAACTCATACTGCGGGACTGGAAAATCAAGACATTTCTAGAGAAAATACTTGATTAGATAAAAATAAAATTTATGACTTCTACTAGCCAAGTCAATTATATTTCTAGCAAAATCATTGCATTATGGTTAAGTTGCGCTTTCACCAGCTTGCCCGATTTAGACCAAGGGCCACTCCGTAAGCTACATTTCATTTCTTTGGTATGAAAGGTAGGGACACCCATGGTGTACGGTTCTACCTTACATGATTTTGGAAATTTCGGAAGAATTTGTAAGTGTTCTTCAGTCCATGTTGACAGAAGGCCAACGTGTTTTCAAATAAAGGTAATGCACAGTGATGCATCTCAAAGTCATCTGCTGTAACTACTAACTAAATAGCTTGAGAAAGCACTTGGAAAAAATATTTTTACCGTTTTTTGTACATTTTCCAGAAGATAGCCCTTATATTATATCTTCCTCTGCGCCCACCAATCTTACTGTAAACTAATCTATATATTGATACTAGAATTGGTAAAAGCCTCTTTAAGTCTACCACCTCCTTAACCGCCAGATGGGATCTCCTAATTTTTTACCTGTAGTAATGTAGATTTCAGCTATGTCTCCAATCAATATTAGCAGCGAAAATTGTTTGTTTTTTGTATGAAATGAATAGTTTTCCGGGCTAATAATAGACTGTGAACCCTCTGAACCTGTCCTGAGGTAACAAAATAAAAAAGGTACATTTTTTGGTGAAGTAAAGGTACATGAATTTCATTTTCATGTTTGATGTTCATCGGTCCATTCATGATTTGATCGAATAGGTACATGTTACATGTAGGGCTTACGATCAAATGTTATGCCTCACAATACAGGGACGGCGGAAAGCACAGTTCATGCCAGTGACTCACAGAGATAAACGGCGCACCGCAATATTCATGATCTTACCCTGAAGTAAACTAGCCCCATACGACGCCTACCTCCCATTCACCATGCAGTTCCCAATACGGATTGCTTATTCGATGACAATTAATAAGGCACAGGGAAAACATTTCATACACACGGCATTTACCTGCCAAGCCATGTTTCACATGGCCAACTTTCTTTGCCAGGACATTCCATTCCATAACATTTTCGTCAAGTAGACACCAACAACACCCAAGGCTACCGACAGGAAAAAGCCATAACACAGAACGTTGCCTTCAAAGAATTACTGTAACTTTCATTCGTACCACATTACCACAGGCCAAACACAAACGGCCTATTACAGCTCTAAGCCACAGCTCCGTGCGGAGCACGGTATTTGATCGTACAGAATTGTTAGTGAAATATATTAGAAGATAAACAATTTATTAGTAGATAAACAAACTCTTTATCATTCATTAGTCAATATTTAGTCCATATTTGGGTACGTACATCAATATATTTTCCGTATCGCTATTTTCCGTCTCGATTGCGAATTCCATTCTGCAAGGATTTCTCTACAAGCACTCCAACAAGAACGTGAACCAAGTATCTGAAATGTTACTTACTGTTCCTAACAGGCATCTGTTCTCTTTAATGGCTCCACAACATCCACTGAATCCCATAATAAAAACGAGACTGCCGATTCCTATCACCGAGTAGCCTGCTATCTGATAGATGGCGCTACCCAACAGAGGGTCAAACATGTTCTTATCCACGCGGACCCAGATGCCTACGCCAAGAATGGCCCCTCCTGCCAGCTATTAAAGAAATATATAATTTTGCTTTATAAAAAAGAAGTACAAAGTAATACTATTTTAAACCATATCAACCTGGTGATATTTACATACAACATACCATAACGGATAACTAATGTAATTAATTGCGTGAAACTACACCTAAGACTAAGAGCCAGTTTTTATAAGATTCAGACGGTGGGTGAATATATGTGTGACCGTCTCCGATTTGCCTGAAATATTTTTGGTACTGAGTGAAAGGCCTATGGGTAGATAGAAAATCTTGAAATTCCAGGTTTTTCCTAGGCCTCGGGCATCTGGAATGGTCACTGTTTTGAGGGTCAAAATTTACCTTCTTAAAAAATAGCTTTTAAAGTTGAAATTTCGCAATGCACCACTGACTGCCCAGCTTGATTTTGATTGATGTCAGTCTATAATGGAAGGAGATGTGGAAAATGTAAGTGTCTGTGAGTAGTTGAGGGTGCGGCCTGAAGAGGTTGCTGCGAATACTTTTTTCTGAATGACACATGTATTTCAGGGGTTCCTGGCCGCGCCTTCAAGGCTCAACATTCCAAGCCAGTTTATGCATTATGATAGGATTCCATCAGCTTGCCCAATACGATAAATGCCACTTGAAAATAGTGTGGGATAATAAAGGCGAAAGAGTATAGGTGGCGCCGAAGTGAAAACGTTGCATCAGTGCTTTTGGGGAAATCAGTGCTATATGATATCGCAGCGTGCTCTAATCACATTTGAATGAAATCCTTTTTACCAGATAGCCCTGTATATTTACCAGCCGTCTTTGCTCCGCTCCTTCATTCCGCGCCTTCAACTACACACGAAAACTTTACAATTTTCCATAACTCCTTCTACCATAGAATGACATCAATCAAAATAAAGCTGGGTGAGATATTTTTATTTCAATGTTCAAAAGCTATTTTTTAAGAAGTCCCATAGAAATCCGCCTGATTCTTATATGAAAACTGGCTCTTAAAAGTCCCCCCCCCCCCCCCCACTGTCGGATCTGTATGTACTTTGTACATCCATCTGGTGAAACTCTCCGACTCAGTTTGGTAATTGTATAACAAAAATCACAGTGCTGAAATTTGATGAAAATAAACTTACAGGTCATTCAAAGATATACACCGGAAGATAGATTGCTTAAGAGCCAGTTTTTATAAGAGTCAGGCAGGTGGTGATTCATGACCCTCTCAGATTTGTTCCTAAATTTTTTTATTGGTAGATATATGTTAATAACGGACGGAAATCACATTTTCTATCCTCAATAGGGTCCGCTTTTTTTTTAGGGGCCCCTGGAATATTGGGGTCAAAATGGGCCTAAATGGCAAAATAACCAAAATGTGGTTTTCAAATGCTGGTATTTCTGTGCGCCCTTAGTGAGCCACAGAGATTTTCATGCGTGTAAGTCTATTGGGTATTGACTTTCAGAAAATGTGAAAATTTTGGCGGCTGACTTAGGGCGCAGCCCATAGGTGGCGCTGCAAAACGCGACATTTCGAAATTACACACACCTTCAGAGAGGTTGTGTGGTTTGCGCCCTAAGTCAGCCAGGGTGTTTCATGCGTATTATGATACATTAGCACCTACTGCTTTGATTTAAAGGAAATTTACGGCGGCTGACTTTGGGCGCACAAGTATAGGGGGCGCTTTTTGCCGCCAAAAGGTGAAATTACCACCTTTTCGCACAACAAGTTCTCCATGCGCCCTAGGTCAAAATTGATCAAATATAGCTCAAATGGTCCCCCAGCATCTCTAGTACCAGTGGTTAGGAGGGTTTCATGGCTGGTTTGCGTATTAACCCTTTTTGCACCGTTTTTTGTCGGGACACTACGCGAAAAGGCCAAAAATGGTAAACTGTGAACTTTCTCCGATATTCATGAAACTTACAGGATAACTTCCTTACGTTAAAGAAAGTATTTTTTTGTGATTTTTAGGTCAAGGTGGCAAGCTACTTGGTGGCAAAATTGAAATTTGACAGAAAAAGGAGCAATTTGACCTTTATATCATGAACCGTTTATTCAAAATCAAAAGTATTCAAAAATTACCATGAAATCACCGGTATCTCAGAAGCTTAAACACTTTTACAATGAATATGGTGTAAAACTTCACCAATATTTAAATGTCAGCAGAAATTTAGCAAATTAATATCAAAATAGTTAGTATGCCATTAGGGTCAAACTGTCCAACTGGATCATCACATCTAAACAGTGAACTACAGTTTATATAGTTTCATGTTCTGGTCATCTTTCTTTGAGAATATGTAATGTCCACGGCGATCAATGGATGGTGCTGATAATCTAGCGCGAATGTCATCCTTGTCCTGATGAGGATGAAGGGAATGAGCAGATTGATGAAGAGTTAGAAAGTGTTCAGGTAACATCAATTCCATCCAATTTGAGTGAAACAATATCCTCGACAATTTTCTTTTTACCGAAAAAGATTCTACATCGATGTTTTACCTCCAGGAATCTGATCTTCAAGCAGAGCAACATATCATAGTTGATGAGTTGATCAACGATTTTCACGAAGAAAACATGGGGGAAATGGAGTACCATGCAGGAGATTACGCAATCATACAGTGTGGAGAGAAGGCATATGTTGGGATGGTACAAGCTGTTGATGGCGAACTTTGCCACATAAAATATATGAGAGGAACAGGTAATTATGGAATCGTGATGGATGATTCTTCCCCAATGGAAATCTAAAATACCACATATTTTTCAACCATATGCCCATAGTTTGATAGTATACATGTCAGTAATATTAGCTGGTACTTTTCTGTATTGCAGGATTGTATTTTGGATGGCTTGATGATGAACATGCATCTTGGCAGGACAAGGATGACATTCGCGCTAGATTATCAGCACCATCCATTGATCGCCGTGGACATTACATATTCTCAAAGAAAGATGACCAGAACATGAAACTATATAAACTGTAGTTCACTGTTTAGTTGTGATGATCCAGTTGCACAGTTTGGCCCTAATGGCATACTAACTATTTTGATAGTAATTTGCTAAATTTCTGCTGACATTTAAATATTGGTGAAGTTTTACACCATATTCATTGTAAAAGTGTTTAAGTTTCTGAGATACCGGTGATTTCATGGTAATTTTTGAATACTTTTGATTTTGAATAAACGGTTCATGATATAAAGGTCAAATTGCTCCTTTTTCTGTCAAATTTCAATTTTGCCACCAAGTAGCTTGCCACCTTGACCTAAAACTCACAAAAAATACTTTCTTTAACACTTTCAGCGCCCAGCCATATTTAGCGTACTTCCCCCAGGGGCCAAGGTTACGCCCCTTTTTACCCTTTTTCAAAATTATGAAAACAATAGAAGGAATAAAGATAATTACATGAAATTTTCTGTGTTGGTTCTTCTTTGTTAGATCTCTTTACAATGCTAATTTGGAATGATAGTCAGCAAAGCACTTGATTTTGCACAATGGTACCCCACACATAGAACAGTAATATCTGGTGTCTTTCCGAATACCCACTTTTTGGCATACTCTCGGCTACATCTGCCCCCGTCATCAATCTTCGACCCGCCATTGCGCCTATTCGAATGCAGACAATCTTGGCTATAAATAGCACATTGGCTGAACATCATACTATCACTTCAAGCGCTGTATAGTTAAATTGTTTTCCCCTATACTGCGCTGCTAGTCGCCTCGAAGACAAAGCGGGAAATTTAAAAACGCGACGTAATATTACGTCGGATGGCTCAACCGTGTGAACTTGCAAGACGTAAAATTACGTCAGATGGCGCTGAAAGTGTTAACGTAAGGAAGTTATCCTGTAAGTTTCATGAATATCGGAGAAAGTTCACAGTTTACCATTTTTGGCCTTTTCGCGTAGTGTCCCGACAAAAAACGGTGCAAAAAGGGTTAATACGCAAACCAGCCATGAAACCCTCCTAACCACTGGTACTAGAGATGCTGGGGGACCATTTGAGCTATATTTGATCAATTTTGACCTAGGGCGCATGGAGAACTTGTTGTGCGAAAAGGTGGTAATTTCACCTTTTGGCGGCAAAAAGCGCCCCCTATACTTGTGCGCCCAAAGTCAGCCGCCGTAAATTTCCTTTAAATCAAAGCAGTAGGTGCTGATGTATCATAATACGCATGAAACACCCTGGCTGACTTAGGGCGCAAACCACACAACCTCTCTGAAGGTGTGTGTAATTTCGAAATGTCGCGTTTTGCAGCGCCACCTATGGGCTGCGCCCTAAGTCAGCCGCCAAAATTTTCACATTTTCTGAAAGTCAATACCCAATAGACTTACACGCATGAAAATCTCTGTGGCTCACTAAGGGCGCACAGAAATACCAGCATTTGAAAACCACATTTTGGTTATTTTGCCATTTAGGCCCATTTTGACCCCAATATTCCAGGGGCCCCTAAAAAAAAAGCGGACCCTATTGAGGATAGAAAATGTGATTTCCGTCCGTTATTAACATATATCTACAAATATAAAAATTTTGGAAGAAATCTGAGAGGGTCATGAATCACCCTCTAATAGGATCTTGCCTGATTCTTATAAAAACTGGCTCTTAAGGTACGGATGGTTTGACAGACATACTGTTCTGATTAAAAACGGAGTCTTATTCGCACCACTTAAAAGTGCTCAAGACAAAATGGTCATTTTAACTATTTTTAGGGAAAAAATTATCTCATTTGGTCTAAAAGTTTGTTTTTTTATCATAACTAACTGTAGGAAGGAGTTCTTGACAATGATGGGCCCATGTAACGTAAAAAGGGGTTTGAATAGGTTTGAATAGGTTATTCCTTTTATAAGTATAATTTATAGTATTCAAATATTGCACAACAATTATTCAAACCTCAATCAATGAAGGAGGGTCATAATTATCAATTTCCAACGTAAGCGAATGTTATAAGTAAACGTATAAGTTTTGCTACAAGTTTCGGGTCTCAAACTCTCTAAGTCTAATGTCAAAATGGACATCCGCGCAACAGCTCAACCAACGACAGTTTGACGTATCAAATCATTGATATCCTGCTTGTTCTCAACAACTTCTCGCAGCCTCAGGATATCACATAAGGCCTGCAGCCAGTTATGATTCATCTTCTGTCGGTATTCCGACAACCTCGCAAAAAATTTTACATTCATGGTGCATGTATACATTCTTGTTAGTGGCAGTGTAAACGAAGATTTGATACTGCAGCCTCTAAGAGCTAGGTTGGTCACCACGCACAGATATTCATTTGCAGACGTTTTTGATCTCTTCGTAAAATTCAGCAGTCTTGTACTGAATGGTAAGGTCTAAGATAAGTGGTATGGACAGAATGTACCATTGGATGTACTGGCATGACTGGTGGTCCAGGCAAATAAAAATGCAGTTACGCACAATGCCGGAGTGAACTTATCATGCATGCAACTTTCAAAACAGCCTTATCTAAGATCTATCTCCTGGCAATGATTTCAGAAAGTCAGTATTTTACATGACTTTGTTACTACCGGTCCTGCTATTAGTATTACATTGTTTGTGTCAAATGCAAGTCTTGAATCTTTACCTCTAAAATTAACGACCTACCCATATTATTGTGTTGAATGTAAAAAGAAGGTACTTGATGCATCGGATTCCTCCTCCTTCTACCATCTTGACACAGGTAACCTTTAACAAGTTTTAATGGTTTGATTCCTGAAATATGACATAAACGCACATGACATAACCACTTTTGTCGACATTGTTTCTATCATTGCCATCACTGAAATCGTCTTCGTCATCATCATCATCACGACAATTATACAGCGCCCATTTCAATAATGTATTTTTTTTTCTTCAATAGAGAAGATTTAACTGTCTCAAAACCTCAATAATGTATGAAATATTAGTTTTGAACCCACGTATACAGAATGACTGGCAGTAGTTCATTTCGTAGCACAGTATGTAAGGTAAAATGGGGTGATTGTAGCCGATTTTTCACCTATAATTTAGGTTACGCAAGAGATTTCCCAGCAGATTCACAAAAACCGGCCTGGATCTTGTAATGGCACCTTTTCTAATAATATTGCCTGTAATTCATAGCATATTTAGTAAAACAATGCCTCTGAGAGACAATACAAGACTTGTGGTCAAGGGCTACAATTACCCCGTGGCTTTGAGGAAATTGAAGCAACTGACTGAAATTTCAAATTACTTGTTTTTTATGCACAAGAACACTTTTTTTCAAAGGTGTATGGTCTTTATTGGTTACACAACATTTAGCATTAAATCTAGGTTGACGACGTGATTTGGCTGGTATCAAACGGTATTTATTGAACGTATTAAGTGATGTTCGATGCAATCACATAGACATACCAACAATTAAAACAATATCGTCGCAAATCAGACTGATTTTAAATTGGTGAAAAAACACGAAGTCCTATTCATCACCTCTGTTGTACATCGAGCTATTTATAGGGGCTGCCTACAAATACTCCGAGGACACCTTGGTCAGAAAAGTCTCACTGAAAAATTTACTACTATTAGTGACATCAAATGCCGCATACAACATTCTCTACACTAAATACTGATCTCCTGTACCACGTTTCAAATATATCAATGCTCTGTAAAGTGTAAGTGTGGAAAATTCATGCCAAAAGTTTGATCCCAACTTTTTTTGTGCACGTGTCTGTTTAAGTTCTTACATTAAACGTCGCATAATTCTAAACTATTTATATTGTGTACTCAAGAGTCACCTCTTTGATATTCATGCTTGGGTTGGCTGAATAATTCCATGGTTACCGGAATATTAATCAAAAACATAGTCAGGGGCTATAATTAGACCGGGGCTTCAATTACTCCATTTTACCTATAGGTTTTATAGTACAGCACCCTGTAATGATCGCTGACCGTATAGTCCCAGCTTTGAGGCTTTTACATGAACTACTAATATACCCACCTAATTGGAACATCGTTTTCCGATGGTGACTATGTCACTTCACGGCATGAGAAATAGCATATTATTCTGCAATGGCCGAAATATGCGTCAATACAGAGAGCTGCAGTGGGGAAAAATCGTTGTTGTTGTGAACTAGAGGCATATTTGTATAATCAACTAATGGTAGCAACCGCCAAAAACTAATCTCTGTATCTTTAATTGTCTATGCCATGCACTGCGTCAGGGCTCATGCACTCCAAAAATTAAATAGTAAATCATTTACCATTTGAAGTTGTTAACGATACGTTTATCAATAAGTAGTTAACATAACTATTTTCATAGTTTGAGTAACTACTTGAAATCCAAACAGCATGAATACTTTTTTACCATTTCAAGTAGTAAAATCAGCCAACCAATCAGAATCACTGATTTTGTGAATTAACCACTTGAAGTAGTAAGCTTCGACCAATCAGAATGCGCCCCCAGACAGCAGACGTCCAGCGTCGATCGCCGCCATTTTTAACCCGCTTCAAAAGCCAAACTTCGTTTTCGCTGATCTTTGAAATGGACGTCGAGGAAACGTTGGCCTCATGGGGGATGGGAGAACTAGTTAAAGTGTTCAAGGGTAAGATATAGCTTTTGTAGATATTCTTTTTTTCATGTTTCCGACAGCACAAAAGACATTTTTTTTGACAATTTTGTAAAGGCCTAAGGCAAAAAAGAAAACGCGCACCATTCGAAACCTGTTTTTAGTTCTCTTTTTTCTTCAGTTCTCACGACGCATGCACAAAACATTTTTATCACCAGTTCGATAGGCCTGTACGCTACTCTATTAATGAAGAATGCACTAAACTGGAAAAAGAAGAAGTTTGTAGGCGATGTGATAAGTAAAAGACAACTTAAAAAGGCCCGCGAAAGTGCGCGCCCGTCAGCGCTCTTGTGATAATGCGATGCGCGCCATGAAGCAAAGTGTCGCACTCTCGATTTAAGAACAGTTTCAAACAGTTTTATTCGATTTTAGTGCTAAATTTTATATGAACATTATTGAAAATTTGTTCCGAAGTATTAGTAGAGCATTCGCGCATTACATGCATTTAATGAGATACTCGTTAGTTTGAATATTCCCGCCGAAAAAGTTGACGCAAGTGTGAAGTATTTCCGAGAGGGTGCACTCGGATCGAGCTCAAAATCGATGGCGGAAGTCGCCGGGACTGTTGACGTTTTATACTGATCTAAAATGCGATCGATTTCGACCTCATTCTGCCAAATGTTCCTTTTCCAAATACTTGCGAGCAGAAATTGTTGTCTCATTATAGCAGAGTGTCAAATTCACGCATATTGCGTGAAATGTCTTGCTGAAAAATGCTTCGGACACAGACGCTTCATTCAGAACAGATGATGATTCATTCATTCATGATTTGCATGCACTGACCCACCACCTACAGTGTATAGGCTACAATACATGTACATATGTACATGTAGGGCCTAGCATGCTAGGCCCTACATGCAATGTACATTATAGCCCTGTTAGTGGTGAAGCCTGGCCACCATAGGCCTAAAGGCTTTGGAATGTCCACACTGAATTCAGTCGAAATCCACGAAGCCATCGTGGCGTGAGATGGTTCCAGTCAAGAAGGAACTCAGCAATTGTAATTGATTTTATCATAGTTTCTCCCATCCGAGTGCATATCTGTTATGAGATAATTCAGAATAATGAGTCTGATAAAAGTACCCATGAAGGTTATTATGAGATGACGTCAAAGGAGGGAAATGCTATTTCCAAAATAAGCCGAGGAATTATATGAAGGGTGTATAGGCGCCGGTATAAGCGCACCTTATTGTAATAAGCACATGACAGTGTGCTAATAAGTGCATACATACGGTAGCATATTCAGTTTTATTGAAATTATTTCACCGAGGACCTCAATTTAGACCAATGAATAAATGGAACCAGTACTGCTAACTGAGTATCATTTCCAAAATACATTATAATGGTTATTTTCCAGTGGAACAGAGTGTAGTTGCAATGCAACTTCTACCGATCATGCTGCCCCCCAGGCCAACAAAAGGTCATAGACCATCCGTGACTGAGGCAATGTCATCGTTCATACAGTTCAAGCAGGTATAGAGTTATTGCATACATGTACATGTAGTTTTTGCGATTTGAGCATGGCGACCTTGAATATTGCATACAGATTTTTGATTGTATTATAACAAATTCATAATTTTGTGTCAACTTGTTTGAAATGAACAAGGGAAGTGGTCCTCTGATGAATTAATTTGAAATTAACAGGGCCATAGTTTTTTAGTAGATGACTACCGGTAGTCTAGAGGGGTTTTTGCTTACATGTATATTACATTAGCTTAATTGTCTGATAGAAATTGATTTGTCTTGCAGGTGACAACAAATATCCCCTCATTCCTTCAGGACCTCCCAAGTGGAGCTGTGCAGCCCTTCGTGTTGGCTCTTGGGGATAGAACCTCTCCAACGCAGGCATTTCTTATAATTGAGAAGAACGCTTTAGAATATCCAACACTGCTGAAGGCCGTTGATGCCTGTTTCAAGGCGTTCTATGTTCTTGACATAGAATATCCTGCTAACTGCATTATTGTGTGGCAATTCATTCAAGAGCTTGTGTTCGATGTAAGATCCAAGAAGGGACATGTATCGCTGAGTAAGAATGTGACCAGTTTGAGGAGCTTTTTCCTTGCCTAAGCACCCGTGGTGTCACACTAGCTGAGTAAGTTTTCTGTGGATGTTGGAAGGTAGGTGATTGGTGGATATTAGTCCAAATTTATAGACCCAGGTTTTCACGTATGAGTGAGCTGGGGCAAACTGTGCAATCCAAGATAAATGTGGAAGTATAAGTGGGCTTAAAATCGACTCAAAGGTCATTGGATGTGACAAAGGGCATCCATCTTGTTTTCCACAAAACTGCCAGGTTACAGCATTAACTCTTTAGCACCATGTCAATTCCAATCCTTAACCCATGACAACAGTTCCTTCCTTTCAAAGTTAATTCAGCCAAAGTGTTAATGATGATTTAACCACGTTATTTTGTGGAAAACAAGATGGTTGCTCACTGTCCTTTCCCATGACCTTCAATTCGATTTTAATTCCAGCTGCTACTTTGCGCAAACCAGTTTTATTTTGAATTTTGCAACTTTCCCGAGCTCACTCATGCCTGAAAATCTGGGTCTACAAATTTGGAAAAATACCCACCAGTCCCCTCCTAGTAATCAATATCCATTGGAAATTTATTCATATATCCTCCTGGTTTTTGATTTGACCTACTTTTCAAGGTCACAGAGGTGACACAGATCAAAATTCAATAAACACTGATAGGTGGCACGTTTCATTTCTATTTGAGCTAGAAGTTGCTAAACTGCTGAAGGCCATTGAGGCCTGTTTTAGGCTTTGTATATTCTTGACATAGAATACCCTACTGACTGCGTTATTGTGTGACAATTCATTGAGGACATTGGCATTCTCATGATTGTAACTGTGCAACCTTAATGTTGGCTCTTGGTGAAAGAACCTTTCCAACTCAGGCATTTCTTATCATTGAGGTGAACGCTTTAGAATATCCGACACTGCTGAAAGCCATTGAGGCCTGTTTTAGGCTTTGTATGTTCTTGACATAGAATATCCTACTGACTGTGTGACATTCTCATGAGTGTAACTGTGCAACCTTAATGTTGGCTTTTGGTGATAGAACCTCTCCAACTCAGGCATTTCTTATCATTGAGGTGAACGCTTTAGAATATCTGACACTGCTGAAAGCCGTTGAGGCCTATTTTAGGCTTTGTATGTTCTTGACATAGAATATCCTACTGACTGCCTTATTGTGTGACATTCTCATGAGTGTAACTGTGCAGCCTTATGCAAGTATCAATTCGTGTCTTGTACCCACCCTCCTCAAGGGTACGACACCTTATCACCCTATAGCGACATCTTAAGACTCAAGCATCACCCTTTTTTCACCAATGCTACTTTTTCTTTCATCAAGACATCACCATCAACAATATATCAGTTATCACCATCATATAAAGTAACCGGACTAATTTTACTGGGTAAGGCTGTATGATCAACAAGACATCGACACATTAGCATTCTTATTCTTTCCAGCTTCGCCAAATTTTCACTAAAGGAAAAATAAATACTACTCAAGCATCAGCAAAGATTAGTGGTGATAGCTTAACTACCCTTGAGGAGGGGGGTACAAGAAACGAATTGATACTTGCATTAATGTTTGCTCTTGGTGATAGAACCTCTCCAACTCAGGCATTTCTTATCATTGAGGTGAACGCTTTAGAATATCCGACACTGCTGAAAGCCATTGAGGCCTGTTTTAGGCTTTGTATGTTCTTGACATAGAATATCCTACTGACTGTGTGACATTCTCATGAGTGTAACTGTGCAGCCTTAATGTTGGCTCTTGGCGATAGAACCTCTCCAACTCAGGCATTTCTTATCATTGAGGTGAACGCTTTAGAATATCCGACACTGCTGAAGGCCATTGAGGCCTGTTTTTTAGGCTTTGTATGTTCCTGACTTAGAATATCCTACTGGACTGCATTATTGTGTGGCAATTCATTGAGGACTTTGGTGATCTCTGATGAATTTCTGTTGTAAATACATGTAGATGTTAATCAGACTAAATCTGCTAGAGTATAAAGAGGAAGATCCTTTGATATTTGCAAAGGTCTGGGCATTTATAGTGTGAGGATACATGTATCTTGGGATTACTGTATAGGGGCAATGTATCAAGGGGTTATTCTCCTGAAACAGTTTTACTGTTTTCAAATTGAATGAATGTGAGTAATGAATTGTTAACTTAATTGATAGATTTCTGCTTAGATGCAATTTGAATGTCATGAATTGAAAACTATAGTTAATGATAAATTTATGTTGCAAATACATGTAGATGTAATCAGACTAAATCTGCTGATTTCTACTTTAGATTCAATTTGAATGTATGAATTGAAAACTATAGCTAGTGATAAATTTCTGTTGTAAATACATGTAGATGTTAATCAGACTAAATCTGCTAGAGTATAAAGAGGAAGATCCTATGATATTTGCAAAGGTCTGGCCATTTATAGTGTGAGGATATCTTGGGATTACTGTATAGGGGGCAATGTATCAAGGGGTTATTGTCCTGAAAACGTTTTACTGCTTTCAAATTGAATGAATGTGAAATGAATTGTTAACTTAATTGTCATTGATAGATTTCTACTTTAAATGCCAGTCACAAATTTGAATGTAGTGAGTTGAAAACTATAGTTAATGACAAATTTCTGTTGTAAATACATGTAGATGTAATCAGACTAAATGCGTTTAGTGTTTGTTTTTCATTAAAAGGTAATTCTTTTAGTGACAACATGGTTGTGTACCCTAGCTTAAAGAGGATAACGCCGTACAATAAGTCTTGATCTCTTTGAGAATTAGTTGTAGGACGCTATCTCCTGTAAGAACTACAACCCAATGATGGGATCTGTGACCCTGGCAATATGTAGCAAATGCACTTTCAAAAGGCTCTTTGGACATTAGTTCTATCACTCATTGTCCAAAATACTGGTTATTTTGGACCCCTCATAATGAGGAAATCCGGGCCTCCTTGCTGCCGATCTCAAGTAGACGAACAGGTGTCGGCTTGAGAGAAACAGTAGCAGTTACAGCCCGGATTTCCTCATTATGACCCTAACTAGCCCATCCGCCAAAAAAGGAGCCACAAGTACATAATAGTTAATCTGGATGGATAAAGTAGTAAGGATCACTATCAAAATGGTTAAAATTGAAACTATTAAATGGTTAAAAATCAACTACTTATGGTAGTTATTTTATTAACTATTTTGAAATAGTTAAACTAACCACTTATCAGTCGGTGCAATACTAAGCCCCAAAGTAGTTACCATTCAACTATTAATAGTTAGTTTTCACCATTTAATTTTTGGAGTGTGCATGCGATGCGATGCATGTCCAGAAAAAGCATGAAGCTGAAGATTTGTATTTTCCAACTGCCACAGTTGGCATGGACATTATATTTTCATGGCATATTGTTTTAATAAGCCTTCGCCAAAATGACATTGGGAGTCATAATTAGTTAGGGTCAAAGCGGAACTAGCCTGCTGCACGAAATGTAACACCCTTCGAGTCCCTTTCAAGACTTAATTAATAATAATTTGACAATTTGACAGTCAAAAATGGGACTTGAGAAGGAATTTTATTTTGCCAATGCAACCGTTGCCGTTGGCATGGCATGTACATGTTATAGTTAATCGCAAGTTTTGAATATTTCTTAAAGAATTTGAATACACTTTGATTTTATTTCTTCAACATTTCCCGCTTTGGCGTGCCATCGTTCAATAATAACGACGAATTCCTTTCAGTCCTCTGACCGACTTGGATTCGTGACGCCATCTGTCCTTGGTCAGAGAAACCAGACTATCCCGATCATGCTATTTCTGGCCATGCATCGCGTGTGTGGTCGTTGCGTGGTGCAAGCCATCAACAAAGGTACTAAGATTTATTAGATCAGAGCCCACGGGGGTCACTCTCCATTACATATGTAGAGCATCCTTGTAGTACTCACACTTTTCAATAGAGCCCCTCCAGCTGTTCACAGCCATATGAAATCCCCACCCCCTTTTGCTGGCAAGCATTTCATTCCCCGGGAAACTGCCGCGATTCACACCCCTCGCGAGTCGGACGCCATTGTTCCTCTCAATGGGCCTCAAATACACCTGATAACTTACGTTGGGGAATTGGGATATGGTATCAGATAAGAGAAACTTAGGTAACGGTTCGCGCCACGCGCTTTCATTTCCCGATTTCATTGAAATAGTTAGATGCTCGAAATATTGATGGGAAAGAGCCACTATAGCGTGGTGTGATGAGAAGAGAGGCGCCTAAAGCGTGGTGCGGGCACGTGTTCGCTACTTGAAGGCCTTTAGCGTGTGGCGTGTTGCATTTGCGGTATTCCCGGGAGCTTATTGCGTTGGTTTGAGCGAGATAAGGGGGTCTAATCGCCACGCGCGGGTCACGCTCTGTCAGGCACTCCGAAAAAACACCCCCATCACGCTTTTTTGGTACAACAAAGATTTTAAAATGCGTTTCACAAGTGATTGCATGAGGACAACCCATTTGTGTCGTATATCACTTGAAACGCCCGATTCCCCTGATTCTGCAAGATGTTAAATCGGGCATTTTTTTTTCTTAAGAAATCATAAGCGTCGCATTTGCTCCTAGCTCTGTTCACCATCCCAAATAGCAATATTGCCAATTGGGCCGGACAATCACGGAAAACCCCAAATATTATACATTCCAGAATAATTCTTACAATAACATTGAGATTGATCATTCCCCAATGAAAGACAGTTGCTTACGCTACACAAAAATCAAAACAAATTGAGGGGCAAACATTGAACTTTGAGATATGTTGAATTTTGCACAAATCAGCGAAAAACGCCCCAACTGGCACTGCCACTGGACGGCATTTCAACACGGGGCCGACGTTCATCCCAAGTTCAGTCAACAAATACATTGTCAACAACAGTAAAATGTGTAGTTTCTTGTTAGCCGCCTATTGAGTAGCGCCCAAGGTTTCAGAAACTCCAAAAAACATGTCTTTGCCAAAACAACTGCTAGATTAACAGTAATAACACCGGCATACTGTGAGGACCAAGAAATCAATGATTTTTTTAAGGAACTACGGGCTTGGCCGCGCATGAATGCAAAAAACCCTCCCCAATGAGACCTTAGATCGAACATGTTGAGAAATGGTGCATGGCTATTAACGCCATAATCAGGTCATGCAGGAAAGCGCTCTCTGGTGAGACGCAATAACGGGAGTATGGTCTAAAACACAGATCAAGAGTTCCAAACTTGACGTTACCGTAGTGCTGAAATAAACGACTTCGATTGGATAGCTTGAGTTTGGCTCACACTCACAGTCACAAAGCTTTTAAAACAAGTATACCGCATGAGAAAGTTGAAAAAAAACGCCAATTCTGGCGATCTGAGAGCGATGCACCATTTGTCAACATCTTGAAACAAAACCGCCCCCAGAAAAAAGGCGGCCCAAAGGTTACAGCATAGGATAAGAAAGCTTTACCCCACAGCATTTCTTACATGGCTGTGGCTATGGGAAAGAAGTGCCCCCCCCCCTCCCTGACCCCTCGGGCCCTCCCCTGCGGGCCGGGACATGATGACGAATTGTTGAACTTCTGCTGCAAAAAACGAAATTTTATGCTTCGTGGCTGTAGCCGGCAAGGATTGGACAACATCAATTAGATTAAGTATACATTAACGCAGGTATTAAACAAGGGATATAACAATGCGATAAACTTATATTTTACCTTGAGGTAATGCACTTCAATCTGACATTGCAAACTCGCACAGTTTCACCAGTATGACGTCCCGACATTACGCAACGCGGCCAGAGCAATTGTTGCATGACGGCATTAGAAACTTTATAAACCTGCAACAGCCCGCAAGGTAATAGATCCATGCACTTGATTGAGAACAACGTTTAAGAAGACGTCGCGTCACGTCACGTTGCATGGTGACGTGATGTAAACGTTGTTCCAAATCAAGTGAATGGATCTATAGTGGAGCCATCTTCAGGACGTCTAAGAGTTATTATATAGGTCATTATATAGGTCACCTCACCCTGAACGTACGGAAAGATGTTGGGAAGTTCTAATTTACCGTTGCGTGGTGCGGCTCACTATCATATTTATTTATTCATTTATTTAATAAAACCTCCTAAAAGGTGAAGTATATACAAATTCAATACATCAATGGCACAGATAATACACAAAACAAATAATACATAATGCGCATGATACAATGCTAATATTTATATAAAGTGCACGTAATATTAAAAAGCTTTGGTGAGTAGTTTGGCGAGGGTCATCTCAGTAGAGTCTGTTTTCTGATAAGATTTACTAAAAATTAAGGACCGGAGTGAGTCAGTAACCCCATCCTGGGTATTAAGACCTGACTTGCCTCGCTTAACTGTGAAAGCAGCTGTAAGTGGTGAGAGACCCAGTTTTAAAATAGAGTCTATAAGGGTACCTTTTACAACATCACCACCATATAGATAATTAGATAAAAATAATGCATAATGCAACTTCGGAAGCGAGGAGCGTCGCTATCGGTGCTGAGACAAACCAGGCTCCTGGGCGTTTTTTGGCGGGAATAATGTGGCGCAAGATGTGGCCATAGAGAGTAAGCGGGTTAACTTTACACCCTATGACCTTGCTAAGGGTGTGGAAGGGTGGGGGATGGGGGATAGGGACAGGGGCGGATCCAGGATATTTCGAAAGGGGGGGGCACTTTGAGGGCGAAGCCCGAATTGCGAGCGCCGCAGGTGCGAAGCGACGGCCTCCCCCAGAAAAAAATTTAAGATAAGACTCGATATATGCGATTTCCTGGCACCTGATCTTCAAATACTAAGCACCACTCCCACCCCATTTTCAGTGTTTTTGCCTGCAAAATCATCAGGAACAGATCGGTACTGCCTGAAAAATTTCTGAAAAAAAGTCCGACTGAAGGAAAGGCACGTGGTTTGAAGGAGGTAGTGATTTATGAAAGAAGGTTGAAAATTCTTTTTCGAAGATGAGCGTCTTTTTTTCTACTCTTCGCAAATAAATCGACGAGAGATGACTGCGACTTTCGTTTTTCCGCCATGATTAGGCTACCTGTCTAGCGCATCTGTGGCGCATTGGTCGGTCAGCTGACCATTGCACAGATAGCCGATTGCGGCGGGAAAGATCCTTCGTGGGATCATGGCGTGTACATATTCTCGCGCTAAAGCCAAGGGGTGTGGTCATGTTTTATATGAGAGTGAACGTGTACGAAAGTTTGCTGCACTGGCTCGTTCGTTTAAGCTTGTTTAAGCTTAATTTGGCTACAATTTTTTTACACCGTGCCGAAATTAGGGGGGGGGGGGGCGTGCGCCGGGTGCGCCCCCACCCCCTTGGATCCGCGCCTGAGGGTGTGGAAGCACTGTCCTATAATCACAGATTTATTATCACTTTATTACTGCAGTAGGGCAAGTGACTTCATCCGAGATCTCACTTTAGGCACATGGGTTTTTTGGATGGGGGGGGGGGGGCAACCTGCTGCGTGTTCTCGCTCCAAACACTTCATTCAATTACAATTTGATTCCAAAACACGTGATTTCTGGGACACGTGCTTGATGTAAATGAAAATAAACCCTCTCATTGGTCAATTGCTTCGGTAATCATTGGAAATTTCCGAACTGCACAGCGCGACGGTAAATTAGAACTTCTCAACGATGTTTAACTCTGGTGAAGGATTATGACTTTTGAACACCCACTTGCCTTGTTTTCCCGATAGGGGCGCCACAGTCTAATCATGAAAAACGTGACCAGTCTAACGGTCGCTGTCGTATGCACTGAGTATCCGTGAGTTATATGATTAAAGTTTTTAAATAAAAAAGATGTATTTTGGCATAAAAGAATACAATCCACAAAAACTATCCAACATTCATCCCCGTTGTAAGGATTCAATTCATTATGTTCGCCCTCCAAGGGAGCAATACTTTTTTTAATGTTTACTTATTCATATCTTGCATGTAGGCTTATTGTATTGTATTCTTTCTGCCAAAATTCATCTGTTTTTATCTAAATAGTCAGGTGATCTCTAACCAAAGTTTCGTTCGATCTGATTCACTACTTGGCCACCAGGGTGTCAAATTCGTAAACCTTAAAAATGCGATTATTGCTTAACCCTTTAGGCGCTGTATCGCCCAAACCTGTCCGCCTTGCATTGTGCCGTATCGCCCCAGCTTGTTCAACTCTCCTACGCCATCTTTAGACTACGTTAAGAACTGAAACTCTCTTGTGTGTTATTTGAGGTCCTCCTGGGAACACATATTGTGGGTTGATTTTCTATGTGGTCCTGTGAAATTACTTCGCGATGGAAACATTCGCTGTCGAAGTCTCTGAACGTTGAAGTCCCTTAACACTAATCGCAACTTCACCACATACACAGTTTAAACTTCAAACACCTTCCCCATTACACACACCAAATACAACACATCCATTTTAAAATTATCCACCTCAACGTTCCTGCATATCAAAATCGGGGAGATTTGCGATGGCTTTGCAATCGACATTGCTCTAATTTCTTTCTAATTTTGTGACAGTACACACAGCAGGATGAACCTCTTAAAGCTTTGGAAGTTCTAACTGTCACATTTATTTAATATTATTGGCGGCATCTATTTAAATGATGTATAGTAATGATAAAAGATGGGTGAAGGTAAATAGAATTTCGAACGATAGCTTACTTACCTAGTTTTGGAAATGATTTTTTCACTCGATTCATTATCCATTGCTATCTTGCATGACGTAGGCCTGCATACGGGCATTGAAGAACAATTAAAGGTAAAAGTCTGAATTGTAATCACTTGTTTTGTGTACGTCTCCACGGGTGTTTAAACGCCTTATCTCCCCCACTATCGTTAATGTGACAATTTGATTAATCAAGTATCAAAGTGATTGGAAAAACTTATCTGAAAAAGTAAGTAGATTCCGAGAAACTTCTGGCCGGATTTCAAGTCGTGTATGGCTGCAAGGCCTATTCATGCTTGATGGCCACCACTTACATCGGGTTACGTCACTTTTTCTTTTTCTTCTTCTTAGTCTGCGTTCAACCTGCATAAGTTGTAACTTAAGTCCTATGGCGGAGATGAAGCGGTTTGTCTTTTTGAGATCATGCTGTGTTCCCCACAGTTTTTCCATGGCATTGTTGCCTGCGGGCCGGAATTATGGTAGTGGTGTTTTCCCTGCTTTTCTGGAGTGTTGTTGCCTCTTTATATGATAACTTTACATTGGGCTGGATCTGTAGGTTTCTTTTTTGCTAGCTATAATCTGCCTTTTCCGCAGTGGGCGGGGATCCGTTGCAGGACCGCTTGGTCGATACTGGTGGCGTTACGTTACAATATTAGGCAGGTTTTGCAAGCTGACGTGAAGCTTCGCATACGGCTGAAAATCTTTTGATCTATCACTCAAGTTTAACCACCGCTACATTATATATGCGGTAGCAAGCGATTTATGCTTAAAAAATCCTGTAGATGCCCTTAAAAAACGTAATCGTTAACGGAAAACATTAGCTTGCAAAACCTCACTAATGTGTATTACGTCATACCGACTTCTGTTGCGGCACCCATCGTGACAGGAGAGAGGTTAGATCATCAACGATCCGAGTCGATGTTATGGCGGGAATTCTAGACGCACGTGTAGTATTAGTCACATGACTCCTACGTCATAGGCGGGTAAAAGTAAACTCGACCGACATTGCGTCGAAGTCGAGTAGTCAAAGTCGGAGATTCCTAATCGTGTATGACTTATTGATGGTTGAGAATAAGTTAAGAAACTACGAGATAGATACCACCACAAAGTATCGATGTTGAGTACGTAAAGTATAAACGATTTGGAGGCATGTGTCCGTAATTGGACTAACTCAAAATCAGCTGGAAGTTGACGAGGATCAGAGATAAATGGTGTTGTGGTTCTACCGTCTGCAGATGGGTTACCTCCAGACAGAAGTTAGGAAGAAAGTAAACCTTCAAGATATAGCCAAGTCAAAATGTACGTTATCGTGAGAATACAACTAGACTGGCACTGGGAGTGCAGTGGGACTCATCTCCCCTCCCCCCCCGGAATCCCCCCCCCCCGCCTGACGCACCAACCCAGATTATGATAAACCAGCATAAATTTAGTTGGCCCTATCATGATTACGGGATTTCATTTGATAAATAAAAATGATTAAACACTCCATCATCATGCATCTGCTTAGAAATAAGTGTCAACAAATAGCACGTGGTAATGTTTACTGCAGCCTAAATCAAGGAGGATACCGCGGTGACGTCACGGCTTTTCCAAGATGGCGCTGCATATTGTAAACAAACTCGATCCACGGCCAAGGGAAAATCAAGTCATCAAAAAAGTTAGATTTTTCGCATGAAATCAGAGTTATTAGAACTTTTCTGCTATGAAATAAGTCTTCAGACAATAAGATATCATTTGAATAATGAAAAGTGCTGTTTTGATGGGGAAAAATAGGGTTTTTTAAACCAAATGGCCGGGCACCGATCTTCCAAAATTAGCGATGGTTTCAAAACAGTCTCCCAGAATTGGGGCAATCTCTTCATTATCATAATGGGATTTGGAGTCATGTTTACAGATTTTACAAGTTCGAGACCTGTAATACCTAAAACTCGCATAGATCCCCATAGATCCCCTCTATTTGTCGAGTTAGCGCCCCTGTAAGATCATGCATTTTCGGACACTAGAACGAAATCTTCCTGCGGATATCGCGGTTTCGGTGATGATTTGAGGAGAAATTGACTGTTCTTAGAGTTGTATGGGACAGAAATGAGTTCATACTTCATGAATACATGAATATATTATGATATGGGCGGGCTTCTAAGTCAAAACAATAACAAACTCAACTGCATCTCTACTGTATATTGCGTAGTGCATTGCCTAGTGTATTTCGTAGTGTATTTTAGCGGAGACATTATTTCCGCTCTTTGGCCACGCCAAACGTCTTTTTTATTCGTGGAAGTTAATCTGCTCTGTAAATTTTATTTTACACAGGAAGAATCCATACTAGGTATTGCAATATTTCATGTCTATTGGTGTTTTTGTGTACAGGAGCGCACCAGACAGTGACACGTGGAGATGTGTTCAGTGCTGGTGCTGTCAGTAGACTGAATCTGATTGGCCATAGCGATCACTAATATGGGTCGGGATCACGTGATGTGACGTCACCGCGGTATCCTCCTTGAGCCTAAATATAGAAATAGACAATGATAAGTGGTATTTCAACGCATGCGCAATCGATCGTAAACAATGACATGTTCATTCTCCAAGCGTCGTCAATGGTGATTATCGTTGCCAAGCCTGTCTCACTCGACCCACTGTCTCTGCCAGATAACAGTTGGCTCGCCAGTCACCTCTAACAATGGGAACAATCGGCGGCCAACAATGGCCATAATGGGACGTATCTAAGGTTGATTACGCATGCGCGCAATATCATTGCGCGTTCTATTTTTTTCAAATGGTGGACGGGGAACTAGAACTAGCGCACATCAACTGTTTCAAGTGGTGTTTCTTATGTTTTACAAAGACAATAAAGACGGGCGTTGCGAGAACAATCTGTATTCAGGAGCCATCTTAGTTACACAAAGAATCTTGGGAGGTCATGTGACCATAGGCGCGCGAACATTCAAAAGACAATATAACGCATATTGTAACATCCTTTCCCTTGAATGATCCCATCCAAATCAAATCAAACACATAAAACTGCACATAAAAAACTAAACAGTCCAAGAGTCCTATTGTGCAGACTAATACTACCTCAAATAAGAAACAGAAAAACTTGACTAAACTTTTCAAAACAAATACTGTGTCTGTGACAAATATCAAACAGAATGACACTTTGAAATACACATGGACAAAAGAATGAGCAATGATTGTGCTAACTGTACGGTACATATGAATAATGAAAACTGTACGGTATATATGAATAATGAATACTGGTTAATAATGCGCATAAATGTTTCTGTCTATTGTCTATAACAGAAAACCATCGAAATTGTCTCATGCTTTGGACCTTTCACTTTTAACACTCTCGTATTCAGAGCATAAACCATTCTTATGAAGGAGAGGTTACTAGCACTTCACTTCATTTTCTCACATCATGTAATCATGGAACTTAGCGGGTCTTTGCCTCACTCTTGTGGAGCGGCGAGGCTCTACAACAGGGTCAGGCACAACACTTTCGGAATTATCAGAACTAGACTGAGACTGTCAGAATAACATCATCCTGAATCTCTTCGAACTGTTGTGACAAACTAAGCGGCGCTTCGGACGTTTTACGCAGATCTACTCGATTTCTACAGAAAACTCCCGTATCAGTTTCGACCTTGTAAGAACGATTTCCATCTCCTGACTGTACGACACCCTTTTTCCAACTCTTGTCTCCCTTTTTGTACGGTTTCATCCGAACAACGTCTCCATCCTGTAGCCTTGTCAGATCTTTAGCTGCGCGGTTGTAATACTTGGCCTGACGGGCTTGTCCTTCGGCCATTTTCTCACGAATATCGGAGTCCACTGGTTTACATTGCAACATTGTTGACGTCATGGGCAACAATGTACGTGTTCTACGATTGAACATTCTCTGAGCGGGACTGCAATCTAAACCTTGTGTAGGAGTGTTACGCGTCTCCAACACAGCGAGACACTGGTCAGTGCCAGACTTTTTAGCCTTGCGCAATGTCCTCTTGGCGGCTTTTACAGCGGATTCCACCTTACCATTGGACTGACTGTGACGCGGGCTAATCTTGACATGATCAAAATCCCATTTTAGAGCAAAACTAGCAAATTCTGCAGAGACAAATTGTCCACTGTTGTCACTCACAACGTCTTCCGGACAACCATAGCGTGCGAAATGCGCTTTGAGCTTTCGGATAACTGCTGCACTAGAAGTAGAACGAAGTCTATCAATTTCCCAGAAATTGCTAAAATAGTCTACAGTTATTAGATAGTCTTTGTTGTCCCATTCGAACAAATCACATCCAACCCTTTCCCAAGGTCGTGATGGCAACTCATGACTCTGTAGTGTCTCTTTCTGCTGACAGCTCTCAAATTCACGACATATCTCACAAGACTGAATGTATTCTTTCAGTTCACTGGTCATCCTTGGCCAGTACAGTGCTTCTCTGGCACGACGCAAACATGATTCAACTCCAAGGTGAGACGTGTGAACTAGTTTTGTCATCATGCTGCGGAGTTTGGTGGGCACAATAACACGCTCACCCCGGAACAGAAGTCCATTCTGCGAAGATATTTCATCTCGGAGATGAAAGTAAGGCACAACAGCATGCGGCTAGTTTTCCTTGCGCTCCGGCCACCCCTTAAGCACAACTCGGTTTAAACGTTGTAAAACACTGTCATTTGCCGTTTCAACACGAAGCTCTTCAAGCCTCTCAGACCTGATGGGAAGAAACTTCACCATGTTTATTTGCTCAAATTCGACCTGAGTGCTGTCCTCACAGGGGAGGTAGGAGCGCGACAACATGTCAGCGATATACATATCTTTTCCTCTTAGATATTGAATTTCAAAATCATACTTTTGCGCTCGCAAAATCATGCCTTGGAGTCTTCACGGGGCTCTCACTAGGGGCTTCTTTAGGATGCTTTCTAAAGGTTTGTGGTCACTAAGTACGGTTGTAAATTGGCCAAACGTGTACTGGTTGAATTTTTCCAGGGCAAACACAACCGCAAGCATCTCTTTCTCAATCTGAGCATACCTAGTCTCCGTTAAATAACGTTAGTGCACGGCTTGCATATGCTAACGGACGGCCTTCTTGGAGAAGAACACATCCTAAACCTTTCTCACTCGCGTCTCCTTGAATCACAAGAGGCAGTTTAGGATTGTAATACACTAGGACAGGGTCTATCGTAACAAGACGCTTCACTTCAGCGAAAGCTTTGTCATGGACATCGGTCCAAGACCACTGCGTTTCCTTAAAAGTCAACTTTCTAAGAGGTTCTAGAACATCGGACAACATTGGCAGAAATTTCGCAAGATAATTGACGAATCCAAGAAAGCGGCGCATCGACTCAACTCCATCCGGCTTGTCTAACTCCAGAACAGCTTTGACCTTGTTGGGGTCCATCATGAGTCCATCCTTAGTGACACGATGTCCCATAAAGATGATCTCAGACTTCCTAAGTTCAGTCTTAGGCAAATTCAGCAAAATTCTGTTCTCAACACAGCGCTGGAGAAACTTCTCCAAAGTAACATCATGATCGGCGTACGCTATTTCGTCGGTTTCACCAAACCCACAGACGAAAATGTCATCATGTATACAGTAGACACCGGGTCGCCCAGCTAGGGCTTGCGACAAACGCTTCTGAAAAATTTCAGACGAGCAACTGAGTCCAAACGCTAAACGAAGCCAACGGTAACGGCCTCTGGGGGTCTGAAAAGTAGTTAACAGGCTGCTTTCAGAGTCAAGTTCACAGTGCCAATAGCCATTTTTAAGATCAAACTTTGAGAACACTCGGGCTTTGGCAAGTTCAGGGAGTACATCATCAATGACAGGAATTTGATAGTGTTCCCTTTTCAATGGCTGGTTTAGCGGACCAGGGTCGGTACAGATTCTCAGATCGCCATTTTTCTTAGTCGCAACGACAAATTGGCTAACCCAGTCAGTAGGCTCATCTACTGGGGCCAACACTTTCACATCACATAAATGATCGAGTTTTACATTAAACTTGTCCCTAATGGCGACTGGTACCTTGCGCGGCGGCAATATCTTCGGACTAGTTGAACCATCAGTCTCCAGGTGGACTTTACCTGGCAGAGTGCCAACATCACCACAAAACACTTGCTTATACTTTAGCAACAACGGATCCTTGAGGTGATCGGACTCAGACACAGCAGCAAGAGTAAAGTTATCAGTATTGACGGTGATCAACTTCATTTGTTGTATAGCCTGAGCTCCAAGTAATGGCACAAACGTTTCATTCACAATGACGAATTGAACAGAGTACTTTTTCCTAGTCTTAAGGCTTGTACCCACGGACGCGATTTTCCTTGCTTTTGCCGCCGCGGAAAGTCGCAGCGATAATCGCAAAGAATGGTTCCTAGTCAATTCAGTACATGTGTTCCCACTTGAGCGATGCTACAAAATCCAAGCGATTTCTCGTGCTTTCTCGTGCTTGGCCTTGCGCGCTACGTAATTGAGATTGCAAAAAGGGCAATCTATGCGACAAATCGCGGCGACCGGTTAGGTCATTTTGACTCAAGTAACTACCTTTGGGTTATTGACAGACAGAATTACGTAATGATTTGTGGGCTTGTGTCCCCAAATAGTCCTCAACTGTTCACTTGGTCATCATTTTGGGGCCGTCATCACCAACTCGACATGTCTGAACCCGATTTTTTGGAACGGTTGATCCTGGAGATTGAGAAGTTCCCTATGATATATAACAAAGGATTGGAGGAATACAAGGATCCTGACAAAAAAGATGACGCGTGCAACGTGTCCAAAATGAACTCCGCAAGTCCTTGAAGTCGATTAGCAAGAGATTATGTCGTAACCTGACATGAGTACGCTCCATTATACGCTTCAGTCGGAACAGGTTACGAAATTCGGCGCGCAACGACTTGTCGCGGCGGAATATCGCAGCGACGTTTTGTAGGCGATAAATCGCGCCCGTGGGTACTACCCACGGACGCGATTTTCCTTGCTTTTGCCGCCGCGGAAAGTCGCAGCGATAATCGCAAAGAATGGTTCCTAGTCAATTCAGTACATGTGGTCCCACTTGAGCGATGCTACAAAATCCAAGCGATTTCTCGTGCTTTCTCGTGCTTGGCCTTGCGCGCTACGTAATTGAGATTGCAAAAAGGGCAATCTATGCGACAAATCGCGGCGACCGGTTAGGTCATTTTGACTCAAGTAACTACCTTTGGGTTATTGACAGACAGAATTACGTAATGATTTGCGGGCTTGTGTCCACAAATAGTCCTCAACTGTTCACTTGGTCATCATTTTGGGGCCGTCATCACCAACTCGACATGTCTGAACCCGATTTTTTGGAACGGTTGATCCTGGAGATTGAGAAGTTCCCTAGGATATATAACAAAGGATTGGAGGAATACAAGGATCCTGACAAAAAAGATGACGCGTGCAATGTGTCCAAAATGAACTCCGCAAGTCCTTGAAGTCGATTAGCAAGAGATTATGTCGTAACCTGACATGAGTACGCTCCATTATACGCTTCAGTCGGAACAGGTTACGAAATTCGGCGCGCAACGACTTGTCGCGGCGGAATATCGCAGCGACGTTTTGTAGGCGATAAATCGCGCCCGTGGGTACAAGCCTTTAGGATTACGGATAGTAACACGACACTTTCCGATTGGCTTGATTTCAGAATTGTTCCACATTCTGAGAGTTTTTACTGACAGTTCGCTACACCTCGGGCTGCAATGTACTTTCTCGGAAGTACATTCACGGACGCTCCACAATCGATCTGAAATTTCACGGGCTGATCGTCGACAAGAAATTTGGCAAAAATTTGCTTGTCACACGACTTGGTATTGTCTACAGAACTTATACTACCAATGATCTCGGAGTCTGTATCAGACTGGGAATCGTCTTGAACAAAGTTAAGTTTAGGCTTGCTACGCCTAGAGGTTCGATGAGAGTTTGACTTGTCTTTATTCGTACAACATTTTGAGAAATGATCAGGACCATGACAAAGATTACACTCTTTCTTCCATGCTGGACACTTCTCACGATCCTTGACATGATGGTAACCACAGAACTTACAGTCAATGTCACGTTTTCCACGAGAGAAGTAAGACTTAGATGAACTGAAACTAGACTTGTTTCGTCTACTCGCAGACTTTTGACCTTTTGGTTTACTATAAACGCGATTTATGTCAGCTTTATCTTTGTCACCACTAAGGCTTTTCAACTGAGAAGCTGAAGTTTCCATGCTCCTGCAAATGTCTATGCACTTCTTAAGCGTAAGAGCATGTTCTTGCAACAGTCGTTTGCGGGTACGATTGTCATTCACCCCAAGCACAATTCTATCTCGTAACAGTGTGTCTTTAAGACAGTCACAGAAATTGCAAGTTTGAGCTAGTGTCCTGAGAGCTGTGACATAACTCTCAATCATTTCAGACGGACCTTGACTTCGACTATTAAAGTTGTAACGTTCGTAGGTTTCGTTGGTTTCTCCAATAAAATGATCGTCAAACTTCTTGACAATGTGAGCTAGAATGTTCTTGTCCTCACCCACACCAAATTGCATGGCATTATAAATTTTCAGGGCTTTTGCACCGATCGAGTGTAGAAACAGCGCGATTCGGAATTGTTCTGGTTGTCCTTCAAGCTTTGCAACAACGACATAGTCGGACCACATTTGTTTCCAGAGTTTCCAATTACCAATGACATCACCGTCTTCAACATCAAGAGCAGACGGTGGGGAAATGCCTGTCAGGGGCAAATTCACAGGTGCAGCAACCGGAGCTGGAGCAGCACCTCCTGCAGGTGGATCGTCAGGTTGCGCCATCTAGACTAAATAACGTAAACGACACGGCCTGGGCAGCACGTCACTCGAAAACGAATGTCTAGAAAGTTCGATTATAACGCTCTCGAAAAGCGGGTGTACTAACTAAGTTCTTCTGAACAGTCTATAATATTTTCTCTTTCCGTTTATCTAGCTGTCACCATGTTTCAAGTGGTGTTTCTTATGTTTTACAAAGACAATAAAGACGGGCGTTGCGAGAACAATCTGTATTCAGGAGCTATCTTAGTTACACAAAGAATCTTGGGAGGTCATGTGACCATAGGCGCGCGAACATTCAAAAGACAATATAACGCATATTGTAGACCTGGTAATAGAAGTAGAAAACTGCTGAAATGACTCAACCCAAATGTACAAAGCGATAAGAGCGTTAAGTCCATAAAACCAAAGAAGAACCTGGTAGTCCAAGGAGAAAATGGCCTAGCAACTGATGAGAAACAACAAGCAGAATTCATCACAGTACATTTCAGCAAAGTATTTTTCCAAGATGTTGAAAAAATAAATAGAAAACGTAAAACCGAAAGAAATGAAAGAAGTGAAAGAAGTCAAAGATGCAGTAAAGTCCATAAGTAACAACAAGATCGCAGGATGTGACAACCTTAAAGCTGAACTGATCAAGCACAGCCCAGAAACCATCCTCGAGGGAATAGCAACACTACTAAATCACATCGCAACAACTGGCGAATATCCAAAAGAAGTGAAAACTGGGATCCTTGTACCACTACCAAAACCGGGGAAGAAGCAAGGACCACCTCAAAATCTGAGACCAATCATCCTCCTGTCAATCCTAAGAAAAATCCTAGCAGTCATCATGATCCGACGCACAGCAGAGAAACTAAACAGTGTCATTCCCATCACACAAGCAGCGTACAGAACAGGAAGAAGCACCACCGAACACGTATTCACCCTTAAGATACTAGCCGAAAAAGCGATTGCGTCATCAAATTATGAACTCCGTGTACTATTACTTGACATGAGCAAAACATTTGATACAGTTAGAAGAGCCACCCTGATGCAAGACCTGAAGGGAGTACTTGCGGAAGATGAACTTCACATTTTCTATATCCTACTGAAAGATATCCAAATACAAGTCAGATGCGGACAAGAATTCGGAGAGAAGATAAAAACCAACATAGACTCCACAAGGAGATTGTGACAGTGCCCTACTCTTCACCCTATACCTAGCCAAGTCCCTACAAGATCACAGAACAGAGCATGAGAAAGAATACAGATTTGCCAGACCAAATGAGAGGACAGAGGAACTAACACCAACACACCTACAAGATCACAACTACCAAAGGATCCTACCAAACAGTGCCATAAACATAAACCAACAATATGCAGATGATACCGAATATGTGACAACCAACAAGGCAACCAAAGAAAAGACCAAGAAAGCAGTCCCAGTGAAACTCAAGAAACGAAACCTGAATGTAAATCTCGAAAAAAGTGAAGAAAATACAATATCAAGATCAGAAGATGACTGGAGGATGCAAATATCAAGGAAGCGTACTCGATGCAGATAATGACATCAAACGAAGGAAATGACTAGCAATCGATGCCTTCAACACCCTCAACAGATTCTTTACCAACTTAAGAGAATCCATCTCAACCAAAGTAAAAATCGTCCAAGCCTTCATAAACAGCATTGTACAACAGTAAACTATGGACCCTCACCAATGAGCAAGAAATCAAAATTGATGTTTTCTCAGACGAATCCTAAAAGTAACCAAGATAGACAAAATCACAAATGAAGATCTATATGAGCAAACCCATAGACCCTGGAGCAATCTAATCAAGACAAGACGCCTGAGATGGCTGGGACACCTTCTACGGCTTGACGAGACCACACCTGCCCGTCAGGCTTTGGAAGAATTCATCAGAAAGTCACAGAGACCAAGGAGAAAACCCAAAATCACCTGGATAAAGGTCTCACTAGCCAGTGGTGATCAGGTCGGCCAAAAAACTAGTTCTTCAATCTCGAGTGATTACCATGGATACAGATGGGCCTAATCTAGTACAATTGCTACTTGTTCAAATGTAAATGTCCGATGTTTTTTGTAAAGGGGTAGCTCTGACGATTATTTGAGGAAAAAATACCAGTTTCCTCTGTGCACTTACGCGGTGAGCAGGCCCCGCATGCTATTTATAGCTCAAGAGGATGTTGACACCGACTGGTTCCTGTGAGATTGCACATGTTCTCAAGGTAAGATTTTGAGGGCAAAAAATCAAACAAAAGCCGCAACGACAGCCTTTTTTATATAAAAGATTGAAATAGTCGTCAGTTGGCTTTTTCAAAGCGCCAGGGACCTTCATTAATATTCATGTATGACGTCATATTGACTTTTACGCTATCAATGAGATCACGTGCAATTTGTTTACAACCACAATGTCATATTATGGTTCCTGTAACTACTATTTTTAGAAATCCACATGGATGAAGTACTATAGTACACTCAATTAGTTATCTATGTTTAAAAGTTTTGGGATAGCCAATGTTTTTTAAATTTTCTTGTGAAAAGATTGACAGGTCATCTTAGTACTTTGTTCGCAGGGTAAAATATCGGTTTAATTCTTATATCATGGGATATTTTGGGGAGTTTGGGGTCTGCCCAACCACAGGGAATAATCTTCGACTCCTGATCTGGGTGTGGCTCAGTGGTCGGGTATCCAGAACTCAAGGCCTTGTAACTGGGAGGTGAAAGGTGTTAGGGACCTTAAGTTTGATACCCATTTTCACATCGGTGTTACTGAAGGCAAGTTGGGGTACAAGACCTGCTGTAACTTGAAAAAAAAGTTAGTAAATTATATTCTTGAATGCAATATGTTACAACAGTTCAACATTCATTACTGTGGTCACTTTTTATAATTTGATCATGTTGGCAGTATTCTGAGATGCAAATATAAATATATAATATAAATCTGATAACCAGCAAATAAGGTCCACAAAGTTTTCATGACTTTTAAAAGCCATGAAAACCCCTCCGAAAAGCAGACCTAGACCCTACAGTACAGGATTGGGCTTCAGCAAGCTGCCTCTAGTGCCGCAAGTATCAACCCCCTCCCCCCCTTATTAAGGGTCCGAAATCCACCCCTCGTCACTAAAATGCCAAAACAGTTCGTCAGAGCAGCGAGACCTGAAAACCATGCAACATATACAAAGTAACCAATACACAAGATTTCGAAATACTATCACCACAAGTATTGGAACGATTGTCAGAGTCACGAACCAATCATGGGGAGTGTAAAGATACACGTTGATACTTGCATATGCATGTAGGCTTCAACATTTCGGACAGATCCCGAAGAATCAATTAATTATTGCTTGGACTAGCATAATACCCGTGGTGCGGGTATTTTTAGGGTGTTGGCTTACTGTGGAGTCGGGGCAATTTGGGTGAAATGAAATTATATGTCTGGGGGTTGTGATGTTGTCTTGATTTTGATATGCGTAAAATAGGTCGATGTGTGATGTGGAGCACTCCGCGCCGACCCAAGTGTTTACAAATCGAACATGATAATTTGGGGAATGATTTTCGTCCAAATTACTTACACTATACGCGTTTTGGCAAAAACGACCGGAAAAATCTAACTCCACCACTCTTCAAAGTGGTCTCGACTTATTTTGACGAACTATTTCGCGAATGGTGAAGAAGCAATGGCGTGTTACGAACTTAGTACAACAAATGCCGCGAGCATAGTGGGTGGCAGCACCAGACGGAGGAAGTAGTTCGCCTAGGGCTTTTCGACACCCTCCGCACGGACTCCACTCTTCCGGAACACTCACTTACTTGTTAATCTGCAGTGGTTAGCCTGTTTTTACAACAGTAAAGAAATGTTATTCGGGATTTTATA
Source organism: Lineus longissimus (assembly GCF_910592395.1). NCBI lineage: Eukaryota > Metazoa > Nemertea > Pilidiophora > Heteronemertea > Lineidae > Lineus > Lineus longissimus. Next base: position 12,121,544 of record NC_088315.1, read on the forward strand.
TTATATTTTATATTTGCCCCGGGTATTCATATAGGGAGATGTGCGCTACTTTTACCCAGTGCTTGGGTCGGGTGAGGCGGTTTTGTTATTGTGAGACGTGTATCACGTGATGAATTCCCATACGGTACTTACGGTAAGGATAGGTTGGATGATTTACACGAACGTATCGAGAAGGGATTCGAAGATGATGCTGGGTTTGTTGTGAGATATCACAAGAACTGTGTGTGTTCGTACACATCACAGCAACACATCGGACGATAGATATGTACAATGTGCAGTGGCAACGTTTTAGTAATAAATGAAATCTATTACTTCTACTGATTTCTTTGCCTCATTAAGCGTTAATAAAAAATTGCTTGGAAATATTTTATTCCAATAGATTCATGGAGAAGGCTACCGGTAACAAAAACTGTACACAAGCACAGACTAGTTATTGGTATTGTATTGTATTCATTCAAGTGTTTACACAATGTATTAGTTTGTTTCTATATATACACGTCCATCCTCTAAAAACTGGATCACAAAAGGCCCAATGACACTCTCCCCGTATCAAGAACCGGTCGCATTTTTAACAGCAGAACATAAAAGTTCAATTGTTTTTTTTCTAATCTTTCTCTTTACACAACATTTCTGCCCAGCGATCAAACACTGCAATGTATTCATCAATCTTAGACATATCAACATGTGCACCACTCGAGTTTTCCTGCTCTACTAAATCATACCCTGCTTGAGACATGTCATCACATGACTCACTTTTCACACTGATTTGCTCTGTGGGAGATATGTCACATGCTTTACTTTTGACATTGACCATCTCTATCTGAGAAATGTTACATGTTTCACTTTCGATATTGGCCTGCTCTAATGGAGACGTGTCAAACGGCTCACTTTTAACACTGGGCCATTCTATTGAAGATGCGTCAAATGGCTCACTTTTGACATGGACCTTCTCAATAGGAGACATGTTGCCTATCTCACTTAACACATTGGCCTGTTCTAACAGAGACATATCACCTAGCTCACTTTTGACATTGGCCTGTTCTAACGGACACACACTTTTCAAATTGGCCTGTTCAGTAGGATACATGTACATGGTCCAACTACCTGTACGGTACAACAATGCTCTAGACGAGATATATCATATAGCTCACTTTTGAAATTGGCCTGTTCTATAGGAGAAATGTCACATGGGTCACTTTTGACAATGGCCTATTCTATAGGAGATATGTCACTTGGGTCACTTTTGACATTGGCCTGTTCTATAGGAGATATGTCACTTGGTCACTTGGGTCACGTTTGACATTGGCCTGTTCTATAGGAGATATGTAATATTGCTCACTTTTGACATTGGCCTGTTCTATAGGAGATATGTCACATGGGTCACTTTTGATATTGGTCTGTTCTATAGGAGATATGTCAGATTGACGTAGTCCACAGTCGATCTCTGCAGGTGGCGGGTTAAAGGTCCCACTGAGGACATTTCTCTCCTCTCTAACACGAACAACACGTAGCCCTCGCTCAGCCATGGACTGCCATGTAGTAGATGTGTTAGCTGGTTCAACTGTTCCATCAGACTGGTCAGCAGCAAACATGTCAAGGAGTTCACTTTTAACCTTTTCCAGCTGATTAGAAGGACGCTCAATAGTATCTCGTATCAACCTTCGTTTCACACCCAGCCGCCGAACTTTACATTCCTCAGTTTTCGCAGTACTACCCAGACCTAGAGTTTTGCTCCCATTGATACCATACATTTTTGTAGCCGCATCCTTGATATTCATGTCAGAACACCCGAATGCAGCGGGCAACTGCGATACCTTACATTCAGCCTTTCTGCTGATCAAACATCCATTCGCCACAAAACATGCAGGTTTTGGGTTTCGTCTGTTTAGAGAATTATTGCAATTTAAATTACGGGTTAGTTCTACTACAGGTTCTTCTGCCACAACAGTTTGTTCATGACGAGACCTTGGACATGAACTTTTCATAGCTTTGCCACTTTTTGACTTTAAACATTTATCCTTTCCGGGACCTTCAACAGACACCTTCAAAGATTGGCGAGTAGTATGATTGTGGCTGCACTCATGTTTTTGTAAGTCAGACTCACCCTTGAAGGTTTTAAGACAATTTTTACAGTTGAAGTTGAGTTGGAATGGTTTGTCTCTGGCATGAATACGACTATGTCTGACAAGAGCCGGCTATACATTGTACACATCTGAATGTTTTCTCTCTGGTGTGAATGCTGATATGTCTGACAAGATCCCGTTTTGTCACAAACGACTTCTCACACTTTACACATCTGAATGGTTTTTCTCCAGGGTGAATACGTTCATGGCTCAATAGAGTTCCTTTACGTGAAAATGATTTCTCACAATGATTGCACTGAAATGGTTTTTCTCCTGTGTGAATGCGAATATGTTCAACAAGAGCCTGCTGTGAGAAAAATGATTTTTCACACTGTACACATCTGAATTGTTTTTCTCCAGTGTGAATACGTTCATGAGTCAATAGAATACCCTTTTGTGAAAACATTTTCTCACAATAATTGCACTGAAATGGTTTTTCTCCTGTGTGAATACGTTTATGACGAGATAGATTCCCCTTGAGTGAAAATGATTTCTCACAAAGATTGCACTGAAATGGTTTTTTTCCTGTGTAAATGCGAATATGTTCAACAAGAGCCTGCTGTGTGAAAAATGATTTTTCACACTGTTTACATATGCATGGTTTTTCTCCTGTGTGAATATGTTCATGCCTCAATAGATTTTCCTTCACTGAAAATGATTTCTCACAATATTTGCATTGGAATGGTTTTTCTCCTGTGTGAATACGTTCATGTTTCAATAAAGTTCCTTTCTCTGAAAATGATTTCTCACAATATTTGCATTGGAATGGTTTTTCTCCTGTATGAATACGTTCATGAGTCAATAACGTTCCCTTCTGTGAAAATGATTTCTCACAATATTTGCATTGGAATGGTTTTTCTCCGGTGTGAATACGTTCATGAGTCAATAAATTCCCTTTCCCTGAAAATGATTTCTCACAATACCTGCATTGGAATGGTTGTCCTCCTGTGTGAACACGTTCATGCTTCAATAAAGTTCCCTTCTCTGAAAATGATTTCTCACAAAATTTGCATTGGAATGGCTTTTCTCCTGTGTGAATACGTTCATGCCTCAATAAAGTTCCCTTCTCTATAAATGACTTCTCACAATATTTGCATTGGAATGGTTTTTCTCCTCTGTGAATACGTCCATGAGTCAATAAAGTTCCCTTCTGTGAAAATGATTTCTCACAATATTTGCATTGGAATGATTTTTCTCCTGTGTGAATACGTTTATGACGAGATAGATTCCCCTTGAGTGAAAATGATTTCTCACAAAGATTGCACTGAAATGGTTTTTTTCCTGTGTGAATGCGAATATGTTCAACAAGAGCCTGCTGTGTGAAAAATGATTTTTCACACTGTTTACATATGCATGGTTTTTCTCCTGTGTGAATATGTTCATGCCTCAATAGATTTTCCTTCACTGAAAATGATTTCTCACAATATTTGCATTGGAATGGTTTTTCTCCTGTGTGAATACGTTCATGTTTCAATAAAGTTCCTTTCTCTGAAAATGATTTCTCACAATATTTGCATTGGAATGGTTTTTCTCCTGTATGAATACGTTCATGAGTCAATAACGTTCCCTTCTGTGAAAATGATTTCTCACAATATTTGCATTGGAATGGTTTTTCTCCGGTGTGAATACGTTCATGAGTCAATAAATTTCCTTTCCCTGAAAATGATTTCTCACAATACCTGCATTGGAATGGTTGTCCTCCTGTGTGAACACGTTCATGCTTCAATAAAGTTCCCTTCTCTGAAAATGATTTCTCACAAAATTTGCATTGGAATGGCTTTTCTCCTGTGTGAATACGTTCATGCCTCAATAAAGTTCCCTTCTCTATAAATGACTTCTCACAATATTTGCATTGGAATGGTTTTTCTCCTCTGTGAATACGTCCATGAGTCAATAAAGTTCCCTTCTGTGAAAATGATTTCTCACAATATTTGCATTGGAATGATTTTTCTCCTGTGTGAATACGTTTATGACGAGATAGATTCCCCTTGAGTGAAAATGATTTCTCACAAAGATTGCACTGAAATGGTTTTTTTCCTGTGTGAATGCGAATATGTTCAACAAGAGCCTGCTGTGTGAAAAATGATTTTTCACACTGTTTACATATGCATGGTTTTTCTCCTGTGTGAATATGTTCATGCCTCAATAGATTTTCCTTCACTGAAAATGATTTCTCACAATATTTGCATTGGAATGGTTTTTCTCCTGTGTGAATACGTTCATGTTTCAATAAAGTTCCTTTCTCTGAAAATGATTTCTCACAATATTTGCATTGGAATGGTTTTTCTCCTGTATGAATACGTTCATGAGTCAATAACGTTCCCTTCTGTGAAAATGATTTCTCACAATATTTGCATTGGAATGGTTTTTCTCCGGTGTGAATACGTTCATGAGTCAATAAATTTCCTTTCCCTGAAAATGATTTCTCACAATACCTGCATTGGAATGGTTGTCCTCCTGTGTGAACACGTTCATGCTTCAATAAAGTTCCCTTCTCTGAAAATGATTTCTCACAAAATTTGCATTGGAATGGCTTTTCTCCTGTGTGAATACGTTCATGCCTCAATAAAGTTCCCTTCTCTATAAATGACTTCTCACAATATTTGCATTGGAATGGTTTTTCTCCTCTGTGAATACGTCCATGAGTCAATAAAGTTCCCTTCTGTGAAAATGATTTCTCACAATATTTGCATTGGAATGATTTTTCTCCTGTGTGAATACGTTTATGACGAGATAGATTCCCCTTGAGTGAAAATGATTTCTCACAAAGATTGCACTGAAATGGTTTTTTTCCTGTGTGAATGCGAATATGTTCAACAAGAGCCTGCTGTGTGAAAAATGATTTTTCACACTGTTTACATATGCATGGTTTTTCTCCTGTGTGAATATGTTCATGCCTCAATAGATTTTCCTTCACTGAAAATGATTTCTCACAATATTTGCATTGGAATGGTTTTTCTCCTGTGTGAATACGTTCATGTTTCAATAAAGTTCCTTTCTCTGAAAATGATTTCTCACAATATTTGCATTGGAATGGTTTTTCTCCTGTATGAATACGTTCATGAGTCAATAACGTTCCCTTCTGTGAAAATGATTTCTCACAATATTTGCATTGGAATGGTTTTTCTCCGGTGTGAATACGTTCATGAGTCAATAAATTTCCTTTCCCTGAAAATGATTTCTCACAATACCTGCATTGGAATGGTTGTCCTCCTGTGTGAACACGTTCATGCTTCAATAAAGTTCCCTTCTCTGAAAATGATTTCTCACAAAATTTGCATTGGAATGGCTTTTCTCCTGTGTGAATACGTTCATGCCTCAATAAAGTTCCCTTCTCTATAAATGACTTCTCACAATATTTGCATTGGAATGGTTTTTCTCCTCTGTGAATACGTCCATGAGTCAATAAAGTTCCCTTCTGTGAAAATGATTTCTCACAATATTTGCATTGGAATGATTTTTCTCCTGTGTGAATACGTTTATGACGCGATAGATTCCCCTTGAGTGAAAATGATTTCTCACAATGATTGCACTGAAATGGTTTTTCTCATGTGTGAATTTATTTCTCACAATATTTTTCTCCTGTGTGAATACGTTCATGCGACAATAAAGTTCCCTTCTCTGAAAATGATTTCTCACAATATTTACATGGGAACAGCAGTTTTCCTGTGTGAATACGAATGTTCAACAAGACTACGCTTAGTTGAAAATGATTTTTTGCATTGTACACTAGTGATGGATGATTTTCGTGCCATCCTGGTGCTTTATAGCGGGTAACTGTAGCCGCAATATTCAGGCCAATACAAAGTCCTCTTCCTTGAGCTATCTAACATAGATCTCGAATTGAAATACAAGTACTGTAAACTGTTTACGAACCTAACCTGTTAAAATTACTCTATGACTACTGAATTCCATGTGCTGCTAACATGGCATCGAAAGTGTGCTCTGTTCAATGCTTCGCTAGTTCCACAGTCTCTGTTAATGACCTTTTTCGCCAATTCAAAATAATCCACAGCTCGATCATCTGTCCAACCAACTGGGGTCTTCCCATCAAGGTCACGGAAATCGTAAAGTTTATCTGCTAATTTTGCGGGTTTTGCAAGATAAGTTTTCTTAGGTGCGTTCACAATTTGCAGACGTTTTCACTCTTGTTTCTATCTAAAGACAGTGTCAGGGAGTGGAAGTAAAGATTATGATAGTTTATTCGTGTGGGAATCAGATTATGAATGGTGTCAGGGAGTGAGAATGAGATTATAAATGGCATCAGGGAATGCGAATCAGATTATGAATGGTGTCAAGGAGTGAGATTTAAGGTTATGAATGGTTTTACCGTGTAGGTATTAGATTATTAATGGTGTCAGGAAATGGGAATAAGATTGTGAATGGTTTTAGCATGAGGGAATTCGGATTATGAATGGTTTAAGCACGTGGGATCAGATTGTGAATGGTTTCAGGGAATGGGAATTTAGATTATGAATAGTCTTAGCATGTGGGGATCACAATATGCATTGTGTCAAATGTGAGGGAGCGGGAATTATGATTATGAATAGTCTTAGCATGTGGGAATCAGATTATGGATGTTGTCAGGGAATGGGAATCGAATTATGAATGCAGTCAGGGAACGAAGACTAGATTATAAAGGATTTTAGCGTGTGGGAATTATGATTATAAATGGTATTAGCGTGGAGGGATCAGATTATGATTGTTGGCAGTGAGTGCGAATCAGAATACAAATGTTGAGCTTTCTTAGGCTGGAGAAAATCAGCGGACCGTGCAATCTCGAGACTCGGATCAGACACTTGAGCAGTATATTCTTATTTTACCTGCTACTTCTTTGCCTAAGATGATTTGTATCCTCAACAGTGGCGTGAAGCAATACTGCCTGGAATAAATCGAGATGCATATTGGTCGATAAGAAATGCTTGAAGGAGCCAGTTTTGCGAATAACGTTACCCAATACAATACAGTGGAGCCTCCCTTAGCGGACAACCTCTCTATTAAGGACACTAGTTTTGGTCCCAAATTGGTACTCCATTCAATTTTACCTCTCTAATCAGAACAAATCTCTATTAAGGACAATATTTGTCAGTCCCGAGGGTGTCCTTAATAGAGAGGTTCTAATGTATATGAAAGAAAAATGCGTGCCAAAAAACCATATCAAAATGATTTTCGTCCACCATTGCTTGGATCTATGGTCCCAGTAAGAAACAATTAAAAGGAGGTTTCAGGACAATTCAAGTCATTTCCTCAAAATAAATGTTTTGGTTAAAGGGACTAATACCGAACTGTAGGGAGGTTGAGGTATCAATTTCTATTCTAAAACGGCTCATATCAAACAACCAACACTGTGATTTTAAATGCTTTTAAGTTTTTGACTGCTTCCGTATGCACCAACTCAAGCGGTTTCGGTAGCCTAACCATTACGGTGAATTCAGAACAAAGCTTCGTTGGCACAAAGTGCACTTAATGCACTGTAAAATTACGGTTCAGTATAAATCTAGAATTTTTTACTTGAGTGCCACGGGTCGTGGTCAACCAAGATAGCCAATCTACAATGGAGTTGGAAGAGCGATATAACACAGATTGTCCGAGCAAATGACCAGCGGACTCTGCGGAGATGGGGAAAACGAGAAGAAAAAGTTAATAGAGTTTAAATTTATAAGTAGCCAATTAGGACTCGGGTCCTCGACCAGCATCAATGGCAGACGTGAGCCACGAGGCTATGTCTACTTGGCGATAGTCTAAAGTAACATTATATTGAATGAGAGGTGCACATTCCCGACAACATTTCTGATGCGCCCCCTTTTATACTATCATGAAACCAAATTTGGCCGCAGATTACCCATTATGAATGCTCCCTCCCTATTCTGTTAAACTGCAACCGCACGGTTTTTCCAACAAACCTAGTCATTGTAATAGTGCACAAGGTAAACACACCATGAACATGTGCACAAGTAATCATGTACCGCTAGCATTCTGATCTTGAGATACACCTCTTATTCCTCTCGTCAAAGGCGAATCAAAAACAAGAATGTTGCAATCTTTCTGGGACACCCGGTAGCTAGTCAAGTTTCAACAATGCACTATCGTTAATACGCCTGATTTTGCACTAAATACAGATAAACAACGGGAGTGTGAAGTTACCAATGATTGATTGACATACGGAGCAGCGTCTTTATCTTTTCTACGCTGATCTTTTATGGTTGATCGCTGCTGCATTATCAGAACTAGCATAATACCCGTGGCGCGGGTTGTTTTAGGGTGTTGGCTTACTGTGGGGTTGGGGCAATTTGGGTGAAATGAAATGATATGTCTGGGGGTTGTGATGTTGTCTTGATTTTGATGATTGGGACAATCTGGGTGATATGGGTTGATTGGTCTGAGGGGTTGTGACCGGAAAAATCAAACTCCACTCCATTTTGACGAACTATTTCGCGAATGGTGAAGAGGCAATGGCGTAAAGTGACGAACTTAGTACAACAAATACCGCGAGCATAGTGGGTGGCAGCACCAGACGGAGGAAGTAGTTCGCCTAGGGTTTTTTCGACACCCTCCGCACGGACTCCACTCGTTCCGGAACACTCACTTACTTGTTAATCTGCAGTGGTTAGCCTGTTTTTGTTGCAGTAAAGAAATGTTAATCGGGATTTTATATCATATTTTATATTTGCCCCGGGTATTCATATAGGGAGCTGTGCGCTACATTGCGCCCAGAACTTGGGTCGGGTTAGGCGGTTTTGTTATTATGTGACGTGTATCACGTGATGAATTCCCATACGTTACTTCGAAAAATTAAGAGCGATTAACAACGTAAGGTGAAAGAGTACGACCAAAATAAAGGGGGGAAATTGCGGAGATGGATGAATGCTTCAAGCATAGTGGACCCAATACTTTTCCGGCTTATTTTTGTATAATCCCACACTTTAATAGATGGCCCCTTATGCAAATCAGACCTGCTGAAATGGCCCCTGATGTTAATGAGTATGCCCATATATAGAAAGAACAAAAAATGCTATTTTTCCGAGATCGCTGCAAAGTTTACCCATTTAACCCGGCGAAGACCATCCTCCATATCAACCACGACTTTCAGGACAAGTTTCGAGGTCATCCGATCTGAACTGACGGAGGAGATGTGTGACAAACTATTTCAGTTCTACATCCATTATAGTAAGCCCCCCTTTAGGAGGGGCTCTTAAGATACACGTGTGTGCGGGAGTAGATAATGTAAATGAATGATGAGAAATAAAGAGAGATTGTATATCCTACAAACAATTTTTTTTGGTATTTTTCTGAATTAACTCCGTTGAGTTTACCGATTTCTCCGCGATCTTCCGGTGGTGGTTGCTATCCCATTGGTTGAAATTAATTTAAATCTTCATGGGAATTCGCTACATCATATGCCTAAGAAATTGGCCAATTATATTAATATTTTTATCAGAGAAATATCCGTCCTAAATAATGACAGAAAAGGGTGGTTTATTTCAATTTTGTGTCGACATGATCGAGGTCACGTGACATAAAAACAAAACAATCGCACACACCCGTCCAAAAAAGGCACTTTAAGAAAAACAAATACGTTTTTCCAGCTTAAAACCACACTGACGACTAAGTTATATTGGTCTACTGCCCAAATCTGAAGTATCAAATTGAATCACAAACTAGAACTAGCTCTATTTAGCTATAGTTGCGTGAAAAATTCGGGTGAGCGACGTACATTCTGTACCCTAGCGGCCAATAATTAAACTACTTTCAGCCGTCTGCTCCGGTCTCGTTAGGGAGTTTTTCCCAAATGTACGCGATGATGACGTGCCCCATTAACAGGACGTAACATCTATTTTAAAATGCCTTTCGAAAGTGAATGCATGAGGACAACCCATTTGTGTCGTATATCACTGGAAACGCCCGATTCCCGTGAATAAGGTCAATCACAATGTATTACATTACCAAAACAAAAATGTGTCGGAAGGAACTATATGGATGCAGGTCCCATCGCACCCCCCCCCCCCAGCAGTATGACACAGAAGGGCTAGTTGACTGTTCACCGGGGGGGTTTGGGGGGAGCTTCCCCCCAACGCACTGGTAAAAACCTATGTCGACGGAGGGGGGTTTGGGGGGTGTCCCCCCATTGTAACAGCTGTAGTTGTTAGAGCTTGCACTTAACATATGCTCGTAGGGGGGTTCGGGGGAGCTCCCCCGACCTAAAGGGGGGCTCACTAAGTTCTTGACTTTACATATTAGTGATTTGGAGCAAATCAGAATTCATTATACAACTACATAGTTGATAAATTGGTTTGCAGATGGCGCTTTGCGACTTCCGTAAGAGTTTTGGAAAGTGACGAATCGGTCCATCTAAATTATCGGCGAAGACACACCTGTTCTGTTTAGACCTTTCACCGGGCTCCTGCAACCAATCACTACAGCCGAGCGGAGGGTCGGGGTTCCCTCGGGGGAGGGGATCAAAGACACGCCCCTTGGAAATTTGTGTCTCATTTTCACCATGGTAAATCCACAATTCGCCATGGTGAACTGTCTTCACTTCCTTATGGTGAATTTGTTACCGCCGCGTGCCTTCAGCGGGTCCAACAGCGTGTGGGGAATTGGTCCGCAAAATTTGCTTACGCCATGACGACATTCTTTTCTGAAGGATCCTTGCGGATCGCTTCTTTCTTCGACTAATAATTTGTTACAGGCAGCTTGCCTGGGGTGCTAAATGTGTTAATGTCCTCGATAATTGCACCAAGTTTCTGTAAGTATGAATAAAATGGTATAGTTCGGCCTACTTTGGTCACAAATAGAGTTTTTCTGGCGATGCCGCTTAGCCCTGGACGCCAGCGTGGTTGGGACATGTGTCTTCAGTCTTCGACTGTCTGTATTGCTATTATTCTAGTAACTTGATCGATCATCTCATGATTATAAGGACTATAGGTTGTTTATTTGTGATTCTGATGTTAAAATGAGTGATCATTGTCTGTAGAATACTGTATAAAAGCGTTTTGCTGATATTGTCTCAGCTCCGACATCCCTTGCGGTTCTACTACCTCATGGTGTAGTAGTTCCATTGTCTTCTCGTAGATGGCAGCACCGTCCGGGACGTCTGCTAGCTTTGTCTTCAAGGTTGTGACTTTGTCCTTCTTTGGATGAAGTGCTGTTTTTGCTACCTGAATGGTATTGTTTAGGCTTTTAGCTTATGCCTGTCTGTAATTTGTGTATTTTCAGTGAACCCTCACATGATCCTCAAGTGTTTACCTCACCATTCCTCAGCTGAAATCTCACCTGTTAGAAGCGTCATCTTCACGTCAACTTCACTTCGAATATTCAACCCTCAACTCACCTTACCTGATGTACCTTGCCATATATGTTGTTGTTTTAATAAATTTACGAGGAGTTTACAAGACTTGGACTGGAATTTTCGTTTATCTAGGTGGACTTAGATATCGCTAACAGCCTACTAGCCTAGGTTGTCCTGATGTGATTGGACGCCCGTGTGACGGCGCTCACAGAATTGGGACGGTGAAATACCATGTTAAATCTACATTCACCACATGGTGAGCATGGTAAACTCTGATTTCACTATGGCGAACGTTGAATCTGTGATAATTTTCGTCATGACCACTGCACAACTTGCTGACGCAAACGCTTTGTCTATCTAAATTACAGTGTAAACGTATAGCCCTGGACGAAAGTCTGCTTAATATCTAGCTAGAATTGAATATCGGTGAAATTAGAGCATCTGGGACCGATTTTGACTCAAATCGACATATAATGCTCGCACGATGTCCAGGTCTAACACAAAACAGTACTTAACCTATGTACATGTATAGGCCGGCCTCGTATCTCATTGACTTGAAACTGAGTTGTTCTTGATTTAGTTGTGGTTTCCTCTTGGCCTGGAGCAGTGTCCTTCCCGATTTGCAGTGTGACGGATGAAGATTGTGCAACACAGACCCTTGACATACAAAACCATAGAGAAAATTTAAAGCGCATAAAGAGTCCTTTGTCCTCGCTAGGATATCAAACTGTCACACTGGTCCTAGGCTTAAAGGCCGGGTCACCACAGTTTGTTCCTGAGGGCAGGACTGGCGTATCGAGAGCCGAGGACGGGTTTTATGTATAGATTGTGACACACATACCGATCGCGATTTTAAAAAGGGAGCTTCACTATCTGAAAGTATACATTTATTTTCTGTATTGGGGGGCTTCTTTTGTAATGATGAACCCGGAAGCTCAATATATGTTTCAATTGGATTGATCTCATTTTGAAAGATGTACAAATGTATAGTGTGGTCCTGAGAAGGACCGTTGCACTGACTACTGACGTAGACAGTATGAAGCAGAATCGGTTTACTTCTTGGCGGGTTTCTTGGCAGCCTTCTTGCCGGGTTTAGCTGCTTTTGGTTTAGTGGTTTTCTTGGCTGGTTTGGCGACTTTCTTGGCTTTTGCTAGAGATTTGGTCGTCTTCTTGACACTCTTCTTTGACTTGTCAGCAGGTTACTTTTAGGCAGACATGGCTTCCGTGGCCTTTGGTTTCTTGTCCTTCTTAGGGGTCTTGGCGGCTGGTTTCTTTGCGGCTGTTGGTTTCTTGGCCTTGGGTTTCTATGGTTCCTTCCGGCTTCGCCTCGTCCGATCGATTGAAACAGGCTTTGACTTTGACCAGGACGCCTTTCTCTACACCGTTCTTCCGTGCCAAATTAAAAGCTTTGGTGTTTTTGTACGAGAAATTGGCAAGGAGATATTTCTTGATCGCTGCCAGAGACAACCTGTGCGTTCGTTCAATGCAGCGACGGCTTTCTTCACCATCTCCAAAGTTGGTAGGTGATCAGCAGACTTTCTTGGCTTGGTTGTTGTTTGGCAGCAGGGTCGGGGTAAAAGCATATGTCATTCTGATGATGATATAACGTAAATTTCAAATAAAACGTGATAGACACAAGTCGTGGATTTTGTTGGCAATTTGCCGACGTACGAGAAGGCACATAAGTTAGGTAATCAGGCACGCGCTATACGTACACTCCGTACGTAGTGGACCGGCCTCGTTCCTCAACCAAATTAGGATGACGCAATGGGCTGCCCAGGGGGTTTAGCAAAAATAATTCATGTTCCGGTTTGCCACAAAATGTGGTTTATCTTCCTGAGTTACTCTGCGAAAAAAAAGTGGAATTGTTCCTTAGTAGAAAAAATTATTATCAACAAGACAATGTTAGCACCAAGTTCTCTACCTGAATGCCTTTATTATTGACTTGCATGTTGTGGTTGGTTTTGTAAGGCCCTTTGGTCATGTCAGACTTAGCACTAACTATATCCCTCGTACAAGCGTGAATCGTTTCGACCAACTGTGAGATGTGAGAGACCCCTATTGGCGGATTTGTGTGACTTTATCTTGCCTGCCTAGCTGCTGCCTATATTGCCCCTTTAAACTTGTTTTTTTAAAGAATTCCATTGGTCGTTTTGAAAACGATGATTCTACAGATACCCTAGGCGGCCAAAAGCCTACTTCTGGTGTTATTCTTGTAATGTACGCCAGTAGCAAGTGCGGAGGGCAACTATTTTGGTGACAAATAATTCTATGTTCAATATTAGCCCGTTCTACACGAGGACAGTTGGATCCGGCTTCGAGCCAGCTCGAGGCGGGTCAGGATTGACAGAAGTGACCTGACCCGAGGCGCGTTAGCACTGCAATCTCGAGTCACTTGAGGCGGGTTGGAGCCACTTCAAGACGCTTAATCTCTCGTGTAGAACCGATCTGGCCTCGAGTCACTTTGCGCACGGTACTAAAATCGAGTCGTGCGGTATATAGCAGTTCATGAAAACACGCGCCACCATGCGACGGGTTAGTGGTTTAAGTGGCCTGAACTGACCTGGGGCCGGCGATTTGATCCGTCTCCGTGTAGACAGCGCAAAGCCAGTTACAGGTGATCCGGCTTCAAGTGGCTCGAGGTGAGGAGGGCTAAAACCGTCCTCGTGTAAAAGCAACTAATAACAGCTCATTCAGAGCGCATTGATCCGACGGAATGTTTATTGCTGTTTTATCCTTTGTTATGATGTTATGATGTTTAGGTGCCGTAATTATCATGCAATTATTTGAAGGAGGTAATATTTCACCAACATTTTGTGAGAAGTTCATTCTGTAAGGACTGAATAAAGCATTTAGTATCATAAAGGAATAGGCCTATCATGCCATTGGGTATTTCAAAACGTACTACGTGCACGGCGGCGTCACGTAATTGTACGATCAGAAAACGCATGAAGTTTAAAACTTGAATGATGTACATTTATTTAAACAGTCCTGTTGTGTAAACAAATTATAGGCTAATGATTCTTTTAAACTTTAAGTATGGAATATTTTTCAAAAATCAAAATAGCGTTGTTGATTCATTAGAGGGCTTGGTAGTGTGAGCAAGTCTTCCCACTTTACTAACCATTTTTCTTCTTCAAACGATGGTTGTTGGCATGAACAAAACAAAGGATGAATCTTGGGTTTGGATTAAAACAATCCTAACCCGGCATTCTTGTTTTGACCGGTCCTCGAAAGACAAATTTGGAATAAATTGAAATCGTGTGCTTAAACACCACTGAGCTCCCTCAACGTGCGATACCGTAATTATAAGAAAACGAAAACAAGGCACAGAAAAAGTGAAAGTCAGTGGGGTGGGGGGGGGGGCAGTGAAAAAATGATTGCCATTGCTGCAACACTAGAACGGAACAATCCAAAAGAGAGATACAGCAAAGTCTTCATAGAGAAGAACGATTTGTAACGTTCACATCAGACTTTTTAGTAATTATCACTGTTATACAGAGTGGATATAATTAATTAAACTCCCAGAATAACATCGAACATGGTAGTAGCACACTTTGCCCGGTTTTCACCCAGTTTTGTCAGTTTTCGCAATGCCTTGAAGAAATTAAGCGCTGAATTTGCCGAGCGTTAGGTTAGGCATCCATTTCTGCCAGAGATAGTCCGGGAGCTGAGCGACTTTTATTTTACATGCAAGCTACAAATGATTTGAATGTGTTGAGGGATAGAGTACGCCTACCTGACCTCTAGAAACCCAATTCTGAAGTTTTTTCTCCAGTGGTGGGTGTAGGATCGAGATTTTTGTTAATGGCTTCATCATTGGACCACGAATGGGAGTTCTGTATAGGAGCACAAGCATCAATGTACACGTTATTATTGAAAGGTTGGATTTAGACCTCACCATTTTTTCCGAATATGCCTACTTAAAAAAAACAAGTATCAGAAATCTTTAAAAAAAGAAATCACAAATGAATGGTATCAGGTCCCCTCCGGATCATGGGAGGGGACCTGATAACATTCATTTATTGGTGGGGGGATGTCCTGGGAGGGGGGGGGGATCAAATGAGTGGCCTCTTAATTACCATGCATGAATCAGCTTAAAATTCACACAACTTTTTATCTTTTATTTTCAGATAATGTTCTCGTGTGGGAAGTAGGCGACAAATTAGATGAGCTGAAGAGGAAGTGCGCCGAATTAAACGCCCAATTCTCCTCTGTGACAACCGTCAAGTTTCATGTCGACTTCCAGCAATCTGAGCCGAAAGATCATGAAGATGCCGCCGGGGAACTGTCAGCAAGGGCTGTGGCAGTGTACATCGAGGGCATAGAGTCAAAGCGGAAGTCGAAGAAATGAAAGAAGTCTTCTAAGAAGACCAGCAATGCCCCAAACTCTGAAAGTGACATGGGGTGTAAATGCTATTGCCCGGTCACAGCATGCCTTTCTCGTACAGGAGCTTAAGAACTCGAAAATCAAGGAAATACTGATGTTGGCAGAGCTTGAGGAGATTCGTGGGAAGGACAGCACTCATGTAAGTGAACAATGAACGATGAACAATGAACTGTTGAACAGTTGAACAAAGGATTATTGAAAGAGTTAAAATTGGTTGATAAATATTTTATTAATTGACTAGAGTTTTAAACAAATTGTAAATACAATTAAATGTTGATCCATTTATGCGATAATCATTTTCAGTATTATCTTGAATTGTTCTGACTGCAGTATTGCATGTTGGAGAATACTGACAGAGTAAGAACCCTATTGTGTAACATAAAGTAGTTTATAACTATATTTTCAAATGTTTTTGAATATTATGGCCAAGAGCTTATTCCACTTCTCTGTCACATTAATTCATTGACTCATTTCATTGCATGAGGTCTTCTACTGACGGTTCAGTCTCTTGTACATGGATCATACTTTTGCTATAACCCATGGCCATATCCCATTGCTCAAAAGAATGTGTTTGGCACATATTCCCTAGCGGCTCGTCCATTCTGATGTCCTTGATAGACCTCCTCCTCATCACTACTGCTGTCATTGCTACTGCTGCTGTCATTATCACCACTGTCCTTTAGTATGTGCAGCCGCCTGTCTACACAAATGTTGTGAAGTACCCCACAAGCAACTATTAGGCCTATGTTACATACCCGGTCTGGCTGCATGCGTGTCCCCCCTTTTAATACATGGAATCTTCGTTTCATAATCCCAAAGGTCCGTTCGATTATATTTCGGCATCTGATTTGGGCTGTATTGTACTGTCTCTGACTTGGGGTCCCTGGGTTGAGATATATGGTGTCAGCAAATATGGTTTACATGGGTAGCCACTGTCCCCCAGCAGATAGCCTTGAAGTGCATTCCTCTCTAGGTGCTGGGCAATCTCACTCTCTCTGAAGATATGGCTGTCATGGGTTGCCCCTAGTTAGCGCGCTACTCTGTTGGTGAGCTTTTCTGAAAATATAGATTGAAAACATATTGTCAGATTAGCAGCAAAAAGCTTCAATTACGTTATTTATCCATCACAATTAACAATAATTGAAAAAAGGCCACAGGGTGCATGTTACTATGTGACAGTGACACTCTGTATATCATATTTAAAATTCATCAGTTTATTCATTAGGTACACCCCTTATTAAGTTTGGTGAGGGGTAGATAGGTAGGTTACATACCAAACCCAGATCTCACCTGGTCATGTCATTAATTTGAAATCGGTGAGTGTTGTGTTTTTGGCTGAAGATTTACTCAGTCAGTCACTGATCAGCCATGCAGTTGATGCTGTACAGTGTACTGTGTGCTGGCCTACACACACTACAGAGAAACAAACACTGCCGACAGCATATAACAGGCCAGTCTAAAGACAGTGGCCGAGAAAACTCTTCTCTCTCTCTCTCGGGGGGGGGGGGGGGGAGTAGCTATAGGATGCTACTCGCCTTCATGATTGCAAATGCCCTGTACATTTATTGAGTAGAAATGCTTCCTTCAAAAAAAGGCAGCCTCATACAGCATTTAGGTGAGCCATGGCCTCAGCAACTTCTCTGGTGGATAGGGGGCTTGGATTTTGATGTGGGTCCCATCCACACATCCAATGACGTTTGGAAATCTGTGTTTCTCCATAAATGTTTGCTTGATGTGTCTTCGCTCCCCTGCATCAGGCCACCTGATGAACCTGTCTTTTTGTTCCACCAGGGATGCAGCCACCGTTTGGATGATTCTCGATACAGTCCCCTTATCTATGCCAAAAATGTCACCAACATCGTCCAGAAAAGATCCGGATGCAAAGAATTTGAGGGCGACCAACACCTGTGTTTCCACATTCGGGCTGTGATTTTTGTCCGTATCCCTCATCAAATCATCCCTCACCAAGTCACAGAAGAAATGTATGCCTTCAGAATTGAATCTATACTTTTTCTGCAATTTTATCTCACTAAATTCCTCCAACGGCAATGGTCTGTGGCGGAAATTACGCTGAAATCTGCGATTTTGAGCTGGAAAGTCCAGGAGCAGCATCCTTTGCGCAGCCATCTTGGATGAAAGAGCAGACGACAAATGCTAGCGGTGGCTTAGCAAGGAAATAACGGTGCCCCCTGGGCCCGCTAAATATGACCAGATTTAGCCGGGAGATAATGACCCGCTAAGCAAAAAGAAGATTTGAACAACCCAATGAGCGACTCGCTAAAGTTAGCTGGGATTTATCCTGGACCTAGCCAGTTACTAAGAGTTAGCGGGGCTTTGAACAACCCAGGCAATAAATGTATTGCCAACATATAGAAACATGGTGCCTCTAAGTGAGATATGCATGATTCTATTTGTTTTTTCTGTGGCAGTGTGGTTGAGAATGACTTTCTATGTATATTGCCTTGATTTGCCTTGATTTCCATAGAAACCAGTATAAAATGTAAATTCCTATAACATGTCAAAATGAGGCTCTTTAAAACATGCTCATCTCACTCAGAAGCACCATGTTTTTATCTGTTGGTAATACATTTATAGGGTCTAAATCCAACCGTTTAATATTTACGTGTACATTGATGCTTGTGGTCCTGTACAGAACTCCCATTCGTGGTCCAATGATGAAGCCATTAACAAAAATTCTAACCCCTCTATCTCGATCCTACAACCACCACTGGAAAAAACTTCAGAATTGGGTTTC
Organism: Lineus longissimus; assembly: GCF_910592395.1. NCBI lineage: Eukaryota > Metazoa > Nemertea > Pilidiophora > Heteronemertea > Lineidae > Lineus > Lineus longissimus. The sequence continues at coordinate 12,140,101 of NC_088315.1, forward strand.
TAGAGGCCAGGTAGGTGTACACTATCCCTCAACACTTTCAAATCTTTTGTAGCTTGCATGTTATGCAGTATTATTGCTAAATACTGCTAAAATAAACGACTGTCCAAACACAGCCAGTCACCCTGTTTGATGCACATCTGAATTTTAGTTCAGAAAAATGTCACACATGTTAAACTTTTGATCACTACAATTTTTCACGTTAAATAAAAGTCGCCTTGCTCCCGGACTATAGAATACAACTGGTCACAAATGTCATCCGATAGTGATTGAATAAAATGTAAAACAATCAAACTATCAAAAGAGTAGTCGCAGTTCATAATTATTTTGCTCATAATTCTTGTGTATGTGATGTGGGCTACAGAGTAGGTCCTGTATCACAGGGGACATTAACAGTACTACATGTAATGCAGCCACGTATTTAACAACAAATAGGGCTATTCATGTGGCTTTTATGACTGACTAATCACCATGATGGTGATGTGACGAATTCGTCTTGTCCTAATTCATCTTGTTTTCAAGTTGTGACTTTAGTGTCAGTCTCTTCGGATTGGTAGCACCACTGTTCTGGGTCAAACGCCGCCATCTCCGAACCAGTCAACATGTACCTTTCTTTTCTCTCCAAACCTTTGTAAATTTTCATCCTTTATATTCATGTTGTGTTCATTAAATTATTACTGTTGGATTTCCATGTTTTTGTGCATCATTCTGAGGCCACGATACCCTTGCGAGCCACTGTATCGTGACAGGTGATAAAAGAGCTTTTGTGTTCTGAGCTGTTAAGCACAGGAAGATTTGACACCCTTTCACTAAACTCTCAAAAATTTAATGTATTCTACAATATACACCTCGTATTTTGCAGAACACATCCATGTGAACTGGAATCTAAATACATAAGTGTATTCCAGACATTTCGTGCGCATGCAGTGATGATATTATAAGTATAGTGGCCTGAAGGCTGGAAGGTGACCAGGTAACTGTTATATGTCCGTCCTTGTCGTGAAGGATACCTTGTAGGACAATGGAATCACGAGCCTCACAAGTGTGCTTTACTCTCTTTTTAAACTTGTGCAGTACAAAACATTCCCGCCAAAAACTTGTAAAATTTCTCCAACAGCAGCTTGTTTTCCCTCAGCGCCGATAGTTGCGCTCCTCGATTCAGAATGAGCATTATGATAATAAACTTAACCACCCGCCGGTAAAACAGTTCTTCCCAAGAGTGTCATTAAACACATACCTAGCACTATTTCATTGCCTTGGGGCGGTGCGTGGCAAAGTTGCCATTATTTATCGAGAGTGACACATACCTGTGGATCAAGCAACAGTGTGGCAACCCGAATGGTTTGATTCGTGCCTTTATGGATCTTTCACATTGTCAACGTAGCTCCGACTTTCAACAATCAAATTTGACACCACGTATACTGAGACGAGAATAGAACGATCGGCTCTATTTTACAATTTAGGATAGGATTATCGAGTACCTTCAGTTTCACGGTTAGACGAAATGTAGCTGATCCAATTCACGTATCGTTGATGTATGGATTAGTTTTAATAACATTCGATCGTGTTGGTGCGATATTTCTTGGTATGATGCCTCATTTTCATTCCACTACAACTAAGGAACAAAAGCAGTGAATGTCGCAGCAAGCAGACCCAGGAAAAGACATCTACGAATTCTGCCTGCGGAGGTTCAGTCAGGTTACCGGCTGGCTCTCAAACCTTCGCATCAAACCCAATTCAGTACACCCAAGTGCGGAGCAACCCGTGCCAGAAATAAAGGTTCCTTCAGTGAGTCCGTCTGAAATCTCTGAAATCAAACAATTTTATCAGGAAGACGATGGGAAAGTACATTACTGTGACGAACTTTTAAAGTTGGATGGAGACATCCGCGTGAGTCACCTTCCACTAAAAGTGAACTGTGCGGAAGTGACGGTCTTGACTACTGTTGATCGTCTGCTGCAGGCCACAAGCAAGTACGATCCCAGGTTTACGTTCTCTCTCATGCCTTCAGGAAGTTTCTACCAGGATTTGAAAATAGGATCGCCCGATGAATTTGATTTTCTATTGTGCCTTGACAATTTGTCTATGTGTGAAGTTCAAAAGATCCCAGAGTATCATATTTCGACAGATGGGATTTTGTGCTTACTCGTCAAAGAGGTGCCGGCTTCATGGCACAAATCGGATGAGGAAAAGTTTATTAATAAGATGTTCGGGACAAATATGTTGTGTGGGGATGCAATTAACCAGGAGATTGTCGACTTATGGACTTTCAAGCTCAAACATGTGCTCCCACATCGAGCCAATTTTAACACTGTGTCTCTTGAGCTCCATGACTCGACAATCCAGGTGAAACTACGTTGGTCAGGTTACGATAATGTCTACCACTACATTAAGGTTTCCATGACTATTGCCGTCAGAAGTCACTCACAGATGTTCGGGGATTTCTGTTCTGATCTGTCCACTCTCAATCCCGCGATCCATCCTTTTGGTAAGATGGTTGAGATTATCAGACAGTCCCCTGTTGTCCTCACCCCGGCAAGTGCATGGGCCTGGCGGGTCTCAAACCATTACTGTGAAAAGGTTGTCCTGCGGTACCTAGACGCGATCAGCCCTAACGTAAAGGCCTGCTTACGAGTCCTGAAGAGTCTCCGTGATCTGTCCTTGCGCGACGAAATTGATGGTGTTCACATCGTCGACACCATCACCTTGAAGACACTTCTATTCTGGGAGGCGGAGGAGTTCTATAACGCCAACTATTGGTCCCCACAAAACCTTCCCGACAGGATCATCAACGTCCTTAAGCGTCTCAAAGCAGCCGTGGACAGACACTTTCTGCCTGATTATTTTGTTGAGACTGTGAACACTCTACCAGCCGAGCTGCTCTTGGAGTTGCCATTATATCAAAAGTTTCAGGAAACCGTGAAGCTCCGTGTCAATGCATTAATTGACACCATGAGTCAGCGAAATGACGAGGATCCCATATATATAAGTTGCAGATAATAGCATCGTGCGAAGGAACGCTCGCATATGTGGGTGTCGTTTAAAACGCCGAAGACAGTGTCCTTGGCTTGGAGATTTGATGTATTCAAAAATCGGATTGTAGAGAAGTTTTAAAGAACAAAGAATGCTGTTGACAATTCAGGATGATGTTCACAAGTTTTGAATTGTGGATATTCTTGATATTGCACCAGTCGAATTGTTATAGTTACGCTGAAGTTTATGGGTATTTTGTTTCAATGTATCCTGATCATTTGCGATAATTGTCAATTTTTTGTAATTTTGTTTGAATTTATGGTGCTCATTACGTTTCAGCAAATGGTCAGAATTGCAGGGGAAGTAGCACATTTCCGCAAATCTGGGTATCAATCTCTTGCAGCAGCCAAGTGCGCACATGTGACCCCCAACCTTTTAAAATGACATTGATTCAAAATCCTGCATTAAAATGGGCTTTGTTTACAATGTTTTACTGGGATTTATTTGAGTTCCCCTACGCGTGAAAAGGGATACGCGCATGTGTTCAACATTGTAAATAAGTGAATCTGGCCAATGTGCCTCAGGTTTGTCCTGATATCAGTTATGCAACCACATGCGCGTGAACGTAAGAACGTACAAGAAACCAACACGATGGTCCATTCTTAAGACAACAAAATGTACCTGGTGTTTGTCATTTAACTGAAACATGACACATGAGCCGAATATATATGAAATACCAATGTTATATTCTGTCGGTCTTTGTGTGTCTTGTCACGTGTTCTCTCATATGGTCATTGATTTCCTCGGCCGAGTTCGTCTAAGACCGGAGGGCAGCGTAAGAGTGTCACGCGGTATTAAGTCATATTTGAAATTAACATGTCGTGTAGTTTTTACTATCTCCTGATTGTCGAGTAAAGGTCTCCTAGTTATGTTAATTTAGTTTGAGAACAATTTATTTAAACCCACGCGATGGTCCTTGTTAACATAATTACTCTAGACTCGCCGATCTACGACCATTTCTGGATATATGCAAGCCAAGCCCCCTTAGATATTGGGCCATATAAATAAAAACTAGCATTTTTCGGAAACAAATTCTTCAAGTAGAAGCAGTATTAGCTAAAAGTAAAAGATTATGCTTGATTTTGTATAAATAATGTGGACCTTTTACTGCAAATGCTTTGCTAAAAGTCTTCAAGCAAATGCTTAAAAGTCATTCTTATGAATGGTCTGTGCTGGTAGTCTATTTCATCTTGTGGTTAGTTTGGTATTGTAGGGAGTTTCGAGGTCTCCTTAGGGAAAGATGTCGGCGATAGTGGTGTTCGGTCCTCGTTGACACACTTTAGCGTTATTATCACCCGACTCGTGCATGCTGTCATATTCGGACATGTATTCATCCACTGGACTTCTACAACGACTTATAATTATATCAGCGATATCAGTTTGATCGGCAAACATTCTTCTTGGGAGGAATGACCTCGAATCGAGACCTAGGAGGAATTACGCGCTGCCTCCTGAGTTAAAATTGCTTGCAACTCTACGGTTTTGCAATTTTTACGCTTGCGGATCATTCCAACAGGTTACTGGTGATACTGTCCACATTTCCCAGCCAACCATAAGTCGAGTAATTGCAGAGGTAACAACCTCACTGAACCAATTTCTGAAACAAGATGACATTCCGCCATTATCTGTTTTTATAATCATATTCCTCGATTTCACGGTGTTATCGGTGTGGTTGATCGATTGCATACAACGTATTTGGATTCTAGGACCTTCGTTTCATGAGTGGAGATATGTAAACTGGGAAAACTGGTACTCAATCAATGTGCAGGTTGTTTTTGATGCACATTTTGGGTTTGTAAATGTTGCAGCTAGATGGCCATGTAGCACCCACGACTCCGTTGTGCTCCGAGAAAACGCAGCAGCAGATATTATGAAACGTTGGCAAGGGTATAAGGTCATCCTTGTGGGTAGCTTATGACGCCATTTTTGAACCCTAACATCCCCGGGCAACGATGAAACAATTGTGTACAGAAAATAATTTGTAAATGCACCTTTGAATGCCCACGATCAATGAATAATTAACCGATATATAATAGCCAGAAATCAACAAGAAATATGACACCGGTACCTGATGTGTCTTTTGAAAAAAGATACGTGTTACACTCAAACTTAAGCGGTCAACCTGGCTAGTGGGGCGCTGAGTAGCTTTTTGAATCCCATTTTAGGTGGGGAACTTTAAGAAGTTGACCACTTAGGGTTTTGTGGCACTAAGTTAAGAACCTCTATGAATATGGGTCGTTAAATAATTTGCCACGTCACAACATCATAGCCCTAGGTTAAGGGAGAGCCTCTACTTAGGATAGGGAATAGCGGCACTTTACATGCCCAAATCCCCATCAGTTACGACTCACTTAGAATGTTAACATGTGTGTTCATCCAATGAACAAACATTTCTCGCTCGGAATCTGGTCATTTCTGCTGCGAACTTCTACATTACGCGTGATTGGGAGGAAAGGCTTGCGTTTGAACGCGGACTCTACATTAGTATGCTACTGGAGCATTTCCGTGAGTGGTTGGACGTTTATCCAGAGACTGACAGTATCCATCACATGATGGAGTACCTTTGCAATTGATTTGGAATGTTTACTTTGATGGAAAAACATGCCCTCCGCCTCGCCAGATCGAAACCAGAGTTCTCGCAGATTATGAAGAAATACTTTCCATTTGGTCTTTCTTGCTCAAAGACCCATCTCGGGTGCCCTCCGAATAAATCGTAAAAGGCTAATACCTCAACTTAAATTTCCGAGAATTTGCTACGGTTTTATTCATACGTAAATGCTTCAAAATCGGTAGAGGAAGCAAATGCTTGTTTTGGTCTAATGATTATGCATTTCGGCTTTGTATCAAGTTCATAGTAAGAGTTCAGGATTGGCCCAAGAGTTTCACTTAGACATATATGTAGGCTAATAGGGAGGACAATTGCTCGACCACACCATAACTGCGGAGAGAAGTACAGCGATTATGTCACGTGTGATCAGTTCATTCCCAATGCCAACCACTGACCTCCTAAAGACGGACAAATTTGAACCAATCAGTACGAAGGGACCTTGGCCTGTCCAAGAGGCAAGACCACCATTGATTTTTTAAGCCTTTTAGCAGTTCAATTGTCAGTGTTTGACCGCGACGCATCAAATACTGCGTGGGGTTGTGAATCTGAAATTTTGATATGATATTCCGGACAGTCGGGCAAGTAAATGGTGAAAAGTAAACTGGTAGTTGACCACGGACATTTTTTGATAATCGACAAATTGGACAGACATTAATGTTTCCACTCTTTTCAGCCAACTGGCAGAAAAAACTCAAAACACGCCCCCTATTACCAAATTAGCAAAATTCCAAATTAATTTTTTCATCAAATAATTTCTTTATATCTGTAGACTTGCCAAAGCAAATATTTTTTCAATACCTCTCCAAACATGTACTTGAGAGTTAAAAACATACTCGCGTCTAATTGATAGGTCTCGACCCTCCAACCTATGAATATTCATTGGTGGTATTGTCTCCCAATGCATATCATACTTGGGGCGGTCATGACTCAAGTCAATGAACTGGTCTTAGATGGGTGAGTCTAGAGTATATTACGAAGATGTACCTGGTATAAGCCAATGCACTGAAACATGAGTCACATGAATATATGGTTTCATATCTCTTGGTCTTTGTTCGTCTTGTCATGTGTTTATGGTCACGTGACTTCCTCGGATTGGCTCCTATGGCTTTTGAGAGTCGAGTCCGCATGGCAAATTTGGTAAAAAATTACGTCACGAGAGGTGAATTGGGAATACAATAGCCCAGATGGCTCACTAAAGATTAAACATTCAGTATTCAAAGCTCATCTTCAATATTGAATCATTAACCTAAATAGTAAAGTAAGTTATTTTCGAGTTAGAAAAATATCAAACATACATTCACAATTGTGCCAGGTCGAGTTTTGAATATTGCATTTTGAGTATGAATGAGCCTACTGGGCTTCGTACCGATCCGCGGGTCTCGTCCGACTCTTCGCACTCGAACTCGGCCCTCCACTCGACCCAAAGAGCTTGAGGGAGAACGCATCGCCAATTAGATCAGAAATAACGTCACGAGGGGTGAACTTGGCAAATGAAAGCTCAGAAGGCTCATTGAAAAAATTCAAAATTCGGTGTTTGTATTTTATATTGGACCGTTAACTTTAATATCAAAGTCAGTCATTTTTGGAGTAAAAAGACATCAAATATACATTCACAGACGTACCGATTCGAGGATTGAATATTGAATATTGATATTGAATGAAAGGTTCCTCCCGCGCTCGACTCTGCAGGTGATGCCTGAACTGATCCATGGCATTGTGCATTGTGCCATCGGAGTGACACTATGCACCATTAGTTCATTGGCCATTTTCGAATAACCATCTACGAGTTAAAGCAAAATATGATAAACACCCAACTCGATCATTCAAGAAAAAGCTTACAAATGGTTCCGGAACAGGAGAAAAATATTCGATACATCGAAGTAATAATACCAAGTTCATTCCTTTAAGAAATACTTGTTTTATAATGACTGTGTATCTTACACTGTTACCCCGGGGTGTGAACATGACTACTACTGCAGTTTCTGTACATTTCCTTGAAGCTAAGGTGAGATATTTTGTGTGAACGGCAAGTAATTTCATGCCCGTGGCAAAATTCTAATTGAAAACTCATGTCACATTTGGTAAAGGTAAACATTCTTTCGTTTCTGTTTGATGTCAGTGACATGTTTCATGGGACTGCAGTGGTTTCTATTATTTCTACCACAGAAGCAATGCTCAAGGGGCTGCACCGCAGTAATAGCCAGGTTTAGAAACTCCCCAAGACAACGTGACTGTACGATGGTATGCTCTTTACGACAGCTAAAATTGTCTCGGGACCCTCATCGAACTATTCTTCCTCGGTCACACATAGCGGAATCATTTGCACATAATCTCATTTACACATTAAGAGGCGAGTCCCAAGAGTGTACGGAAAACATGACTGACAAGTAAAACAGCCCAATTCTATGTTCCATTGGCTACTAGAATTGTACATTTCCCATGGTGGTCATTACTGACAGGTGGATTTCTGACCAATTGGGCTTAATATAGGGCCTATATTCGGTATATTTGACCTTCTGATATCAACAGTGGGTGGTATTTATTTATTCATCTATTTTATTTAAATTTCACTGTATTGTACAAAGAACATATATTCAAATAAAATACAGTATGGTGTGTGAATAGTTTAAAATTGCACGAGTTTTGTCGGGTAAATTGTTCCATATATTAACAATGCGATTAAAATAGAACCTAAAGAAGGACAGCATTTATAACGGGTCACCGTGATCTCATTATGGACTTATAGCGCGATTATGGGGTTGTAACTATTTTGCTGTATATTGCCACGAGAAAAGAAAAGCACGCAACCTAACGCCAACCTATTTATGTATAGTGATAATTAGAAGGTGTATAGTTCAGGAAATGTTAATAAATAATCATTCCTTATCGTCTTTTGAGAGCATTTTTAATTGTAAAAGTATATGCCTACGTCACAGAGTCTCTGCCCTGGTCATTTTTATCACAATAGCCTCGCGCAGCCAGACCTTCTTCACTTATTAGTCTGGCGCAAGCCAGGCGTTCTTTGTACAAGAAGTTTTCCACCACAATGTATCTGGGCCGAAGAACCACTGCGCAAGATTACCCCGAGCTGAAGCTAAGAATATATTATGCCAATGAGCATACTTTCTCATTGAGTTTTCCCAGAATGGTGCATATCACGCGAAGCTACTTAGCCTAATACCATAAGGCCCCGCCTGGTGGCGCTGAGGCGGCCGCTGTAATTAAGAAAGTGGTTGAGTCACTCTAGAAGCTACTTGGTCATAATAAATGACGGACCTAACCAAAATTGCTTACATTTTCGCATTGCTACACTGACCTAATACTGAAACCACACGTCTGTTGACTGTGCTTTAAGAGAGACTGGCATCATGCGTGATTTAAGAGAGACTGGCATCATGCCCAGTCTCTCTTATAGCACAGTCAACAGACACCACTATACCCCCTCATACTCAGAAACCACAAACGCCCACCCCTTCCTGCTACCTTAATACTTCTGGATCACCCCTGTGGAAATGTTCTGTATAGCATGTATCAGCAGTGTATATGACTGGTAAATGTACACACAAATGTATACATGGTCACGATAGATTCAATTCAAAGGTATTGAATCTATATTATCAATCATATCAATGAACTTCCTTGATCATTGGCATCTAATTAGTGTCTGTTGGTCTTTTATAACTTGGTTAGCAAAATTAAAGAGTTTTCTCAATGTTTTACAGGTATGATCCATAGCCTCATTTCAACGTTTTCGGTGACCACATCACGGACACAGATGACCGAGAGAGAGGTGCTGAGCATCACTCATAGAACCGAACCCTTTGCACCTCCAATCCAGAACCAGTCGAGTCTGGTATATCATTTTATTTATTTCACTGTAATACTTATTACTCAATAAAGAAAACATTATATGGCAGTCGATTTACAAAAATATCAGTGTATCTGTGAGTTTTTACTCGCTATCAATGTGGGCTATTAATCATACCCTTAGGACTTGGTCCTGACCTTGTATTTACTGGTTGGTTGTCCCTGATGTAAAGGTTGCCCCCGGCCGAGGCTAGACCATGTTCACTGGACTAGTTTGTCACAACCAGCGTACATTTCAAATGAATTGATGTGAAAGCCCAAACTGTTACAGGTTGTCCCTAGGTTGTGACTATGCATCAACCCATTGACATAAAGGCTCATACTGTTACTGGTTGTCCCTGGTTATGAGTTGCTGGTTGTGACCATGCATCGACTGGGTTGTGACAGTCCATGGATCACCGTCGCAACTGGTATGATTAACCTACTGTTACAACCTTTATATCGGAATTGCGCTCTTTATATGAATTCATATAAAGTTATATGTACAACCAGCTGATGGACCAAGCGAAGCTATCTGGCACTCGTAGCGCTCTTGTCATTAGCCCTGTGGATGAAGTACAGTGTCCCTTTTTGGCTCACCGTGCAGACGACTCGGATCCTGGACTTGGCACTTAATTCCCGGAGTTCAGGATTTTGATTTTCTGGGGTGAAATATGGCTCTTCTGATCAGTGAACATGTTATGGAAACTGACGCTGACCTTGCATTCTTCACTAATCCTGTCGTAAAGCAACTGACGCCAGAGGGTTTCTCCTTCGTCCACACTCCCAGGACCACAGGGAAAGGTGGTGGTCTCGGACTCTGTTACCGCAACAACTTGAATGTAGTACACATAAAGAAGCAGACGCCATTCACTACATTTGAAAGTCTCCAAACTATCATTCAGTGTGAAAAGTCAAAAGTACTTTGCATCGGAATCTATCGACCACCCTCCCGCAAGTATTCGGTAAACAGCTTCTTGGATGAATTCGAGCAGTTAGTTTCTGAAGTGTCCGTCGCTAAAGATAAACTCCTAATTCTTGGTGATTTCAATATTCACGTGGACAGAGCCGAGCTCCCGGATGTGAAACGCGTCATGGATATTCTTCATTCGCATAATCTTTCCCAGCTTGTTTCATGTGCAACACACAAGTGCAATCACACCCTTGATCTTGTGATTGTGAGAGATAAGGACAAGTTAGTGAAGGGTGCTTCAGTGTTGAACTCGCAGCTGTCGGACCATTCCTCGATTGAGATAGCACTGAGCCTCTCACAGCCGAAAGTCGAAGTGGTTAAAACCTTTCGTAAATACCGTTCGATTTCGCCGGAGCAATTGGGACCAGATATACGTCGCGAATTCGAAAAAGTGGAGCAAACTACCCCAGTCAATGCAGTCGCTACTAACCTAAATATAGCAACCAAGGCAGTCCTAAATCGAGTGGCACCGATGCAGACAAAACGTTTTACGCCGAGACCAAAGAATCCCTGGTTTAATGATGACATTGCCGCGGCCAAGAAACTGCGTCGAAAACTCGAGAGGAAATGGCATTCATTGAACCTTGAAATCGACAGGCAAATCTTTATCAGCCAGCGGGATGAAGTGGTGAACTCTGGTTCATGACGCTAAAAAGGGTTACTACGAGGAAAGACTCAGCTCAGGGAATCTGAAGGAAATATTCAATGTGTTAAAGGAACTGGCAAATGACAACAACAGTCAGTTGCCTTCAGGCGACCCCGTTATTGTCGCGAACAGTTTTTCAGCTTTTTTCAGTGATAAAATCAGAAAAACCGGGCGAAGCTCGACGATGTGTCATCAATGACTCCCGTTGACCAGGCCTTTGAAGGTACACCACTTGTCACTTTCAATCCAGTAACAGACGATGAAATCAGAAAAACTGTGTCGTACATGCCAACTAAGTCATGTGAGCTGGACGCGATGCCCACATGGCTTCTGAAAAAGACACTTCCCGAACTTCTTCCTGTTATTACCCAAGTTGTTAACGAATCATTGTTAAGCGGTGTTTTTCCGGACGACCTCAAGTGTGCTCGAGTACGCCCATTACTGAAGAAACCATCACTCGATTCGGAAATACTATCTAATTATCGTCCGGTCTCAAACATCAAAAGTCATTGAGAAAGTAGTCTCAAGACGTCTCTCGGAACACCTCGATTCCAACCAGTTGTTTGATCCCATGCAGTCAGCTTATCGCCCTCGTCACAGCACTGAGACGGCCCTGTTGAAAGTACACAACGACATCACACGTGCACTGGATACAGGGAAAACGGTCTTCGTAGCGGCACTGGGCCTATCCCCCGCGTTTGACAATATAGATCACGAGATACTTTTAAGTCGCCTAGACAGGAGATGTATGTGAAATTCGCGGTACTGCCCTGGATTGGTTCCGCTCGTACCTGTCCGGACGAACACAGGAGGTGACGGTCAATGACGCAGTGTCAGATGCTTCTCCACTCCGCTTTGGTGTGCCGCAGGGCTCTGTTCTAGGCCCTCTGCTGTTCACGGCGTACAGTAGTCCTCTAGGAGATATAATAAGATCTTACTTGTTGCCATACATTCTGTATGCCGATGACAGCAACCTTTACGTTGTGTTTCACCCAAAAAATCCGTCGGAGGTGAACTCTGTCTTAGCGAGGCTCTCAAAGTGCATCACTGAGATTCAAAACTGGATGACTATCAATAAGCTTAAACTGAACAATTACAAGACGGAATTCTTTGTTGCTTGTGCCAAACCTCACCAGAAACTTCTTACCAATCTGAGACTGAATTTCTGTGATACAGATATCGCACTCAGTGACTCTATCAAACTTCTAGGAGTGACTTTCGACCATGAAATGACAATGAGCAAGCATATCAGCAACTTGTGTCGAGCAGCCAATTTCCAGCCCTACCGTCTTGGAAAAATAAAACATTTCATCAGTCAGTCGGCTACAGTGAGTGCAATCAGAACTTTGGTGCTATTACGCTTGGACTATTGCAATAGTATACTATACAATGCATCTGAGTCAAACTTGAGGAAACTACAAATAGTACAAAATTCAGCTGCACGTCTCGTCATGAGAGTGGCTAGAAGAGACCATATCACCCCTGTGCTTCGTGACCTCCACTGGCTGCCTCTGAGGGCGCGCACGGAGTATAAGATCAACGTCATGGCCTTTGAATGTATTTCAGGAACTGCTCCGCAGAACCTCGCAGACTGTGTATCGGCTTATGCTCCGGCCCGCACTGTCAGATCAAGTAATAAAAGTCTATACCGGGAGGTCCGCACTCGCAGGGCGATTGGATCTTCAAGCTTCTCTGTGGCGGGGCCAAAACTTTGGAACCAATTACCAGATGTTTTAAAATCCATAGCTAACATCAAAACTTTTAAGTCACACTTTAAAAAACATATCTTTTTCGGAAGCACTTTTTCGGTGACAATGCACTCTAGAATGTTTAAGAGTGATCTTGTCTCTAATTGTCTTACCTAATGTCTTATAGTCTCAGTTTTATCTATTATTGTTTTACAGCAAAATTATTGTATGCATTGATTTTTTTTTAAATTAAATGTAAAGCGCCTTGAAGTGTTTTACAAAAGGCGCTATATAAATTGTTTTAATAATAATAATAATAATATCATACGGGATTTCGATTTGACATAATTTTCAAAGTCACATAGGTCAATGGCGTAAATTGGCCGTTTGAGTGTAACAGTGGCACGTTTCTTCACCGCTGAAGCTGTGAACTTGATCTTTTCTACACAAGACTCCCTACGTCATGCAACCTCGGACTCCGAATTTCGATCAGATTTGATTCTCGACTTGGCCACCAGGAGGCCAAAAGTAAAAAAGGTAAAAAGTGCAATATCTCGCTTATTAGCGACTTGTTTTCGATGATATTTTTATGGTAGGTACTCCAAGCAACGATACATCACATGTCATACCGACTTTCGTTGGACCTATATACTATATAAGTATACTATATATGCAGCATGTTTCTTAACCAGGATGAATTCCTATCCACCAAATATCTATACGGTTAGCACAATGGCCCTTGGTCATTTCATTTCCAGTCTACAGGAATGGTGCCACAGGTAGGTCAAGACGGATGTCACTCATTTGACAACTCCTTTAGCAGCGTAGGATGCACTCCGTCCGGCGCCATGAATTTATATGCACTGATTCCCCTTAATAGCTTAGCCGCCTTATTTTCTTCCACTACCCCACCAGTCATGCGCTGGGTGAAACTACCCAAAACGCGTAGAAAAGAAGCAAAGTGATTTAAAATAATACAATCCTTGGTGCGAAACTTGCTTTTTTCAAATGGGGTACAGGAAGTCTGGAGAACCATATAAGAAAGCAAGCCCGTTGGCTTCGAGAGTCGCAGCTAGTGCGGCTGTTGATGGCTGAGGATAGATAAAAGCCAAGGGGAAAAACACGGACTAAAACTCATTAAGGCAAAAAATCCGGTCACGAGGTTGAAACTGGGGAAGGGTATCCTGAACAATGCAATGCACAGCGTGTTAGAACTTATCACCGTACGAAAAAAAATTACCTAGATTTCTGCCCTAGTTTACTGTATACTTCCAAGGCTCATAGACGGGCACAATGTACACTGCTGTAACGGAAAACCTGTCCGAGCGGTTATGGCGTCACCAAAGACAAAGTCGTATCCACAGGTGACTCAAAGTATCAGACCACATTTTGAGGTCTCATAAACAGAGCAAAAATATCCCTAGTAATTGATAATATGGTTTATTGATAATGCGCAGCAAAATAGTGGTGAAAAGATATGTACATGCTTATTTACAACAGTTCATCACACCAATTAGATTCCCATCACTCGTAGCTTCAAGCTTCCACCATTGTTTCCGAATAATACCCCCAATTAAAACATGCTACCTTAGCTTGACTTCCCCAGCTACACAAGAGCTTCACCCAAATACTTAATCACCAAAAACTCACAGTTCACCTCCAAACTGCAGTGAACACACCTCATACTGTACAGTGTCTGATGAGCTGGACAAGAATCCCAAGCTTCATTGACAAAATGCATTGGTTACCCTGACAGGTTTGCATCGGAGGTTTCACCCCCTGTCTTATAAATGTTGACGCACTCTCATTCTCATGGCTAAATATAGCTAAACCAATGGTAGAAAATAACATAACTACTGCTGTAATTATTGCACCTATTGTCAATCCTTCTAGTTTAAAAAGTAACTTGACCCTATCTCGTAATGGAATCTTAGAATCTGGTTGTTTTACTACATCTGTTATAATATTCTTAATCCTTTTAAGATTTGATTCCCTTTCCTGGTTTATTTGCCAAACTTTATGTTTTTCTCTGATCAGCTTGTCTTGTAATTCTTCCATTTCTTTCATTTGTTTGTACCTCAAGTCGGTAGTTGATAAAGTATGGAATTAGTGAAACCTTGGAAACACTGATAAACCTTGGCATATTCCATGTAAACCATGGAATCACTGTGCAAATAGCGCGGGAAATCGGGTGCGTTCCTTCCACGATTTATACCCTCCCAACTGACAGTCTCGTCCCAGCTGACTTTATTGATAGCAATTTGCCAGTTAGTTCAGAAGCCAACATTTTTAATGTGGAGGATGACGTCATCAATTGGCAATGCGCTGTGGTCGTTAAAATATTTTATTTCTCTTCAATGGAAGCAAAAATTAGTTTTTATGATTGTTTTGTATTCCATAGACGATAAAGTATTATGCTCGGTACTAGATGCACGAGATCATAGGACAAACACACACGTGAATAAAAAAAACCGCTTAGAACTGGTGACGTCACAAAGATCTCTGCATCCCTCGATGCGTACTGGAAGATGTAAGAAATCGCTCACGGCGAAGGAAATTTTCATCCGCAAACTTCGGTAATAAACATACATGACTAGGCTTCTTTTATTCATCGTTTGTTATAAAATATCAGTCAATCATAGACAATTAGGCCTAGACATAGTCGTCAACCTTATCCATGCATAATGCATGACAGGCCCCCAACTTCCCAAGCAACTCGTCTGATCGAAAAGGCCCCGTGTGGTGGTGGCGTATTTATAAGCGGAGCGCTATTGGTCCATATTATGGGTGTGTGGTGGGCGTGTCTTCCCATATTTGGGAGATCAGTACTGTACACTGGAGGCGAGGTACAACTGGGTTGTTTTAAAATATAGACTATTGAATCGGATATGCGACAGATTTCTAAATTACCATAAAATTCCGATCTGATCATGTAAGAATAAGCTCCAAATGTTGATTCGTAACCACGTTAGGTTCGAATGGCATTATTTCATGTTTTTATGCATTTTTAGGACTGATTCCAAGGTTTATCACTGGTTCCAAGGTTTCACTGATTCCAAGCTTTATCAACTACCCCTCAAGTCTATGTTTTCCTCGGTTGATCCAATTAGCTGTCCGTTAAGATCAGTTATTGTTTTTTCAAGTTCTTCAATCTGTATATCTTTGTCAAGTTTGACTGCTGCTAAATCATCTCCGGCTTTCTTTAAGCCTCTTATTTCTCTCAAAGCATATTCTGTGAAACCAGCATCCGTACGTTCTTCTTCAGAAGCATCGATTATTCTATTAATTGCTGGCGGTAAAGTTTGGTGTGTTGAATCGTTATTGCTAATACTGGCGTTGAGAACATTCTCAGTAAAAGAATGGAGGGTAGTAGTCTCATGATCTGATAGCTCTGGTGAGTACATCTGTTGTAATTGTTGATTCATATTCAGTGGTATTGGTTCTTGGACTTGAGAGGATTCTGTAGGTTTTATTTGGTTAATGAATTCAAACACGTAGTTTGTGGGACGGACACCTATTTGTTTCTTTATTTTCGACGTAGCAATGCGGTGAGATGCGACCAGCTTGGCTTCTTTGACCGTTGTGAAGACTCAAAATTCTTCGCTTGATCTCTTGAACCATGTGGGGTGTTGGAACTGACGCCAATACGCAGTGGTTGACGTGATGCTGGGATCCCCGACAATGTACTGGAAATTGTGGCCGAATATCGTCGTGAAACGCACCACATCATCAGGAATGGAGCTTTCCGTTTCGTGATCAACATGGACTAAACTTTCGTTAATTTCGACATGGTGCCCAGAACGACAATGGCAACAAAAGGATCCGCTTCCATCGACATTCGATCCTCAAGAGGGAATGGAAAAATCGGCTGCACCGTCACACTGGCAATAACCAGTGATGTACGGACACTTCCGGCTGAGATCAACTTCAGGGGTCTGGCCGACACATTCAGCATCAAATTTTCAAGAATATTCATCGGTTTGATTTCTTGTTTGTAAATGAAATTTTTCTAACGCACCAGTTTCAATTTCAGATGACTGCTACCTCAAATGGCTGGGCAAGGCACCAGTCGTTGATCGAAAGGTTTGAAGGAATCGTTCTGCCTTTCATTGCCGGAGTCGAGCAACATTTCTACTGATTCTGGACCGCTTCCCTGCCCACCTGCATCCTCTTTTTCCAGAAGAAATTCCAGTGAGAACGGACAGGATTCCTTTATTCCAGGCCGAATGACCTCCATCCTTCAACCATTGGACTTAACAGTGAACCGCAGCTTTAAATGCCATCTCCCTGCTGTGTGGAAGGCATGGAAAGTCGGTAATACCAAAGACGATGGTCACTGTGATTCAATTTCCAGTCAGGAAGTTGTCCGCATGATCAACCTCGCTTGGGACAGAGTGGCTGTCCCAGTTATCCAGAGTAGATGGAGGCTGAGCGGGCTACTTCCTGACGGGAATGACGATCCAGTGATCCAGCCTCAAGTAGATAAGGAGCTAGTAGAAGATGATGATGATGAGCTTGTTTTTTCTGATGATGAAATCGATTTTGATGATGAATAAAACCAGATCATGTTAATCTGCTTCAGATGCTCATTATCAGGCTTAAAACAGTTGGTGAGAAAACTGGTTTGGAACACCCTTTACTTTTGTCAAAGTCCCAACTGTCGCAGACAAACCCTGCACCACCCTGATTTTTAGCTGCGACACAACAGAGAATGTACGCATACCGGTATAGGCCCTGTGAGAGATTTCCCCATGCATTAGTTACGTAGTGATTACCCAAGTTCAATTCAGGAGGACATCATCGTGGACAACTCGTTATTATTGATCGCGGACATTACTTTGTGAACATGCCCCACCTCTATAAATTGAACTTTTTCACCCATTTTCGGGTTGAGGAATCGGACAGGTAAATGGGAGAATAGAGTAGTTCTGAGTGTTAGTACATCACCCACCAGCTGGTATTGTAGTACGTCGCTATACACATACAAATCATGAGAGTAGCCGAGTAAATCTGCTTGAAACGGAGCGGTTGTGTTCTAACTTATGGTAACATCCTGATGGTAACCTAACATATGAGTCAACAGGGTTTGGTATTAACATAATTCTCCCTTCCGGGAGAACAAAACTTCCTTTTTTCGCAACCCTGTCGTAGTTAGGAAAGAAATGTGTATCTTGTTCAACACTAGTGAGTTCATTTTGAATTTTGATATTCATTTCGACTATCAATTTGTAGATTTCATTAAAGTATTTGATGAGGACCATGCATGTTTTCCATGTCATAGATATTTTGCCAGTCTTAGGGTCGGGGGTGTCACTGGCAGGTATGTAAATCCGAAAATTATTGTTGGATAGGTTGATATTGCTCCACGTGTGTGGATATTGAAATTCGGCGAGTCCAACTTCCCAGTTTTCAATTAAATTTTGTCGTATAGCAGAGCTCAGGTTAGTGGTGTAACACCCAATTGTATTATCAGGGAAGTACTTAACCGAGCTGTTGCAGGGTAATGAAACGTAGAAGTGGTTGTTGAAGGATGCCATATTATTTCAATTAGAAAAGTTATTCTTTTGCAGAGCATGACGATTATTTTCAGTAAGAAACGATGGGTTTGGAAGCAGGTAACCTAGACAGCTACAAAAAAGATATATCCACACGTTACTTTCTCCATTGGCAATGGCGATGTTAAATAGAGCTGTAATAACGACGATATTATAATAATGTTTTTACCGGACAAATTATTTTGACTATTCTATGGGTTGACATTCAATATTTATTATATCATGCCTCATACCCGTTTTTATAAGTACGGCGCATTATAACTTAAGTCGAGACGGCATCTGGACGGCCAGCCACATAGACAGTAACGCGACAATGACGCGATGACGACATCAGTAGAATAATGCCGTAGAATATTGAAAGCTATCCCATGGCACGTGACGGCGATTGGCGCGACGCGATTGGCCCACATACTAATGAGGTATGATAAAAATAATTACAACTTGTGTAAAAAATATTGTCTCAGGTTTCGGAACATTATAACCAAAGAATATCCAGTTTTTACGTTGTGAAATTGCTGACTGTCGATCTTCGCTCTCAGATACTTTACGTTCTCCTTCTCCTTGAGAAAAAAAGATGCGTTTGTATTTAAATGTTCATCGGAAAGTTCAATTGACACTTTACGCTCGATGTCTTCATAGACGTTCAACGTCCGAGTGACTAACCCAACTGTTGAATTTTGAGGGATATCCTTTCCATTTAACAAAGTACTCCTTTCTCCTACCTCGTCCTCTTCTTTCTATACTATAGGTTTTATCAGGTGTTACTTGGACTTTCTGTAATTCTATTCCATAGAAACTCCCTTGAATTGTGTCGCCATCGTCGTCTTGAATCACGTATAATGGGGGTCATTTAGTCGTTTCTTTATAATGAATATGTCAATGGTCTTGTTGGGTAAAAATCATTTTGATTTTACTAATTCTCACTTTATCACCGATGTTAAATTTGAATTTGATTTTCTTCAGAGACCGATTTTCTGTTGAGTGGAGGGTGTGCCAAACATCTGAAGCGTTGTCTTCGTTAACCTCACTGGGCTTCATCTTAATTATCCGATGGCATGTATTATTACATGAGTGCACAAGTTTCTGGAGAACAGGCATGTACGAAAGGGTATTTTTTCAGTGAAATATTTCGACATTATACTTTTAAGCGTCCTATTTAAAATCGTTCGACTATTGCCGCTTTAACTTCATTATTCGATGTAAAGAAGTGAATATTTTCTTTTTTAAGATAGGCTTGAAATTTTTTGTTCACAAATTCACCCCCTTTATCTATTATCAGATTCTTAGGTTTTCTCTTAGACGTAGAAAGAATCTTTTTGAATGCCGTCACCAGTTCTTCACCCGTTTTCGATTTTAGGCCGACAACCAATGCAAATTTAGACAGGCTATCTATCAATTACCATGAGAAGATATTCAAAAAGTTTATCATACTGGCCAATTTTTGACAAATCAAGGAGATCCGCCTCCCATTGTTCATCGATATAGGAGACTACTATACGTCTTCGTTTCAAATGATGCGTTACAGGTTTGTGAAGCGTGAACGTATCTTGAGCCAGACGCCATTTCTTTATATTAGATGTTGATATCTTCTTACCAAATACCCTCTTAAAAACATTTATACCACAAAAACTAGCTCTATGTTTTGGTTCGTTAGTAAATCTTTTTCAATAGTTCATGAGCTTTCTTACTACCATTCTTCCCATTCGTCATCGTTTTTACCATGACTTCTCGGAGTGGCAAAGCCCGGAGAGGAGAGAGGTGTATTTGAGTTAAAAAAGCCAATGGACTTCTCGTTCTTGCCTCGGGCGTTTTGTTGTCCAATTTTGGACTTTCGCGCACCCCAAGTTCTTTTTTCCACTGCCTATTTGTAACCATATCAGCTGATATGTCACATTTTTGTTCAAATAGGAAAGAACAGATTCCATACCAACGGGTGTAAAGGAGTGCTTCGTGTTGGACGAGGCATTGTGGACAATAGATTTTATATTACAATGTACTTCTTTTGATAGGTTCGCCGTTTATCGAAATTTCACCTTTTCCATCCAATAAGAATTTAGGATTATTCATCAATGTGCCGACTAGTTTTTTGCCTTTGCTTTGGAATAGTTTGGCACATTACTAACTATTGTCTTCACGGCGAGAGGAGACAATGCAGATGATGCAACACCCGTAGTAGCATCAGCAACATCTGACGGTCTTTCTTGTACAATAGGCTCATTCACAACTGTTGCTGCTGCTGCTGTAAGACGATCGATAGGTTTGAAGCCTAGGTTTCGTAAAATCAGAGTCCTGTGAATGCACTGCTTAGTTGCCAATGATTCTCATGAAATAACATTGAAATATGTGATTCTCATAATGTTGTAGTGAAATGATTTGTTTGGTTTACCTCTCATGCAATTGACAAATATGGTAAACAGGACAATGGTTGATGGTAAGGGTAGAGTTAAAAATATACAAAGCAAAAAGCAAACCTTTGAATAGTTTTTGAAAGCAAATACATTCCTAAATATCTATTAGTACATTGAATCATTAAAAGATAAATAAAAATAAGGGTCGTTTTCATAATATGCAGTACGACAGCTTTCCATAATAAACCATTTTTTGGAAGCAATTTTCGATTTTTGGGATGTAAAATGTGGCCCGTTTAATTGCAACAATTCTTGGATCATCTGCTTGTTCCCGTGAAATTGTGCCAGCTACAACAATAACACCTTGACAGGTCTTTAATTCTGGGATATATGTCGAAAAAGCGAACTGAAAGGATTTTCTGACATATTCAGGTGGATACATGTTGGAGAGTAGTTCACCATCTGGTCGTAACTCCCAACCATCATTTTTTGATAATGTATCAATTGATTTGTATTTAGCCAAGAACTGCAAACATTCTGGTGTTGTGAACACATTAGTTCTCTCCATGAATTTTTCATACATGGTAAAAGGCCCATATTTTTGTCTTGCCGGAATAGTTTGATTCAATATATAGAAATTTTCATTGATCATTACATTCCCAAGAGAAATTGACTTTTTTTCTTCATTCCCCTCAATCAGTTCATCATAAAGCTTCCCTCCAACTAAAAAAAACCTGCAATAACTGGATCTTTTCCTTCAGGATAGAATGCCTGAGGTAGTCAGTAATTGGGAGAAGCGAGCACAGTTGTGGGTAATAACGATCCTTCCAGGTTGACGACCAACTCCGAATGGATGAATGTAAGGCTTTCGACTGGTTTATTAGAAATACTTAAAATGAAGGTTAACCATGGTCAAGGTCATTTTCACGTATGTCACATGACTTCTCATGGAACGAATCAGAATTAGTCAGCAATTATACTATACAGAATAAATAATTGACAGCGCTTGTGGGTGGTCATTTGAGATTAATAAATCACAATGTCTACAAATGAACTACTTCAAACGTGTTTGCGAAGAACATTACACGAACCAAATATTGTTATATTTGGTACCAGAGTGGAAACAATACACGGTTCTGTCTGCGACGAGTGTCTGCAATTCACGGGAGAACATCCCCCATCTGAATATCACATCAAGTGTGAAAATTGTGAAGCGAAGAGATGTCAACCTTGCTTCATGAAAAGCGTTCATAGGTATCTACTTTTGAATAAACAGATGTGTGCACACTCCTGTCCATGTATGTGCACACGTGCAACAATTGATGAAGAAGCAGATTTCCTAGAGCTGGATGAAGCATCAGTCCTTTACCAGAGAAGTTTAGCATGACAACATTTTCCCAAAAGCAAAAGGGAAAAAAGCCCTCTTGGGGCTGCAAATAATTCCAAGAATAGATCTCGTTATACATAACATGATTTTCATTCTGGCATCGTTGTCAGGCCAAAAATGTCTTAAAGCCTAGGCATTAAAGATTATTATACATGCAAAATGATAGAAAATGATTCTTAACTTATATATAGATAAATCTTAGATAAATCAGTTTGCGGTGTTGGAAAAATTAAAACACTTGAACTGTCTCCGGAAACTGTCGTACACAGAATGATAAAAGAACAGTGCACTTTGTTCTTTTTAAATAAAATGTTACCAGACGCTAAAAAACGCGACTTAGACAACAACCCAATTTTCTATACTAAGTTTAAAACTTGATAACCATCATCATCCTTAACTGTGTTTTAATTGTAACGCAATTTAGATGAATGACCTTAATCAAGTTGCTATTCTTTTAAAGTCTTGTTAATTATATGACATACACTGGATATTTTTTACTCTATCTAATGTAGGTAACTAGGTTAAGGTCAAATTCGGAACTCTTCACTCCTTAAGTAGGTCAGTAGGTCGGTAGGTCAGTAGGGCAAAAGTTAATAATTTTCCGCAAGTAGCCCATATACTATTTCGGAGATAGATAGAGCTTACACAGTGTCAGCGGCCCACAGATCTGGAACAATCTGCCAGCAGATATAAGCTCGTGCAATACCATGGCAGTTTTTAATAAATGTATTAAAACTTATCTTTCTAAACAATATTTTCAGTTGAACTTCGACCGCCTATTAACTACTAATGTTTTAAGATTGTCAATGTTTTATTGGGTAAATTAATTTTATACAGTAGACTTGCGTGTACCCCGCCGTCCAAGCCAACGCGATTCCGAAATTGTCCAGCAGAGATGTCAATTTTTATCCTGACAATATGGCCTGGCATGATGAACGAGTTGACACGGGTAGTTATGAGAGTGACATCCTTATTACGAGAACAGACCAATCATTGTTTGTAACAATTATGCTTATGTAACCCATGTTTGAGGTCAGTTACCTGCCTGTCCAAGTCCTATGAATTCATACTTTGGAAACGTAGCTGTCACTTCTTTCACGTGCCTTCACAATTTTTGGAAAGCTTTGCTGTAGGCCAACGAGCACGATGATAGAAGATGTAGATTCTGACGAGGACCGCTACTCCGACCCCGACCACGAGAACAGCAACGGAGATGACACAGACGACGACGAAATGGACCCTGCACCCATGGAGGGGCCGAGACGTCACTCGTATTCTGTGGCCTAAAAAATTCAATATCTCGACGATTACATCCAGCTCCACATTCGCGAAACACAACCGATATCATCCTCGAACCCTTCGTGACTGGCTGGCCAACGAGGACGACCTCAGGAATGCGTTAGATTAACAGACTCGGGATGGGAGACGACGGTGTCGACGACCCGAAGGAGGTCAAGTTACACACTTACTGTACATCACAATACTTTCTGATCCAAAAGGGAACCGTTTCAAATCTTAAGGGTTTTCTATAGAGGTACCGGAAAATTGAAATCTTAGAACAATAACTCACTAAATTTCGGTAGAAATTACCTAATTTTAGTGGTAGCATCACATGATGAAGACACATCATTACAATGGCATGCTACACAAAATTTGGAAATTGAGTGCAATTTGACTGAGTTTTAATTGTTCTAAGATTTCGATTTTCGGGTGCCTTAGTAAAATCTTAAAGCGTGGATCCAGTCGGTCTTCCGTATGAAACCATTGTCCATGGCCCCCGGAGCAATTCATTCACAATGCTTTCGTACGGAAAACGGACCTGATCCGTGTGCCAATGAACCACGCTTAAGTCAGCCAGTTTTTTGGTTGGGTGTGTGCGTGCGTGCTTGTGTGTGTGTGTGTAGCAGATTTGACGACTTCGACTGCTCAATGACAATCGTTTCTCGGAAATAGGCAAATGGGCTGATGTGGAAAACCACCTAAGAGAGTGGTTCAACCAAAGGCGAGCTCTCGGATTCCCAGTTTCAGCGCAAGATTTGACTCTGCGGGCGACACGGCATTTTCGAAATTGATGGAATGAGCTGCCAGGAGAGGTGAGGGAAAGGTATCAAGCCACCCGGCCACACATGATCCCTTTCAGAGCCTCAAATGGATGGCTGCAGAATTTTTTCGTAGGTAAGATGGATTTTTTAGAAACAGCCATTGGTGGTATGCCTACACTTTTCAGGCCTGGGCAAGGAAAAACAACTGTTGAATGGTTTCAAAACGACAATTCCGTGTACGCTCAAAGTTGAGCACCATAGACGTCCGCTGCTCTAACGTGCATCGCACTATTTTGCACTGTGGATTCTTCTCTTAGATGGGCCTTTTACTTACATAATCATGTAATTCCTCAATTCATAATTCAGGGCTATTCCGCTCCGGTGTATAGTCATATCAATATTGTCTTTGTATCTATATCTAACTAGTTCAATAAAAGTCAGTGAATTTCAAGCAAGGGTTTGCTTTAGAACAGAGCATTTGCAATGGCTATGTCCAGCTGATCAAAAAATGCGTTCAAGTTCCAGATCTGCTTGGGTCAACGTGTAACCCGAGACAGCTCTGTCCCAAAGTGCGTCTTTCGAAACAGGCGGTAGCTTTGATGATAAAACTATGTGATCGCTAGTTGCCTGACTCTTTTTTGGAGGACTCTGATGGTGGTAAAGCTTGTAGTTTTAAAATTACTTGAGAAGATGGTGATCGAGTCGTTTTATAACCCTTCAGAGCTGAGATAAGCAGCTAGATGAGGTGTTTCAGACCTTTGATCACACTGAAGGTCGTGTCGTTTTCACAGATAAGTGTAATCGTATTGTATTTGAATGTATTTAACTTTGCATTATTCCTGTTAAGAGACAGGTAGGCTCTATGCCGGACCGAAATAGGTACAGGTGAGAGGGTTTGATCTGACTGCGGCATAGCCCGGCGCATTGCAGTACGCTGCTAGCTTTATGATCGGTGGCGTATTGCGCATTGCCCAGGTGTAAAAGGAATGCAGGACCCCATACAATAGCTGTGTATTGTCAACGAATGTGGTTAATGGTTTGGTTAGGGTTAGCTACATAATCTTCAACAAAGGAACTCGGCGACTCTATTCACTTTAACAACAGCACCAAACTTAGATTCCGGGGGATTTGGATTTCTTTTACACCGGTGCATTGCAGTACGCTGCTGGCCTCTTGATTGGTGGCGTATTCGTTCTGCAGTGGCGCATGGCAGTTCATTCCCTGTCTACTGGTTGGTTGGTTCCTGGATATAAACTGCCTTTCCCTTGGCAGCGGGAGTGCCACAAGTTTCAAAAGTTTCCGAGAGGTGAGAGTTCCAGATATATCTCCGCCAGGATTGTAAGTATGCCTTGTTAAGGACTCGGGATTCGAATAAACGAAGAGTATCAATTATCTCGTGCGGATGTTCTTCCCTCGATCCCAGGGTTAGTTTCCCCAAGGCCGTAACCCCTAGTATAGTCGGGAGTATGGAACTCGATAACATAAGCAACTAGATGAATGGGACACTGCATGGTATATATGTACATTGGTTCTACGGAGTATGACGGTGGGTCGCAAAGCGGGGGCGAAAACAATATGCAATTGCTCATTCTCTATCAAGGTATTTGGCTAGATCGGTGGTTCAGGTAAACTTCTTACCATATAACCATTATCGAAATTTGCCACAGTCAGAACAGTGCCATTTTTTGGAGCATAGTTAAACCACGCTAATTCTAGGAGCTTAAATCAAAGTCGATATCTCGAGAAATGAAAGAGATATCGAAATAACTTTACTAACTGAAGATTATTTCGTAATTTTCTCTCCATTGGTTTAGGCTAATTTTTGGGTTGAAACAATGCAGGGAGTAATTGAGACCACGTCGAAGCAGGCGATATTTTACGCAGTGCTATGTTTTGAAATAAAGTGATAGGACCTTTTTTAATTTATTCTTCCAATTTTGCACATATTTTAGGGGAATCCATTTCTTGGCTATTTTATCGACAGATAAAATAGCCGGGGATAGAATCTCATTAAGCCTACGGTTTCATCGATTCAAAAATGTAGATGGCTTCAGAAAAGCATATTTTACGACATACATGCATGACTCTTTTCTTAAAGATAATAGACATTATGTCGGTTTTAGAATGTTTTCGATATGCTGAGAGGATAACATGCAGTCGTTTCTCGCAAAGCTCGCCGTCTGACCCAGGCCTGATTTGAAATTCTAAGTCCAGCAAAAATGTCAATTTTTACTCTAACAATAGCGATGATGTGCATTTTACTCCAACAATAGACATTGATGACCCGAACTAAGCCATCTGCGCGTTACGGGATACTCAGTCCATCCTGGAGGTTACCTGACGTTTGCGAACAATATTGAAACATGTGTTGTCAAAGGTAGTGGACAATCCATGTTCGCCTAAATTAACGCATAATCAAAGCTGCCCTAAGAAATGGGTAGTGCGTTGCAACCGTTGAATGCTTACGACGGATGAAATGTTGCTGCGTATAAATGAAGGGAAGGCAGATACATTATTTCAATGCCAACTTGCCATTCCTTTCACCGAGATATGGATACATTTTATCTGATGAAGCAAAGAACAATTTTGTTTATTCTTGATAATCTGGCGCTTCATCTAAAAACTGTTAATCATCTTCCTTGTCACTCTGTTCAATTTCAGCTGATTGTCCAAGTTCTACTTGTTGACCTTCATTGTCGTCAATAATTGAACAGACGGCTATCTCCAGCTCCAAAAGTGCGCACAGCATCAGCACTGATCCTCTCCCAAGACAAGCTGATCATTTTCACGATCTCTCGAAGTTGGATTTGGGGACTTTTCCAATCATCCCCGGTGTGACCGATTTTCCAGGCTTTCCAGATGGCACGTAGTTGACATCTAAAAGCTTTCATGATGCTAATATCCAGAGGGATTCTAGGACAATTCCCCCCGGACCCCCCCCCCCCCCCCTGTCAGTTGCCCCCCACCCCCCAGAAAATTGCCACCCCCAGTAAAATAACCCCCCTGAACTACTGCTCACGGAAACAAAAGAAATGGAAGTTTTATGCCCTTCCAACAGTGAAGGGCTTCAGGCATGGGGGGGGGGGGGGGGGGGTGTCAGTACATCATTTCCACCGCGCGTGAATTTAGTAGAGTATATACGGGTCGATTATACGCGAGCCCTCTACTTTTTCGGATGACATATCCGGCCATCGAGCGAACTCGCCAAGATCGGCAAATCATTGAATATCCATGTTCATGGGAATCCACGTGCATTGTATAGGCCTAATTGTCACCATTGTCAATGCCGCGCGGTCGCGGTGAGTGTCAACTTTGTCTTGACTTGAAAGACCAGGCTAGCGTCAACAATGGCCATGGCTGGCGGGGATTGACTTCATTAACCCTCGCCTGCTACTAAAAGACTTAAAGGAAAAAGCTTACGATTTCAACAAAAACAATTTTATGCAAATTTAATGTCTCTTTGGCCAAACTAGAAACCAAAATGCACGGATATTGTGCAAGGAGTACAAAGACCTGAAATCACTCAATATCGTCATCCATATCCTCAAAGATCAGACCATCTTCAATACCTTCATCGTCTGACCCACCAAAATTTATTACATCATGGTCTACATGCTCCGGTACAGGCTCCTCATCATTCTGTAGTAGCCTACAGGCTCTCCGCGCGGTGTGGATCGCTTCGGCGGTTATCTGACCCCAAGACTCACCAATGATGCGCATGACCTCAAACCTTGATATGGCAGGAGATCCGCCATGTCCATCATTGCTCGCAATTTTCCATGCCTTCCACAGCCTGCGCATGTTACTTTTGAAAGATCGCATTATCGTGCGGTCTAGAGGTTGTACAATTGAGGTACACCTCCCAGGAATCATGTGCACAAAACCGGGTGAATCTTCAATTGTCTGTTGGAGATGGGCATTTCTGTGGACTGAGAACATGTCCCAAATTAAGAGAAAGGGAAATGCATCCCCTACAAAAGGCAGGCGGCAATCATTAACCCAGGCAAGAAGCGTTTCCCAGGTAGCCCAACCTGTTTGTGAACCTGTTACCCGGACATTTTCTGGAGCGTTAGCTTGTAAATTTTGCATTTCTTCTCCATCTGCCCTTAGATTCTTAAAGATTACACTGGTGGGCATCTTTCTCCCATCGAAAGTAATGCCCAACGTTACGGTACAACCAAGCTTTGCGTTGCCGCGGGAAGTACGTACGTCTACCTGTTTGGCTCCTTTAGTGCTGTATGTGTACCTGGGAGCCATGTCCCATAGGGCAAAAGTCTCATTCATATTAATGATGAGATCAATTCCATTTTCTTCCACAGTTGTAGCTACATCCTGGCGGACGTTTTCAACCAGTTCTTCAGCATTTGCAGGTATTGTTGTAGAATCCTTGCACGATTTTCGGTAACTAAGTTCATTTCTGCTTAAGAATCCATGTAACCATCCTCTTGAGGCTTTAAATTCAGCATAGTGAGGTCTGTTCATGCGGTATTCTTCTTGTTGGTCTTCAGGTAGCTCCGCCCACCATCCATTAAACTCACGCTGGCTTTGCATCATCAAGTCCTCTCCGGACACTGGGAGTCCTTGTCCACGTCGTTCGTGCATCCACTCCGTAACCAAACGATCAACCTCGGGCCAGAGGGCTGAAACAAAAACCTTCATCTTGATCAAGTTCCCAAAACCAATTTTAAGTGATAACATTGTTTAATGTTATCATTCCGTTATGGGGGAAAACTTTATTTAATTTAATTTGACCTACCTACGCCTCGTTGTCTTTGTCGATGCATTCTAGCTTGCCGATTGCTGGCCTCACGGTGCCTCTCTCGAATTTCTTCTTCTTCATTGAGCCATCGTCGCATCGTCCTTCGAGGGATGTTATATTCCCTTGCAAAGTCAGTGGCTGTAATCCCACGAGGCTGCCTTAAAATGTCAGCAGCATGAAAGTCATCTAACAGACGGATAAAGAATAAGACCTATGACGTCGAGGGTAGGCATCATCATCAACATCATCAGCATTTTCCATCATGAGCACAGATGTGAGAAGACTTAATGGCAAAATTGCGGGTAAAATCTTAATCTTGAATTGACCAGTGAGCCAAACTGTGACAGAATGTGCCTGTCTTTGTCAATAGTCCTTTTTATACGGTGCGGGTTTGAACCGGACCGAGGAAGGTTCGGGTATTTTCGACACGCAAAATCGGTTCCTATCAGTGTGCAAAAAAGCAAACCTTCCTCGATCCGGTTCGAACCCGCACCGTGTAAAAAGGCCTCACATGCCTGAGATGTCCTGACCATTGCGATTAGAAAATGGTGTCAATTTCAGCTAGGCCTACTGGTCTGTCGTTGAAATGAAACTCATCATTCATTCGATCTAACTTGGCCTGGATTGAGTATATTCAATAGTTTGCGTGCTCGGAAAGTTGGTCGTGGTGGCCGGATATGTCATCCGATACAGTATATAATAAGGGATGTATTTGGAGCAAGAACCTGATTCTCAAGTCATAACCAAAGCCGACATGCATAAAATCCCTTGTGGCCAAGTTAGATAATATTAACGCCAAACCTCTCCATCCGAGGACTACTTGATTAGCAATTCAAAATGGCTGCACCGTAGACCCTGGCACCCCTACGTTACATGCCGCGTCGCCGCCAGAATCTGGACGTGGCGTAGTAACTCACACAACGTAGTGAGTGTAATGGTCACGTGTATGTATAAAGTGTAAACAAAATTCATATATCCATCATGTCCATGGAATCTGAAAATATTTGTGCAGACCCATGACAGTTCCGGTTCCGGTACAGTTTGTTGCATTCCATACGGGCCGCGCTTGCCGATCCTGCTTTCACGACGCACCGCAACCACAGTTACCATGATTCCCATTGTTTCCTTCCTCGTGACGCAATTATTTCATGACGTCATGAGCCATTGACCATTCACGCAAGTAGATTTATTCACACCGGCGCCACTGTCCTGGACATCATTTGAGGATGTTTCTCACTTCCTTCCGACATGCCCGATATATACCTCTTTAAGGGCAAAGCTCAATACCTGTTATGATACGAGTAATCTCCATTTTCTGTCTGTGTCGGATCTGACTAAAATCCTTCACCTCCCTCTGCTGAGATAATCAATGAGTTCTTTGTACAGCGTAACTCTGTATTGCCCTGATTCCATTGGCATTATTATGATTTTATCTTTAAATAGTTGTGAGCTTATTCTGTATAACCTGTAATTTCTTATGATATATTTTGTAATAATTATTGTATGTTACCGTTGGCCCCTAGTGGGCGTTTATAGTGTAATAAAAGAATTTGAATTTGAATTTGAATTTGTATCTAAAAATCGTCTTCTAGAACATACATGACAACAACGTCGGCGGAGAGAGTTGTGACATTCATTGCAGACAAAGAAAACGTCCCCTTCTTCTCGATTTACGTACTTTACTTCAAAAAAGTCAGTTTTAACACTACTGCACAAATATAGAGTGGTCTTAAAGTTCCATTTGGATAGAGATTTGACGGACTGATTTGGAAATTCATTCCAACCATGCAACTGTTTCAGAAATGAGAAAAAGTTCCTTGGTGTCATGACATGCATTCAATTATTATTTCACCACAAAGAGCTGCTTCTGTCAGCAGATATGAGACAGCTACCGGGGCGGGGACTATTTCTTTATGGGGCCTTATTGTTCAGCGTCTCCAAGGAATTCTATTTATAGAGTCCAATGCCATGGGGGGGGGGGGGGGTTGGGGGGGCCTTCCCCCAAATGTACTGACTAAAACCTGTCACTTTCAGAGAACTGGGGAGGGGGTTTGGGGGACTCATCCCCCAATGTACTGGCTAAATATGTCAGAAGGACGGGGGTTGGGGGGCTCCCCCATGTCAAACAGTTACAAGTGTGAGTTCACTAGAGATTGCTCTTTACATATTATATCTGACATCTGACACGTCCAGTTGGTCGTTACTTGTCACTACTGTTTCTACATGACAAAAGCATTTTTGTGGCCCACCAAATAAGTTTTGAATTGAGAACACGTCGTATGGTAGACATAAATCAAGATACCTGACATGAACATACAAAAATAAATTATTTTTCGCTATGTTGTAATATCATACTTTAGGCCACCTTTGAACCCTGCAGGCCGCTAAAGCGACCTGAACGTTACATGAGCCCCACCCTAGTGGCCTGGCATGCACGAGGGGGACCACGACTTCCCGAGCATAGAAGCGATTATTTTGGTTTCGCAATTAGTCACATAAACCCTTGGATATCGTTAGCAACAATCAATCATAGGTAATAGGCTCTAGATTCTTTATTTCGTTATGGATTTGAATTCTGAAAACGTCAAGAACTTAGAACATTAAGTTTTTTTATGAACTTCAATAGATAAATAAAAATATCACCCTATAAAGCTTAGTACCAAGTAAAAGTAGAAGCGCCAAGCAAGAAAATAAGATATGTTCCATGTCTATAACTAGTATAGTTTTATTTTTTCATTTTTTTCAATAAGGCCCTCGGGAAAAAATTGAAAAATATCTAAATGCCATAATATTCAGTAATAAAGCTTTATTCTATGCAAAAGCGGGAGAATGGATAAATACAGCTACGTTACAGTTTACTTTATGAAGCTACCTCTTCTAGCTTTTTTAAATTTCTTTTTGAAAATACCCAAAATTACCCCCAGGGAGCTCAGGATTAAAACGGTTAACGATAGTACCGCCATATAAACACGTAACTGTCATTTAATCCTGATGACAAGTTTTTGTTGCAGTCAATTCACAATATTCATACAGCAAATGGTATATATTTGTCATTGATATATTCTAGTTAGTGTCGTATAAAATATCTTTATGCAATTTATTGTTTATTCGCCGTATTGGGGAAAGTTAACACCTACAGTAATTATAATCAAAGCTTTAGGGCGAAAATTCAACCCATCGGTCTCACTAGCCAAATATGCGTTTTTCACTAAAAGTCACGCTTTTCGAAGGATTCATGTGAAGAGTGCTCAAGGACGGACAAGTAACATGTTTTGGAATGCCCCTGGAACCCTCCCTATTGATATAAAGCCATCATGTGACATACCATTGTGCTTGTAATTGCCTCTAGATGTCATTTCTGTGGTAAAATGTGGCACGTAGATATATCACCTAGATGTTAAGTTCACACTACCCAGTCGGTACGAGGTCAGTTTTGCCCTCCCCAAAATATATTTCTTCAGACGCATGCCGTTTCAATGAATATGAATGGTCCTGTTCCAAATATTCTTTACTTTACATCCAAGCCGGGGGGGGGGGGAGGGGGCGAGGTTTGTCCTAGTTCATTGAGGCCGAATTTCCTTGGTTCGTGTTCTTGGACATATAGCGAAAAAAAGATGTGATGGGATGCAATGAACCTCAAAAAAAAAGAAGAAGGTAAAACGGGGTATTTGTAGTCCCTTTTTCATCGATAACTTTAGTTACGCAAGGGATTTCTAGGCAGATTCACTATAACCGGCCTGCATATCTTCCAATATGACAGCCTCCGGCTTCCAATATGACGGCTCCGACGTCAGGATGGGTCTGCTGACGTCATGACGTCACAATGCGACGTCTCGAGCCCTGGCCCCTGTCACTTCAGTCAAAAGCTTTTGCGCGTTCACACACAGCTTGGTGATCGATTTTTGCTCGGAATCAAATTGTGAAAAGAAGGTTTGTATTAAATGTATATGACGAATGAAAAAGATTGATGATAGGCCTACTGCTGGCCGGTGGGCGTGTTTAGTATCGACCTTTTGTGTACTGTTCCATTGGCCTACTGACATCTCACTTCTCATCGGTCACTTCATGGTCAGAGTAAATGATACTGCCCACCTCACTCCTCATTTTGTTATTTCTTTTCGTTTATCAATACATCATTTATAGTACACTGAAACTCTGATGATGGCGGCCACGGGTACAGTGGACTAGTATCTTAAATTGCCCAAGGGTGGATTCTGGACCAGTGCCCGTCATAGATATGGAAACGGCAAAAAAATTGCGTTCATACCTTATTGCACGCTTTTCGGCTCTGCCACTGGACTACAACCTCTATTCGCAGGGGTCAGTAAGCTCCCCCACTTCCGGTACGCGGTGTTCTTATTGTGTAGCCGTTTTGAATTGCTAATCAAGTAGTCCCTGCCCGGATGTAGAGGTTGGGGTAATGACACACACCGGTGGTAATGAATATAATTCACCAGAAGATCAAAATACACATCACAAACATTTCCGAGTGCTCGGCTTCGTCCTTACTCAACAGATTGCCCATGGCATACCCTAAGAGGAAAATGTGTGTCCTTTTTCACCATGGTAAATCCACAGTTCATGTTCCATATCAAACACAGTCCACCATGGTGAATTGGGACAGTAAAATCTCTCACCATGGTGAGCATGGTAAATTCTGAAATCACCATGGCGTAAACGCTGAATTCAGTATGGTGACATCTTGTTCAGAATATGGTAGGTTCATAATTTACAATGGTTGAGGAGATTTTTTCCGACAAGGGACTTGATAATGATATGGTTTTGACCCAATTTCACATTTAGTGTGACTTTTTGTTTTGTTTCAGTAGCGCTTCAATTTATATTGTTACTCCTTTCTCAAGGCAGGCCAGCATCTGATTATGGGAGGTCTGTATGCAGCTCGGCAAGTTGGAAAAACTATTTTCCTGGGTGATTGATAAGTAAATTCAGCCAGATTCTGTTCTCCATATATCTAAGGTTCTCAGAAGGTGATAGCCAAAAGAAATGCTGCAAAATATTTTTAGCTGTGTGAACATTAATGGGAGTACATGTATAATGGGATTGAATCGCATTGATTGGTTTTTATCAATGTTTGGTGCTGTGATTTTTATCCTGCTGCTTTCCCCATCATCTTCAGATCCTGTGGCAATATCTGAAGCCATCGCAGGAGCACATGAAGGCACAGCTGAAGGAAAAGAAAATCTGGACCAAGGAGAATGCAGAAATTCGTCTAGTGTCTGCACTGTGCATCATGCAGCTAATAAGCAAGATTGAGGGCCAACTCTCGGCAGATTTGGATGACCTCGATGTAGTACTTGAGTGTCTCCTGCTCAGACCGGATAATAATGGGTGTATCCAACCGTTCATGGAAACTGTCTCAAAACACTTGAACGACTTGAAGTAAGTTTGATAATAAGAAAATAAAATGCTGTTTAATTATCTGACAAGTAAAAGGGAGTCTTATTGGCAGGAGCGTAAGTTGCACAAAGTTGAGTTAGGGGACCCTCTTGTTGCATTGAAAACTGAAATTACTAGTATTCATGCCTGTATGAGGAATGTATTTATTGCCAATTCAAATTTGACCCAGTTTCTAAAGTGCATATTTGTCCCTGGCGGTACCAGGTAAAAATCCCCCCCGTTAAATCCCCCCCCCTCCCCCCGTTAATATCCCCCCAGTAAATATCCCCCCCCCCCCGGTAAAATACACAAACGGTATTTATAGAACACATAAATGTGATGATCGATGCCACCACTCACCAACAATTCAAAACATAACGTCGCAAATCAGACTGATTTCAAACTGGTGTAAAACACAAAGTTCTATTTAATTACACATTGTGTCGGACAACAGCTTGTGATATTCTGAATTGACTGACGGTCTTGTCGTGCGCCATTAAATACTGTAGTGTCAAGTATGGGTCATGTACCAACCCCAACTATAGCTGGCCTCACTCAATGGTAATGCAAAGTAACATGAAAAATACTGCTATCTAGTCAATGGTGTGGCTTTAACTAGAGACACCAGTAACTTTGAAAATACTTTATTTTGAAATAATGTTAGATAAACTAGTATAAAACCTCAAATGTATCATTGTTGGTCTGTAAAGGGTTAACATTGTATCTAAATCAGATAGATTTATGATAAAATAAAACAATTCAGGTATAAGAATGAAGAAACCTAGCATCTTCATGATTTATGACAGGATATATTGAGCTATTTATAGGAACTACAAATACCCCGAGCCAACGGGCTACAAATACCCCGAGGGTACCTTGGTCAGAAAAGTGTCTCTGAAAAGTTAAATTTTAATAATTACATCAAATGCCGCATACAACATTCTCTTTACTCAATACTGATCACTTGAACCAAGTTTCAAGTACGTATATCAATGCTCTATAATTGTGGAAAATTCATACTGGCAAAAAGTTAAATCCCAACTTTTTTTGTGCATTTGTCTGATTTGTTTACTTCTTATAGCCAAAGCTCTTACATAACATTTTGCATAATCCCAAACTATTCATGGTGTGATACTTAAGAGCTACCTCCTTCATATCCATGCTTGCGTTTGCTAAATAATTCCAGGGTTACCGGAATATGAATCAAAAACATTGCCAGGGGCTACAAATACCCCGTTTTACCTTATATGGCTATCGTATGGAGGTCAGCGCATGTGCCCAAAAAATATATGAGCCCGCTCCTTGGTACCCAGTCGGGCTTATTTGGTGTGATTTTTGATCGTTTGTGGGATCTGGGTGGTGTCGAAAGTAGCGCTTCCTATTGGTCACAAAACCAATTAGTTGCCTCGCATGTGCAAGAGAGACCTTCCCTAGGTCTCTACCTACCCAAAAACGTGTAGGTTCTTGTATTTAATGTCAAAAATTTGGTCTCTGGATCAATCCAGTACCATGCGTCCCGCAGCAGGAGCACACTTGACGTCACACCCCGAGGTGTCCACCGCACTGGCTAGTGAGACCTTAACAACCACATATGGTCAAATTGAAAGTACAAGGACCGGAATCCACTGGGACATGATTTGAAACCACAGGTAGCCTACAGGAAGTTACCTAGAAACCGATTTAATACCCATGGAGGTATTTATTATGTCACTGGGGCCTCGCCAAGTCGTTGTGGCCAAATCTGCGTTTTTCACTAAAAGTCACGCTTTTCAAAGGATTGTGAGGAGTGCCTAGGCAGGACAAGCATCATGTATTGGAATGCCACTGGAACCCTCCCTCTTGATATATATATCAATCATGTGACATACCAATACCATTGTGCTTGTAATTGCCTCTAGATGTCATTTCTGTGGTAAAAAGTGGCGATATCACCTAGATGTTAAGGTCTCACCAGCCAGTGTGAACGAGGTCTGTTTTGTTCTCCCCAATAATATAACTTTTCAGACGCATGCCGTTTCCATGGCTATGAATGGGCCTGTCCTGTTCCAAATACTATTTACTTTAACGTCATGATACAGAGGATACTTTGGTGATTTTATGAGGCCATCTTCTGTGAGTTTGGGACCAAGCCATCGCACTCTGCTTGGCCTCATACGCGATGACAAGTCCAAGTCGCCGGGCGAGGTTTGTCCAAGTTCACTGAGGGAGAAGTATCTTGGTACGTGTTCTGGGCCATTGAGTGAAAAAATGCTGGGATGGGGTACACATTATGCAATGAACCTCCAAAGTGTATACATGTGGTTTAACGTATGGAGGTCAGCTCATGTGCCCAAAAAAATCTCCTCTGCATGGTATGACCCGCTCCTTTGCCCTAGTCGGGCAAATGTGGTGTGATTTTGACTGTTTGTGGGATCTGGGTGGTGTCGAAGGTGGCGCCCCCTATTGGTCACAAAACCAATTAGTTGCCTCGAATGTGCCACAGAGACCTTTCATAGGTCTATACCTACCCAAAAATGTGTAGGTTCTTGTATTCAATGTCAACAATTCGTCATTTGGGTTAAATCCGGGACATGCCATGCCTCCCGCGGCAGGGGCACATCTGACGTCACGCCCTGAGAGATCCATCGCACTGGCTAGTGAGACCATAGGAGGTTTGGATTGCTGTCCATATGATTACCAGAAGCAAAATCAAAGTTTCATCATCATATGCTAATGATAAAATGACATGTGTTAGCGGGTGACGTCATCGATATTCATGTTAATTGTCATTAACTAATCACGGAGCTTATATTTTTAAATGTGTCCAGGGGTTAACAAGAGTACCACCGGAAGTGGAGAGCGCATTGACCCCTTGAAATAGGAGTTGCATAACTATGATAGACTACCAGCAGGCCGCAGTGGCGCTACTGTATTCACCAACAGAGCACTGGATCTGGTGCATAGACATGATAGATATGAGCATCAGTTTATTTATATCACTATAAGTGGCCATTGCGACCTCGCGCGATGATTGTTTTGAAATCGAATGCCACCTCATCCACCCTGGAAAATCAATTCCCCAAATAGCCGAGCATCTTATCAGGCCATCCAGTTGGCCATGGGAAATAAAAATTAATTTGATAACGTTAGAAAAACTGCGTTGTTGGGTCCTCCAACGAAATATTGTTGCATTCAACTGGTGCTAGGTTCTTCAAGCATGATTCGCATCAAATAAAGAGAAACATGCACTGCTGGTTTGTACTATGGAAAGCGAACGAATTGTAAAATATGCATGGATGGATTTTGTGCGTGCACCACACAGTTACCCGCTGGTTAATTTACCTCGAAATTTACTAGTGCATATGATGACAGTTTTGTCCATGTTACCGGATAGGCACAGTTTACTTCAGAAAATTTACCAACGTCGCACACTTTGGATGTTTTTCTTGCGAGGCTGCCATTCTCTCAAGCCTCAAGGAGCACTATCCAGGACAGTTTGCTCGGTTAGTTGGAAGGCCTGATAAGATGCTTGGCAATCCGAGGGTTTTATTCTCCAGGGTGTCATCAGATAGTACCTCAATACACGCATGGTTTTGATACTAGCAAAGCGGCAAATGGTTTTGCACCTTTAAAACTCGAAACATTTCTGCGTGCTCCAGTAATCATCACAGGGTGTCATGTTCATCTCATGATTATGTATCTTATGAATTCACTTTTCTAATAAAGGCCACTTTGATACTGAAAATTGTATAGAGCTCATAGAGATTCCACGACGTCTGTTAATATTTGCAGCCCCAAATCTGATCACATCATGACGACCTGGCAAACAGTAGACAAAGATATACTGTAAAGTTTGCGATAAGCGGTCGTGGCGCGAAACCGGCAATATGGAAAATCAATAATAACACATGTTCAGGGCCGTTTACATTCCAGGTTAATACGCTATGAGGCACACTGTGACATGAACCTCTGGGCCTACAAGTTCAATGGAAACGAACGAGTAGTTCATAACAAGGCGCTCTTTATTCGAAAGAATGGGTATTACAGCTCTTCGTCGTCGAGAAAAGATCATTGTCCTCGTCATTATGGTCATCAAAGTGTACAATGTCCTGGTCTACGTTCATCAGCCTGAAGCAGGCCACATGCTCGCCAGGCGGTGTGAATTGCCTCAGCGGTTATCCGGGCCCAGGATTCGCCAATCAAACTTAACACTTCACCCCTTGTTATGGGAGGGGAATTCCCTCGCTCATCGTTATGCTCAATCTTCCACGCTTTCCACCTTTTGCGGAGATTACTTTTGAAAGATCTTATAATCGTCTTGTCCAGTGGTTGCACTAAAGGTGTGCACCTCCCCGGTATCATCTCAATGAAACCGGGGGCATCTTCAATTTCCTGACGGATTTATGCATTTCGGTGAGTGGGGAACATGTCCCATATCAAGAGAAATGGGAAGGCGTCACCTACAAAAGGAAGAAGGCATACGTTGACCCAAGAAAGAATAGTCTACCAACTCGCCCAGCCCGTTTCAGATCCGCTAACTTGTACATTTTCAGGAGCGTTTTCCCTCAAATTTTGAATTTCGTCGCCATCTGCGACGAGACCCTTAAAAATGACACTTGCTGTCATTTTTCTGTCATCGAACGTAATTCCAAGTGTTACGGTGCAACCTAATTTAGAATTGCCGCGAGAAGTTCGCACGTCAATTTGCTTCCTGCCCTTGACATCGTACGTGTACTGGGGTGCCATATCCCAAAGTGCAAAAGTTTCATCCATGTTCACGACTTGGTTGATTCCATTTTCCTCAACATTCTGAGCTACGTCATCCCTAAAATTCGCCACAAGTTGCCCAGCGTTTTCTGGTATTGTTTGCGAATCTTTGCATTGCTTCCTGAAGCTAAAGCCATTTCTTGCTAAAAATCCGCTCAGCCATCCTTTGCTTGCTCTGAACTCAACCAGTTGAGGCCTACTATCCCGGTACTCTTGCTGCCGCGCTGCTGGAAGCTCTGCCCACCATTGATTGAAAAACCGTTGTCCCTTCTCCATCAAGTCTTCACCGGAAACGGGTACTCACTGCTCCCGCCTAGTCTCTGTCCACTCTCGTACGTGTCTGTCCACCTCGGGCCAATACGCTGAAAGAATAAAGAGTACTAATTTTCCAAAAAAAACTGATGCTTCCGAATTCTAAATTTTACATAACCACACTCCTCTGTGAGAGACTAGTTTTGGCATTTTCATCGAAGGTAACACTCACCAATCCCTCTCTCTCTTTGTCTCTGCATGTGGCTCTGCCTTGTCGTGGCTACCCGATGTCTATCTCGGAGAACTTCCTCGTTAAGCCATCGGCGCATAGTTGTTGCAGGGATGTTGTGAGCTCTTGCAAACTCTGCCGCAGTCACGCCGCGAGGAACCCTGATGTTTTCATTTTGGTAATCATCGATTAGACGATTTTTTTCTTGAACTGAATATGACCTATGGCGGCGAGGATATTGTGCCGCGGCAAAAACTTCATCATCATCCTCAGGTTCAGGATCAGCATCACCAACAGCGTCACCTCCGTTTTCCATAGAAAAGGCCAATTGTGCCAGGAGGCAAAAAACACGGATTACTTTCTTCAGATTCATGGTACAGTACATGTACTTCACGAAGAGTCGCATGGCATACAGTAGGGCTTACATTTTTCCCTTTCAAATTACGTGACACTAACTTCATTACCTTATCGATTTTTATTTACAAAAGGTGAATAGCCAGTACCCCTAGTTTTACGCAATTGGCCTGGTTATTCCAGTGCATTCAAATACCGGCCCATAACATGAACATTCATAGATCTTCTGTATTGCCGGTTTCGCGCCACGACCGCTTATCGCAAACTTTACATGGGACCACCATAAAAAGTGAAAGTTGTTATCCTATCTAAATTGTCACCTGCCAATGATTTTTCCGGCTCGCATAATCGGCTTACTGGACTTTGCGCAATATTTCGCCAAAAAACTAATCTACGCAACGGTACCTAGGTGACTTTTCCTATTCATAATACACAGCCTGTCCGTCCTAGATCGTGGTTACATGGGGAGTAATCGTTGTAAAATTAGGCCAAACGCAAATACAGTTTACGCGGGTACCACTATGTTTACGATGCGAACAAGCCGTGTAAGTCATTATCCAGCATTTTTTCATTGAACATTTGCGGGTACAGCGTCACAGGGAGCAGCATTGAACGGTAAACAGGTTCACATCATATTCAGACAACGGCTTGTAACGGCCATACAGGAAACGATTCGTATCAAAAACCGACGATCACAACTATTCGCTTGCTGAGAGTATACATTACGCGCATACATTACATTCAGACATTTGAGCTTCCAATAATTTTGTTAATTTACGTGAGTACATTTTCAACCCCGAAAAGTGTGATGAAGTTATGCTTTTATTTAGTAAAAATCGGTAGGTATGTCCAACAAGACATGTGTCTCAGCTGCCTGGGTGGGTGTGGGTCATCACTCAAAAGTCGTTCTCTGCAATGCATGCAAGCACTGCGTGTGTGTTTGATTTGTGTACACAATGTACGTTACCCTCTCTACTTCAAATGAATGAACCTCATAAGGGTTTGATTAATAAATTGTTTGTCGTACCTTCTTCGATCGAAGGCTAGAGTACCGGGGTAAAACATAATGGTCGCTCCCCCATTTCGCTCGTTTCATTTCGTTGCGCAAAGTCCAGTAAGCCCGCATAATCACAGGTCACAGCAACAAAAACCGCCCGTTTGAAGGACGCTTTCGGTTAATAATTTGAAATAGGAGAAGGATTTTATAAACTATGTTTATGAAATTTTTTGCGATCTTATGAATGATTTTGTGTTGTACGCAATATTATATGCACAGTTTACACAAAACACCGGAACTAAATGGTCATAATCATAGCTAAATAAGCCACATTTATGAGTGCCTGGTTTACAAGGTTGTTTTCAGCCCTATGCTGGATGGCTGTGACTTTGAGAGGTGGGAGATGCTCAGAGAGGTTCCTGTTCCTTCCACAGGAAATAAGAAAAGTAAATAATAGATTACTTTTACACAGATTCGAATGCAGACAATCGATGCATGTATGATGATACGCCCGAAGCTTCGTGTTTCAGATTAAGCACTACTGTAGCCTACTAAATGTTATGTAGCAAGTGTGACCCACTTTCCTAAATATGTTATTATAGCCTAAGACTGAAGACCGGATGTGTATCAACTGTATTCATACACTTCACTAAGACGCTAATCTGGTGGTAGTGATTAAAGCTTTCATTGGCACCAAAAGGAATGCCCCAAATTATCGTGGCGTCGGCATAGATCCAACAACATTTAAAATCCAGAAGTATCAAGGTAGAGGGAAGGAGTGGGCGTTTGTGGTTTCTGAGTGTGAGGGGGTATAGTGGTGTGTGATGACTGTGCTTTAAGAGAGACTAGGCATGATGGCAGTTTCTCTTAAAGCACAGTCAACAGACATGTGGTTTCAGTATTAGGTCTTTCATTGTAGCAGTGCAAAAATGTAAGTAATTTTGGTTAGGTCATTTATTATGACCAAGTAGCTTCTAGAGTGACTCAACCACTCTCTTGATTACAGCGGCCGCCTCAGAGCCACCACACGGGGCCTAATGGTATTAGGCTAAGTAGCTTCGTGCGATTTGCACCATTCTGGGAAAACTCATTGAGGAAGTATGCTCATTAGCATAATCTATTCTTAGCTCCAGCTCGGGGTAATCTTGCGCAGTGGTTCTTCGGCCCAGATTCATTGTGGTGGAAAACGTCTCGTACAAAAAACGCCTGGCTTGCGCCAGACTAATAAGTGAAGAAGGTCTGGCTGCGCGAGACGACTGTGATAAAAATGATCATTGCAGAGACTCTGTGACGTTGGCATATACTTTTTACAATTAAAAGTGCTCTCAAAAGACGATAAGGAATGATTATTTATTAACATTTCCTGAACTATATACCTTCTAATTATTACTTCACATAAACAGGTTGGCGTTAGGTCGCGCGCTTTTCTTTCCTCGTGACAATATACAGCAAAAT
The DNA here is from genome assembly GCF_910592395.1 of Lineus longissimus. Classification (NCBI taxonomy): domain Eukaryota; kingdom Metazoa; phylum Nemertea; class Pilidiophora; order Heteronemertea; family Lineidae; genus Lineus; species Lineus longissimus. Next base: position 12,182,413 of record NC_088315.1, read on the forward strand.
AGTTACAACCCCATAATCGCGCTATAAGTCCATAGTTATCACCCCACCGCGCTCAATAGTTTACAGCTACCCTGTGAATGCATCTTGCATCTTGAACGCTAGTGGGCTCAACCCAACACAAGCGACACAAGCACGCTCCACTTCTATGGGAGCTATATCTAAAATGACCTTTGGCTGTGAAAGTAGGCGCGAAAAATCCGCCCAACTATAATGAACATTCGAAATAAAGTCTCTCATTCACAACTGGACCGTCATTTTGGCATGGCCACCGATCGCTATTTTTTTGGCACGAAAAATTACCGTTTTTTTTAGGCGCGGGCTCCGACGTTTGTGGACCCTCAAAACCGACACTTTAGGCGCTCCGTCATTTTAGGTGCACAGCAAGCGTCTCTGTTACCTATCTCGTCAATAAACTTGTTGTTTGTGTAGTCAAGTGAGACCAGTCGCTTGGTGTCTATCATGCTTCAAGTGCAGTTGGTAGTTGCTTGGTGGTCGGGCGTTTGTCTTAATAAGTTTGCCGCTAGGGGTTTTATGCTTCGCATGTCAGCTGATTGTGGCTACTGCTCTTGCGCAATCGCGCCCAATTAGTGCCTCGCTAGCATTGTATTCTAGGAATTTATATTCAATTCATCACTGTAGCAACGATATCCAAGGTTGCATTTTCATTGGTTGTTATATTTTACCGATAAAATAAACCCGTCAATTCCAAGATACGTAATGCAACTCGATTCTATGATTTCCGACTGGCATTTCTACTGAATACAAATCATTAGAACTACTACGACCAAAGTTGGCAGGACGCTGGCTTAAGTGCGCATCTGTACTTCATCAAATGAGGGGAGATGTCTCAGGGGCATGTGTGCAGGGACGGAGGAACTAACATTAACCCCTGATGATTTCCATCCTCAGGATGAGTCAATCATTTGGAAGTCTCATCCTGATATTAAGGTTTCTGATACTCCTACCTTGTATACAAAATATTTGAAATATCGAGAGGCGGAGCGTATTGAAAACCACTGGTGTAAGGGTGTGAACGTCTCGGTTGTAGGGCTTAAAGTTGGGCTTAAAGTTATGTTTAGCACTAACATGACAAACGCTTTCAATGGTTGGCGGTCTTGGAATATTGTTTGTAAGAAATAAAGCAAAGAGCAAGCCAACCTAACGTAACTAGAAACTCTTCAAAATCTGGTGCAGACCATATTGTATCACGTGTTTTCTAGTGACGTTCTGGACACCACGGCACTATTGACCTGCAACACTTTGCCATTGTAGTCTTCCAGTAGGTCAAAGTCGAGATGGCTCCCAACTGATACAACATCACGTCGTCTGTAAAGTGATATTAAACAATGCTCCACCATTCTACAACCGTTTGCAAATAAGTGATAAAATGATACAATAAGAAATATGTCTGTAGTGGATGCAATCTCAGCGTTAATTTTTTCCTCATTTTTAATGACCATTTTCTACGGAACCTCGCACACGATGCATGCCCCCTCCTCAAGGGCTTCCTAACTTTGGTGGACACTCCTAAAAATTACTTAGAATAGACATTGAAAAAAAATCCCGATTTAGACATGTTGACAAGTAAACATGAGCGAGAACGTGTATCAGCTTGACCGAAAACTTCAATTTGGCACTTCCATTTAAGCAGACGACACTGTATCATATCCTCAATAATCACCTTTGAATCAAGGATTCATAAAGTATTCGTCAGTCGCATTCTGATACTTTTCTTCACCGTCACAGATGGTGGCGCTTGCATCGAAACAGGAAGCGTTTGTCTTAGAAACGTGACATCACTTCCAATATACTTTTTTGCTTGCATTTCGCAGACTATCTTGTGTAACTTGAGTTGTAATTCCTCCATTTCTTTGATAATCCGTTTGACTTCATCTGGGAGGTTTCCAGCCTCCAAAGCCAGTGGTTTATTTTCGTCCAGCCACGACGTCTGCGTCCCACGTTCAGGCAACCGGGACGTAATTTCCGCTTCCTCTAGCGTCTTTTCGTCAACCAGTTTTTGATCGATCAGCAGCTGCTTACCTCGCATTATCAGGCGTTCCTTTGCATCTGGATAATCTGACAATGTGGACCAAAGGGCCTCTTTGGCCAAGCAAAATAGATCTGAATAGCCTTCACTCCGCACGTTTGCAGTTCGTCTATTACCCGTTTTATTTCCTGGTATATCTAGAATACTAATCTCTCCAAAAACGGAGCCTTCAGTCAACGTTGCAAGTTTATGTTCCCCGTCATCACTGACCACACTAAGGCACCCACGTTTTACTATGTACATCTCCCGACCCACATCCCCCTTACGACAGACGTAATCACCAGGACTAAACACCTGCAGTTTTAACCGAAGAACAAGTTCTTGCAGCAGACCGGGTTCGCATCCCCGGAGAATTCTGACCCTCCGTAAGGTGTCCAAGTGAACGTTCATTAGAATCTCAGCTTTTAATTTATCAGGTAACAAAGCCAAAATCACTTCTTCGTCCATCGATTGCCGATTCAACCAGAGGTACTCAAACCACTGGAAAACCCGTTTTTGAATATATTTGCTAACCTTCCTGAATTCCATGTAGCGCTTAATTGCATCCACCTTCCCCTGGAACTCAGTCCTGGCGATGTTAAGATTCCCAATCATGTTGCCAACGCTGCCCACGATGGTTGCAAAGATGAGAACACCGGCCAGAAAACTCGTTATCACAAATAAATACTCCAAATCCGTTTGTGGAGTGGCAATCTCGCCAATTGTGGTCAAGGTCAAGGTTGACCAGTAGAGACAGTAGACATATTGCAGTCCTACAGATTCATAACGAGGGTCAGAAGTATTCGGAAATACCCACGTGTCTGCCCCAGTCCCGATGTACGTGCTCAGTGCAAAGTAGAGACACGCAAACCAATGCATAATAACGAAGATGTAAAAGATGAGATGGGTGATACGAAAAGCATTTGGAAAGTTTGTACGGGTCTCTGTCCTGTCTAAAGCCTCCCTCAGCCTTGGGAACTTCAACAGTCTGTTCAGTCGTACAATAGGGTTGTAATGAGAGGTCCCTTGTATGATTGCGGCCACCACATCGGCGGGGATGATGCACAAGATATCCAACTTGAATAAGTACGTCTTTGCATAAAATGCCATGAGTTTCTTCCTGTCTCGCACCAGCTGGCCCTGTTCGAGGTAACCTGAAACACAGTAAGATTATTCGTTAGGAGATGAGGACAAACACGCTACGTTTGAAACCTGTATAGCAGCTAAAAAAAAGTCCACACATTGGTCAACATTTGACTTATTACATCGCAAGTTATCGCATTTATTGTCGAATTTGAAATAATTTCATATAACACAATGTATCAGTGATCAATCAATATTGAAGTCACCTCCATAAGTTAATGTCATTCCGGGTTGTCGGGCTCAAACTTCTGTGGTAATTTCATCAACATTTGGATTTCGTCTGATCTTATAATGGGAACTATGAGGATTTTCGCATTCAAGTAACCGCAGTTACTAGTCTTTCTGTATTGTTGTACAATTAAGAAGTGCACTGATTTTTACATTTGCAACGCTGTACCGTTAAGTTCCGGAAGAATGTTGATGAAATGGTCCATTCGTTTCTCTTGAAACGCACCAGGTGTCGTGTACACATGATATTATTTCTTTTGCCTTTGCCTTGGTCCTCCCCTCTATCTAGCATCTCAAGTAGATCACTTGCTGTGCATTGCGTGGTGATCAGGGGTCTGAGGTCAGTGAGCGTTGGCCGGGGTGGACCCCGGGGATGGGTTGCTAGGCATCTTTCCTACCGGTAATGAATTCCCGTCCCCAATACTTAACAGTACAGTGGAGATCACACACGAAGCAGGTGACACTGTGGATATCATCAGTAAATATTTGGGTCCAGAATTTCTCCAGCTTTGGTTTGCCATATTCATACTACTTCGTCCACACAGGTCATGTTTACATCGCAGGGTGCACTTCCGAATGCAATGAACACTCATAAACCTGACCAATAGCCGATGCAGGTGCACTTGCAGTCATACCAGACGACAATTTACCCGGGATTACACGTCACTCGAGTCAATTTATTGGCGTCACTTTAGAACTTATTATTGTCAGGATTGCTAGAACTGTGGAAGGAATATCCACCCCCTTGCCTAATAGAAATCTACGTGGAAATTAAGCAAGATCGATTTTGAGTATTTTGTATCGACATCACCCACGTGGTTGAGGCGTTTCCAATCTGAAAATAACCCTCGGCATTGCAATAATCATAATATCAGGATTCCCCCACTGTTGGCTTTCGACATCGGCGTGACTGGATCTCTTTAAGCAAACTTCTGTACGAAGGCTGTTTGTATGTATGTTTTCGCTTTGCCTTTAGTTATTTTGCAACTGTTTTATCTGAGTTACCTAAGTCTAAAAAATGCTACCCACTCTGCTATTTCGCTAGTCAACACAGGGTTGAGTTCATGTCGCATTTACATAGGTGATTTATCAGAAGATAAGACTGAGTTCTTTTCTCGGGTTTAGATTACTGCCCTAGTAACAACAATTGCGGCTCTCTCTGAGATCTAAGATTTGAGTTTAGAGTGTGAGTTTTGATCCTTTCAGATTTGAGTCTACACTGCAAACGTGACTGGACCATCTATACTCTGCAAGTTTTGCATGGTATACACCGAATTTGTCACGTGAAGTAATTCATAATGACTTTCTAGGTTTGATGGGAGTCCACCGCCGGAGGGTCTCATGTGGACTGTGCCAGAATTAAGTTAATAGTGTCCACTTTCTGTATCAATATTTGTAAAATTTGTCACAGCACTGCACTTCCACACCATGCACCATTTAATGTACTGACTGTACTTAGTCTCGGAACCCAGCTAACGAAACCAAGCCAAATTAGAGAAGGAAAATAAGAACGCTTCAATTTCCAAGGCTTACTTAAAGAAATCCAAGCACAAGCCAACATAACATGCACTGCAAATCATATGCCAGACAACTACAAGTCGAAAGATAAAAAATAATCATGATTTTACTTTAAATAATTGGTCCAAAAATGATGTCATATCACTCTGTGGCTAATGCTAAGAATTCCCGAAGAAAGCTATTGTGAAAATTTTATTTCCGCTTTGTTATATTGAAAATTTCAAAATTTGGACGAAATTTTAATGCTATCAGGCTGGGCTCTCACAGACTAATCACATTGACTCCAGCTGATTATGAGACAAGACCACCAATGAATATTCATAGGTTGGAGGATTGATAGGTCTGGATCCTCCAATCAATTAGACGCGAGTATGTTTTTAACTGTCAAGTGCATATTTGGAGAGGTATTGAAAATATATTTGGTGTGGCAAGCCTACTGATATAAAGAAATTATTTGATGAAAAAATTAATTTTGACTTTTGGTAATTTGGCAATAGGGGGGGTGTTTTGAGATTTAACTGCCAGTTGGCTGAAAAACGTCTATCCTTTTTGTCGATTATCAAGAAATTTCCGTGGTCAACTACCAGTTTACATTTCACCATTTACTTGCCCGACTGTCCGGAATATCATATCAAAATTTCAGATTCACAACCCCACGCAGTATTTGATGCAACGCGGTCAAACATTGACAATTTTGCTGCTAAAACTTAATGGTGGTCTTGTCTCTTATCCGGGGGGCCATAGGGGGAGTCCATCATTTGAAAAATTAGAGAAAGAGGTGCCAGTTGATATTTACGATAACTCATGATATTTTCAAAATGAAAAGGACTTTTTATGTAATTTATTTGCAGGATCACTTAAAATTGATCATAAAATACTGTGACAGCAGTTTGCAATCAATTATTTGAAGAAGGAGTCAGTTCGGTTTTTTATGACATTTTCAAATTGTAATAATATATACATGTATATTCATAATACTTTGTACACATTACATCACATCACCATTTTAAAGTTATTTTAATAACTTTAGCTTAAAAGTTAAGCCTAATGTCAGGCAGTCAAGCAAAGAATAGACCAGAATGTTGCATAGAAAAGGAAAAACCCTTTCCTTATGGGGTGTTCCAATACTTTTGCACGCTACTGTATATACATGTATATGCTACTTTCATCCGGGCAAAAAATTGATATTTGTTTCGTTCATGAGATAATAAGCTCTTTTGTTTTACGAGATTATCAAATGACAAAAAAAAATCGTTTCCGGACAACACCATCGTAACCGCTCGGCGGAGAGCACAGCCACTTTCAGGGATGAAGGTGATATGTTGTAGTTGTGCATTTGGGTCTGATTATTTCTGTTACGTAACTAATTTGCATAATAATGAGCTTTAATGGTTTTCGACTTGTTAGATCCCAACTCGGTTATCATTAATGATATTGTCATTCAATTTTTAGGGAAGATGGATCAAACGATTTGAAACAACTTTAAGTCCAGGCAAAAGTTTGATATTTTGCTTTGTTCAAGAGATAATGAGCACTTTTGTTTTAGGTAGTTATTAAATGACAAACATTTGTTTCTGGACAACTCCTCCGTAGCCGCTTGGCGGAGAGCACGGCATTTTTCAGGGATGATATGTGATGTTGAAGCCGCGCATGTGGGGTCTGACTTTGTTCAGTTACGAATACTAGATAATTTGCATGAGAAAACACTCCGGGGAAGCCTCCGAGTTTGCTCCGCGGACGCCGGACACCTGCACCTCCAGTCTGTATTTTCCTTTGTTTCTGGGCAATACCAGCCTTTGGAATAAGCTCCTTTTATTTAAATTTCGTCCTCGAGCCCGTCAGCCTGGATGCAGCATCCGCATTCTTTCTGCTCAAGGGTTATGTTAATAAGTTCCCTTGGAATTGACTTGATGGACAGAAAGAGCGTTTCTTGACAAAGATGAGTCTGACCATGGTTCAGTGGAACCAATCACCTAGATTCGTTCAGAGCAAAGAGTTTTGGCGAATCAAAATTAGTGAAAAAATAAACCTAGTTAGGTTTAAACATCATTACACCATTACACATTGGTAAGATTGATGTAATTCATCCAGTATGATCCATGTCATCTCTTATCTTGTTGGTGAACATTTGACACTTTTCGATCAGTTGAGTAAGGGCTTCAGAAATCTCTATTTCACCGATCCTTGCAAACAATGCAGAATCGCGTAGTTCCGTATGTATTCAGGCAGTTTATAATTTTTTTCAGTTTATTTTGGGGTTTTCTGCCCCAAATTCTCTTTACCCTCAACGTGTGACCCCAACCACACCTTTCTCTAATCTAGTCATTGTTATGAACAATCCAGTAACAGGTCACTTCTCCTTCAGATGACTTCAAAAGGTTACAGACTGGTGCTTGCAAGACTGCCATTTTTGGATTCAGCAGAAAATTCTGCTTCAAGATCCCGCAACCCAAAACATAAATATGCGTGCAGTCCACCGCCCTAGTCACGCACTGATACCAGGCCAAAAAATGCGAAAGCCACTATCAGGCATCTTCTTCGGACCGAGTACCACCGACCAACACTCAACGCACTCGTACAACGTATACACATTCAAAATTCTCTCGGATGAGACGAACAACCGTGGTCCCTTGTACCTGAGTGTCTATGCAAGGGCAACTAAAATACCCCACACACATTGGTGGACAGTAGCCTATAGTGGACTCCATAGCTCCGGCAAAATTTCAAAAGGGTCACGACGCCGGTAATGATACATGTATGACTGAGATATGATATGGCACCATTCGCATAAATCCAGGCGTGCGCTAACCGCATGAGAAACTAGTTTGTATCATTCGGATTCAGGGGACCACATCCATCAGTCTTGTCCCCCTGCAAGTAGACTCTCTATCGATTAGATTGCCTCTTTTATTTATATACTTATCTTACACTACGACAGATTACATTCCGGCAAGGTCTTGTCGGAGCTGTTTACAAACCGAAGAAAATATACTATGGTTACCTCTGAATCAGGGAATATCCAGGTCAGGGCTACATACCGGTGCGAAAGCGGACAATCATGTCTGCGATGTAGATGCCGTCAAACATGTAGTCGAATGTAAACCACATAGGAGTGTAGTCCCTCTGTACGGATTGGAACACGGCCCGAGTGATGATGGTCAGCATGTTATACACTACCGCGATTGAGATGACGATCAACCAGCGGTAGTAGATGTTACCATACGGGTTGACGATCCACCCAAAAATACATGGACAACTGAAAGTTAGACAGGGAAAGTGTTTAGAATGTTGTCAGCAGTGCGTTTTTCTAGTGACCGGATCGCCGTTTTTTTACTTTATATATCGGCCAGATTATTACCCAATTACAGCTGAAAGGATTATGCGATTCAGCAGGATGGAGATTCCTCCTATCCAAGCAATGGAATTCAACGACATACCATGGACATTACATGCATTTGCCTTTGCTGGTTTAGGCCAAGGACCCCACATGAAACGACTTTTATTGCGTTGATGTTATCATGATTGCCCCTAGGATGATTCATTCAATTTGTGTATCTCGGTGATTTTTCCTGCCATCTGAAGAAAAAGGAAACAACATTCTGCTGCGATGCCACGTGGAAAATGAATAAGTTTTTAAATTTCCAAATTGACTTAAAATAAAGTTTTAAGAGTAATCTAGAAAAGAAAGATTGACCGTTTTTACAAACCGTTTTCTATCGATTTATGCCAGCGAGCTGTTCCGACCTGGAGCCTCGCGCCAAATATTAGATTTGGCCTGCGATGCGAATACTTGAGACCAATATTTTTGCCTTATTGATGCGGTATTGACACCTATTTTCTCAGCCATATGACCTTCCTCGGCGTCGCTCAGGCAACGAAAACTTCTTTTTGTTTTGTTTTTAGTTTTATAAATGGATCATATTCTTGCAAAATTGGGCGAAAAAACTGAAACGATCCCTCGTCGTCAATTTTGAAAGAGTAGAACGCGCAATGATATTGTGCGCATGCGTATCCAACCTTAGACACGTCCCATTATGTCAATTGTTGGCCGTCGATTGTTCCCATTGTTGAAAGGTGGCTGGGGAATCAACTGCAGCAGAGTCAGTAGATCGACATCTTGACTTTCATGCGTTTGCGTCACCACTATCGAGCTCCAACAACTCATACGGATTCCATCGATTTTCCTGTTTTCTCTGCACGCTATCAGCGCGTCCCCCAATCACAGCACTGATATAAAAACTTTTAAAGAGGGCAAAGGTCAACGCCGATTGCAGGTGTTCAACATCGTCGCCTGTTTTGGCAACGGTCCAACTAATCCGAGTGTTAATGCATTTTTAGAATCCGCTTAATGGGCGCAGGTTGTGGGCAGAAATTCGTTCTCCTGGGATAGCCAAGTAAAAAACTATCTTTAACTCCACAAATGCTAAAAGTACTTTTCATCTACCTGTTTCCCCTGCGCCATGGCAAAACATGAATTATCTCAATTTTAAATCGTATTGTCGTGGATATTTCAAATCGTATTGTCGGATACTACTCTCTAAATGTAAAATAGTGAACCCAGAGTGTAGTTAGGGACCACTCTTGCAAAAGAGTGAAATTCCACTCTTTTTGGAGTGAATTCCACTCTTTTTGAAGTGTAACTCACTCCGGCAGAGAGTGAATTTTCACTCTGGCCAGAGTGAATTTCACTCCAAAAAGAGTGGAATTTCACTATTTTGCAAGAGTGGTCCCAAACTACACTCTGCAGTTGCCGAGATCGTTCCGTAAGATATCTTCTTATTGGTCCAAAATGGAGGCGACTTGCCTTGGCCAAAAACAGCTTCTGAGGCGGAAAATATCAAGAGTTTGGGTGAGTGACTTAGCGATCTCAAAACATTGCTGGTCAAGATGGTAGATCGAGTGAGACTTGGCAACGATGATCACCATTGACGACGCTTGGAGAATGTGCCCGACCGTCGGTAACTCCATGACGTCCTTCTTAAATTTTACATGGTATGACGTCATTCTTGCCTACACGGCAGACGTTTGTTTTTGGCGCCAAGATGTTTGTCCATTGAATGGCCGATTTAAAAGCCCAACGTTTTTCATGTGGCAATATTTATGCACAGAAATTTGGTCAGTTTTGATTCATCTCGCTAGTGTCTCACAAGTAAACTGCAATTCGAACGATTTTAAATTCTACACATGTATACTAACACTTTAACGGAGTCTCTGATGGTTTCGTTGTCATCTAATGGGATATTCATAACATTTTTTTTTGACCGACGACAACGAGATTTTTAGCTGGTTTAAAATTGTGTTCGTGGTAAAGAAACGAAAAATTGTATGAAAAACTGCAATGTCTTAACTCGTCTTCACAATTATGTGTTTTTGAAGCCCAGTGTTTTTTAAGATTAGGAAATGCCTCATTTCTGATTAATGAGCTTGTTTCGGAAAGCGCAAAGTGGTGTGAGGCATACCGTATCAACATTGTTAGAAACGTTTGGCTTAAACATATTTTATGATATGTACATTAATTTTGAGTCATCTTATAAGATATAATTATAATATATGGGCCTGTCACAAGTTTGCCATACTTTAGAACTTAAATGTGGTCTTTTTATAACAAATTACAAACCGATCAGTGAGTGCACGCTGCTTCATTGCGGCTTCATTGTTGTTTTATTTTTTGCAATAAGCAACTTACGAACATTTACTGAGACAGTTGCCTAAATTGTTAGCTCATTCACATTGATGTATTTTAACAATAATTATTATTGTAGGTATATTTGTTAGCCGATAGAATATAGGTATGCTGCATGTGTATGGCAAGCCGTTCGTCCAATAATTAATAAAACCTAGTTTACTTGAAAAGAACCTGGTTTTCTTCTTGAAAAACCTGGTTTCATGGAAGAAAACCATGTTTTTTTTAATGAAACTAAGTTTTTAAAGAGGAAAACATGGTTTTCTTCCCGAAAAGTGTGTTTTCAACAAGAAAACTAGGTTTTCTTCCAGAAAACTTGTTTTTTTAAGAATAACTTATTCTTTTTAGATAAAGTGTAGGTTCCATGATTTCTCTTCAAAACCAAGTTTCGAAAAAAGAAAAAAAACATGTTTTCATCCAGCCATTTGACTAATAATTAAAACAACCTAGTTTTTTTTCATAAAAACCTGGTTTTCTTTTAAAATAACCTAGTTTCGTTGAAGAAAACCTGGGTTTTTTTCCATGAAACTCGTTTTTTTAAGAAGAAAACCTAGCTTCGAAAGAAGAAAACCTGGTTTCGAAACAACCTAGTATTTTTACCTCAGCACTCGCGTGGCTCCTTTGGGGCGAGATTGCTAACCCGGGTAAGCAAAGTCCAACCTTTCCCCTGCCATGCTTGGGCCAGTCCGGGACGAAGTGAAAAGACTAGGTTTTGAAAATAACCTGGTCTTTTTCATTAAAAACTTGGTTTTGAAAAAGAAATGTATATAACCTTGTTTTATTCCACAAAACATAGTTTTTCTTCCATGAAACTAGGTTTTCTTGGAAGAAGCATAGGTTGATTTTAAAAACCAAGTTCTCTTGTTAAAAAAACAGCTTTTTTTAAAGAAAACTAGGTTTTTTTAATCAACTTATGCTTCTTGCAAGAAAACCTAGTTTCATGGAAGAAAACATGGTTTTCTTCCATGAAACTAAGTTTTTTAAGATGAAAACCAGTTTTTTTTCAATAAAACCTGGTTTTCTTAATTATTAGACAGACGGCTTGCCATACATGTGCAGGGTATATTTTCATCGAATTACGGTCGTTCTATTATTGTTTTGCACCTCAGCTCAGTTTCTAGCTGAATTAAAATGGGCTTCATCATGGCTTCCAGTTAATTGCCAGAGTGAGCAGCTGTGGATGAAAGAAAATGCCATGATCTGACTCTTTATTTGAAAGACCCCGGCCATACGCACCTTTTAAGGTTATTCCAAGTTTTCTCGAGCTTGGTGGGTTGTGCCAGTTGGTTGATCTCCACGACATGGCTTGAGGCTCCGTTTGACTTCGGCTTCATTTTCGCCTACCCGTACATGACTGCTTTCTCCAACCCACGGCGGCTGTAAGATAAAAAGAAAAACACCTGTGAGTAGTCTATTCAAGGATATGATGAGCAAGGACTCTGTTATGCTTTGACTGTTATCAATCGAAGCAACTGACTGGATTATTAATGAACGCTATATTTTCATTGACAAGTCTTTTAAGTTTTTACTACAAAATCGTACGTCAGTAATAATTGGGATGAAAGGGTCATAGGAATTACATTGTTATTACCTCAGGCGAAACATGCACCAAGTATATATAACGAGATGACAGTCATAGGTATTCCTAAACTGAAAGGGCCAGGTTAATCAAAACTTCGTTAATAAAATAGTCTGATAGTATGATGGTTGATAAACAAGCTTCAAACACCAAGAAACTGAGGTGGTTGATATTTTTATTCATTTATCTTCGGTTGGTTTTTTTAGACATTGGCAGTCAGGCAACGAGTACGGTGCCAGAAAGGCCCGGTTGCCATGACTCCGGCCATCTATCTTATCGTCGGAATACGTGTGCAATTAATGCCACATCATAATACTCTCAGCTGATCCTCTTAGCAGAAATGATGCAATGATGAGCACTCCATGCCAATGATATCCTAGATTATGCATGTACGTCGTCAGGGGAACGCTGAGCACTGTGAAACTCAATGTCCGTTAAATTAATCGGTCCCTACACAGAGGTTAGGGGTATGGGACTATACATCCAACGAAAATGAGTTATTTTCAGTCAAAGTTGTTGTTTGTTCACGGAAACAAAAAAAAATGAAGTTTTATTCCCTTCGAACAGCGAAGAGCTTCAGAAATGGGACCTTACATCCTGGAATGGAGCCATACATCCCGGAATGGGACCATACAATGTAAATCCAAGCAATGACGGAAGAAAAATCATTCATGCGGTTTTTTGGCTTGCGTTTGTCCTTCATACTCGTATAACGGGACGATATTCGCAAAACTGCCTCCATCAAGCAAAGAACGTCTGATTTAGTTACATGATGATACCAATAATGTAGCATAACATGTGTAACGGAGAAATCGGGAATCTCAATAGTATTGGCGGCCTCCAAAATTTATATCGAGTGCGTTCCAGTGTGACGAACAGCGAAATTAAGTCATAACTGTGTACATGCGCGTCTGGGTGGAAAAGTGCACATATCAATTCCGACGGGGTATGGCCCATTGGAAAATAGCCGACTCGCATTGAAATACCCTTTCGTAACAGAATAATGTGATCAGTGGACAAAGTCTGGGAGATAAAGCATGCTCGTTTGTACACTGTGGTCATGTAATGCTGTTTAATGATGATTTTAGATGCCTCTTCAATCTCGTGACTCGTTGGCCTAGGCGGTAACGCTGCCAGCAGTTGTTCTTTGGATCGATCTTGAATGGTTGCATAATCATGGGTTCGAGTCCAACCTCGGCCACACTGTATTTTCATCTTAAAATGTAATGTAATATTACCCTCCCCCAAAACTTTGTCATTGTATACTCCTTAATTCTCTGGTTCCAAACTTCACCCGTGCCTATTCTTGTCATTTTTTTAGGGAGCTATTTGATAGGGCCATCAAAATAAAAACACATATTATAGGCATTTTGAGAATAGTTCGATTACCATAAATGTCCGAAAAGCTCTTCTTATTATAGCTTGAACAAAATTCTCTCAAATATTCATTGGTAAAGCCATGCTAAAGCGCCTGTGTTGCCAATGCATGTCTTATCATATTGACATGTATATCCTATACCAGCCAAAAGGGTTAGCGTTATTTTCGATGAAGAGGCCCGAGTAATTTCTTTTCGACTTCAAATTAATCCAACGTACTCTTTTATATTAAAGCAAATAAACTAAAACAGCTGAAGTAAAATGATATGTTGAAAAAATATTTAACAAGTATACCGCAAAGCGGCCGCAATGTACGCTCGTCGCTCCGCAATCCAGAACTAACCACGAGATGGCAAATAGATTGGTAATTTATGGTTACATGGTGTAGGTTTAAAACATTACATGTACTATCACTAGAGAATGTGGCTTGAACATCATACATTATGTCGCTGCATTGATAAGACATGGTGTTATATTTTCATGATGGACGTCCACCACAAGGGCAGCTAGATGGCCATCTCGGATTTCAGATCAGACCCAAAATAATATGATAAAGCACCTTGTTACAAGCTCTGGTTATGGGTAACAAGGAATAAATAACGACGGGCGTAATCGAACGAATGTATTAGAAGAAAGCCATCTTGGTACACAACGAACAGGATTGTGGGCGGTCACTAAGGTCACGTGACTTGCCTGGCGCGATATACAAATACATTAAGTGCATATCGTAACACACCTCTCCCACCCCACCCAATCATGCCACAGAGAATTGAAAGCCGGCGGTTGTCATTTAACAGTAACAGTCCGGAATGCATGAGCCAGGATGGCCACCTGGAATTAAGCCATTGGATATCGGTTAGGGCCAAAATTCGATCGGGCATCTATCCAACCCCTGCCCATCAATCATCAAGCCAAAGAAAATGTCAAGCCCATGAGGCAACTTGTTCTGCAGTTACAGTCCAGGATGTAAAATCAAAGATTGCGCCTGGTAGCCATCTTTGATGTTGGATCGGGCCCAATATCAAAGGTGACCTCTCCCATCCCACCCCCATGTTGTTCTGCTCGGCTTCCCCTTGTCCTGTGAAGCTTTATTACACTCACCGAGTTGACTCCGATCACTTTCTGTCTAAAACTGTGACAATTTTTCTTTCACGGTTTTAGTTTGTAGGAGTGTCCGAAAGTAGGTACCATTTGCTCATTGGGACCATTGTGACCACGTCCGACTATCGGAAAACTGAAATCATAATGCTTAGTTGTGTGTCTGCCCAGAGTCTTTCAAATAAAGAGTAAGGCAACTAGGGAACATATGTTTCAATATCAAGCCACCGACCATGCCGAAAGATGCGCGTTGGGACAGAGCTCTCTTGGGTCAAGTGGTACACCCAACCCAATTCCGCACAACTGGACTTAGAACAATTCTTCGATCAGCTGAACGTGGCCGTTACAAACACACCGTTTTAAAGAAAACGCATGCTTCAAAGTCACTGATACTCTATAAAACTATTTAGATCAAAAGTCAAAGATAACATTTATATTAAAAACGATATGTTTCGCATTTTTCTTTTCAACAGTTTTGAGGAGAAGTGGTGGCACTGGTTTGAAAATAATTTTCGAAAAGCGTGTTTCTACTCCACATCATTACATATTTTTGTGGTTAGCAGTTAAATATTTTGTCGGTGCTTAATGGACCATCTAAGGGTATCACATGGTTCCATTTTTTGTCATCTAATGGGATATTCATATCTTAATATGTAAAGTCAAGGACTTAGTGAGCCCCCCTTAGGTGGGGGGAGCTCCCCCGAACCCCCCTACGAGCATATGTTAAGTGCAATCTCTAACAACTACAGCTGTTACAATGGGGGGACACCCCCAAACCCCCCTCCGTCCACATAGGTTTTTACCAGTGCGTTGGGGGGAAGCTCCCCCCAAACCCCCCCGGTGGACAGTCAACTAGAACTTCTGTGTCATACTGCTGGAGGGGGGGGGTGCGATGGGACCATCCATATAGTTCCTTCCGACACATTTTTGTTTTGGTAATGTAATACATTGTGATTGTCCTTATTCACGGGAATCGGGCGTTTCCAGTGATATACGACACAAATGGGTTGTCCTCATGCATTCACTTTGGAAACGCATTTTAAAATAGATGTTACGTCCTGTTAATGGGGCACGTCATCATCGCGTACATTTGGGAAAAACTCCCTAACGAGACCGGACGGCTGAAAGTAGTTTAATTATTGGCCGCTAGGGTTCAGAATGTCGCTCACCCGAATTTTTCACGCAACTTTTGCTAAATAGAGCTAGTTCTAGTTTGTAATTCATTTTGATACTTCAGATTTGGGTAGTAGACTAAAATAACTTAGTCGTCAGTGTGGTTTTAAGCAGGAAAAACGTATTTGTTTTTCTTAAAGTGCCTTTTTTGGACGGGTGTGTGCGATTATTTTGTTTATGTCACGTGACCTCGACCATGTCGACACAAAATTGAAATAAACCACCCTTTTCTGTCATTATTTAGGACGGATATTTCTCTAATAAAAATATCAATATAATTGGCCAATTTCTTAGGCATATGTAGCGAATTCCCATGAAGATTTAAACTAGATGTTCTCGTAACCTGTTACAACTGGTCTGATTTATAATTCAGCGCTACAACTGGTCTGATTTATTTATTCAGCGCCATTTTGAAAAACCAAAAAAAATTGTTTGTTGGATATACAATAGTTACTCTCTTTATTTCTCTGCATTCATTTACATTATATACTCCCGCACACACGTGTATCTTAAGAGCCCCTCCTAAGAGGGGGGCTTATTAATGTTGACCCACTACAACTAGTTTTATAGCAGGTTTAATTTCGCGTTCGCGGTAAAAAAAGAAAAAAAACATTAACAAATGCAAAACGTCTCGTTTTTTGTGGTTAGATGTTCACATGTTTAGAAATCCTATTTTATTGCTATTAATTTTTTTCTAAATTAATGTAAATGTTATTTAATGGGATATTTGACAGTTTTGCGATTCTGAAGCCCAGTTTCTGGTTTATTTAGATTAGAAAACGGTTCATTTTTCCATCAATGAGCTTGTTTTGGCACACATATAAGCGTAAAGTGGTGTGAGGTATACCGTTCGAATATTGTTGAGCACGCAATGCTCAAACCCTTCAAACATTTATGATGTGTACAACCATTTTTGAGTCACCTCATGAGAAACAATTTCAATATATTTTGCTATTGATTAAACCTGATTATGGATTTTTTTTAAAAACAAATTGCAAACAGATGAGAGTGCATGCAGCTTAATTTTGGTTTGATTATTGTTATGTTTGGCAATTAGCAGCTAATTAACACATCTACCGTTTTCATCAATATAATTTATATTGTATGTATTTGTAACCTGATAAATCAATGTGTACCTCATGTGCAGAGTAAATATTTTTCGTTGAATTTTGGTCGTTCCATCATTGTTTTGAACCTCAGCTCAGTTTGCAGCTGAATTAAAAAGGGCTTCATCATGGCTTCGAGTTAATTGCCGAGAGAGCTGTGGGACCAAAGGAAATTTGCCGTGACCTGACTCTTTATTTGAAAGACTCTGGTCTGCCTTAGTCCAGGTCGCTAATCTCAGAACACCCAAATTTTTCTAGTGCATTTGTATGTATTTGCATACCTGGGTCTTTCAGAGATTGTTTTGGTTTCGTTGCTCTTTGCTAGTGATTATTATTTTGCCAATTCAACTCATGAAGATTTAGAGATGATCTTCTATGGTTCAATTGTTACATTGGCTGGAAACTACTTCCCCTTCTGTGTATTCTCATCTCTGCTTCCAATGTTTTTGGAAATCCATTTGGAATCCAAGTTAACCCTTCGGGTTTCTACACTTCAAAATGTCAACCCTTTCCCTCAAAGGGTATATAATGAGGTATGCATACAAATTTCTTTGGTTTTGGAGCATTCACCATATTACATTGTATTGTTTAGTCCAGACACTTTACAACACCTTTCGAAAGCAATTATTCGCCCAAAATTACAAACATGCACGTTCTGTTCATTTTTCTAGAATGTCCAGGAATTATCGTCCAAAAAGGTAAAGGGCAAAGAAATTATTGGTAAAATGTAGCAACAGTTTTACTTCCAAAAATCCAAGATGGCAGAAATTGCATCAAATGCATCAATTTATAATATACTTAAACTATCATAATGTATTTCTAATTCAAATCTTCGATATCCCTTATAATAAGGTAAGGTAATACAGACAAATTTATAAGGTAAAATGGGGCAATTATAGCCCCGGTCTAATTGTAGCCCCTGACTATGTTTTTGATTTAAATTCCGGTAACCATGGAATTATTCAGCCAACCCAAGCATGGATTTTAAAGAGGTGACTCTGGAGTATCACAACATAAATAATAATAAGTAAACAAATCAGACACATGCATGAAAAAGTTGAAATCGAACTTTTTGCAGGCATGTATTTTCCACACTTACAGAGTATTGACATATTTGAAACTTGGTTCAGGTGATCAGTATTGAGTATAGAGAATGTTGTATGCGGCATTTGTTGTCATTATTAAAAGTAAATTTTTCAAAGACACTTTTCTGACCAAGGTATCCGCCCTCTGGGTATTTGTAGCCCGTTGGTTCGGGGTATTTGTAGCCCCTGTAATTAGCTCAGTATTTCCTGTAATAAATCATGAAGATGCTAGGTTTCTTTATTCTTATGCCTGAATTATATTATTTGATCATTAATCTATCTGATTTAGATACAATAGACACAATGGTAACCATTTATGTACCAACAATAATACATTTGAGGTTTCATACAAGTTAATCTAACATTTATCATTTCGAAATAACATATTTCAAAGTTACTGTTGTGTCTAGTTAAAACCACACCATTGACTAGATAGCAGCATTTCTCATGGTACATGTGCATTGCATTACCATGAAGTGATGCCAGCTATAAGAGGTCCGTCGCGTGCCAAATCGTCGGACGGGTATTGCATGTATGATATACACTAATATATGTCTAACCCTAACCCTAACCCTAACCCTAACCCTAACCCTAACCCTAACCCTAACCCTAACCCAGCAATCTGATTGGCTCCAACAATTTGGCACTAGACACTAGTGATAATTGGGGTTGATACATGACCCATCCCTGAAACTTAAGTTTTTAACAGCGCACGACAAGACCGTCCGTCAATCCAGAATATCACAAGCTGTTGTCTGACACAAGGTGTAATGTACAACAGAGGTGATAAATAGAACCTTATGTTTTTACACAAGTTTAAAAAAAGTCTGTTTTGCGACGATATTGTTTAAATTGTTGGTAAGTGATTGCATCGAACATCACATAATGTGTTCAATAAATATTGTTTGATACTAGCATAATCACGTCATCATCCTAGATTGGATTAAAACTAAATGTTTTATTACCAATAAAGACTATAAACCTGTGAAAAAAAGTGTTTTTATGCACAAAAAACAAGTAATTTGAAATTTTAGTCAGGGGCTACAATCACCCCAAAGCCACGGGGTAATTGTAGCCCTTGACCACAAGTTTTGTATTGTCTCTCAGAAGCATTGTTTTAGATAAAATGCTCTGAATTACAGGCAATATCATTGGAAAAGGTGCCACTACAAGATCCAGGCCAGTTTTTGTGTATCTGCAGCGAAATATCTTGCGTAACCTAACTTATAGGTGAAAAAGGGACTACAGTTTCCCCATTTTAACTTATTATTTATAGTAAAAAATCCAACACCAGCCTGATCTATGTCAGTAAACCTGCTGCCTGACTTTACTTAGAAACCTAACCAAGGCTATTACATAACATGTAAACACAACAGTTAATTTGCTATATCTCTGGACTGGGTGCTTCAATTTTGATCAAACTTGATTTTATGCGGAGCTTTAAGTCCCGTCTTTGAGGATTTGTACATGTCATGCAATCATAAAGCAGGAGTCATGAACTTTAAGCGACGTGGACAGCCCCGAAATTAAGCAAACCAAGATTGACAGATATATGAGTATGCTCAGTGTTAATATGCACAGTGTTGCTGTGGAAGCACGTTGTGTTTTTACAAGTAAGCCCAAAAAGATGTATTGGTGTCCACAACTGCAAAAAATTAAAACCAGAAAAAGACTATGTTGGAATATATGGGTCCAAAACGACCGTCCGAGGAACGGGGTTATCTTTGATTGTTATAAGCCTGTAAAGAAGCAATTTAGACGTGTATCTCGGAAGTGTATTTAGAGATCAGTTGATAAAAATTTCAAATCCCTCTCTTCCATGTTTAGTCTTGGTCGATCGCGACTCTTTTGGAACCGAATAAAACAAAGTCGTCAACCTAGTTCTATGACTCACTCCGTGCTGCATGCCAGTGATTTCTCAATTTTTTTCAGTGGCATAATGCCAGAAGATTATACTAAGCTGACCGATTTTCAACAGATGGCAAAGGAGCATATCATGCGGGTGCGATCCCATTGTAATAAATGTAGTCCATGTTTATTTCACCGCAGAGTATTAACGAATCATTATCTAAATTACGAAGAGGCTGCGTTGCTGGTATGGATGGTATTACAACTGAACATCTGTTTTATTGTCGCACTGTAGTTTCTATGTGAACATTTGTCCTCTGCCTTTTCAGCATTTTTTTCCTTTGGTATTGTACCTTACTGCTTTGCTATAGGGACTATTGTTCCAATACTAAAGAAAGCTACTCTTAATCCCAATCTACCTGAAAGCTACAAACCGATAACCCTGACATCAACATTTGCTAAGCTTGCAGATTGAGCTGTTTTTAAAACCTGATGACAAAAAATAAGGCTTTTCAATAGTCAGTACGATTCAGAGAAGGCAGGGGAACAGCGTTTTATACCGCTATGCTGAACGACATCTCTATATTCTGTAAATCACAGCATACCCCGCTGTATATATGCAGCATGGATGCCGAAAAATGTTTTGATAAAATTTGGCACCCAGGCTTATTACAAGCTACATATGTACATGTAATTGGTAAATCCCTACCAAGGGTGTTTTTATTTAGGTGGTACAGTCAGCTTAAAGGATCGGTTAAATGGAAAGGAGGACATGCCCCTGTGTTTGCTGTAACTTGTTGCACACGCCAGGGCAGTGCTCTTTCACCGGTGTTATTTAACATATTTATTGATGACCTTCTACTTGACTTGGAAAAAAGCGGTAACGGCGGCATCAAAACATGCGGATACCTGTTTAATCTCTTTAGCCTATGCGATGATATTACACTGTTTAGTATCCCCGTTACGGTTCTCCAAGAATTAACTGATATCTGTGATAAATATTCGAAAACTTGGAGTTTTAATTTTGGTATTAAGAAAACTAAATGTATGGCAGTTGGTACTAGTCCCGAAATGGACATTGTCTGGTGACGTAATAAAAAGTGTTGATTTCCTTGATATTTTGGGTGTCGCCTTTAACAAATATTTTACTGGTGCTAGACATGTTGAAAGCAGGGTCAGTGCGTGCTGTAATACCTTTTATAGTCTCGCACAATGCGACATTGAATACCCAAGTGGCCTGGTGGCTGAGGCTAAAGTAGAACTTTTAAAATGTGTGTGTATACCGACACTTTTTTATGGCTGCGGCTCAAATAATTTTAGTAAAGGCTGTATAAGAAAGTTACACAGTTCTCAGGGTGGTATTGTGAAAAAAACGTTTGGTCTCAGCAAGATTTGCACCACTCATCAATTTTAAGTGAAGTAGGCATAGATGAAGCAGCCAAACAGTAGTTTCTCGCATAGCTAGCCGTCTGACCCAGGCCCGATTTGAAAATGTTTCTAAGTCCAGCGATTTTTTACTCTAACAATAGCGATGATGTCCATTTCACACCAACACTAGACATTGATGACCCGAACTATTAAGCGACCTGCGGGTTACAGAATACTCAGTTATGACAGTCCTGGAGGTTACTAATGTTTCAACATGTTACATTGTACATTCCTACCAGAAAGTAAATATCCACCGTTTTTTTTAAATATTACATAGATAAAGTAAGATATTTTAATGCGGTTTTCAGCAGAGTATGGTATATTTAGTTTGTCATATATCTGTTGTATTTGGATGCACCTAATTCCATCCCTTCATTATGTAACAGGCATTTTTAAAAAGGCCAACAAATCATTTTTTTTTTATTTCATGTGCCTTTTCAAAAATTCACATAAGCCCATAACAGTGAGTGCTTTATGACCATCATTTTTTGACACTTGTAATTCCATAAAATGTGTTCAATAGTGACAAATGCACATTTTTCCTCATGATTATTTTGTTATGATTTTAATCTCTTCCATTACCTTTGATAAAGACCCCCAACCTCGAGTTGGCCAAGGGCCATGCAACGTGACTACAGTAAAATTAACTCGCATTAGATTTTCTACTATTCAATGGGTTCCTAAGTAAACTCTTCCTACTTTTGTGTGGCCATCAAAAATTTAAATACGATTGAATCTAATCATCGGCATGTTAGGTTTGTTTGGGAATCAGTTAAACCAGACAGCCCTGAATAACTCTCTGCTAAGTATTGTAATTGAACCATCAATTGTGTTGAATGGCCACATTCATAAGGACCCTGATTGACTACATTGCTCACCATGAGGGAAATTCTCAATGGTCACCAGCTGTCTGAAATAAAAAATCACCAACAGCGAGCTAAAATTAATCTTCAAAATGAAGAATTTGGCAAGCATTTTCAAATGAAAGCAAAAAACCTTTGTTGCATCATAGTTCACCGATACATTGTGAAAAAGAACGAAAATAAAAGAAGATAAAAAAGACAGTTTTCGGACATTTTAAAAATTGCCCGTTACATAATGAAGATACAGGATTGGCTGGCCTGAAATATAACAGATGCATGACCAACTTAATATACCATTCTCTCCTAAAAATCGCATGCAATTATCTTATTCTATCTCTATGATATTTAAAAAAACCTATGGTCATTAACTTTCTGGTAGGACTGTACATGTGTTGTCAAAGCTTCAGAACATTCGGCTTGTGGACTATCCATGTTCGCCTAAAATCCTGCAGCACTCAAAACGCAAAATCAAAGCTGCTCTTAGAAATATTGGTAGTGCGTTGCAACCGTTGAATGCTCACGATGGATGAAATGTTGCTGCGTAAATGAAGGGAAGGCAGATACATTATTTCAATGCCAACTTGCCATTCATTTCACCGGGATATGGATACATTTTAACTGATGAGGCAAAGAACAATTTTGTTTATTCTTGATAATCTAGCTCTTCATCTTAAAACTGTAAATCATCTTCCTTGTCACTCTGTTCAATTTCAGCTAATTGTTCAAGTTCTAATCGTTGACCTTCATTGTCGTCAATAATTGAGCAGACGGCTATCTCCAGCTCCAAAAGTGCGCACAGCATCAGCACTGATCCTCCCCCAAGCTGATCATTTTCACGACCTCTCGAAGTTCGATTTGGGGACTTTTCCAATCATCCTCCGATTTTCCAGGCTTTCCAGATGGCACGTAGTTGGCATTTAAAAGCTTTCATGGTGCCAATATCTAGAGGTGTTCTATGACAATTCTCCCCCCGGACACCCCCCCCCCCCCCCCAAGTCAATTTCCGCCCGACAACTACCCCCAGAAAATTGCCGCCCCCAGTAAAATAACCCCCTGTACAACTGCCCCCCCCCCCACCCGTCAAGTGAAAATTCTCCTTTTGAGCAGAACTCTTTCTTTACAAAGGCCTTTTCTCCTCCGTTTGCATTCCTTAGACTTCCTCTCTCCAGCCAAGTCCTATGCAAACCCAGCTAAAGATAAGCTTTCGACGCCTCATAGTGAACTCCATTTTCCAATATTGTCTATGGCTATGACTACAAGGGATCTTGAAACAATGTGACAATCGGGGGGGAAGATCATCAGGTTAGTGACGATGAGAATTTGCATTCTTTGACGAAGAGTCGGAATTATAAAACCATAAACCAAGTGCAATGTCTTTGTTGTTTCTTTGAAAATGGGTGTGCATTTTGGGTGACATAATAGACAAGGGCAAGCATGAAGCGAAGCGGCTACTTGATGGGTGTATTCGACTCCCCGTTCTCGAACCCAGAACGGTGTTCTCGAACTAGTCGAACACGCGAGAGCGCGGTCTTTACAATAGCACAGTGTCCGTCGTCGTCTGTATCCTGTTTCAAAAACAGTGGCACGTTTCTTAACCGCTAAAGCTATGAACTTGAAACTTTGTACACTGGACCCCCCAAGTCAGGTGACCTCTGACAATGAATTTCGGTCCGATCTGATTCTTGACTTGGCCACCAAGGGGGCCAGAAGCGGAAACCTAACAAGAGACCCAAGGGCCTGGCGCTCAGCTGAGTTAATATCATTAATATCTTCCCGGTGTTTAGTTCATTATGCATGAAAATGGCATGCTCCATGGTATTTGATATCCTTTTGCGTTCACTACGGTACCAATGTTTTTGGTTGACATAATTATGCCACTGTTCATTCCTCAATCCTGACCATAATTCGGGTCAAATCATCGTATGAAAATATTTACCGAAACATGAAGTTTATGCCATGAATGAGGATACTCATTGTCATAGCCTCGTTTACAAGTACGAAGTATTTTCCCGCGAATATTCAAAACTGCTTGGCTCCTTGCCAGTTAAATAACATGTGACTATACACAAAATAGAAAACTTTGATGGAAATTGTAAATCATTTTTTTATCTATCAGGGGAAACAAGCTGATGACTAGTATTGGGCAATTCGCCTAACAGCAAATTGCAGACCATATCCCTGGTGAAAGTATTTTGTCATGTTGAGAAATTAGGTTTGCACCAGGATATAACCAGATAAATCAGAGGCAAATAACCCTGAATAACCAGCTGAATTAGGTTGTGACAGTAGGTGCATCATAAATACTAGAATTAGCGATGGTTCTGGGACTGCAACAACTCAGCATATGGATGGTCAGAATCCAGCAGACAACAAGCAAATGTAATCTGAATCTCAACATCTTTCGTATCTTTTGATGAGTTTTCTGGTCGAGTGAGGGAAACCAGTTGGCCATCTGATATGGCTGGTGGGGATGAAAGCTCCCAATGTTGGGACGACCAATAATACATTGCGTCTCCACAGTATTTATATTATAATACCTCCCTCCATGCACACATGGTTCTGCTGCCAATTTTTTCTTCAAATGATCTAGGTGTCAATCATGCACTTGTGGGTACTGGCACCACGTAGGTAACTTCTGATCTGATCTTAAGTGGCAGGTTTTTGGTGCTTTGTCCTGGTGCTCATTTTTAAGATGACAAAACACTATCACCAGGGATATGGTCTGCAATTGCTGTTAGGAAAGTCACAACCTGGGGACAAAAAATAAATGTGATTTAGACTTCGCATTCCTTTGAAGTGTAGGTTGCAACATCCCAGGCCATTGATGCATGCTTGGTCACAACATAGGGGCAACCGGGAATCATGGCAAGGATTTTTACAACCATTCTTTTGAGGTGTAGATTGTGATGTGAGGGAAGTGTCTTGATCTCTACATAAAATTCCTTCGACATGGTGCAACAAACCAGTCCAGTAGATATATACATGGTCATAGCATACGGCATCGAGACAACCAGTATGCAAGGTTACGGCCAGGCCCAAGGGGTATGACCGATCAGCACTAAGAGTAAAAACGTAAAATGCAATAATATCTTTTTAAACTAACTGCCACAGTAGGTTTATTTATTCAGTCTTTTTGAAGTAAAAGTATTACAGTGAAAAGAACGAAATACGGCTGGAATATTATACTGGTTTGTCTTCGGACGGCAAATTCAGCACTGCACCGATGTCAAGGTTAAGACGGTTATACGACTTTGCCTCATCAGCTCCTCGTGGTCAAGGCTTCTATATCCGTGACTGATGCGGTCGCAGAACAGAGAACAGATGCTGATCATCCCCGTCACTGCGTCAGGCTGTAAAACAGAGCGAGGAAATATTTTAACTTCACCAGAAGTTTTATCATTCATTATTCAGACCAACAGACACTGACTACCTGCTAATAGTCTATGAATTTCATTGTCATAATTCAGAACAAACACTTATCACCTTTGCTGACAATATTTTCAGAAGGTGTGTACATTCGTGTGTCCATTTACACTGCACGTGTATACGTGCTTTACTGTACATTTCTACAGGAGTGAGCAGGATGTACAGAAAAACGATCTCCAAAACTGTTGCTTTCAGCACTCGCGACACATTAAGCGAGGTTTTAGCAATTATTTTCAGTGAAGGTATATCTCATGTGTAGAGTCTCGGTGATTTTGAGACATTCTTAGGTGTTTAAGGCGCACAGTTTGATGAAACTTGCCCGAATTCGTAATTTTTTTGATGAATGTATATCCGCCATTGCGGGGATCTGGAAACTTTCGGATGACAAGTTTGCCTCAAAAGATGGACGTGCTCCCTATAATCACCCAAACTAACAGCGAATATATATTCTTAAGATCCTTTTCTTGACCTCTGATGAGTTAATTTTGTCTGATGCAGTGTTTCAACACAAATTTGAGGGCGATTGCAATCACGAAAAAATCACACTCACCCAGTCTAGAATGCGTAGACGAAATGTCTGTTGGCTCTTCCATGTAGCGGGTATCCTCCCACCTGTTCAGGTCGGGACAGATCAACGTTGAGCAACTTGCCTAATCGGTAAAAACGCGGGAGGCAGTGCTATTACCGGAACGGTTCAGAACCGGCGATTTTCATCAAAAATCACCCGAAAACTAAAAAAGTAAGCAACGGCTGCAAAAATAAAGTACACGTTGTTCGTTAGCAGGTTATGAAACGTAACCTAACCAAATTTCAGGTCGTTCCGTGCGGCAGTTTCGGAGATACGTGTCGAAAACCACATCCCTCGGGTCCTGGCGATCGGCTCAGTAAAAACAATAGACCATATCCACGGAGTTGTGGATATGGTCTAATGATCAAATAAATCATTCATGAGAAATCGTTTTGTTGCTGAAGCTTGCATGACGAAGTTAATGCTAAACCTTTTCTTGTGCTCTACTGCGCCACCGTAGTTTTCTATTTAGACCAGCGATGACGTCATTTCTGGTGATTCCCTACGTTGTCCAATGAGCGCTTTTTAAAATGTTCCATTTGGTATTGTACAGTATGCAATGTATTTTTTCAGCGCTGCCAGTTGCCGAACAGAATGCCGTAGCTCCCTCAATTTCCAATCAATTTTTATGGGAGTGACATTATTGTATTGCTTAGAATGTCTACTTTTTACTCATGAAAGAATCGTAGAACTAAAACATAATAGGCGAACAGAATCATGCCGATTCACTGCACATACTGTGGGAATTCTCCACTTCAAAATACATCGGCGATGTCATCGCGAACAGAGCATGCACTTCCGATATCGTTTTCACAGAAATGTGGCCAAATTTTCAAGAACTAATTTCTGAATTTAGTCCCTAAAGACCTTATGACTACCACTGAAACGAACTAGTGATAATATCGCCTACCAGACTACTTTTTAAGCAGAAAATTGGGTACTTGAGTGTCATTGACATTGAGCTCCAAGATTATTGCACATGGCGTAAACAACATGCCGCCATTTTGTCTCCGCTTCGGTATTTCGTACGCCGCTTATAATGCACCTTCTCAATTAAAACCAACATAATAAGGCCTTACATCGTTGATTGAATAGGAACACCACACAAAACACAATAAAGTGGGGGTACAATCGATTACGAAGCTGAAGTGAACAGTGATTTATTCCTGGAGCTACTGCTTTTGTTGTGCAGCTGCCATGTTTTGAGAACTGGCAAATAGGAGACTTCATTGATGGCTGACGTCATCGGGCGGGAATTTGAATCGGCAGAAATAATTAAAAGGCAGGTAGCGCCCTCTCCTGTTAAAATTTTGAACTTTTTCTCAATAAAATAGATTTTCAAGAATTTTATCTTAATATTAGAGCATATTTCGACTACTTCTGCTGCTCCTAGGCCGATATAGGCCAGTTTCCTTCGTGCACTCTCGCGCGCAGGAAGTAGGTCGAATGGCGACAAATTTTGTTTCGAAAGTAGAGTTTGACCAGAAGTATCCAGAAATGCAAAATTGAAGTCTCTAGGTCTTACGGTTACAAAATGTGCACCATGGGTTTAACGGACGGATGGATGGACAGACGGACGCCACTGAACAACTTATTTGACAAGCTCGGCTGACTTAGTCAGCTGAGCTAAAAAGTGTGATATCTCTCTTATGAGTGACTCGTTTTCGATAAAATGTTTATGGTAGGTTCTCCTAGCATGGATACATCACATACTAGACGTTAAATATAGGAAAGCTCAGTGATGGGACATGGGATCATGTCAATAGCCGATTATTATTTTTGGAAAAGGAGAATAAAGGAAACTATAAATCCTTTTCACTTGTTTCGGTGTCATTTAGAGATGACAACAAGTGGGGGCAAATTGCCCGAGTTCCAGGTTTCAAAGTATTGTTTCCAGCCCGCCCACTTCCAGCTCCAATATTAGCAATCAGTACACATGGAGTACTTCTCATATCTCGCACATGCTACACCAGAGAGGTAACTACAATTATTCATCACTTCCGCATGGTGCTTGGACATGACTGATCGTCTTCTTCTTAGGCTTTCACTCTGCACTTGGAGGTGACTTTCCCCAGGGAGTATTCCAAGGCAGGATGAGTGTTAATGTGTGCCACTGCCAATTGGGTTTATTGGCCGAGAACAACCAAACACCACAGGCCTTATTACAGGTGGTGTGAATACATAAGCGAGAGGTTGAGTTCACGCAAGCTGCCCATGGATCTCTCGGTTCGGCCTTTAAACCGATCTGACATCGACACCATACACAAGGAACCTGGGTTTTAACTCGAAATTTTAGTGCCGGTGTAATGTTTTTGAGTGTTTCTGTTTTTGAGTGTTTCCCCTCATTGTTTGGGAACGCTCAAAAATAGATTGACAAGTTTTTCTGTGTATCCCCCCTATTGAAAAGTCATGGTCTCTCTAGCTGCCTATTGTTTGGAAACACTGACACATGGGAAACAACCACAGATGTTACACCGGTTATCCAGAAATACCATCCTGGGTATTTCCATGGATCGAACCCTTTTGCGTGGTAGTCAGCAGTGTTAAACACTAGGCCATGAGGCCCTCTTAGATCGTATTCAAATTGCAAGATGCATTACATATGTTTCATTATTTCCTCCACTCGTATTGTTGACGGCTTTTGTTAAATCGAATCGTGGTTATTGATTTGAATGCATACAAAATCAAAACGATTTTTTTAATACTTCGACTTTCGATATCTGATACGTTACACTATGTGCATTTGATACACCTATACGTGTATACAGGACGTAAATGTCATAACTTCTTGTTTAAAAACGTTCCTTTTGGGAACTATGCAAACGTCCGTTTTAGCTAGCTTACAAAAAATAAGCCTTCATCTGGACAAACTTCTGCAGACCAACCCCACCCCACACGCACGCACCCGCACACCCAGACCAACACATGCCGAAGGCCTGGGCTATACACATCATTTGAGCATTGACTAGTTTGACTCAATAAAGAATTAGGACGTCTCGTCTAAGAATGCTAATATGAGAG
This sequence comes from Lineus longissimus, assembly GCF_910592395.1. NCBI lineage: Eukaryota > Metazoa > Nemertea > Pilidiophora > Heteronemertea > Lineidae > Lineus > Lineus longissimus. The sequence continues at coordinate 12,211,583 of NC_088315.1, forward strand.
AGATAGGAACTGGTTTGTCATTAAAGGGACAGTAGACCTGCGTAATGAAATGCTGTCAACAATTAACATAGTATAAAACCGTCTTCAAACGCACTCACGGAGCGGCATTCGGTGAACTTCATACAGAACTTATTTTAAGTGATATTATGCCCGTCTTCAAACGCACACGTATTCAGTAGCGCATTTGTGAACGCCATGCAGAACTGATTTAAGTGAACTTATCCCTGCATTCTGGTTGTGACTTTAGTCATCGAAATGCTATACATATACAATGTACTTGCAACTGAACACAATGTTGTTTTGTTCTGTGTTGCACTGAAATGAGCTTCTCCCAGGCCTGTCATGTTATATCTCTGTCCTAACACCGACCGCGGGATACATGATGAACTAATGCTGGGATACTATGAATCGTTTTGATTAGAGTCTAATGCGAACTCGCCGAATCCGGTGTGGCGGTAGAAAACGTCCCCGGCCCTATTCTATTGTTATGGTATGTGGCTCTATAGAGGCCATGGTTGGCATTATAGCTCAGAGATCAAAGCGCATACGGGAATCCCGGACATTCTATCTTCGGACGCAAGGAAACTGCATGTTCATCAGTGGGCAATAAGGTTGCTTGTCAATGAAATAATAGGGCAACTATCAGTGGCTCATCAAAACCGATCTACTATAAACAATAATCATAAAGGCCTATGCCCCCTCTGCCCGGTGTAAAACAAATGCAAGTCCCCCCGGAATCTAAGTCCGGTCATTTCTGTTAAACTGAATAGAGTCGCCGAGTTCCTTTGTTGCAGATTATGTAGCTAACCCTAACCAAACCATTAACCACATTCGATGACAATACACAGCTATTGTATGGGGTCCTACATTCCTAGGGCGTCCATTCCTTGTACACCTGGCTTAAACGTGACATAGGTAGGCCATGGCTTAATATGCACAAGCGGGCGACTCTGACTAATGTCCGTCTTATTGGCGGAAAAAACTAATCCATATTGAACTCTTGGTGTGATAGAGCCATGGTGTAATTGGGAAGTCTGTAATTAGAATACAAGTCTGAGAGGGATTGAAACTGGTTTGTCATCAAAGGTACACTTGGCTAATGAAATGTTGTCAACAAGTAATTACTCTAAATCCTTGAAAGAGAGACTAGACAAAGAAAAGAGGGTAGGCCCGCCTTATCCATGATTATTCAGAGCCCTATATGACACCAATATGACCAGCAATGCCAGATGTCCTTTCTGGGAGGCGATTTCCATGAATGGTTTGGTCTGTCAATTTGGATGATCAATAATGTAGATTTCACAATGCCCGATCATGGTGCCATTGCTATGGGTCATCTTGAAACCTGGTCTTAACAGTAGTATTATGCAATACATTCCTAGGCCCGTACAGTTTTACTACTGGATGAATGTGAAGCTCAGCGTCCACACTGGACGTTTTGGAATATCCGGTACCGCTAAGATGCAGGCTCAGGTAGCTGGGGCATTAGCGAAAAGGTGTAGGAGCTACCACGTGAATGAGAAGTTAAGAAAATTGGCCTTGAGCGTCTAGAGGAAGCTGCTGAGGATGGCTATGGAAAAGTTAGGAAAATTCCTTGTCGAGGGAAGAATCAAGGACGTTGGACTGATGTGGAAAATGATGTTCATGAATGGTTTCTTGGAATGAGAAATCGACGTTTGCCAGTCTCTGTTCAGAAATTACAGGATAAAGCACTACAATTGTTCAGAGCATGGTGGGCAACCTTGGATGAAGGGAGATAAAATGAAGAAATGGAAGCTAGACCGATTCTTCACGAATTTAGGGCATCAAATGGATGGGTGTGGGAATTCATGAAACGCAAGAACATTATAGTTTACGGCAATCTAAAAAAACACCACCACAATACCAGCTGATGCAGCTGAGCGAGTTACAATGTTTCGCGATAGGGTACTGAGAACGATTGGAGATTTCAACATTCCTTTCAATTTCGTCTTCAATATGGACCAGACATTTTTCCTTTTCGACTGTCATCCTTCATATACCTGTCAAACAAAGGGATCCAAGTCTGTTGACATTCGCACTTCGCGAGCCAACAAGAAAATTGGCCGTTACGGTGTCACTGTGCGTCTCCGCAACTGGAACAAAGCTGCTCATGTAACACTCCCCAAGAGGGGTCTTCTGCGTCAGCTGGACGCCTTGAATGAGCATAACATTCTAGAAAATGTTCGAGTTACATCCTCCCAAACAGGATAGTTTCGACAGGATACGATCGGCAGTTGGGTGAATGGAGTACTTGCTCCACATTTGGAGGCAGAGAATTGCGATCAGTACTTTCTTATTGTCGATGTGTACCGAGTTCACGCGGAGAAGCCTTCGGCTATGCCATAATGGAGCTTGGTGGCATGCTGAACTTCGTTCCAGCGGGCTGCACATCTATTGCACAGCCGCTAGATGTCGCAGTGATGCGGTCGTTCAAGGAAGCAGCTGGGCAACAGTGGAAAAGAGGGAAATCAGAAAACACTGACAACGATGGAAACTGTGACCCCATCTCCTTGCTTGAGGTAATTGGCATCATCAGTCGCGCTTGGGAGGCCGTCCCTAACCAGATTGTCATAAATGGTTTCGAGGCAGTTTTCCACCCGCAGCCTGTTGATGTCGGCCCTTTGGACATTCAAGATCATGCTCTAGGTGATGAGGGTGTTGAGCCCGGCATTGAGTTTATTGAAATGGACAATGAGCTTGTTTTTCTGGTTTTCCTGAATGTCAATAGTGCTATTTTGTAGGGACATCCTGTAAACTTTCTTCAATCAATCCGATTAAACTTATGAGAATAGAAAGCATCCTGTCAGTTTTATTCAAGCCGAAGTTCGAACAATAGCATGGAATGTGTCCATTTCAAAAGAAAGCCCCGAGTATAGGCCTTTTATCAGCCAATTGCCAAAGCTTTTGAAAAAAAGTAGGCCTGCCTGAAGTTACTAGGCGTATCTGCAGGTCACATTAATCGTGAGCTCGCTGTTTTGGGGCGGAGCTCCCAGGTCTCTCTTTCAAGGATTTAGAGTATATACAGTATCATACTGTCTTCAAACGCACTCCCGTAGCCGCATTTGGTGATCTTCATACAGAGCTCATTAAAGGGATATTAAGCCTGTGTTCTGGTCAAAATAATTACGAATTAATATGTCTCATTAAGAATGCTTGTCTGCCGAGTATAGGAACTGGTTTGTCATTGAAGGGACAGTACGGCCGAATCGGTAGATGTACCGTTTTCAAGAACCTCGTCGGCAGGTTTCAAAAGTGCGCGAATTTCAAACTGGGTAACTTTTAGTGTCCTAAAAGGTACCAAGGATCGTCCTGGGTAACTTTTAGGGGTACCCAGGTTGGTCCTGGGTACCTTTTAGGAGTACCCAGGACGACTTCTACCGATTCGGCGACAGTACGCCTCCATAGTGAAATGCTATAAACAATTAGCATATACATTGTACAGTTAACCGCCTCCAAATGCACTCTTGTTCATGATCAGTGCCACATTATTTTGGTGAGCGCCATGAAGAAATTATCAAAGTCCACTTTTTCCTGCATTCTGGTTGTGACTTTGTCATCAAAGTACTACGTACTTAAAACCATGATGTTATGTCGCTCTGTGTAACACAGCAATGAGCTTCTCTTAGGCATGTCATGTTATCTCTTTCTCTACACAAATCACGGGATATAAATTAAAGCTGGTACACCGTGAATCATTTTAATTAGAGTCTAATGCAAACTAACAGAATCCATTGTAGAGGTAGATAATGTGCCCCTGGAAAATGTGCCCGGCCCTATTTTATTCTCTGACGGATTATTCTGTGGATGCCATGGATAAACGTCATAAGCTCAGATATTAAAGTGTATAAAAGAATCCCAGACATTCTATCCGCGAACATTTTTTTACTGGACACAAAAGAATGGCCGCAGGGAAACTGCATGTTAAGCATTTGCCATTAAAGGTTTCTTTTCTTTGCAGTTATAGGGCTACTGGTTCATCAATGATTCACAAAGCCCACGTAAGTAGTTACGAGTGCGTAACCTACTCTGAGTGATCACTTAACTGTACAAATGGGGTCAAACAAGGTGACACTTTGAGCCCCCTTCTTTTTTAACCTTTTCATAAATGACGTTCCTACAAACCTGTCTCAAAATATCTATGCTGAGGAACATATTCCTTGCCTAAATGGCCGTTTTATCGACCATCTTTTTTATGCAGATGATTTAATTATTCTGTCTTGAACTGCTAAGGGACATCACTCAATGTTAAAGCAACTTGAACCTTTTTGTAATACTTGGAATTTAGAGATAAATATAAAGAACACGAAAGGGATGAAATTATGTGGAAATGGACATGTAGGTAAAGATTCTTTCTTTTTCAAGGGTGTCTTGTTGGAGAACTGCACTTCTTATAAATATTTGGGAGTCGTATTGAGTTCTTCAGGGTCTTTTACAAATGCTAAAATAAATGCTTCTTGTAAAGCTAAGAAGGCTCTATTTAGTATACGTTTGGGGTTGATCCCAGTATTACGTAGGCACGTAATACTGGGATCAACCCCAAAAGTGGTTTAAGTTTGTTTGACGAACTCATATCTCTCATTTGTACATATGGGGCCGAAATTTGGTTTGCCGAAGATCTTCGGAAAGGCAAGTTTCATGGAGTCTGGTCCACTGAACAGAAGTGGTATGATTCTGTCATTGAACATGTTCAGTCAGTTGGCCGCGCCCCCATTTCCGCGTAATTCTCTCTGCGCTATGACGTCACTGCATATCATTACGAGCTCATTATCGCGTACATTTAGGCGTGAAAAATATGAAGTCGGAAATCGATCCTAAACTTGCCAAAATCTTTCTGAATGACATGTAAACGGAACATATTATTCTGGATGAAGCATTAATTAGTAGTTTCATCAAGAAAAAGGTGTAAAAAGTCCTGAGGTTTGCTGTTTACGTGACTTTGAACATCGGTCGTCGCCCGAAAATTTGCAATTTTTTCACGTAATTTTGTTGAATAAATGCACCTAACTCATCAAAAACATCGCGCGTGCTCAGAAGTAATGACTGATATTTATTGTTATATGTATCTTTGACTGAATAACACGATAGTAAAAATGATTATTTCTGTCGCACGGCTGGAAAATACGTTTAAGTTGCCTTTGATTTTTGTCAGAAAATGTTGCAGCCGGATTTAGGTTCCGACCACACCCGAAGTTGAGCCGAAGAGGCCCGAACACTAGGATCGCCACCATCGCTACAAAACGTGTTCTAGAATACTGATTCTGAAAACTTGTCCAATAGCCCATCCTGCCGTCCCATCCCTCCTTTCATGAGACCACCATTGCCCAAATTTAAATGACAAAATGATGCAAAGAAGAAACTTAACATTAAAGATAACTAATCCTCTCTTCTGCACCTTGAAACTCTTTAACAGTGAAACGCTAACATTGAAACAAGAACACCAATATCAATAACAAACAGACAGTCAATTGTTGAAGGGTGTAAAACACAATGCCAAATTCAAATTCTTGCAAGTGGTGCTGTTGAACTTTTCAAGTGGAAGGAATCAAACTTATTTTCATTCGTGACGTTATTTGCTAATGATTGTTTACACCATTCAACAGCTTGACATGTTCATCAAACCAGATTGACTGAAGAAGTGAAAGTACATGTATTAGCTGAAAGATAAAGCAGATTTTTCCTGAATGACAACAGCATGGATGTACAACAGTCAAATTGATGACAAACTTCAAGTTAAACCAATCACAATCTTGCAGGAAGATGTCCTGTAACAGGTTAAGTTTACACCTTTAACACTGGCATTGGTCATGCTGCTTAAATTACATACTTTATCAGCTTTTTGGTATTATCTTTTACTGATACAGCAACTCTAAAAATGAGATGATGGCAAGTTCTGTGCGCGATGTGTGGCACAAAATAACTCTTGTGGGGGTACTGATGAGGCTATTCCCGGCTTTATAAGCATCATTGATGGCTTGGAAGCCCGTTCAGACCAAGGCCAGGGTCGGAAAATAAACTATCCATCCAAAGGTCGTCCAAAATTACCAGACAATGCCTATTATTGAGCCATGTCACCTAGTAGGCCCTGGTGTTTTGGACCGTGAAGGTCCACATTGTAATGTGTATATGATTTCTTTTCCTGAACTATGGCAGCCTTTTACAGGCAAATCTGGCAAAAAAGTGCCTAAACATAGGCAACTAAAATTACCAAACAAACAAAAGATATATCATTATGAGAAAGTTTATTTTCACAGAGGATATATAGAGAAATTTCTGAAGAATCAGCCGGATTGCCCAACAGTAGTAGTAGACATCTCAGTCACCTGGATCTTTTCGGAAGTGAAGCATCATGGCTCATGCTTTACTGTTTGAGCACATCCACACAAATCGATAGTATTCCTGGTCAATATCAGTGACGATATGGTGGAACACATGACATACCTCCACTCCAGTCTCATAACATAACATAACACTCACTCAGTCACTGTCGCTCTGACATTTCTGACGACTATTCTACCAGTAGTTTTATCAAAAGACTCAAAATCATCTGGTCATTTGGCCACAAGTTGTAGAAATTATAGTCAGACTAAGCATATTCATCAACAGAACTCAAACAGGCTACCATCATGCCATTCTCACTTTTAACCACAATTTTTTTGAGACACGCTGTGCATTAAAATATTTTTACAATATCGCGTCGTGCACGCAATTGCCGCGAAAAACGGCTTGATTAACATCACGTGATCCAAAACGTCATAAATATTAATGAGATTTCTTCGAAAAATCACCAAATTAAGTGCCAAAAAAGAAATATTTAGGAAACCGGGTGCTCAAATGTTTTAAAAGATATGAATTCATTTAGGATTGGTCAACCACTTCGCAAAAAATCAATTTACCAAATATCGCCGCAAAGCTGGAAAATATCTTTGAGTGAGGTATGTTCAGCGAAGATTGCGAAAATATCATCTTTCGAAAAATTGATCAAACTCGGTTGATTTTGCTTGGAATTTGATGAAATAAACACCAATTTTTTCTTTCAATAACTAACAATTTCGCCATCTTTGATCAATCGCTCTCCCCGAACAGTCGTGCATGCTACATAGGTTTTAGTCTCTGCCACAAATATGGCGCGAGTTAGTATCAAACTTTTACCGATAGGTGACAGTAGCAGCGCAACGCAGAGAGAAACGCTCTTTTGGCGCAGCGAACGGGGGCGCGGCCAACTGACTGTGTTAATATTAGCTTTTGCAAATTTCTTCTCGGTGTAAATAAAAAGGCTGGTAATATTCCCACTATGAGCGAACTTGGGAGATTCCCTATTGGGATTGATATAATATGTAAAATCTATAACTACCACACACACCTGGATAATACTGACAATCCAGTTTTAAGAGATGCTTTTACTGAATCAAATTTGTTACACTCCAAGGGCTTTTACTCCTGGTTCTCTTTTTATAAGGAATTGTCGAAGAAAATCAATTTTGATTTATGTAATCCAGACATCTCCTCTAAAACAATCAAGAAACATATGAAGGAGCGTTATAAATCGTTCTGGTTTGAAAAGTTCTATCAGAAGTTCATTGGTTTAAATGAGGGAAAATTTTGTACATATGTAGCTTTTAAAAATAGATTTTGCTACGAAAATTATCTCGATGATATCCAAAATAGGTAGCACAGGTCCCATTTTACCAAATTAAGACTGAGTAATCATTGTCTTTTAATCGAGAAAGGCCGCTACTCTCGTCCTATTATCCCCAGGGATGAGAGATGGTGCCCTCACTGTCTATCATTGGGAATCAAAGAAACTGAAGATGAGACTCACGTTTTGTGTTCATGCCCTTTGCTCTCTAACCTTCGTGATAAATATTTGAGCAAAACTCGAATTGGGTTAACAAATGAACTTTCAAATAGAAATCTATTATTATATCTTTTAACTGCTGAAGACAGTGGTATCTCGCCAAGTTGTAACGCTGATATTACAATCTCTGGCAGGACCTCTCTCTGATCCAATTCACATAGGGCACTTAGAATATCGACGACATTTGCTTCCTCAGCCGACCTCGTCGTCGAGGTTTGTCTCATCGTCTTTTTCCCTATAATGTTCATATCGCATTTGTCCCAGAGTACGTGTTTTGCCTCAATTATAGCGTCACCGTTAAAGGTACCTATCACTACCTTTTTTATATTCTCAATCGATGCGGATTGCATTGCGTACACCACGTATGCTAAAATGGCGTTATTAATAGTCACCTTGGTCGATCTGTTATCGGCATCTTTTTTGACATTCTCACAGTCAATATCCCCGTCATTTGACTGTCCTTTGGCCATTTTATGCTCCGGGCTAATCCCTTGTACTGGACTCAACATGTCCTGCTTTCGTTTATTGGTATCCTCATTCTCTGCGGTATTTCCACCCCTGATGTGCAATTCACCAAAAAAAACCCGCTATGCTAGGACACAACTCCTCTCGCCAGTCCGCACAATTTATCAGTGCAGGTAATAAAATAAAAGTGTCGTAATCACTTTAAGATTAAAATGGAAGGAGAATCAATACATGCCGGTACTTGTCTCAATTAAGAATGAGTGCCGGTACACTTTCAGTGTATTTAATTAGTTTCATTATCAGTAGGTGGCGCCACCTTCAATACTCCCCGAATCCTGCCAGGTGGCCAAGGATAAAGCAAAAAAATATATAGTTCTGCCAAGTCGGCGCCCTATATACTCGAGGGAAACATTGTCTGGCACTTTAGATAGGCAATGTACATTCCGATTTTAGGTTGTTCAAAACAAGTGTTGTCCCTCAAGGCCTTCATATACTACATGACAAAAGTAGAAATCAGCGGCTTGTGGTATTCGACTCGATGACTCGACGACGCGATGACTCGATGACGCGATCAAGTTGGAATCTTTTTAAAGAATATCACTGCCTGGACTGTAATTTATACATAGAATCATAAGTGGAGGAAAATAAAAAAGAACTGATCATTACCAACCCCTTTCCAGCTGTTTTCACCGTATCTAATCCGACCATTTTTCGTTTCCTACAAGTTCGCATTTTTGATAAAACCATGCGCCATGTTGCTATGCAAGCTTACCGTCAATACAGCTGAATACACCTAAATATAGCTGGTTCAGATCAACCTCCTACCCAGGTTCTTTACGAGCAGAAATTCCAATGTTAAAATGACACGCGAGTTCCTGGAGACAAGGTTGGCTCTGGACGCAAGGGCCCAACGCGCCGCGTAGCGGCAAAAAAGCGAAGCTGGCGAAACATTTATAACGGGTCACCGTCACTTATTATTGGACTTATAGCGCATTTACGGGGTTGCAACTATTTTGCTTTATAGTGTCACCAGGAAAGAAAAGCATGCGACCTAACGCCGATCTATTTGTATAAAGTGATAATTGGAAGGTATATAGTAGGAAATATCAATAAAATAATCATTCCATGTCGTCTTTTGAGGGCATTTTTGATTGTAAAAAATATATGTGTACGTCACCGTAGTCTCTGCAATGATAATTTTATCAGAGCAGTCTCGCGCAAGTAGAAGTTCTTTACCTATTAGTTCTTCACTTATTAGTCTCAACGTCTGGCGCAAAGCCAGACGTTTTCCATTACGATTTCACTACGATGTTTGACAAGAAGGAGCAGTGCGCGAGATATGCTAATGAGCAGACTTCCCTCGCTTGAGTTTCTGAAGAATGTTCCATATCGCGCTAAGCTCATCACTACTGATTATGACAGGCGTGCAGCGGTAGGTATCTGCTCCCCAACTTCCACCCTAATACGGTACAATAAGTTACCGTTTGATGGGAATGGGACAATGCCCTCACTGTGTATGGAGTCATAGGGATAAGAAGACATTATTCATTAGTGTTGGTACAAGTGATTTTGCCCAAAAAGCATGCGCATTCAAAAAACAAAATATGCAAGGTTACGGTATCACGTATGTATATATGATACATGACCATGACGACGTGCAGAAAGTGCACTGGCCAGTGCATACCCTATGGCTATGTACTAGTAAACATGGTAAACATGAACAACATCATTATTCATCGGCAGTTCATTTTACTCCGAGCTTTTCCTGAAACATAGCCATGATGATTAGGCCTACCATGTACCATGACCAATAACAGCACTAGATCATGTAGATGTCAACAAGTTCACATGAACCGTATAATCCCGCATGGCGCATGTGGGGCATGCGTCTAAACCAAAGCCCCAAAATCACTTGTTTTGGTCTATTTCACTTGTGTTTCCCCCGTCTCCCAGTCCATAATACATTTACAGTTTACAATCCCCGATCATGGCCCAACAAAAGGTCATCGGTTGACTAAAGGAACACAACTGTTCAATGGATTTATAGTTGAATGCGATCAAACTACGTCTTTTCAATCGTGGATTGTAAATTTAACCCCATGGGCCTAGGGAAGGCCCTATAACAATACTTTCGACACAGTTATTATCTCCGCTGCCTCCACCATGTTACACACAGTGCTCACTGCTGATTCTAAAATGCGCCACCTAGTCAAAACAGGACATATGTTCTTCTAGGAATAGATCTCTTTCCAATATTTCGTCATTCCACTATCGTCATCACCTCATCATACTTTCATTGATATTACAGGCACACATCCACAGAGCACTCTTCAAATCATCTACACAGTGGTTATCCAACTAGGATTATAAAGGTAATTTCTTAGCCCTAAACAGTGGGTTTCAGTCTTGATAAAGGGGCACTATTGCTAGCAGCTAGGTAGGCAAGATAAAGTTAGACGAAGTAGCCGATAGGGGTCTCTCACCCCTCAAAGTCCGTCAAACAACTATTCAAGCTTGTACAAGGAATACATGCAGCGCTGACTCTAACAAGACCCAATGGGAATGTCGCACAGTCATCTGTCAAAAACAAGACCTATGTTGCAGTATGATCTCTTGCCAATATTTAATAATTGCACTATCGTCATCACCTCATCATACTTCATTGACATTACAGGTACACATTGACATAGACCACTGTTGCAGTCAACGACACAGTCGCTATCCAAGTAGCATTATAGAGGTAATTATCATTATCATACCTCATTAGCATGTGAACCAATCACGTCGCGTCCTTTGCGATCACGGCAAAGCCTCATGGAATAATGTCTTTCACCGTTGAATAATTTTTCATATTCCATGCCTACAACTTCAATTTCTTCATATTCCATGGCTAGAAGTTCAATACTAATATAATATCCAAGATAAAGTTACAAGAAGTAGTCAATAGGGGTCTCTCACCTCTCACTGTATGTCCACACTATTCACGCTTGTACGAGGAATACATTCAATGCTGAATCTAACAACACCCAGGGCCCTTACTCTGTATATTAGTCACTGGAAGATGGCCCATTTCACTCCTTGCTTCTACTTCACCTATAGTCTCATTGCAAACGCCTCAGTTCTATGATATCACATTCACTTTCAGCTGTCATGCAACGCAACAACTGTGCTATCTGCCATCGCACATCAACGAAGAAGTGCAGCCGCCCACATTCCACCTCACGTCTGTCCGACCAGCTGCAATCCTCGAGGATGCCCCACTGTACCACGATTTCACTACGATGTTTGACAAGAAGGAGCAGTGCGCGAGATAGGCAAATGAGCAGACTTCCCTCGCTTGAGTTTCGGAAGAATGTTCCATATCGCGCTAAGCTGACCACTGCTGACCATGACAGGCGTGCATTGGACTGGTACAGGTTGGAACTGAACATTAAATATGCTGGTGGTGACGCTTTCTGATGAGAAGTTGGTCGTGACTGATGCAGTATCCTTGGACTTGTCCACAGCATCGTTCAATCATTGCTCTCTGTGCTGCCTTGATTCTGTACTTACCCAAATACTAAGACCAAATGCCTGTTGACTGTGCTTTAAGAGAGACTGGCGCCATGCCTAGAGATATGACTGACCCCTATTGGCAAATTTGTATGACTTTATCTTGCCTACCTAGCTGCTGCCTATAGTCTCCCTTTAACTGCGGAGCACTTCAAAGTCGATAAAATGCCATGTTCCACCTTTTAATGTGTTCAGACCGCCATTTTCAAAATAATCAAGTCAGGACACTACCTTCTAGTCTCATAATAAATTTTGCTTTCCTCAATAATAACATTTCTTCTTCTTCAATGCTTTCATCATTCCAAACTTCTCCTCCTCTGACTTTTACAGGGGTACAGTCATGGCAATCAAAACCCAAATACTGAGACCAAATGCCTGTTGACTGTGCTTTAAGAGAGACTGGCGCCATGCCTAGTCTCTCTTAAAGCACAGTCAACAGACACCAACCCCCTCAGACTCAGAAACCACAAACGCCCAACCCTTCCTGCTACCTTAATACTTCTGGATATCCGTTCAGCACGGCAATATTAAATGTCCTATACACCTTTCCAGAAATGGGCCGCTGAGTGTCCGAAATAGTGATGTCATAAGGGGAAACTAGGCCTGTGGTGGAGGGACAAAGGAGATAGTCATGGTTGACCAACACACTTGGATGCCTTTAATGACGGACAAGGGGGAAAAAGTTAGTTCCAATGCAAGCCACCAATTTCGGAAAGCATGTATAGGGGCTGATGTATTGGGGGGGGGGGGGGGGGGGGGGCAGATGTCAAGGGGCGGAAGAGGGACTGAGTGACTGAGTCTAAAAAACTGCACATATGCGAAATTCCGATTGTTGACAGACTACCACATGACATCTGACATTGGCCACTAGAAGCTTGTTTGTCAATTAAATCTCCGGTCATTTTGCATGCTATGAAACTTCCGCGAGTCCTTTAAATATCAAAATCAATCGCGGGGACCAATCTTCAGTGGCCATGGCTGGGGGGGGGGGGGGCACATCCTTCTACATACCGTAGCTGGGTATGGGAAGGCCGAGCTAAAACCTCTGCTGTTGCAGCGGTAGCCCGGAGACCAGGATCATGGGATTCCGTATTTTAGCAAAATCCATAGCAACGATCGCGTCATCGAGCCATCGCGTCGTCGAGTCATCGAGTCGAATACCACAAGCCGAAATCAGCTGCTACAAAAGTCACCTTCGACATTCCACAGAAGTCGAAATTTCTCCACACACTGATAGACATGTGGACGTGCAAAACGCAACTGCGACATATGTTTCCAGGTGACACTCGACAATAGTCAATAATGTAGCACACATTTGCTACAAAATGATCCCGACAGGCCACAGAAATCACCATTTGCCACATATATTTTTGTGACTTTTAACAGTTGTTGACTGGTCACTACACATTCATGACATTCCACGTCAACAATGACCAAAACTCTTCTACACCGACGTCACACTTCATAACCATGGCATACATCGAACTGGTCGCATCGGTATGTCTGTCTCTCATTAGGGAGTTTCCGCATCGCTTACGATTACGATTACGATTACGATTTCAAAGTCGTAATCGTAATACTCTCAAAACCGGCATGAACCAGAAATTTTGTTTCCGCATTCACACCAACGACTTGGTGTACTGTAGTATAGGCCATATACTCTACTCTCATGCTCTGGGTGCACTTTTCTCGGCGCTAAAACATGATCAAAATCGCCGTTGATCACATTAAATGCAGTTCCTATGTTTGATAGATAGGTTCTAAAGTATTCTTCAATGAATATTTCACCTTGAATTTGATATGTAGCGTGGAAAATAGGCTTTTCGCTAATCCATGTGATCGTTTTTCGACTTACGAAGATCAGCCGGAATCCTCGTAAGAACGAGACGAAAGTACCATCGACGATTTTGCTGGGGATGACGTAGCACCAAAAATCGATGACGTCAAACACAAATCGTAATCGTAATCGTAATCGTAATCGTAAGCGATGCGGAAACTCGCGTCATCTGCTGTTAGCATAAACAACGGCGGGTATTAAAACAGTACAAGCACTCAAGTATAATCAACATGAATGAGATTTACATTTTGCCTCAGAATATTTGGACTATGGGACTGTAGCCTGTGTACCACGCAAAGGGAAGTGGCTCCGCGTGCGATTTGCTCTGTCCTCATTCTAATTTAAACGACCAACATAGATTCATAAGTAGTGGATGAATTGCAATCCAAATCACAGGGTTTACACCCAATTTTCTTGTATTGTCTTCCAAGCAAATAATATTAAACTGGATATTGATATATTTTGTTCATTTATTTCTTGGGTAAACGTGTATTGAAATTGGTCGGGGCATATTTACCAACATTACCAATGTGAACCTTACCGGTGACGTCCAATTCAGTAGCGATTTCGGCTATCTTTTTCCTCTTTTCGTTCCTAGCGTGGTACAGAGGGCATTTGACGTTGAAAAGACATTCTTGCACCCCCCAAAGATCACAAAATCTTGATCATCATCATCATTACCGGTGTTGTAACCCTTTTGGATTTTTGCCGGAGGTATGGAGTCCACTATAGGCTACTGTCCACCTATGTGGGATATTTTACTTGCCCTGGCATAGACACTCAGGTACAAGGGTACAAGGGACCACGGCTTTTAGTCTCATCCGACAGACCCTCAACTATTTCATACGTTTTTAATGTACGTGTTGTGAAGAGCCAGGAATTTTAGTTCCATGAAAGCCACGCCGGTTCATCCGGAAATACAATCCTGGGTTCTCCCCGGGATCGAACCCGGGCCCTATTGCGTGGTAGCCAGCAGTGTTAACCTCTAGGCTATGAGGCTGGAGCGGCCACCTGAAACGCGGTCACAATAGTCGTAATCATCTACACACCTATTGACTTTTGTGGTTAACGTTTTCAACTTTCAACAAGGCGGGACATATGGATACTTCGTAACAAAAGTTCCAATCGTATACACATTGCAAAATTTTTGGGGAAACAAGCCACAAAATGACTTTTGTCATGCAGTGTATGGAGGCCTTGGCCCGTATTCATCAAGCTACTTAAGTCAAAGTATGGTGCCTAATAAGGTACCTGAGTTGAGTACTATACCTAAGTGGAATTCTCCAAGCTACTTACCTAAAG
Source organism: Lineus longissimus (assembly GCF_910592395.1). NCBI lineage: Eukaryota > Metazoa > Nemertea > Pilidiophora > Heteronemertea > Lineidae > Lineus > Lineus longissimus. The sequence goes on from NC_088315.1 coordinate 12,226,615, forward strand.
TATCGTACTCAAATCCACCCCTAAATCTAAGACACCTGTCGGTGTGTCCTAAGTCGAAGTGTGTTGGCTTTTAGAACATAAATGCTAATCATTTCGTAAAGAAAGCTACTTCGAGATGGCTGCGTTAATGCTGTTGGCGCAAATGGACATAAATTTGCGGCGCGCTATGAGGCGGGAAAGTGTATTTCGGGACATAGTGCATCCATTGGAATCTTGAACTTTATCAAAGATATCGGTTTGATCATGGTACTATTTTAGCCCGTGCGTTCATTGCCTCTGTGATTCGAACCCATGCTTGGTGCTTTTTCTGAGATGTGACGTTCGGCCCGAATTTGGATACAATCAAATCAAATTCCTTTTCGTATTCTTCCATCAATCTCAGCTTTTCAGCCTCTGTAAAGTTTAGTTTTTATGTCGACTTATCCATTGCGTCTATACCGCTCTAAACTAGTGGATACCGGCCAATGCACAGTTAGTATAGGCCTATCACCAAAGCCTCACCCAAGATGAACTCGGAATCGTAATATTACACAGTTCACCATCGTGGTCATTGAGGCGCTCGACCCAGAACTATCCCCAATCCACAGTAATGTACATAAAAAGCCTGTGAAATGTGACATACACCCTTGGAATTGATATTTGGACACATCTAGGCACCATACCTAAATTTGAGTATACTACTTAGCCATGTAGGTACTTAAGTCCAGTTATGAATTCCAACTTAAGTACGGTACTTAGCTCAGCATGGTACTTAGAGCTTAGGCATTCCTAACTTAAGCTGCTTGATAAATACGGCCCCTAAACGCTGGCGTTAACTTAACTTGGCATTAAGTCTAAAGGGCTTAACTGAAGGAGATAACGCCATGTTAAGTTAACACCAAAGTCAGTGACAAAATTTGTTTTTAACAACCAGGCCCTGTGTCAAAACGGCGCAAATCGGTGTATTCGTCCGTTGATTCAGGAATCCCTCAAAACACATCCGTCATTTTGACGAGCCGACGCCAGGCTCTGTGTCACTACACACCATAGCCGCATCACGAAATTATTGCGGAGGCAAATCTCTGTTGCTCTACCTCACTTAAGCTGCTCTGCATAATAAACTAACTCGATTTGTAGACATCGCACGGCCAATTCAAAGGAACACACCCTTTTTATACGTACATATATAGTAATTTTCAAAGCTAAATCGGCACAATCCACTCGCTCACGAACGCTTTCACACCCAAAAAGTTCCATGCAAGTCAGTCAAACCGTGAAATTTTCGCTGTACGTTATGTTTGATTAATTCAATATTGGGGGAGGGGGTCTGAACATAGGCGGCGCTTTTCTCCGCGTCACTACTTATTGAGATGTATGGTTCAAAACGCCAGTTAGCAACATGTGCGTGCGTAGTGATACCCGATATAAATTTAGGAGACCGACACTATCATGACTATTGAAATTCCCGTTTTCTGAAATGCACGTACGTAATTGACATTATCATAGGCTCAATACGACATTTCTTGTTTGATGGAGCCAGAATGCGAGAAGGAAGGATAAATGCAAGCAAAAACCTTATTAATATATTTTTTTCGTCCGCAATTTTTTGATGTACGGTCCCATTCCGAGATGCACGGTCCCATTCCAGGATGTATGGTTCCACAATTCCTAGATCTCTTTGCTGTTACGAAGGGAATAACCATTTTATTTGCTTCCGTGAGCAGACGAAAATGCCTCGCTTTGACTGAAAATGCCTCTTCTTCGTTGGATGTACGGTCCAATACCCCCCCCCCCCCAAACCTTCCCCCACCACCACCATGTAGATGCTGGTTCCACAACAAGCAAGTTTCACGGAAATGAAGTGATCTGAGGATTTCCGTTTTAGATAATGTTTCCATGACCAAGAACAACAAACTTCAAGGTGATGACAGATTCTGAAAGAGCATCCTCGATCACCTCAGTATACATGCTGGTTCCAGGCTTATACTAGTTTCGTGCTAATGCTCGACTGCACTTCCCTTTAAGGCGACATTCCACGTGAGAGTTTTCTCTCAGAAGTTCACTCTCAGACACTCTCAGACACCAAGTCGCATGTGGACAAGACGCTGCGAGCAGCTGTCCGAGAGCGATCAATAAATGTCAGAAGTGTTTAGCTGGGCGATCTTATGTCATGTGGACGGACCAAAGGTAGGTCATTTCGGACACTTTTTGTGATGTCAGATAGTGCTCTCAGTAAATAGGACTGGTTCTATTTTGCAATAAACTTCCAGCAAGTATTCAATGCATTGGTCATTTGGCGCATATGCATAGCTACCAGCAACATGGACGCAAGCAAAGAGTGGAGTCGGAACGACACGTTCCAACTGATAGCTGCAACTGATAGCTGTGTTTGAGGGCAACCCGTGCCTAAGGGATGTGCAATCTAATCTCTACAGAGACAGGGGAAAGAAGGCGTTGGCGTGGAAAGAAATTGGGGCAGTTGTGGAGAGAGATGTTATAGAATCCCAACCAGTATTGCCAACTCTTCGAAATCAGCTGCTGTCATGCGCAGGAAATTTCGAAGATGCTTCGGATCTTCAAGGAGTAATTCCTGCTGAAGAGCATGATAGGCCCCATAGGTTTCTCTTCTCATCAGCCACTTGTGAGCCCAGATCTTGTGTTTCCTCTTCGGTTTCCTCTTCGTTTGTAGAATAATGTACACCGCAGCCGCGGCTGCTACCTCCGCGGCTGCTACGCTCTCTTCGAAGGCAGCATACTAAATGACCTTTCCCAATAGGCCTAACTAGCACGTGGAGGGATCAATGACCGTCCGATGGCTGTTTTCTAACAGTTTTACTCTCACGTGGAAGAAGCTACGAAAACATTCTCTCGAGAGAAACTCGCGATAGCTTGAAATCATCTCTCCGATAGGAACTGTCAGTACGATTTTCTCGCACGTGGATGGATCAACTATATTTATGTCGACAGTCACTGAGAGAAAATGTCGACACTTTCTCTCACGTGGAATGTCGCCTATGTTAGGAGCTGTTCTACCTTGACCTTGACCGGTATATTTGCCTGTAGCTAACCCGTGTGTGCAGTTGTTCCAGTTATTTCACACCAACACAGTCTTTTGATATCAAAATAATCGTCACAATAATATACTCATCAAAGAAAGTTAAGGACCACTTTTTATTTTTAACATACTTGTTTTACAGCACATATTAAGGACCAGAAAATGCCTAAATATGAATGTCCTGTATGACCTCCAAGACACAGTAATCAATTCCACATGTGGTTTGTTCCAGTTGTTGTATAACTTCTTTCTAAACTTGTCACAACCTGAAAATGGGTGTTTTGGTGTGTCAAATTTTTCACAATTTTAGCCTAAATGTCTTGTCATCAATGTCAGCATGGTCAGTAGCGAGTATGACCTCCCCCTGCTGCAATAACAGCCTGACACCGCTGTCTCATTGAGTTTATCAGACGATTAACCTCCCTGACATCAATTGCGTCCCATGCAGCCTCCAAGGCCACACCAAGCTGCTGCAACCCATTTGGCTGCACCTCAAGCGCTTCAACACTCCTTCCAATCATATCCCAGACATGTTCTATCGGATTCAAGTCCGGGGATTTGGCTGGCAAGTTCATACGCTCAATTCCATGATCCGCCAGGTACTGTGTCACCACCCTCGCTGTGTGGGGACGGGCGTTGTCGTCCATGAAAATTAAATTTTCCCCAGTGTTTTCTGCAAACGGAACCACAAAAGGTTTCACGATTTCATCTCTGTACCTCACACCTGTAATCGCTCCCCCTGGGACCACATAGAGGCGAGTGCGTTGGCCGTAGCTGATTCCGCCCCACATCATGATGCTGCCTCCACCATAGCGGTCATGTTCAGCGATGCAGGCATCTGTAAATCTCTCTCCCTGTTGTCTCCAGACTCTAACACGTCCATCATTGTGGTCCAGGCTGAATCTGCTCTCATTTGAGAACAGAACACGGCGCCATTGCTGGTGGGTCCATCCCACATGATCACGAGCCCAATTGATTCATTTGAGAACAGAACACGGCGCCATTGCTGGTGGGTCTATCCCACATGATCACGAGTCCAATTGAGACGGATTCTTTTGTGAGCATGAGATGCATTGCAGTGGCCTCCTGGCATGGATGTCGGCTCTGTGAATTCGGTTTATACGGATGGTTTGATTTGAAACAGTCACCCCAGTTGCAGCAGTGAATTGGTTATATGAGTCTGCGAGCACTACTGACGCGGTTGCGACGACAAAGAGTCACTAAGTAGCGGTCATCCCTCGCAGTTGTTGCTGATGGGCGGCCAGTAAGGGGTCTCTCTGAGTATCGCCCTCTCTCCCGGTGTCGTTGGTTAGCACGACTGATGACACTGTGAGACACACCCATCATCTCAGCTACTCGTCGCTGACTGAAGCCAGCTTCCAGCATCCCTATGGCTCGTGCAACCTCTACTTCACTCAAGTGGCATCTAGGCATCTCTCTTGTCAGAATGCTGCCTAAGCTTGGTGGGAAATGCAATAAAAAGCACTTGCATGGACTTTTGTACCACTTTGTGTGGTCAGCTGACATACCATAAACACCTATTTTCAGGTTGTGACAAGTTTAGAAAGAAGTTATGCAACAACTGGAACAAACAACATTGTGAAATTGATTACTGTGTCTTTGAGGTCATACAGGACATTCATATTTAGGCATTTTCTGGTCCTTAATATGTGCTGTAAAAAAAATATGTTAAATATAAAAAGTGGTCCTTAACTTTCTTTGATGAGTGTATATTCCTAATATCACGTAACACATACACACGTATTAGAGTGAAGATATCAGGTGGTAATACAACCCTTTGACGGTGCCAATTGATTAATGGGGTCCATTAACACTTGGTTTGAGCTTTTTGCTTGCCGAGAAGCAGTGTCACTGCGAGGGGGTACATGAGCTGCTACAGAGGCCGAGAAACAGGGTGTCATAGACACACACACCCAGTGCCATTATCGAAATGACTGATTTACACTATAATAAACAGTACTTGGCGGTAGGTGATAAAGCTTGGAACCAGTGAAACCTTGAAACCAGTGATAAACCTTGGAATCAGTCCTAAAAATGCATAAAAACATGAAATAATGCCATTTGAACCTAAGGTGGTTACGAATCAATATTTGGAGCTTATTTTCACATGATCAGATCGGAATTTGACGGTAGTTTAGAAATCAGTCGCATATCCGATTCAATAATCTATATTTTAGAACAACCCAGTCATACCTCGCCTCCAGTGTACATTACTGATCTCCTAAATATAGGCATGCACGTCACGACACGCCCACCACACACCCATAATATGAACCAATCAGCGCTCTGCTTACTACGCCACTACTCGGGGCTTATTTGAACTACGGAGCGGTGTGATCATACAGGGTGATACAGAAAAGATTGACTACATCATGCAGTACCGGCTGGCACTTATCCGTAGAAACGTAGATGAAGGTTTATTACCGAAGGTTTAAGCCGGGTTGGGAGAAGAAAAATGTGAATAAATTCCTTCGCTGTGAGCGATTTCGTACATATTCATGTACGCATCGAGGGATGTAGATATATTTTCGTGATATAACCAGTTCTAAGCGGACACATTTTTTAGTGATTCCCGTGTGCATGTTTGTCATATCTACTGAGCTTTATCAGAGCATTTTATATACAAATGATTCTTCTAATAAAAACGTTTTATTTTAGTATATGGAATACAAAACAATCACAAAAGCTTACTTTTGCTTTCATCGAAGAGCAATAATTAGATATTTGCAAATGGCGGCCCGTCATGAATATAAGTTTATTTTTTAACGACAACAATACATTTCCGATGCATTCAATGATGACGTCATCCTCCACAAAAAGGTTGATTCTGGAACTACTGGCAAACTGCTATCAATAAAGTCAGCTGGGACGAGATTGGCAGTTGGGAGGGTATAAATCGTGGAAGGAACGCGCCCGATTTCACGCGGTACTTGCACAGTGATTACACGGTTTAGTACTGACTATTCCAAGGTTTATCACTGGTTACATGGTTTCACTGATTCCAAGCTTTAATTACTACCGTACTTGGCAACGACACTATGAGTCGGAGATAAAGAAAGACTGGAACACCAATCAGTGGTACATCTCTAAGGGTTATGTTATCGGACGCATTATTCAGGGCAATATTACCCAGCTGTCGGCTGCCCAGTCACCTCCTATTCTACTGAAGTAGTTTCCATCAACAGATAGCACACAAAAAGGAAAAATTCAAAATCTGATTAAATTATCGCGCTTTTCCGATGTTGACACCGATTTGACCCGATTGTACGAAAGCCCAGAAGGCTCATTCGACAAAACTTACTTCGACAAAACTCACTTCAACAAAGACTTCGAAAAAATTGATTTCGACAAAACTCACTTCGACAAAATCGACCAATCAAATCGTGTTTTACATACCTACCTATGTGTTTTACATAGGTAGGCCAGAGGTCGGTATTTAGGTCATAGGCTAGTAGCTATCATGGCGGTCAAGGATCCACCCAACACGAGGGTATCAATCTCTGATGAGCAAAACTCTTTCGTATATATTTTCTGCTTCACTACATTTCTTGTGGACATGTATCTTACATAGACAGATGCTTTATGTGTATGGTAGCATATCATGATACATACAAACAGACATCCGTGTCGTGATTTTACAGTAATGACAGCGTCTTACAATTAACGCAGGCCGTTAGGCCAGGCCCTTACTCATAAAACTCATTTATAAGTAGTGTACTTAACAAGCTCTTCTACCTTTAGTGACTCGCGGTTTCGGAAAATAAATACGAACGAGTTTTGCTCATCAGAGATTGATACCCTCGTGCTGGGTGGATCCTTGACCGCCATGATAGCTACTATGACCTAAATACCGACCTCTGGCCTACCTATGTAAAACACATCGGTAGGTATGTAAAACACGATTTGATTGGTCGATTTTGTCGAAGTGAGTTTTGTCGAAATCAATTTTGTCGAAGTGAATTTTGGCGAAGTCAATTTTGTCGAAGTGAGTTTTGTCGAAATCAATTTTGTCGAAGTCTTTGTTGAAGTGAGTTTTGTCGAAGTCAATTTTGTCGAAGTAAGTTTTGTCGAATGAGCCTTCTGGGCTTTCGTACGATTGAGCTCTCCACGTAGAACGATGCACTAGTAAGGCGTTTCCTGGAGCAAGGATCTACCCCTTGACGTCATGGTGCTTATATCGAATTATCTGACGTCACGCTAATGGCGCTTGGATTACCTGCTACGAATGGAAATGACGTTGCGTCTTAGGTCGCATTAGGGACTTTTTTGTATTCATGCGCGGCCAAGCCCTAACCGTAGTTCCTAAAATCATTGATTCTTCGATCCTCACAGTATGTCAGTGTTGATTCAGCAGTTGTTTTGACAAAGACCTTTTTTTTTGAGTTTCTGAAACCTAGAGCACTACTCAATAGGCGGCTAACAAGAAACTACCCATTTACTGTTGTTGCCGACGTATGTGTACACTGAACTTGGGATGTGCGTCGTCCCCGTGTTGGAATGCCGTCCAGTGCAAGTTGGTGCGTTTTTCGCCGATTTGTGCAAAATTCAACATGTCGCAAAAGTTTAATGGTTGACCCTCGATTTTGTTTGATTTTTGTGTAGCGTAAACAACTGTCTTTCATGGGAGAATGGTCACTGTAAGAATTTTTCAGGAAGAAATGTATAATATTTGGGGGTTTTCGTGATTGTCCGGCCCAATTGGCAATATTGCCATTGGGATGGTGAACAGAGCTAGGAGCAAATGCGACGCTTATGATTTATTTAAAGAAATAAAATGCCCGATTTAACATCCTGCAGAATCAGGGGAATCAGGGGAAGCAGGGGAATCGGGCGTTTCCAGTGATATACGACACGAATGGGCTGTCTTCATGCATTCACTTTGGAAACGCATTTTAAAATAGATGTTACGTCCTGTTAATGGGGCACGTCATCATCGCGTACATTTGGGAAAAACTCCCTAACGAGACCTTTAATAGCTGGGTGACGTGAGCTCAGATCTCGGCGTGCACTCACGTCGCGGGAAAGATCTTTCGCGTCAGGGAGTGCCTAATCGGAGAGCCACGAGCCCAAGAGCCCAAGAGCCACGAGTCACAACGTAATATGTCATCGCTCTTCACCGCCTGGAATTAATAGATGTGAAATTACGACTGGTCTCCTCTTCCACCCATACACTTTGCATAGGAAGTTTTGATTTCCTGAATCCCTTTCGGTTCTCATCACCTACATGAATGTTATGAATAGCTGAATAAAGACATCAATATATTTTCTTGTCATCTTTGGTACATGTAAATCCATAATGATGTCTGAACGTCAAGGATCAGTATTCAAGTATTCAAAATATCAATCTATTCCCAGCCCTGATAAGATTCCTCTCCTCACAACTGAATTGGCTGGAGGTGACATGGACGAAAAATGGAGAGATGCCTGTCTACTCCAGACCCTCCGATGTTACCACGGTTAAAAATCCAGTACACCGCAAGTAAAACTGCAGGGAACTGGAGTTCCAACTGTCCATGTTGGCATTGGTGTGGGTTCGAGTCCCGCCGAATCTTACTAATATTTTTTCTCTAATCCTTCTCACACACCAAAGGCAAAGATTTTGGTAGAGTGACTCTGCTTCATAGGGACTACATCCCCTTACGCACCAAACATTTTGGTAGAGGGACTCCGCTTCATTGGGACAACATCACCTTACACACCAACCAAATTTCGGTGTAGGAAGCAGTCTACTCAAAAATCAATAACGGTTTTCCAGACGGTGCTCGTAGCATTTTTACAACTCATGACTCTCACATTAGGTTTTACTTAGGTGGCTCGTGGCTCTTGGGCTCTTGGGCTATTCGGCTATTCGGCTCGTGGCTCTCAGATAAGCACTCCCTTCGCGTCAGGACTTCCGCGTACTGAAAATAACGAATAACGTGCTTTTCTACCATCTAAGAGCTGAAAAAAAATTGGAAAAGCATCAAACACGTCCAGAAAAATAGTTTACTGATGAACCAGAAGCAGAACAAACATTCTGCAATAAAAAGCCGACTATTACTTTAATCATGAAGTTTTGAAAGGAACCAGTTTTGAACCCACTGAAGGCCAATGTCCAGAAACGGGCATTGGCCTGTGTCCAGTAATGGACATTTGCCTACAAATTTGTATGCTAAGCATATGACCCTTATTCACGCATTGGTAAGGTTTTGGCAGAGTTTGGCAGGTTCGCTATATAAATGCTATTTGTATGTATGTATGTATGCTTATTCCTCGCCCCAAAAGAATTCATTTGTTTCTCATAATAAGGAAGATTTGTGAACCTGAAAGATTGTTCCATATCTTCAACATTGTTTACTGACGCCAAATTGATAAGCCCCCCTCTTAGGAGGGGCTCTTAAAGGGAACTGCCCGGGAAAAAAAGGGGAGTTTTGCACGGCCCGGTCAAAACCTTAGGCGGGAATAAGGTTTCATTGATAAATATAAGGAGTTTCAAGGCCCCCAAATCACTTGTAAGGTTCAATAGATACTGGCCTTTCATTGGTTTACCGTTTGCGTATCATTTACATACTCTCATTTTGAAAAATATGACAATATTTACGATCACGTTATTGATTTTTGCAACATTTTCGGTAGCGCGCCCCTTGCGGATCTGTAAGGTACCATTCGGATGCTTGACAACTGCCTCGTCTCGTCGATTCGCTCGCGGATAAACGCATCAGGTTGACTGCAGCAACTTTTAATTGTTGGAGACAGAGAAGGAAGGAATATGATTATCAGTTTGATGAAAACTTTGCAAAGTTTCTTCTTGGGACTCGAAATCCATACTACTATTCTCTCCATTTTCCATTTTCTCCTCTCTCCAACTTACTACTATCGCTATTGACTGCGTAACATACACTAACATTCTTTCGCTATCATTGCTAACTTCATTTACTAGAACACTGGCTTCTTTGTAGCCGATTATGTAACCCATAGTGGAAACACCTGACAGCGCCGCCCGGCATGATCCACGTGCTACTGGCATATTTATAACTCGTAGTAAATAAGGTTGTAAAAATATGCAAATGAGATGCCGTATATGGAAACCATGACGTCACTAAGCAGTTCTTATTTCTGCTACGGGTGACGCTGTTGCTTGCTTCTGGAGGCGCTATTCAACCTCTTTAAGATACACGTGTGTGCGGGAGTACATAATGTAAATGAATGATGAGAAATAAAGAGAGTAACTATTGTATATCCTACAAACAATTTTTTTTGGTATTTTTCTGAATTAACTCCGTTGAGTTTACCGATTTCTCCGCGATCTTCCGGTGGTGGTTGCTATCCCATTGGTTGAAATTAATTTAAATTAAATTTAAATTAATTTAAATCTTCATGGGAATTCGCTACATCATATGCCTAAGAAATTGGCCAATTATATTAATATTTTTATCAGAGAAATATCCGTCCTAAATAATGACATAAAAGGGTGGTTTATTTCAATTTTGTGTCGACATTATCGAGGTCACGTGACATAAAAACAAAACAATCGCACACACCCGTCCAAAAAAGGCACTTTAAGAAAAACAAATACGTTTTTCCAGCTTAAAACCACACTGACGACTAAGTTATATTGGTCTTCTGCCCAAATCTGAAGTATCAAAATGAATCACAAACTAGAACTAGCTCTATTTAGCAAAAGTTGCGTGAAAAATTCGGGTGAGCGACATACTGCACCCTAGCGGCCAATAAATAAACTACTTTCAGCTGTCTGCTCCGGTCTCGTTAGGGAGTTTTTCCCAAATGTACGCGATGATGACGTAACATCTATTTTAAAATGCGTTTCCAAAGTGAATGCATGAGGACAACCCATTTGTGTCGTATATCACTGGAAACGCCCGATTCCCGTGAATAAGGACAATCACAATGTATTACATTACCAAAACAAAAATGTGTCGGAAGGAACTATGGATGGTCCCAACACGGGGGGGGGGGTTTCCCCTCCATTGTACTGGGTAAAAACGTTACGCTATCGTAGGGGGGTTCGGGGGTGCTCCCCCGACCTAAAGGGGGGCTCACCAAGTCCTTGACTTTACATATTACTTGATATGTTAGCCAACAGCATTTTTCGTTTTATTTTATGAATTAGGTTTCAGACTTGTAAATATTCACCCAGTGTCTCTCCGCCTTAACCAAAGATGACAGCAATGAAATATCCCAGACACATTGTGCTCAAATAAGGCAACAATACACAGTAAACAGCTCTTGGAATAATTAGCGTGCTACCATCCTGAATGTTTAAAATCAATATATCTAAATCGACATCGGCGCCTCGAATGGCTTGCTACTTACATTACCCGAGTGGTAATATCACAGACGACTCCGAATTCCTTTTTTATCGATAATGTCCTAGAGGAAAGCACTCGAAGAATCAGCAGAAGGCTGTCATAATCGTTAACTGCGTTTACACTGCAGTGTAATCAATGTTAGGTTGCAACGTTTAATGTGCGAGCAAAACACAAAGACTGTGGCATTCGGTCCGTGGCTGCAAAATAATCCATTTGCCGAAGCTCCGGAGCCAAATCAACATGCATTTGCATATATCAACGCGATGACACAATCTCCGATGGCAAGGTTATGAGTTCGTTGTGCTTAGAAATGTTCCTGGCCGAATCGGTATCTAACTTGCACCGCGTAGAACCCGGTGAAGTTGGTATTTAACGCCATGTTGTTCAGCTTTGTTACATCAGGCCAATGGGACTTTGTTAATCGGAACAAACCTCGCCCTAGGACTTTTCCTAGAAGTGCCCAATTAGGATTGCAGGAAAAGCAGTAAAACAGGTTGCATACGATAACAACCAAGGCCTGAAAAGTTGGATTGATTTTCCATCAAAATCTTGTGTTCCACTCCGTTCCGCAAAGTACCAATATCCAGCAAGATAACGGTACTTTGAGGAACGTAACAGAACACTATACAACAGCACAGGAAATCATATAAAATGCTTTAAAACATGTTAAATACGACGATTTGGTGTTGCTATGATAGTGAGAATGGAGTGACGGAGAATGTAAGGTAATTAACACAGGTAATAAGGTAATTTTATGTCTTGCATCGTATAACTAATGAGTAGCAGTGGGCATCTGAGGAGATCGTCAGTAACAATAGTTAACGGAACGGAATATAGACAACAGCACAGGAAAGCACATAAATTGCCATGTACATTTTTTGACGGAAAACCCTCATGCCAAGCGTTATATTGAGAACGGAAATCCCTCAACCACGTATATATACACGTGTGTGTTGTCACTACAAAATGCTCCATACGGATTTATTAATAGGCAAGCGGAAGGAACGCCGATAAATTACCTTCTTCGACGGAGCCTCATAGCCTGCTGGCTACCACGAAAAAGGGCCAAGGTGTGATCCCGGGGAGAAATCAGGAATGTATTTCTGGATGAACTGGCCTGGATATCAAGGAAGCCACACCGGTTCATCCAGAAATAAGAAACTAAAATGTCTGCCTTTTCCCAGTCCTTCGAATGAGACTTTAACCGAGGTTCCTTGAATCTGGTGTCTATACCAGGGCAGGTTAAAGACCCAATTGAGAAACATGAGTAGCTTGCGATGACTAAGCCTCTCGCCGAAGTCGGAGTCACTAGGCCAATAAACCTGATTAGCGCATAACCGTAGTGGCACGCATGAACAGTCATTCCGCCTTGGAGGAGCAATACTCCGTGGAGAAAATCATCTCCAGGTGCAAGACTTCTTTGGCTGGGTGACTGCGTAATCCCGGGTAATTGTCGTTTGCTACTTTAGTATGATTGCCAGTGCACGTGCCTCGGTTACTGGTCAGGGCCCATATTCATAAAAGTTCTTACATACTGTGCCATAAAATCCTCAGTGGCCAACTTCCCCGAGTGTCCCACCTAACACTAGTGTCCAGTGCCAAATCGTCGGAGCCAATCAGATTGCTGGGTAAGGGGTTAGGGTTAGGGTTAGACATATATTAGTGTATATCATACATGCAATACCCGTCCGACGATTTGGCACGCGACAGACCTCTAAAATGGGGTTCATAAAAATACTCATCTGTCCACTTTGCCAGATTGACCGCTTCAGGTTAGAGTGCACCACAAATTTTTCTTCAAAAGACACAACACGTACTCGTGTCATATTTCTCGCTGATTTGTGTCATTAATTAATTTCATTTTTTAATTTTTTTCATTGATTGTCGGCATTCAAATGGGCAAATAACAAAGCATTTTCTGTACATCATTGTATCGTCGTTGCCCGAGAGTGGTAAGGTTAAAAGAGGGTTCACCAACCAAGGCCGCAATGGATACCCGCCCACTGTTACCGAGGATAACCCCATCCGCTTTCTCAGAGCACACGGAGTGGCCGTCGGTGCTATTTAGACAAAACAATGATAAACCTAAAATGTGCCTAAAAACAACCTACACATTAATGGAATACTAGTTTTTCCTGGTCCTAGAGTCCAAATATGCGTTTTATCGACCATACTGATAACACCGGGAAAAAGAGCAATCTAATAAAAGTAACCTGTTGGAATCGCAGCGTTAAACCGAGCAGTCACAAAGCAATTTCAACTCCAGGCAGCGCATAATTCCCCTCTGTTTCCGATTCGAGGTCATCTCTCACAAGATCAATCAATCGAAGAATTGTTTGCCGATCAAACCTATATCGTTGAAACAATTCTATGTCGAGGTCCAGTGAATACGGCGATCCGATGCGGTCACAATAGCTCTTTTTCAGGTGAACTGGAATTATTTGAGGTTGAACTGATATCATTTTGAGTTAAACCAAAATTGTTTTACGTTTAACTGAAACTTATCCTAGCATAACACTGTTACTGGAATCATTTCCTACTAAAAATATAGCGACTGCTAAAGTTCCTTCCCCAAAATCTGCTATTTGGAATCTTCTAAAAAAAAATACTCGAACAACTTCCGACGCTGGAGATAATCCCGAGAATTTAAGTACAACTAGATGCACAGTCAATCGCATATTGTTTTTTTTAGTGAAATATATTATTTTTAGTTGAACTGAAATTATTGGGAAAGTCTACTTATATGGGCGGTTATTTCCGCATAAATAGAGGTTGTCTGAAATAGACATTTTATGTCGTGTTATGACTGGAATAGACGTTTGGTGGCGCTCGTTTTAACGGAGACGTACCTGAAATAAACATATTGTGTCGTATCTCAAATAGACATACACTCAAATAGACGTTTGGTGGCGCTCGTATCTCAAATAAACATATATTGTCGTGTTTTCAGCTTTTTGTTAATAACTCAAATAGACGTTTGGTGTCGCTTTTCAAATAGACATACACTCAAATAGACGTTTGGTGGCGCTCGTTTCTCAAATAAACATATATTGTCATGTTTTCAGCTTTTTGTGTAAAACTCAAATAGACGTTTGGTGTCGCTTTCCGCAAAAATGGAAGTTCCCCAAATAGACGTGGTGTGGCGCTTACCGCAATGATAATGTGCAAAAAAGCCAGTTGAGCAGAGACTATGTTTGAACTGCGAGTATAATAAAGTAGAAGACGAGAAGCATCTATTACTGGAATGTTCCTTGTATAACCAAGAACGAATTGAACTCTTTTCCTCATTGAATTCGTTCACATCTTTCCAGTCCCTTAATAACGAGCAAAAATTCTCCTTTCTTATGTCATACAATCACGGGGACTCAGAAATTGGTAAATCTGTTATCAATTTTATCATAGCCTGTCTCAAAAAAAGAGCACTCAAGAATCCTACCTAATAATTCTAGTTCTCAAAAATTCTACCCGGTATTCTAGTTAGTCACAGGATAGATCGATTCTTTCTGACTAGGCCTACTGGTACTAGATAGTATTTAACAATATTATTGTAAATTATTGTATGGCTTCCCTTGGAGTAAATAGAACGTTCTATCTACTCCAACATTCTGTTCACTCCAAGAGCTTCCGAACAATTTCACCGGTCTCCGTCTTGTACATTCATGTAACGTTAATTTGTTTATCATTGTGTGTTCTACTGTTGCATTGTCTATCTTGTTAGATTGAGCAATAAAATTACTTACTTACTTACTTACTAATGTCAGTATCGCTGTTGCCGTCGTTAAAATTGATTCCAGCGCCACACAACGTCTATTTGGGGAACTTCCATTTTTGTGGAAAAGCGACACCAAACGTCTATTTGAGAGTATGTCTATTTGAAAAGCGACACCAAACGTCTATTTGAGTTAAACACAAAAAAGCTGAAAACACGACAATATATGTTTATTTGAGATACGAGCGCCACCGAACGTCTATTTGAGTGTATGTCTATTTGAAAAGCGACACCAAACGTCTATTTGAGTTATTAACAAAAAGCTGAAAACACGACAATATATGTTTATTTGATATACGAGCGCCACCAAACGTCTATTTGAGTGTATGTCTATTTGAGATACGACACAATATGTTTATTTCAGGTACGTCTCCGTTAAAACGAGCGCCACCAAACGTCTATTCGAGTCATAACACGACATAAAATGTCTATTTGAGACAACTTCTATTTATGCGGAAATAACCGGGCATATACTTACCCGTCGTTTGGTTTGGCTCATTATCATAATGCAATTTCGGAACCGAGGAGCGCCACTATCGGTTCTGAGACAAACCAGGCTGCTGGGCGAGAAATTTCGCAAGGTTTTTTTTGGCGGGAATAATTTGTACTGTGCAAGATGTGATATGGTCATAAAATAAGAGAGAAAAGTTAACCCGCCTGGTAAGGGCCGGTGCTAGAGGTATGGGAGTGGGGGGGGGGGGGGGGTATGGTGATATGGGGTACGGGGGTATGGGGTGGCCAATCACTGTCCTATAATTACAGATTTATTATCTCTTTATTACTGCATTAGGGGCAAGAAGAAACTTCAACTGTCTTATTATCCGGGATCAATTGAATCTTAATTATAGGCACATGTTTTTAGGGGTCGATGAAGGGGCGGGGGGGGGGGGGGGGGTACCTGCTGCGTGTTCTCGCTTCAAAAAACTTGATTCAATTTCCCAAACGTGTGATTTCTAGGCCACGTGCTTGATGTAAAAGAAAAAAAACCCTCTCATTAGTCAATGGCTTTGGCAATCATCGGAAATATCCGAACCAAACCAAACGACGGGTAAATAACTCTTCCCGAAAATATTTTAAGTTAAACTTATAATATCAAGTAATTGTGACCCGATTGAATCGCCAGAAATGGATGGAGGCGATAACGAAAAACCCTTTCCCGGTAAATTTTCCCCCTTGAGTACTACTTCAAGTTGCCAAGCCAACATCAACACAGCCACCTCCGACGAGCGCCATGCACAAAATGAACTGAAAGAACCAGTCCACATTGAGTTAAGACTGCCTTGGAAGTGTGTCAAATCTAAGATTCGATTTGAGTGGTTTATAAGTAACAAAGACCTGACAGCGTCCTCGTTCATTTGGAAATATACGAATCTTGGCCAGATTTTGACAGAATAAATCGAAATTAATGCTGTCGGTTAAAAGAAATCAATATCTTTATTATTAGGCCAAGAAAGCGTAGATTAGATAAGATGGCGTATTGCTTTATAATTATCTGAAGAAAACGTCCAAATTACGTAATTCTAAGTGAGACCTTTATGTTTCCTTCTGTGTATCACAGCAATGAGCTTCTCCCTGGTTTGTCATTTATTATCTCTGTCCCTTCACTAACCCCGGGAGATATCAAAACTAAAGCTGGAACACAATGAAATATTTCGATTATAGTCTAATTATGGAACACACAGAATCTGGTGTAGAGATAGAAATTGTCCCCCAAGAAAGAAGTATCCGGCCCTATTCTAATCTGACGGATTATGGCATGTGGTTCTATAAAAACCGTGAACGTCATTAACTTGGAGATGAAAGCGTATTAAAGAATCCCATGCGTTCTATCCTACGACATTTCAGATGTCTACTCCTTGAACACATAAGGTACTGGGAAACTGCATGTTAAGCAGTGGTCACTAAAGGTTGTTTGTCTTTGCAGTGATAGGGCTACTGGTTCGTCAAAACCGATCTACTATAAAGACCTAGGCCCCTCACATACCCAGGACTACACATCCCTGCAACATTGACTGGTTCCATATTGAACCGTTCGTGTGAATACGCAAGCAAGCTGATATATCAATGGTGTAATTAGAAGTCTTCTTTAAGAAAGCTAGTCCGAGAGGCATTGGAACTGGTTTGTCATTAAATAGACTGTACAGCTGCCTCATGAAATGCTGTCGACAATATTGACAGAATGTACAGTAACTTCTTGCAGAACTTATCAAAGTAAACTTATCCTTGTACTCTAGTTGTAACGTATTCAGTATGATACATGTATATAGTACTAGTCAAGTGAAGATTATGATTAAACACTGTGTAATATGACTGTGTATATTGTTCTGTGCAACACCACAATTTTTGAATAGGGAATGGCGGCAATTGCAATCTTGCTACGGCCCTGTAGAGTATAATTTTCCATAGATCTTCTTCTATTTCCAAGTGTAAATCAGAACAGCATTTAAGGTGATGACAGGCAATTGAAATATATACATGTAGTTGGTGTCCAAGAGTAAGCTTGTCTTTTGAGCTATTTACACCATTTGGCTACAATCAACTGTGTTGGGCAATTCATCAAAATACTCGCTATGCCAGGAGGCAACTGTGCTTGCCAGTCTGCAGAGCGACAGCTTGAAAGTGCAGGTAATTATGACATAAAAGTGTCGTATACACTTCAAGATAATTTATTGCTAATTTATAGCCAATAAAATATTAGCTAATTTAATTAGTAATTTAATTGGTTATCCCAGGTGCACGGACACAGTACGGCGAACGGCGGTTCAGCGTTTTCACCGCCAAGCTCTGGAACCAATTGCCAAAGGGCTTACAGAAGGCACCCAGTCTAAACATCTTCAAAAAAATGCTCAAAACACATCTTTTCAACTAAGTGCCTTCTGTAAGCCGATGTAAGCCGCAAATTTGTCTCATGGATGGATTCTCCATCATTTCTTAACGAGAAGTGGACGCGTTTAGGGATAGCTAAATGGCAATACTACCCCCCCCCCCCCCCCCCCAACCCAACCACCACCATCTTAACTTATGTTAATTATTTGACCAATCAGCAGTGAAAGGGTTCATCTCAACCTTGGTGCATTGCTGCCACACATGAGAAGAAGGAATTATAGGAACCTCCTATTTTTTTTAATTTTTCCTGGTGGGTCTTAGTTTATTGAAGTCTACTTTATATTTAAATATTGTCAAAAAGCTGTCTGCCATAGTTGTGCTGCCGTGGACGATACCTGCTCGGAATGCTGTCGTTGTGTGTTATTACTTGACTCGTGGATGAGCCCTACCTTAGGAAATCAATTGTTTAAGCAGAGACGTGGATGAGCCTAAATGGGAATCAGTTGTGTTGTGTGCTAGTGCGCCTCTCCTGATACGGTCGATAGATGTCTTTTACGTTATATAATCGTGGTCATGACAAGCTTTCTCGCGTCGTCACTCGACTGTTTCAGGCACTCAGGATTGTGTAGCTGTTACTTTCATGAGCTGAGTTGAGAGATATTTTGAGAGTTGTTGACATTGTGACATTGAATTTTTTTCTGGTATGTGAATTTTGGCTCTAGGAAAATTCGTCCCCGGAAAATTCGTCCCCGGAAAACTCGTACCCGGAAAATTCGTCCCCTAGGAAAATTACTCCCCGGAAAATTCGTCCCCGAGGAAAATTTGTCCCCGGATAATTCGTCCCCGAGGATAATAATTCGTCCCTGGAAAATTCGTCCATTAGGATAATTCGTCCCTGGGAAATTGGTCCCCGAGGATAATTCGTCCCCGGAAAATTTAACAAAAGTTGAACGTTTCTGACATTACTTTCTAGTATTAACTACTACTTACTACTTTCGACTTTTCACATTCAGTGTTATATCTCTATTTACTACCCTACTAGCTAGTTATGGCCCTGTCACACTATTGCGTATCGTACTAGCGTACGGCAGCGTATGAAAAATATAACTCATACGCTGGTATACGCTGACATACGTTAGGCATCGGTTGTATACGTTGCAAGCACGGTCGCATAAGGTTGCATACGCTGGTATACGGCGAGGCAGACAATTATTTTTAAGCATGCTTAAAAATGTTGTGCGTATTCGGACGTACGGTTTATACGCTACCAAACGCAACGCATACGATCTGAATACGCGAGAGTTTTGCTAGAGGTACGTTACTCATAGGTCGAGTACGCTGGTCATACGCTAGACATACGTTGACATGAAAGAGTACCGTACAGCTAGCGTATTGACAGCGCATAAGTAACGTACATTCAACGTATGTGTGACGTATCTGCAACGTATATTGACATCTTGGCGTACGCCTGACGATTGAGTAACGTATTTAACGTACAACTAGCGTATGATTGGCGTATGGCCAGCGTATCCCCAGCGTATTGCCAG
This sequence comes from Lineus longissimus, assembly GCF_910592395.1. Classification (NCBI taxonomy): domain Eukaryota; kingdom Metazoa; phylum Nemertea; class Pilidiophora; order Heteronemertea; family Lineidae; genus Lineus; species Lineus longissimus. The sequence goes on from NC_088315.1 coordinate 12,246,121, forward strand.
CGTTTTGAGAAAATGTTTTTATAGGCTCCCATTTTGAGATCTTCTTCAGTTCTTCGTGGACCTCAGACGAGAGAGGATGGAGGTAGCTCTTCTTCAACATCAGTATGATCTGATCGATTCGGCTGTTCACCACATCCGATATTTAAGAATAAAAAGAAGGAAGAGAAAAAGAAGAAGACGTGAAGTCTGGATGAGACCATGTATCGGAAGGCGAAGGCAGTTTGGCCTCTATGACCAGCTTCTAGTGGAGGTCCGAAACGAGGACCAAAGATCCTTCAAGAACTTCATGCGGATGCCTCGATGAGTACATGCCTGAGGTGATGACCTGTCCCAGCACTCCTGAGGGATGGCGTGCCATATAGATCTGACAAGTTCCTTCAGAAGTGGAACTTCCCCCATTAATGTGGTGCACTAGATGGGAAGCACATTGCCTGCAAGTGTCCTCCAAAGAGTGGTTCCCAATACTTTAACTACGATTTTACTCTGTTGTACTCTTGGCCCTTGTAGACGCGGAGTACAAGTTCATCTGGGCAGACCTCGGTGGTACAGGATCAGCATCAGACGCACAGATCTACAATAACTCTGAAATCAAGGAATTTGATGAATACGGTACCATCGGATTCCCTGCCCCAGATCCTTTACCCAATGACTACCAGGATGATGATGGGGTATTCTTGCCTTTTCCTCGGCCTCGGGTAGACGATGTCTTCTTCTTAGGAGGCATGTTGACAGTTCGACGTCTACTGCAACAATGCTCCAATGTGGAAAGGCCGCCATTTATATGGGCACTTTGTCACATGAAAGCGGTACGCTGGTCATGCGCTGGTCATAATGCTACTCATACGCTAGCCATATACAGACTAAGCTGGCCATACGATGGTCATACGCTGGACATACGCTGACACACGCTGGTCATTCTCTGTCATACGCTGACATTCGTTGACATTCGCTGACATTCGCTGTCATACGTTGGCCATACGCTGGCCATACGCTACTCATACGCTACTCATAGGTTAAATACGGTAAGTATACGCACAATTCTGCATTTTCAAGGGCTTTTTTGTGCGTATGAAAGTTATTTTATGAATTTTCATACGCAACTCATACGTTCCTCACATACGCAATAGTGTGACAGGGCCATTACCTACTCCACTTTTTTCATAGTAGGTAGAGGTATTTCGCCTGCCTACCTCTACCTACTATGAAAATAGTGGGGTAGGTAACTAGCTAGTAGGGTAGTAAAGAGAGAATGTTACACTGAAAGTAGTAGTTATTATACAGTCCATTCGAAAAGACTTAAAGCGAACTGGAACCGCCGAGCGATTTATTCAACTTTTCGACTTTCACCGCCCGAGAAAGTCGAGTTTAGATTTGTAGCTCCGCCCCCAGTGCCCGAGCATGCGCAGTTCAATTTGTTATTATTGAGAATCATGTGAGAATCACGTGAGTCATGCGATCTTTCATTCATGAATTTTCGTAGTAAATTCCATAGTAGTGACGTCACTGAATGATTGACAGCTAGGCGCCATGTTTCATTCATGCCTCGTTCTGATCACCAGATACGCGGGAAATGAAAACGAGGTCATACGAACTGGCTTGGCGGTTCCAGTTCGCTTTAAGAGTCTTAGAAAGTAAAGTCAGAAACTTTCAACTTTTTAAAATTTTCTGGGGACGAATTATCTTCTGGGACGAATTTTCCGGGGACGAATTATCCTCGGGGACGAATTATCCTCGTGGACGAATTTTCCGGGACGAATTTTCAGGGGACGAATTTTCCTTGGGGACGAATTATCTGGGGACGAATTATCCAGGGACGAATTTTCCTGTAACCGTGAATTTTACCCTAAGTGGGTTGAAAGTATGAATACTATTTTCGGGTACAGAAATTAAACTCATTTTGTATTAACCAGTAGTCATATTTTCTTGTTCTTGTTCTTGTGGAGCTACGGAACAGCTACGAGCTAACAAGGTAAAACACAATAGAGCTCATTGTTATGCAAGTTAGTTAGATAACTGGAAAAAATCAAACCCTTCAACACATCGCCTATCAGCCGTGAAAGTTTCAGTGCTCTCCACCAAGCGGATACGGAGGAGTTGTCCACGGAAACAAAAAGCGCTCATTATCTCATGAACAAAGCAAATATCAATATATTGCCTCGAATGAAAGTTGTTGCAAAGCATCTGATCCACTTCCTTGAAAATTGTATGACGATAGCATTCATAATTAGTGAGCTACGAGCTAACGAGGTAAAAAAACAATGGAGCTCATTGTTGTACATGCAAATTAGTTCCATAACTGAAGAAATCAAACACTCATTATCTCATGAACGAAGCAAATATCAATATATGATGATGATGATGATGTTGGGTTCTTGTTCTTGGGAACGGGCAAAACATAAATGCGAGTAAAACATATCGGTCATTCTACTCCGTTCAAAATCAACTTTTTATGCAATTTCAACGGGCAAAATTAAATTTTAGTGCAAGTTTAACGAATCGGAACGTGACAGTGTGGTAATAAACTAACGAGGAGTAAGGATAGATACGGTATCGAGGGAAATTAACGAACTTTTGAAGTGACTAAAAACTTGTCGGACATTTGCCTGTGCTATGCACTGAGTGTACAGGTAATATAAACACTCTGCACTGTAGGGTCCTATACATTGACTATAGACACTTCATATTAGTATTGTGCGTCACACCTAGTGAACAGTATGAAGGTGTGTGCAGGAATACCGAATGGGCCTTGTCCTCACGAGGACGAGGACAATGGGCAGATCGAATGGAGTTTGTGCGACCTATGGCTGTGTGCAAAGTGCAATAAGTCCCGCTTCCCTGAGCATGGAAGGTCAGTGACGGGGGCCAATAAGAAGAAGCCGCTAGATCTCTCGGAGCTGTTGAAGCTAAAGGACAGTGCTGACTTTGTTGATGTGTTCATTCAGTCTATCGAGACTACGTTTCAATATAACCAGAATTCCGTACGGGAGGCTTTGACTACACTAGAACTGAACACTCTGACGGAGATTGGGAAACTGCTGTGTGAGGCCTGTATTGGCCTTATTCCGCAACATAAGGAAAAACGGCTCATAAATAGGCAGGTGAAACATAAACTTGTTGAGGATATATTTCATCTGGGTTACAGCGTGGTGAACCAGATACCCTCTAAGGAACTTGATAAGATCTACAAAGGGGAAACGGTCTGCGCTTCTGAGGAACAGCCCGTTATCCAACTTGCGGACTTGATATCGGAACTAACAGACTTAAAACAGAGAGTCGGTCAGCTGGAGGTTGAGACCAGAAACTTGAGAGAAGACAATAGGCGTTTAGAGCAGGCGCTCCAAGATAGCAACCTCAATCCTGCAGATGTGGACGAGGAGGTTACTGATATTGTCTCTACTGTCCCTGGTCTACCAGTGGAGACTTGCGAAGATTCCTCTAATCTGAGGAATCTTCTGAGGACCCCATTCCCGACGAGGTTGGTCCCAACGACTTTACCATGCCAAAACGTAAACGCAACAGGAGAAAGAAGAGTAAACTGAAGAGTGTACTGAAACCTGCGGTTGATAAATCCAGTAAGAGGCCACTGGCTACCAAGGAGCCTACGCTGCCACCGACGAAAGCAGCCTACCTTGGTCGAGTGAACCCGGCGCATTCTATACAGGATGTCGCTGATCACATTGTCGAGATCGGGGTGAAAAACTGTGGAGAGAAAACGATGGATGGTGCAGGGAATACGATCCACGGTCCACTGGCTCTTGGGGTAGGGAATATGATTCCTACTACACCCAGGACTGTGACTACGACCGCGGACACTGGTATACCCAGGTCGACAATCCGTGGAGAGAACGATAAGCATTCCGAAGAAGTTATTTGTGAAACTTTTAACTGTCACGGGTTTAAAGCTAGTGCACCCTATATAGCCGAGAGGCTTCAGAACTGCTATGTCATGTGTTTGTGCGAAACGTGGCTAACGCCCAGTGAACTGTCTTCGATTCCGGATGCCCTTGCTGCGGTGGACTCGCGCTTTGAGCCATCATCCTATGTGGTGTTTGCGAAATCAAGCATGACGGACGTGGTGCAGCATCACTCTGGCCGCCCATATGGTGGGGTAGCTGTTATATGCAAGAAACTCCCAGGTCTCTCCTGGCAAGATATTGCTATTGACAATGATAGAATTATCGCTGTGTTACTGAACAACCGAGCTGGTATACGGCAGACCATTGTGAACAACTATATGCCCTATTTTGAGGTGCCCGGAGCTAGCCTAGCCCCATTTATTGAATGTTTAGACGGGCTGCAGTCGTGTCTGGATAAATATGGTCCTATTTCTCCTATTCGAATATGTGGTGACTTTAACGCCCAGTTGCCTCATGGTGACACCCTTTCGCGTCACTGGTACAGAACCAGAAGCTTCTCCAGGCAGTCAAAGCTACTATATGACTTCATCACCTCGAATGACCTCACAGCAGCTGACATAGGAACGCCGCAGTCAGTAAAGTACACGTATTCTTGTATTAAACGTGGTGTATACACCTGGATTGATCATGTGTTGACGCCTAGATACGATAGTTGCGATTGCGTGATCGTGCCGCTGGAAGATGGGAATGTGAGTAATCATCTCCCCTTGCAGTTTTCCTTTAACGTCCACGTTGATGATTCTGGAACGCCTGAAAGCTGTAAGCATAGTGGCCAAACGGGCCACTGTAACTGGAAAGTGCTGTAATCGTATTGTATTTCAATGTATTCACCTTGCATTATTCCTGTTAACGAACAGGTAGGCCCTATGCAGGACCCAAATAGGTACAGGTGAGGGGATTTGAACTGACTGCGGCATTGCAGTCCGCTGCTGGCCTCCTGATTGGTGGCGTATTCGTGGTGCAGTGGCGCAGTGACGTGTGCGTGGTGCAGTGGCGCATTGCAGTTCATTCCCTGTCTCCTGGTTGTTTTGGTCCTGGATATAAAACTGCCTCTCCCTTAGCAGCGAGAGTTCCATCATAAGTTCGCTCTTGGGTAATTAAAAGAGTACGTATAACATCTTAATCTCGTGTGGATGTTCTTCCCTGATTGATCCCGGAGTAAGTCCCCAAGACTGAAACCCCCAGGAGATCAGTAATGGAGCCCCCCCCCCCCCCCCCCCCCGATAACAGTGCCGTCCAATCGTCTCAAATATCGATCGATTCTTGAGGACAAGCTAAAATTTGTTAATGTATGCGCTCCTAGTCATCCGGACAGAAAGTCGGCGCAACAGTACGTTGATAGCATGTTTGCTGTCCTCAACGATAGCATTCACACCGCAGCTCGAGAGTCAAAATGCTGTGCGGCAAGCGCATTTCGTCCTAAGGCTCATTGGTCTGCAGACCTGAGCTATCTCCGCGATATCAAGTCATTCTGGTGGAGGCTGTGGGTGATGAACGATAGGCCTAGAGACGGTGCCGTGTTTGATTGTTGGAAACATGCTAAGAAACAATTCCGCAAAGCGTCTGGAGTAGCCATCCAGAATGTGTGTAATAAGACCATTCGGACATTGAATGGGTTTTTCCGCTCCGGAGACAGTGGAAAGTCCTGGAACACTCTTAAGCAGACTTATGCCAAAAACTGCTCATCTACACTCACTGCCAATGAGTTTGGGTCTCATTACAGTGTTATAATGACTGATACTTTAGATCTGGATGAGGAACAAACTGAGATCAGTAACTGTGTCAGAAATGAACTTCGTTCACACTGCAATAACTATTTTGAATGCGAAATATCTAAATTTCAAGTAGAAGCAGCTATTTTGTCTCTGAAAAAGGGTAAGGCAGCTGGTGTTGATTTAATCAGTTCAGAACATCTGCAGTACGGACTCTCACCAGTTCTCTGTAGCTTTCTTGGTCAGATTATTACTGTGATGCTTAGCCGGCATGCTGTAGGTGCTGACATGCTAACTGGATCTATTGTACCAGTGTTAAAGAAGCCTACTTTGGACCCTAATATACCGGGTAATTACCGTCCAATAACTGTGAGCACTTGCTATTCCAAACTGCTGGAATGTCTCATCAAACCCGACTGTGATAATTGCTGTGAAACTCAGTTTGGGTTCAGGCCTGGCCTTGGCACTGATCAGGCATGTGTTTTCTTACATGATACTGTAGCTTATTTCAATTCCAATTCAAGTCCTGTTTATGCCTTTGACAGGATCTGGCATGATGGTCTCATGTTCAAGTTATTACCTCGTATTCCGCTTAATTACTGGCTAATTCTGTATGAATGGTATTCCCGCCTGAGGGTGCTGGTTGTATTGAACGGTCAACACAGTGTTAAGTTTAGAGTTACCCGAGGTATACGACAGGGTAGTATACTGTCACCGCTCCTTTTCATAATGTTCACTGATGATCTACTTAAGGAACTCTCCAACTCTGGCCTTGGACTGCGGGTATCCCAGTATCTATTTAATGATTTTGCATATGCCGATGACGTTAATCTGATGGCCTTAAGTGCCCCAGGGTTATGTGGCGGTTCCTCTTTGGTTTTAAAGGGGCACCTGGAGTATAAATAGTGTGGGAGGGGATGATAGCATGCAAATGTCTGCCTGTTACTATCATGAAGAGAGCTCCTGGGCTTTTCACAATGTTTTTAAAAAATTCTTTGTCACTATCAAACACATTTGAATGAATTTGATATCAGACACTTTTGAATAACATAGGAACATGATGTATTAAAATCAACCTGAGAAATCGTCTATGTTATGAGATTATGGAACTTTTTTACACAGCACTGTTGAAAAGCCTTGAAGTTGAATTTACCAGCTTGAATCTGATTGGTTATAGCCCTGGTGATGCATTATTTACAAACATTGAGCACATGGCTAATAATCATGAGTGAGCATGCAGGAAAGAACTAGATATTCTAGAGATCATGCATAGAGTTTCCTACCAAAGTGATTTTGGTCTGTTTTCTGTATCCTTTAGTCCTTATTATCCTTATCCTACTGAATAATATATATTCTAATCCTACTGAATAATGTACATTGTATATGATACTAATAATCCAAGTCTATAACTATGTGATGTCACAATCCTACTGAATATTGTTTTGTTTAGATGTATCCATGTCTATGATAGGGTAGTCTACACAATTCTATAATTCTAAATTTGCTAATCCGCATAAGTATTATGATAGATACCCATGGTATCTATGATGGAAACAAGGAGCAAAATCCTAGTATCCTCGAAAATTAAAACTGTCACAAATTTGTCAAAGTGCACTGTAAATTTCAAAATCGTCCAAAACACCTTCTCAAAAAAATAATGTAGTCTATCTATCAGTGCTGCTGAAACCTATTGCCACTTATGGCCCTGGCGGATTTGGATAAAGATTTCTCACAGTCTCCAAAACACAATCTGGCATCACTTCACGACATGTCCAAACTATTGATGGGTCATCTGCCATATACTGCTGTTGCATCTGCTGTTTTTTGCCAATATAGATAGGATGGTTCCAGGATCCCCGGTCCTCCATCATTTTCCAAACTTTTGGGAAGTTGTTTCCTGATCACATTATTTCCATTTCTGGGTGCTTGTCCATTTCCCAGCCATCTTTGTGGATGAGTAGTCACACATGGAGAAGAATTGCAATGTTGGCACATATCTGCCCCTGGCACAGGAGCAATAACTGGTTCGGATAGTTCATGGTCCTCCTCCTGTGGTTGTGGTGGGGGTGGATCAACTACACCACCAGGCACAGGCGAAGGTTCCAGCTCATCATTATCTCCTTGAATATTCCCCTCATTCTGTATATCATCTTGCAGTGCTTGATTCTCCTCATTTGGAGGATGGTCTAATTCAACATAGTCCCAATTATAGAAATTAAAAAAGCATGTATAGCTTCCCTTTGTTCAGTAGTAAGTGCAAGGGAAACAACCTTCAATTCTTCTGCCATGGTGTGATCTACAATCTACTGACTTGAACCTGGAACAGGCCCGCCAAATTCACTATGAATGGGACAGTCCAAGCGTGGGGGGTGCATGGATGTGTGCATCCACCTATCCAGAATCTCATCACGGTAGTCATAAGTTTTTTTCACCAACACCGGCTTCCCCACTTGTCGCCTTGGTGTCTTGGCATCAAACACAAATTTGACGGAGGTATGGTCACGGTTAACATTCGCGTTCCAGTCGATCAAAGCCAGATTTGTCCTCAGTTTGTAGGACCTCTCTCCAAAGATAATCCTTTTGTCGTGAAATTGGAGGAGGGCGTTGTTGAATGATTCTACGTACAGTGAGTCTTTTGATCCAGCATAATTTTGGGGTCTTTTATATATGTCCAATTTGTAGAGATAGTCTTTTAGCAATTTCTCTGCGACTGTGTCCGTAATCAGTTTCTTCGAGGGCTCGTAATGTTCCTCCTGGCATCGCGAATCTTTGCTGCATTTGCTGTGGTTGCCTTGATAATGGTCAATGATATTACCAATCCAAGCTCTCAGTTTCTGTTCATCTGCGTCACAGTTTTTGATGCACCAGTACACATGCGTCTTAATCGACGCAGCTTTGTCAGCTAGCTGTTGATGCCATTTTTCGCCATGTCCTTTTTTGGGCCTTGCGTTATCTTCCTTACACTCTTGGCAATACCCTTCGTGGTATGCCAGATGTCTTCGGCGTTTCGTGTTTCTTTTCTCTCCTCGGTAACAAACTTTGTTATGCTGTTGTTGTGATCATGACTGTGATAACGTACAGGAACTTGTTGGTCATCGAGTACTTTATAAATCTCTTTTACACCGATTAGCTCATGTATTTGTGTCACAGGATCATCCACCGTCTTCGAAATGGTAGCAATGTGGAGCACCTTGTGGCTCTGGTCGCCAAGGCAAACAACATCACTAAATTCGGCATTCTTGCGCCAGCAGTGGCGAGCATCTGTCGAAATATCTATCGCTTCTACACGATAGCATCTTGTTTTGACTCTTCAGCCTGTTGCTGCACAATCGGACAATAAGTGTCCATAAATCTGTTCAGGGTTTCTGATGATAGTACTCCAATATCAGAGCTTTCCACGAATTTGGTGTATTGCACTGGCAGTAGTCCTGATGTAAAAACGCAATGGGCTAGCCTCGCATTGACTAGAAACCTGCCACCATTCTCAACATGTGGGGAAGAGGTCCAGTGGAGATTGTGCTGCTCCGTTCCTTGGCATGCTAAGGTCAAACAAGCTGTGTGACCATCCCTTCTGAACTCCTTCGTGTGCAGATTGCCCTTGCAATTTAGGGAATGGGTCTGTACCCTGCCAATCAAGTTCCTGATAGAGGACCCGGTACAGACAAAAAGTGGCTGCTTTATATCTTTCTTGCACAAAGCTGGTAATTGGGTGTTACTTGAGGCACAGTTGTGCTGGTCATTGCTGGTGATGAAGCATCATCATTTTCATTGTGAGTCACATTATTTTCCACATAAAAGTCAATCACTTCATTCAGGAATTGATAGTTGGAGACCACTGAACATTTCCCTCCACCAAGTTTTGCCTTTATCCTGTCCATTTTGTTAAAAAAGTTCACCTTTTCTTCATCGTTAGCGAAATAAAAATTCAGTCCTCCTTTCACAAGAGCTTTCTTCGTCTCAGTTGCCTCATTTCTCGATCGATTGGTACTTTTTCGTTTCCTCGAATGCTGTTGGCGGTTCTCATCACGGAATCTCGCCAGGCCTAGGTCTACATCCCGGACGCCTTCACTACTAGCAAGAATGTTCATTTCACTTTCCATTGTTGTCATTTCAACTTTTACTGCAATTTTGAGGGCTTCAGTACAACACTTCTGTAAATTTGTAATGTGATTTTATTGCTTCTTGTCCAATTTTAAGAAAATTAGATTAAACAAAAACAATGAACTTTTACATTGATGAACAAGGCAAGAAGCTGACAATTTGCTTGACATTTTTTTGGCTTTTGAGTAAGAAAGTCTGGCCACATGTTCAAACTATTTCAAAAGCTGTTGAACTAACTGAACATAACCACACTGCTCAAATGCAAAACCACTCAATAAATACTGTAGCCATGTGGAAATTTGGCGGGAGTGACATCACAAGATAGCATGACAGATACTCATCAGCTGTGAATGGCCAGGTCAGGTAAGATACCAAATGCTGTGTTTATAGAACAACCTCCAGATTGTCTACTAGTCACCAGTACCATATGGCCCTTTAAGAAGACACGTTGTATAATATTTGGTAAAGAAATCTTATCCAAGACTCCAGTTTGGTACTTGGATGGCAATGTAATTTCTGTAGATGACGAGGTAGACATTCTTGGTGTTAAGTTCTGTACAAGCCTGCTATCATCATCTCATGTAGAGCAGAGGGTCTCTGCTGCTTTCAGTCTGTTAAGTGCAGGTTTCAGTTATCCCGGCCTATGCTCAGCCGCAAAAGTGTATTTATGGAAAACCGCTGTTCTACCTATTGCAATCTCTGGATGTTCCAGCGTGCATATGAACAAACACGATATGTCTATTTTAAACAGTTTTCAGAGTAATAATTTTAAATGGGTGATCGGCTTACTGAAGCGATCACACCATAGCAAGCTTCTTCAGGCCATTTCTGTTAATCCTGTCTCCTCTGTGATCCTCAATAGTAAGCTTTTACTTTTTAACCGTATTTTTAAACGCCGGTCCCCGGCCAGTGCTCTTAATGCTGCTCTTTTGGCTGAATTTTTAGCTGGGCGGGGTTGTACTGTTGGCACACTGTTACACGATGTTTCTCAAAATGTGTCGCCTGTTGTTCTTGCGTTGTCGGACCGGCCCAGCTCGCTCTGCCCCGTTGACGTGGCCTCTGTCGGCGAGGATGGCGTAGTTGACTCTCTCCTCCTCGACGACAGATACTGCTCCCCGGGGTCGCGTGAGAGGGGGGCTGGTCAAACTTTTGGTGCGAGCTTTTTAATGTTCTTTTATATATCTGTTTAACTGTATCAACTGTATTGTTCTCCTGTTTGGAGGTTTTAAATAAATAAAAAAAAAAAAAAAAAAAAATTCCATGGTTTCCCACCTTGCTCAATGCGCTTTCGGGACAATTTATTATCCCGGTCTCCGCAGAAATCAATCTTAGGTTTCAACAATTAGCTACAAAGCGCTTAATCGAACTCGACCAGTAGGAAGTTTCTAAATGGCAACTCAGCCGGGAATCGAACCCACGACCTCTTGGTTATAAGACCGACGCTCTACCACCTATATTGCCAGAATGAAAGTTGTTGTAAACCATCTGATTCACATTCCCTGAAAATTGTATGACGATAGCATTAATAATAAGTGAGCTACAAACTAACGAGCTAACAGTTTAACAGCAATGGAGCTTATTTTTATGCAAATTAGTTACATAACTGAAAAAATCAAACCCACATGCACAGCTTCATCATACCTTTCATCCCAGAAAATTTCGGCACTCTCCACCAAGCGTTAAGGAGGAGTTGACCGGAAACCATTGTTTTGTCATTTGATAATTACGTCAAACAAAAGAGATCATTATCTCATGAACGAAGCAAATATCAATAATTTGGTTTTTGTAAATCATTTGATTCACCTTCCCTAAAAATTGTATTACGATAGCATTAAAATAATAAGCAAGCTACGAGCTAACGAGGTGAAAAATAATGGAGCTCATTATTATGCAAATGAGTTCCAAAACTGAACAAGAGGCCCAAGGGCCTGGCGCTCAGCTGATTTAAGTACATCGTGTATGTGTACTAGGGAAGCAAGTGTTAAAGAGGTCAGGGTTCCTGCCAGAGTGAAGTTAAGGAGACATTTCTTGTATGTTGGTGTAATACATGTAGTTATTACTAATGATGTCTGAAGCAGAAGATTAGGCCAACTTTTTACAATCGATTTGGAAATCTGGAAATGAGAGATATGTGAGCATGATTACTTCTGATAGAAACACTGGCATAATAGGAATTACCGGGTCCAGACAATCTAAGGGCAAGAAAGTGCTAGTAACTCAATTTTTTTCCATTTTCTGAAAATGTATGGTTGGCAGATTCATAATCCAAAGACAGTTAGCTAGCTCTACATGTATATCAAGACCACCGTTGGGACTGGTCTTGAGTGAACTCAGTAGGGAGGTGTTCTTATTATAGAGGTGAATTTGAATAGATGCTGTCACGTTAGCGCTGGTGTATTAGCTGTCCCTAAGAGAGGTGTCCTTTAAAATACCAAGGTGTCCTTTTTAAGGGAGGTGCTCTTGTAGTATTGAAAAGAAGGTGCAGCCTCAGTGGCAAGAACTGAAGAGTTATACATGTATAATAAGAAATATATGTATTTGGAGAATGCAGAAATGAAATTATTACAAAATATTTTCCTGTCCAGCAGGTGATTGGAATTTCAGAATATTGTACAATGATTGAAAATTGAATGAGGTAATCAATGTAAATTACAGTGTATGTGTCACCAGAGGACCCCCTTAAGTAAGTAGTGTGGTAAATACAGTAGTGTTGATATAAAGATTATGAAAATGAATTTACACAGTACAAGGTTCAAAGATATACAGTAAGTTCACAGTTCATTGGTGGTGGTGAAAAATTTCTAAGTCCCAATGAAACCCAAAATAAGAGGCCCAGAATGGGTGCCAAGTTATAGGCCTATTATTTGGACACTTTTAAAGTTGACCACAACATGCAACCCCCATGCCCTGATGATAGGCCCTAGTGGCATAATCATTTTTGACGTTGCCTGCTTATTCCCTGCATCACATGACCATGGATGAGCTGGTTAGAAATGGTGTAATCATAACGCGACCTACTTTAAAAGACCAAGACCACAACAATTACTATGACCTGTTCAAAGTGTTATTAATCCGTTTACCTCAACTCTACATCAGTTCCCCATCAGATTCAGTATCAGATTCATTACCAGCATCATTTCCAGCATCGTTACCAGCATAGTTACCAGCATCGTTAGGAGCATCTGCAAATTCTATGTCAACATCTGCTTCAAATTCATCATCATGTTCAAGGAGTTCATCACCAACATTTCGAAAATTACCCTCATTATCTGGCGTCAGCCCAGCCACCTGAAACGCCCTAGCTGCAGAGTCTGCAGGAACATCCTCCCAAGCACGACTGATTATGATCAAAACATCTGACAGAGGAATTCGACGACAGACACCGTTATCATCAGTGTTTTCTTGTTTCCAGTTTTTCCAGTGCCGTCTCATGGTAGATTTGAAAGCACGCATTATCGTCAAATCTCTCCGTTCTGGTTAGCACATACGACAACTTGAAATCCTCATTGGCAGCTTGCGCATCCTTGACCTGAGAATGGACTGGTGTCCCGTCAAGAAGGTTGTTTTCAATAACGGCAGGTGTTCAATGTACCACAACAAGTAGGAATTGCCTTGTACATTTAATTTCGGCTCCTTTGAATTGTAGACAGTTATTGAAATAGTCCCGAAGATAAGTTCACTGTCCGGAGATGGTTCGGCACAAGCGCTGTCTGACGATTGAAACACAGATGAGGAGAATCTTGCAGAAAACTGATGGCCATTTGTGCCCCTGTCCACTTGAGGACCGTATACGGATGTGCATAAGTCCAGCCAAGCCTTAACGCTACTGGCCAGGGTCTTAATTACAATACAGTTTGTATTTTCTTTCACATCAATGACCGAGTCCACTGATTGATTGGGCTCTACATCACCACCATCAAGACTAGTGTTCATCAGCTGTACGTATGTATTATTTAGAATCGTAAAGTCTTTCGTTGCAGTGAGAGATTGAGTTTCAGACACTTTGTCCGGATGGTATAACTTCGCTAACTTTCTATACGCAGCACAGACTTGTTGTTTGTTTGCAGTAGATGGTAGTTGTAACACGTCGAAAGGAGACATGTCCTCGTTCAGCTCTGTCATGTTTATAGTTTCCGTACTCGAGTCCGCCGTATTGGATGTTTGTTGCTGTTTGTACTTCGAGGTCGATGGGCTGTCGCTCTTTCGAACCATTTTCTGGGATCGTATTAGCACATATTTAGTAAAACTACCCGACAATATCGGCTATAGCATATCATAGTTCATTACCTACACTTAATTGTCTTTTTGCACTGCCCAATGGGCTGAAATTACTGAAGAAAAGTCGGAGCAAAAAATTTCGATTGCATAATACGTGATTTCTTTTCTTTTGTATCACTTGATATGGAGCGAAAACTCACTCCGAGAGTGCACACTTGTAGTAATATGGAGTGGAAACCTACGCACTATATATATATATGGAGTGACAACTCACTCAAAGAGAGTGCAAAGAGTGGTCATCTTATGGAGTGGATACCACTTTATATGGAGTGAAAACTCGCTCCAAGAGAATTAAAGAAGCCATCGTCGGAGAGAGTGGAAAGCCACTAGATATGAAGTGAATACTCACTCCAGGAGAATGAAAAGAGAAGTCACCTTATGGAGTGGAAGCTCACTAGATATAGAGTGAAAGGTCACTTCAAGAGAGTGAAAGAAGTAGAGCTCTTATGGAGTGGAAACTCACTATAGAGTGAAATTCACTCCGAGAGAGTGAACGATATTGTCATCTTATCGAGTGAGTCATGTTCACTCATCAGAAAGAGTGGGATTTTCACTCCTATTGAGTGAAAATGTTCACTCTTAGGCAAGAAAAAGTTAATGTCATGTTTCTGGTTTCATGGTCAACTGAAAATGGATGCGGTCATGCGGGGTTTTTTTCTGTGATAATTTCTAATACTTTTAGTAAGCTAATTTAGCGATATCGAATCTACTAACACAGAGGTAAAAACAGCACAGATTCAGTAAGAATGAAAATTAGCTGACGTGATATAATGAAATGCTCGCGTGGCGTGTGGCCAAACAATACTGAATAATGTATACAAATCAATGCACGCCTAGAAGGAAATTCAAACGACGAGTCATGCGTATGATAGGGTAGTTTAAATAAACGCCACGTGGCGCTCAGATACAAGATATCGTCTACTGGCTACTGAATGGGAAAATAAAAAGATATTGACCCGCAGGGGATGGACTTGCCTAGGGCGGAAATCAGAAACATAACATTAACTTGTTCTGGCCTTAAAAGAGTGAATATATTTCACTCTTTCTGAAAAGTGAATTTTACTCTTTTTGGAGTGGTCACTGGCCCACTCCGAAAAAGAGTGAATTTTCAATCAATTGGAGTGAAATTTCACTCTCTACTTTTTAGAGTGTACTGGTTACGTCCCAGTCGCATCAATGACCTTGAAAACAGCGACACTGCTACACATTTCGTGCTGAACCTGTTACTCTATGTACAATTTTTTCTCTTTTACTATGTGTGGTTTTTTAAATTGTACAGTGCTTTGCAAATGATTTTCATTCAAAAGCACTTTTAATATAATAAATTATTATCATTATTATTATTATTATTACTTCGCACAATTCTCAGTGCGAGAGTGCAGTTTTTAAGTCAATTTCAAGTTATTATAATTATCACCTCTGGAGCCTACAGTTGGGGGGAAATTAAGGAAAATACCAATGTCCTTTTTATCACCAATTTGCCTATTTATATATATGCGTATGATAGGGTAGTTTAAATAAACGCCACGTGGCGCTCAGATACAAGATATCGTCTACTGGCTACTGAATGGGAAAATAAAAAGATATTGACCCGCAGGGGATGGACTTGCCTAGGGCGGAAATCAGAAACATAACATTAACTTGTTTTGGCCTTAAAAGAGTGAATATATTTCACTCTTTCTGAAAAGTGAATTTTACTCTTTTTGGAGTGGTCACTGGCCCACTCCGAAAAAGAGTGAATTTTCAATCAATTGGAGTGAAATTTCACTCTCTACTTTTTAGAGTGTACTGGTTACGTCCCAGTCGCATCAATGACCTTGAAAACAGCGACACTGCTACACATTTCGTGCTGAACCTGTTACTCTATGTACAATTTTTTCTCTTTTACTATGTGTGGTTTTTTAAATTGTACAGTGCTTTGCAAATGATTTTCATTCAAAAGCACTTTTAATATAATAAATTATTATCATTATTATTATTATTATTACTTCGTTCAATTCTCTGAACCTGTTACTCTATGTACAATTTTTTCTCTTTTACTATGTGTGGTTTTTTAAATTGTACAGTGCTTTGCAAATGATTTTCATTCAAAAGCACTTTTAATATAATAAATTATTATCATTATTATTATTATTATTACTTCGCACAATTCTCAGTGCGAGAGTGCAGTTTTTAAGTCAATTTCAAGTTATTATAATTATCACCTCTGGAGCCTACAGTTGGGGGGAAATTAAGGAAAATACCAATGTCCTTTTTATCACCAATTTGCCTATATCTATTGTTTTATGGCAAATGTTGACCGAAAAATCGCTCTGGACAACTCATCCATAACTGCTTGGCGGAGAGCACTGAAACTTTCAGTGATGATAGGTGATATGTTGAAATTGTGCATGTGTATTCGATTACTTCAGTCATTTAACTTATTTGCCTAATAATGAGCTCCATTGTTTTTTTTTGCCTGGTTAGCTCGTAGCATGCTTATCATTCAGGCTATCAACATGTAATTTTCAGGGAAGGTTGATCTGATGATTAGCAGCAACTTTCATTCAATATCACGATATTTTCTTCGTTCATGAGAAAATAAACACTTTTGTATATATATCCAATGACAAAAAGTCGTTTCCGGACAACTCCTCCATAACCGCTTGGCGAAGAGCACTGAAAGGTTCAGGGTTGATAGGTGATATGTTGAAGTTGTGCATGTGGGTTAGATTTTTTTCAGTATGTTACTAATTTAAGCAATTCATTAGGGAATTGTTGCTAATTAGCATAATAATGAGCTCCATTTTTTTACCTCGTTAGCTCGTAGCTCGCTAATTTTTTAGTGCCATCGTCATGCTATTTTTTCGGGAAGGTGTTTCGAAATATTTGCTTAAGCTTATATTATATGAGGCTCTTCAATATATTGATATTTGCTTTGTTCATGGGATAATGAGCACTTTTCTTTCAGGTATTATCAAATGAAGAAATAATTGTTTCCGGATAATTTCTCCGTAACCTCTCGACAGAGAGCACTGCAATTTGATGATAACTTAAATGGTTATTAGCTTCATTGTTTTTAGCCTGGACTGTTTTAAGATCGATTATTATTAATACTATTGTCATGAAATTTTCAGAGAAGACTAATCAGATGACTTGCAACAACTTCCATTATAGGCAAAATTCTATGATTTACCTTGTTCGTGAGATAACGAGCTATTTTGCTGTACGTCACTATCTAATGACGAAAGTCGCTTCCTTACAACTCCCCCATAACCACTTGGCGGAGAGCAGAGGTTATATATTACAGTTGTGAATATTGGTTTGATTTTTTTCATTCACGTTAGTGTTTTGCATAAAATGAAACGGTCAAGGGCCATTGTGCTCATCGTATAGATATTTGATGGTTAGGAATTCATCCCGGTTAAGAAACATGCTACATATATAGTATATAGGTCAAACCAAAGCCGGCAGAACATTTGATGTATCGCTGCTTGGAGTATATATAGTATATAGGTCAAACCAAAGTCGTCAGAACATGTGATGTATCTCTGCTTGGAGTACCTACCATAAAAATATCACCGAAACCAAGTCACTATTAAGCGAGATATTGCACTTTCTACCTTTTTTAGTTTTGGCCCCCTGGGTCGACAATCGGACCAGACCGAAACTTGGTGTCAGCTGTTATATGATGTAAAGAGTCATGTGTATTAAATTTCAAGTTCATACCTTAAGCAGTTAAGAAACGTGCCATAGTTAAACCAAAACGGCCAATTTACACCATTTGACCTCTGTGACCTTGAAAAGTAGGTCAAATCAAAAGCCCATAAGATATATGATGTATCCTTGTTAGGAGAACCTACCATAAATTTTTTCACAAAAAACTCACTCATTGGACAGATATCACACTTTTAAGGTTTCCTTTCTGGCCCCCTGGTGGCCAAGTAAAGAATCAAATCGGACCGAAATTCATTGTCAGAGGTCACCTGACATGGGGATCCTGTGTACAAAGTTTCAAGTTAATAGCTCTAGCGGTTAAGAAACGTGGCACTATTTTTGAAACAGGAAACAGACGAAGACGACGACGACGACGGACGACGGACACATCGGTGTTGTATACACTCCCCAACGGTGAGCCAAAAAGCATTTTGGGGAAGCATGCGAGTTGGCCTCGCGAACTCAGGACCCCTCTAGTTCTGATTGTCTTTTCATTACCTCCACATACATAATGAGCACACATATCGGATGCATGTTGAGCGGCCAGGAAGACAAGTAACGAAATCGAGGAGATGAGGCAAGCGACTTTTTATTGCCCCATCTCTGCCTACTGAAGAACAGCTAAGGGTATTCTAAAATAAATCTGGACCAAGTACGAACTGTCTTTGTTTTCCCAATTTTACGTCAAAATAAAAAAATTAACCATGCATTTTAAGATTGTTTGGGAAGCGTTCAGGCTGCTGTCGACTGAAGCAAGAGCCTGCGGTGTCATTACATTGCTGCCTATTTATTTCTTACCTATCACAAGCCGAAAGCTGGAACAGTGAGCAGAGAAGGCTTACCCAATCGTACAGGCCAAATAGTGTCAGAATGGATTTAGGGTAACAATAGGCACGCCCGAACGTTTGTGACTGGCGAAATTGATCGGTACACAACTCTAAATTTCGATAAGATCGCGCACGTCAAAAGTAGCCGGAAATCTAGCCGTAACGCATTACGGTTGTACAATTCGTAAAGAGCACAGCATACTGAATTACGACTGGGAAATATCACTGTGCCCATCGGCGTTCCTCACCGCAACATGAGCAATTCTAGTGCCATTAGAGAAATAAATGAACAGAATGCACCGTCCTGATCATATTGGTTGCCATGGGAACCATCTACTACAGATACCACTATCATTACCATGAAGGATGTGGTGATTGTTTATTACGGACTGAACATGATCATAAAGCAAAGACATGGTGTCAAAATTCTCGGACTTGTATTGCAAGATATGCAAAGGGGAATATTAATCCCCGGTCTTTATTTAAGCTCGGTTTTAGTCTTATGACCAACTAATTCAAGTGGCCACATTATTCATCGAGACTAAATTATATGTGTGTGCCTAGACTCTGATCATTGTATTGAGGACGACCTGAGAAGCCTGGAGGAAACGTGCACGTTGTAAACAAAAGTTTAAGAAGAGGACTATTCATAAAATTTACGAACAATTTAACTATTACCTTGACTGACAAATGACGAATCATTAAGAGCACAGGGTTTCCGCTTTGATCATTCTCATGATTGGCCAGGGGGCTGTGCGGAATGGTGCGCATATCGCGGCCTCTTGGCAAGTATGAGTTTTTTTGTGTGAGACTACGGAGACAACTGAGAAAACTGATAATGGATAGATCATTAATTTACACTTGTGCATAATTTTGGCTTCATATAGCTCTGGTTTTGGCTTCTTGGATCAACAACTCCAATTCGCAACTCAATATGAGCTTTGGAGTTAAGAAGGCCTTCGACTTGCTCATCAGGGCTATGTTTGCCATCCCCTAAATTACGGTCATACGATAGTCACCACAAGCTAACGTGCTTTAAAGCTGAACTCACTCCATAAACGCACCCACTGCCAGGTTTAAATCAGCACAGCAGGCAGTTGCCATGTTTTAAACGCCCTCGTGTAGGCACCATGATAGATTACCGGCCGCAGGAGGTGGCGCAATCGTATTCACCAACTGTTACACGGGAAGTAAAGCATCGATATAAATTGCATTTTGCTGATTGATATTAATTCACATCTTCTTAGAACTGGTTCACTTCGGGTGAACTGACTCTTAGAAAAAATATTCCCATTCATTGCAAGTGTCAACATAGCGGACAGACATGGCAATGCACGAAAGTAACCTTAGCGGACAGTCTGCCATCTATCATTGCATTTTAAGTCACTTTATAGAAGTCTTTGAGCCAAGTACTTGTTATCTATATATTCTGAAATACATGCTACAGAACACAGCACGTACAATAATCTTCACAACTATAAAGCAGATATGGTAGAAAGAAGCGCAATTTGTACCCTAAATTAGGCGTAGGGCTACAAAAACACTGATTTCTCTATTCATTCAGGACAGCCACACCAATCTATATACTCTACCGCCTTAACCACTGGATGGATTCTCCTGATTGTTCGTATGTGCATGAAGATTTTACTCGTGAAGCCATTCAGCTACGTCTCCAATCAATATTTATAGCGCAAAATGTGTTTTGCGTGTGTTTTTTCGTATGAACATCCTGAGAGCGTGTGTTTTTCCGTATGAATATGTAATAGACGGTGCTGCCCTCTAAGCCCGGCACCTGAGATATAAACGCAAGAACGTCCCAGGAGTTCTGGGAATTCTGGTGACACTGGCCTAAAACGCCAGCGACCCGAGTTCGAAACCCGCACCGGTCAGTTTTTTTCCTTATTTTTTCCGCGATTCTTATTATTTTTAACGGTCAATTTCTTTACCTTTTTTTCCGTGATATTAAATTACAATTTTTAAGTGAATATATACATATATTAGTGAATCGCACTTTTTGTAATAAGCAAAAAGTTTCAAAATATGGCTTTTCTGATCGCGCAGATTTTTTTACTTTATACGTACTGTTACATTCAATTTGAGGACGGAATTCGACATCGTTTGAAGTGCATAAGTGCCCATATAACCAGATAAATTTTACTTTTAAGACGAAGAAAACGACAAAGCCAAGCCGACATGACACGCTCGCGCCGCCTGTTGTTAGTTTAATAAATTAATGTAATATAAATTCCCAGCCTCGACCAACACCATATATACGCAAAGTAGTTCCTACAACTCCGAAACGAACATCTTTAAGTACATATACAATAATATAACGGCAACTGCATAATCCCACTATGTTCGCAGATTCTATTCAAATTCCATCGGAATGTCACATCTAGAAAATGCCAAGATTGTCGATGCAGTCATCACAGATTTGTCGCGGGGATTTGAGCGACATAGGCATAACCCAAAACAATCGCCAACTCACGACTTGATCCTCAAAATCAACGACATGCTCATAAGTAACTTGCATGTCTCCTCCGAAACGCATTCGATTGCATACAGGCCAGTTTCTGATGATGAAACGTAATAGGACAGCTATCCCATTGGATTTCTTACATGTTATTTAATTACTCTGACAGCATGTCAACCGTTCGTCTCATCTTGAAATCGGATGCAACCGTCATGCATCTCCGCACCATGACATCCCAAAAGGTCTATATATGGAAAACGCTTTTAAACTTTCGGTTAAATTTTCAGGGAGAAGTTGTTTCAGTTAAAAGTATCTAATCAGCATATTTGTAAGTAGCCAATATATAGTGTTCTTTTGAAAGGGCAAATAAAAGCCAAATTATAATCAATACGAACTAAAAATGTTTCTCTTCTGTTAGTTATTCCGATCCTTTCACCAAGCCCCCCCCCCCCCCCACACACACCCACGCACAAATATGAAGCAGCTTTACCAAACACTCCATTCCCCAAACTCCGTGCGGAACACGGGTAATTGCTGGTATCAACCTAATGACAGATGCGTTCAAGTTATCATCTAGAAATATCTACAGACAAATCTACGTCGAGTGCCATAGAACAGGAATTATTCGCTGTTGAATCTGTCCGAGTTTTCAAATGTGTTATTGTTGTTTGCTAGCGCTGTGGTAGAATCCCAACACGGAGTATTCAGAAAACGATGGCACCGACGAAAACGTTTCAACCTCGAAACTAAGGGGTCAATGCGCATCTGCCTGCCCCCTGGAAATTCCTAAAGCTAAAAGCTTTGTGATTAATTAGAGGGAAGGTCGCTTGGAAACTCTTATAAAATGGGGAGTTTTTATTGGCCCGGTAAAAACCTAAGGCGGAATAAGCTTTCATTGATACATCTAAGGAGTTTGGAGGACCCCCAAATCACTTGCAAGGTTCAATGAATACTGGTCTTTCATTGGTTTACGTTTTCGTATTATCTACACACTCTCATCTTGAAAAATAAGACAATATTTACGATCAATGCGATCAATTTTTGCATTAATTTCGCAGCATTGTCGGTAACGTGTCCGTTGCGGATTCGTAAGGTACTATTTGGATGTTTTGAGAAAAACTGCCTCGTCCAGTTTCTCCGCTTGCGGATAAACGAATAAGTTTCACTGCCGTTTCTTTAAACTGTTAGAATCAGAGGAGAAATGATTATGTGGTTTTATGAAGATGTTGCTGAGTTTCTTCTTGGGAGTCTTAGAGGCCTGCCACTACCAAATACATCCCGATGAAAATTGATGCTCCACTCGGCACCCCCAGGTATGTGAACACATGAAAGCAGTTACAGCACACATAACACGTTAAAAATATACACGGCGTTTTGTCTGGTAACAGCTTTCCGCTACCATCGCAAACTTTATTTATATACCAGACGACTGTGGCCTCTTCGTAGCCGCTTATGTGACCCGTAGTAGAAACAGCTGACAGCGACCGGGGAATCCACGTTCTGCTCGCGAATTTTCAATTCGTAGAAAACAAAGTTGTAAGGTTATGCTTGTAATATGGAACTAGCATATGGGACGAATATTGGATATGGGACGACACACAGAAGTTAATAATTTCGCTGCAGTTGTCACTACATAGGCTTCGGACTCGCGGTTGGATGATAATGTCATAATGTCATAATGATGTTCCCCAAGTTATCTATAGACGTAATGACGTCATTTTCATGAGCTCAGAAACTATTAATTTCAACTTAACCACGTAGCTATGAATGATTTGAATAATTTCCAACAGAAATCTATATGAAATATGCAATATTGGTGAACAGAGCGCCGTTTGAAACAACAGTGCGTCATCGTTTTCTTCAACGCATTTCCAGTAGGCCCGACGTGAAACTCTGCCCTTTTCACCAAATTTAGTATCTCCTGACAACGGAGGTGTCCTCTCAGAGAATCCAGTCAGAATGTGTGCACATATTACAAAGGAGTGCCTTGACTACCTGAAAATACAATCTGTTCGGCATTCCCAAGGTCAGTTTTGCTTGCAGCGCGAATGCAAAATGACCAGTTGAGCTTAAAGGGGTACCTGTTTTAAGTGCAGTTTCCGCCAAATGTGAACACTGCGGTGGCACAAGGCATGAATTGCCTTGCCCAAGGAATAAACAAATATGCTTCTATATGAGATAATGATGAACATATGAATAGCTTGATGCTTTCCGGATCAGAATATGCATGATGTGCAGTATGTGATTGACGCTGAACGTGATTATTTTGCACAATTGAGGCGTTCGTTATATTTCGACGTATGGGATGCTAAGTATGACACAATTTGAGCAGATTGTCATAGTACATATGATATTTCTAGATGGTCGTTCCAGCCTTTCCTTTTGAAGAAACCTGTGTTGTCGGGTATCAGGAGACTTGTAGGAGGCTGCAGATTTAACATATGTTAAAATGAAACGGCAAGGGGCCATTGTGCTCACCGTATAGATATTTTGTGCTTCGGAATTCAACCAGGTTAAAAAACATTGTACATGTATAGTATATAGGTCAAACCAAAATGATGTATCGTGATGTATCATTGCTTGGAGTAAGTACCATAAGAATATCATCAAAAACAACAAGTCACTAATAAACGAGATTTGCACTTTTTATCTACTTTAGTTTTGGCCACCTGGTGGCCAAGTTGAGTACCAGATCAGATCGAAATTCGGTGTCCGAGGTTACATGACGTAGGGAGTCATGCAGCAAATTTCAAGTTCAGCTTTAGTGGTTAAGAAACGTGCCATAGTTACACTCAAACGGACAATTTACGCCATTTCACCTCTGTGACCTTGAAAAGGAGGTCAATGTGTCCTTACTTGGAGAACCTACCATAAAAAGGTTATTGAAAACGAATCACTAATAAGCGAGATATCACACTTTCTAGGTTTTCACTTTTGGCCCCCTGGTGGCCAAGTCGAGAATCAGACCGGACTGAAATTCAGGGTCAGAGGTCACCTGACCTAGGGTGTCCTTTGTACAAAGTCTCAAAATCATAACCTTAGGGGTTAACAAACGTGCCACAGTTACACTCAAACGGCCAATTTACGCCATTTGACCTCTGTGACCTTGACAAAGAAGTCAAATCAAAAACCTGTGTCATATGTGATGTATCCTTGCTAAGAGTATCAACCATAAATTTTTTACCAAAAACTAATCAGTAATAAGCGAGATATGGCACTATTCAAATTTTTGGTTTTGGCCCCCTGGTGGCCAAGTTAAAAATCAGACAGGACCGAAAATCAGTGTCACAGGTTATCTGACCTAGGGGGTCATGTGTACCAAGTTTAAAGTTCATAGCTTTAGTGGTTAAGAAACGTGCAATAGTTACACACAAACAACCAATTCACACCATTTGACCTCTGTGACCTTGATAATAATGTCAAATCAAAAACCCGTAAAATAGTGGATGTATCCTTGTTCTGAGTACTAACCATAAAAATAGAATTGAAAACAAGTTACTATTAAGCGAGATATTGCACTTTTTACTTTTTTTAGTTTTGGCCTCCTGGTGGCCAAGTCGAGAATCAGATCAGTCCGAAATTCGATGTCAGAGGTTATATGATGTAGGGAGTCATGTGTACCAAATTTCAAGTTCATAGCCTTATTGGTTAAGAAACGTGCCACTGTTACACTCAAACTGCAAATTTATGCCATTTGACCTATGTGACCTTGAAAAGTAGGTCAAATCCAAAACACGTATGATTATGTGAAAACAAATCACTAATAAGTGGGATATCACACTATTTATATTTTTAGTTTTGGCCCCCTAGTGGCCAAGTCAAGAATCAGACCGGACCGAAATTCAGTGTCAAAGGTCATCTGACCTAGCGGGTCATCCATACAAAGTTTTGAGTCCATAGTCCTAGCGGTTATGAAACGTGCCACTGTTTTAGAAATAGGATAAGACGACTACGGACGACGGACGACGTACGACGGACGACGACGGACGACGGGGAATGGCCACTGTAAGAATTATTCAAGAAGAAATGTATAATATTTGGGGTGTTTTGTGATTGTCCGGCCCAATTGGCAATATTGCCATTTGGGATGGTGAACAGAGCAAGGAGCAAATGCGACGCTTATGATTTATTTAAAGAAATAAAATGTCCGATTTAACATCCTGCAGAATCAGGGGAATCTGGCGTTTCCAGTGACATACGACACAAATGGGTTGTCCTCATGCAATCACTTAGGAAACGCATTTTTTAAAATAGATGTTACGTCCTGTTAATGGGGCACGTCATCATCGCGTACATTTGGGAAAAAAACTCCCTAACGAGACCATAGACACGTAAGCATAGCCGCCATGACACCTCCTTGAAACACTCTTGATCTAGCCTCACCCGCGTTTGGAACTATTTCATGGCAATTTACCTAAATATCGATGACGTCACTCGTTATCACATGTCATTTAAACATTAGCATAAAAACTAAGATTTTGCTTCTAGTAAATCATATCAACATCAATCCAAACCTCCTATGGGTTAAATTCTTACTCTTGATCTTGGTCTATTAAAAATTTTAATTTCCGCCAATGCGGCAAATATACAAATCATTGCATTGAAGTGTTTAAACGACACTTCCGAGTATATCAATAACAAATATTTACCATTTGTTGCATGGTTATTGTGAATTATAACTGCAACGAAAACATACCATCAGGATTAAATGACAGCCACGTGGACTTGGTGGTACTATTTTTAGTAGGTGACAAAATATCATATCGAAATTTGCGACAAAGAATGTGTTATTGTTCGAGTCAGGTATCTCTATTCATGTCTACCGTGAGACGTGTTCCCAATTCAAAACTCATTTGGTGGGCCACAAAAATGTTTTTGCCAATTTGGAAACAGTAGTGACACGTAACGGCCTACTAGATGGGTCAGAGGTCAGACATACTACACTTCACCTCCAGAATCTGGGGGTGACGCGGTGTAGAGGTGTTACGAGGGACTACGGTGAAGCAATTTTAAATTCCTTATCAAGTAGTCCCCTGATGTAGAGGTTGAAATCTGAAGAGTGGTGTAGTAATCGGCTTTTGATGATCTATGCTTGCTCATTATATCCATGTGTGTGATTGGCCAGAGTGCATTTTATGACCAATAGGGACCATGTAAAGTGCAGGGAGTGTGACGAAATAAAGTATGGTCAGCTTCCCTTATTTAAGGTTGACAATAACTCAAGAATTATAAAATGGTTCAAAGAAGTTAATAGTATAGTATGCGAAGAATAATTATTAACGATGAATCCTAATGGGTGTTCTTAAAAAAATGTCAAGTGAAGATGATAAACATACACTATTTTGGCATAGCAAACCATGGTCAGGGAAAAAGGAGTATTACTTTCTGCTCGAACAGGTAATTATTAGAATTGTAGCTGTGTGCAAGAAAAGGATCACTCATCTGCAAGTAAAACCGGTATTAATTGCTGGATTTGATGTGACCCGCAGATGCACTAGTATCCCAAAAAATGGCCAGACCAATCAAAAACCTCGCGTTTTGGCTCATTGCAGCGCGTTTTGTACAGAGAAAGGCCCGCTGTAGCGCGTTTTCAAACGCGTCAGAAACATTCCATCTTATTTCAAGGCTCAGTGATTTGGCTCGCACCCAAGGGCACACACCAAAAGTTGTCCCTAAATCTTTAAGGGCTTACCTGTCAATGCAAAGGAAAAAGGAAAATGTTGGTGGTCTTATCATGGTGAGTAAAGGTATTGGTTTGTCTCGACCGAAAAGAATATGGTTTGTCTAATTTCCCTCGATAGCAGACGACTTTTTTGTTGCATCTAAAAAGGAATATTTTTACTCCATAAGGTAGCTTTAAAAAGTCCGTTGATTCATCCACCTTGCAACCCGTAGTCCTAAAAAAATATTGGATCTCCTGCTGTCTATTATATCTAGCACTGAACTAGCATCTGTACGAGTCGGGACATGGCATGCAGAATTTCTGAAACCGGTTGCACTGTTCAATAGATGGTTTAAAGAATGAATACATTATCGTAATGATGGGCGGCGTAGGCGTCACTAGATTGGGGTGTGTGTCGGCCGGGTGATCCAGTTCTGTGTGTTTTTTCCTGTTATGGACAAAAATCAAAATAATTCGAAAATGAGGTGACTAAACTACATAACGCGTTTTTCTACTATCTTAGAGCTGACACAAAATCTGAAAAGCATCAAACACGTTCAGAAAAATAGTTCCGATGAACCAGAAGAAGAACAAACATACTGCAGTAAAAAGCCGCCCATTCCTTTACGTAACTCAGAGAGTCTTATAAATAAAGAGTCAGGCAACAAGGGAACGTATAGCTTCAACATCAAAGCCACCGCCCGTTTCGAAAGACGCGTTGAGACAGAGCTCTCGCGGGTCACGCGTTGACCCAACAAGCCAATTCCGCACAACTAGAACTTGAGCAAATTATTCGATCGGAGGAACATAAACATACAAAAGCTCTGTTCTAAAGCAAGCACTAGCTTCGAATTCACTGAGTTCTATCCTATTTAGACATATTAGATATACACGTAGTGTTAAAGACAACACTGATAAGAAAAAGCGACATGTTTCGCCTTTTACCATTTGGCAGTTTTGAGAAATAGTGATGGCATTGTTTGAGAATAATTTTAGAAATGCGTTTTTCTTCTCTTCATTATCACATATTTCTGCGGTTAGCAGTTAACTACATGTATTTTTATCGGGTTTAGCAGGTTTAATTTCGCGTTGGCGGTGAAACACGAAAATGAAACGGCCAAGGCAGAATGATGAAGATCACATGGTAAGAAAACGTGCCATGTTTGTTGATATTTTCACAGTTGACCTCTTTGACCTTGAAAAGTACGTCAAATGAAAAACCCAGGTATTATGTCATGTATCCTTACTAGATGTACCTATGATAAATATTTGGAAATTTTCCAGCCTAGGGTGGCCCAGAATTATTTTCCCTCATGCAATGGACACATAATATAATTCTATTGTCCAAAGGAAAATAATTCTGGGCCACCCTGTAGTTCAGGAGAAATAGCACTTTTTGTGTTTCGAGTTTTGGCCCCCTGGTGGCTAATCGATGAATCTAATCACATGGAAATTTAGCATATGTGGTCATTTGACCTAGGGATACAAATGTACAAGATTTTAAGTCAGTAGCACCAGCGGCGTCGAAACGTGCCGTTATTACCTAACGGCGATGCCGATAGCGAGTATGAACCTCATAGGTCAAGTTGTTAAGAAACATGCCACTCTTTTGTCAAAAGTTAACGACGAACGACGACGAACGACGGACGACGGATGCCACGATATCATATAAGCTCCCCTCAAAGGTGAGCTAAAAGCCCTGAAAAACTGCAAAATTCCCACCAATGAGCTTTTTCAGGCAAACATACGCGCAACGTGTATACCAATCCAATATTTTGGAAAGGCCATTTGGCTTAAACCTGGAATATATATTTTATTATGTGTGTACTCAGGACCCAAGTCTAACCAATTAAATTACAATTAAATGAGCCATTTTTGGTAATAAGAAATATCATAGCAATTAATTTCTTAGTAACTTACTAGTACATTGATTAGTCAGATGAATCTTAGTAATTAAAAACTGGTTATTTTTTTAAGATAAAAATTTGAACAAAAAAATAGTTTTTTTGTTCTTTATTAATGAATTACCGATTTATTACTTAGCACTCAAAATTATTGATGCCGTCATTGCAGTGGAGGCAAATCATGCATATGATAACATAACTATAGCCAAATCTGCTGTTAATAGAACAATCAAACATATCTCGGCCGGTATTCCCAGGGCTTAATGTTGATGTATTTTTTGTCTGGTTTTTTGTCCCGATGCTTTCTATCGACGATTTATCAGTAGCACATTTTCTAAGAAAATGTTAAATCACCGATACAGTGTCTGTGATTTTTAGTCCAACAAATGTTAGTACTGACTTGTAATTGCAATATCCAATGTTCTAAAATTCACACAAGATAATACATGTATGTTAAAGGAATAGGCGGCTTTTTACTGCAGTATGTTTGTTCTCCTTCTGGTTCATCAGTAGATTATTTTTCTGAACGTTGAAAGGATCAACGCATGGAGAGCTAACTCGGGTTAGATCAGAAAAGCGTGATAATTCAGTAAGATTTTGAAGTTGTCCTTTGATTTTTGTGCAATTTGTTGATGGAAACTACTTATGCAGAATAGGAGATGACTGGGCAGCCGACAGCTGGGTAATATTGCCCTTAATAATACCAATGGTCCTTTAACACGTCATCAAAGATGTGTACAAATTTCGGACACTTTTGGTCAGTCACTCTTCAAGGTCTGGAACTTTAAAGACAAGCAGTATTTTCTGAATAACCCGATATATTGATCTCTGGACGCTTTTCCCGAAGTGTACCCTACGGTGTTTCCAGAAAATGTTTTGTACCGGTAAATCCAGTCGGAGACCTCAATGCATATCACGAACATTCCCGAATGCTCGGCTCCGACCTTAATCATGTTAATACTCGGTAATGTATATCTGATCCGCACGCTTCAGTATGATATATATTTGTAGAAGCTCCTGATGCTCAGACGAATGCTCGTTCACAGACCTAGCATTTATATGAAGAGACTGAGATATTTGCCCTTTATTTCCAAAATGAGCCGCAAGAGACTAATCTACATTTTTATTCATTTGGAATTTTTCTCAGTTTGTTTAGGACATTTAATAGGCACACAGGGCCAGCTGAGAAAAAAATGTTAATCCAAATCTGATCATGGTGCATAAAGATATGTGACCCCCCCCCCCCCCCCCTCCGGACAATAAAATGACATTTCGATCAACATGTACACCTACAACGTATGATATCTCCTGAACTATTCAACTTGCGTTCAGTTTCTCGTTTCTCGATGATACCTCATCGACTAGAGGCTTGATCGGCAATTAGTGATACAGTGCAGCATGCGCACACACGTAAGATGCACGGTGTAAATCATGGGGGTCGCAAGTCAATAAAAACACTTCCGATTTTGAGCATTTGTAAGAAGTCTACAAATCAACGATTTTTTTATTCTGAAGCCATGTATTAGGTTAATTCGTGAGAATTTTCTCACGGAGTGTGTTTTCTGAAATACACTCTCAAATATAGGCAGGAAAATATAATCAAAGTTGCAGAAAGAATGAGAAGTGTACATAAAATTAAGTAATATCGCAATCCTAGCGTACACCAGATTTGTTCAGAAGATGATAGATCATTGCTACTCACCGGACAAATCGTGTACGTTGACCACCCTCGAGCCGATGTATTCCCACATTGATATCAAGTGGCATAATATTGGGCTAGCTAATGAAATCCTACTAGGCATAAACATGATCGGGCACTAAAATAATTGATCATACGGCTTTTATTATCCAAACCATTCATTAATTTACGGCGACATGTTCATGATTTAATTGAATTCCCATGGCGTATATTCTATTCATCTACAGATTGCAGATTATTACATCCGACCAGAGGATTTTAGTGAGACAAAATGCACAGTCGTCGTGGACATATGAACAAGTATTCAAGAGTTTGAAAATTGGCCTTAGACGAACGGTTGCACCTCCAGATTAGAGCTTGTCTCCGACCAGATTAGACGGAAGTAAAACCCGCACATAGGCCACAATCTGGCCTTCACGTAATCGCAACAACAATGGCGTGATAGGCTACCCAGTACCATGTAAGCATTGTGCCTGCAACGAACATAAAACAACAATGGAGCGATATCCTCGCTCTCGGATATTTGATACAGGTACTAAACCAAACATCAACCAACATAACGTTGAATGCAGACTGACCTTTTGTTCTTAACAATCCTCATCCACTGAGTGCCGTACATGACCTATTCCGTGTGTTTCAAAGGTGTTAGACATTGCTTTATTGATCACAGTTATGCGTCGATCAAAGTACACATCCGAACAAGAATCATTCAGTTAATCCGCTGAAATAACCAGAGAAATAAATAATGTAAAAAACCAGCCTGAATCTAGCCCACATTTTTCAATTTCATAATATTTCCTTCATTGAGACACGTTTTCCATTCTTAGTGGGTAATATGCCTGACTTGAAATGACCCAAGTGTTGCGTCTCGTCTGATCGATGTTTCGACCTTACGAATGATAGTCTCGCCAAAACAAAATCGCGTTACGTTCTCGTGAGAAAAGGTGGATGACGTTATGTGATATTTCTCATTTGCAAAGGGCTCAATGGTTTTGTGCAGATTGATCGATCAGCGATTGTTGTCATGACAATCGTCAGAATTTGAAGCAGAAGCGCTGGTAGATCGAGCTGCCGCCTGCGGTGAAAGAAAAAACTGACGGCCATTCGTTTTGCTTTCCCAATGTGAAGTTATCGACTTTAAAGGACCATTGGCATTATTAAGGACAATATTACCAAGCTGTCGGCTGCCCAGTCACCTCTAACAAATCCAGTCACCTCAAACAAATTGCACAAAGAGGAAAAATTCGAAATCTGACTAAATTATCACGCTTTTCTGTTGACTCCGATTTGACCCGAGTCAGCTCTCCATGCATCGATCCTTTCAATGTGACTATAATTATATATAGTAAGGCGCTTCCTCGAGCCATGGATCTACCCTGCGACGTCTTGGTGCTGATAACGATTTTTCCGACGTCACAGTGATTGAGCTTGTATTGACCCTCTATTACGACGATGATGGAAAAGACGTTGCGTCGTAATAGTGGGGTGACGTGAACTCGGATCTCGGCGTGAATTCACGTGGCGGGAAAGGTATTTTGCGCCACGACTGGCGCTTACTTAAAATAACGAATAACCCGTTTTCTACTATCTAATAGCTGAAACCAAATTGGAAAAGCATCCAATACGTTCAAAAAAAATAGTTTACTGATGAAACAGAAGAAGAACAAACATACTGCAGTAAAACGCCGCACATTTCTTTAACGAGGCAGGCGCGGATCAAGGGGGGTGCTGCGGGAAAATCCAACTTAATTACCTCGACGCGTGTCCATGTCATAAATATTTTGTAAGTTCTCATAATACCATAATATAGTAGGGGTAGCGTATGTAATGGTAGATTGAACATCTTCAACACATTATAATGAACAATATCATCACATTCGTAAGGTATCATATAATTCGTAGTTGGCAACAACATCAGATGGTGAAAATGGCGGCTCATCATCCGAAATCACCGTCCCCGTCGAGATACATGCCCCGTCGAGATATATGTCGACTGTGAATGATACTTCCAAGCTGAGCGAACATGTCTGGCTAATCAATTTTAGGTAACCGGAAAAACGCCGACCGACCGACCGACCGACTGACCGACTGACCTACCATCATTCATAATACTGTAGATCCATGCACTTGATTGGGACCAACGTTTACGAAAACGTCGCGTCACGTCACGTTACACTAATGTAAAATGCATGGTGACGTGACGACGGCCAACACTACGTCATGTAAACGTTGTTCCAAATCAAGTGCATGAATCTAGTGCTTTTGTGGGTAACCGGAAAAACGCCGACCGACCGACCGACCTACCGACCTGCCAACCTACCGTCATATGCAGTATCCCTTTCGCTTTTCTATAGCACATGTATCTGTGTAGTGCCCAGCGCAATTCAC
Organism: Lineus longissimus; assembly: GCF_910592395.1. Taxonomy (NCBI): domain Eukaryota; kingdom Metazoa; phylum Nemertea; class Pilidiophora; order Heteronemertea; family Lineidae; genus Lineus; species Lineus longissimus. The sequence goes on from NC_088315.1 coordinate 12,278,778, forward strand.
GTGATGGATTCGGACATGTCTGACAGCAGCATCTTCAGTCAATTAAACCGGGAAAACGAGCCCACGCGGTAAGGAACTGATAACGATACTCTAAAGATTTAAAAGATATGCTTTTTCTACATGGTCGGTGGATATAAAAACATGATTTGGGCCTAATCTATGCACTGTAGTTCTTCTGCTCGAGTGTCTCGACCGATGCAATGCATGAACTGCAACGCGCAATATGCATTTGTTGTCATTTGAACAGCTTAGGTGCGCTTGTTTACAATTTCATTTCACATGACCTGCTATCGTGGATTGGATATATCACATTGACTTATGAGACCTGAGACTCAAATACGAAACTCCTTGGGTTGGTAGGTCGGTAGGTTGGTCGGTCAGCGTTTTTCCGGTTACTAAGCAAAAGGGATAGGTAACCGGAAAAACGCCGACCGACCGACCGACCGACTGACCGACTGACCTGCGAACCTACCGTCATATACAGTATCCCTTTCGCTTTCTATAGCACATGTATTTGTGTAGTGCCCAGCGCAATTGACGTGATGGAGTCCGACGTGTCTGACAGCAGCATCTCCAGTCAATTATGGTAGTTGATAAAGTATGGAATTAGTGAAACCTTGGAAACACTGATAAACCTTGGAATATTCAATGTAAACCATGGAATCACTGTGCAAATAGCGCGGGAAATCGGGTGCGTTCCTTCCACGATTTATACCATCCCAACTGACAGTCTCGTCCCAGCTGACTTTATTGATAGCAACTTGCCAGTTAGTTCAGAAGCCAACATTTTTAATGTGGAGGATGACGTCATCAATTGGCAATGCGCTGTGGTCGTTAAAATATTTTATTTCTCTTCAATGGAAGCAAAAATTAGTTTTTATGATTGTTTTGTATTCCATAGACGATAAAGTATTATGCTCGGTACTAGATGCACGAGATCATAGGACAAACACACACGTGAATAAAAAAAACCGCTTAGAACTGGTGACGTCACAAAGATCTCTGCATTCCTCGATGCGTACTGGAAGATGTAAGAAATCGCTCACGGCGAAGGAAATTTTCATCCGCAAACTTCGGTAATAAACATGCATGACTAGGCTTCTTTTATTCATCGTTTGTTATAAAATATCAGTCAATCATAGACAATTAGGCCTAGACCTAGTCGTCAACCTTATCCATGCATAATGCATGACAGGCCCCCAATTTTCTCTGTATCACCCTGTATGAACAGACCGATCCGTAGTTCAAATAGGCCCCGCGTGGTGGTGGCGTATTTATAAGAGGAGCGCTATTGGTCCATATTATGGGTGTGTGGTGGGCGTGTCTTCCCATATTTGGGAGATCAGTACTGTACACTGGAGGCGAGGTACAACTGGGTTGTTCTAAAATATAGACTATTGAATCGGATATGCGACAGATTTCTAAATTACCATAAAATTCCGATCTGATCATGTAAGAATAAGCTCCAAATGTTGATTCGTAACCACGTTAGGTTCGAATGGCATTATTTCATGTTTTTATGCATTTTTAGGACTGATTCCAAGGTTTATCACTGGTTCCAAGGTTTCACTGATTCCAAGCTTTATCAACTACCGTCAATTATACCGGGAAAACGAGCCCACGCGGTAAGGAACTGATAACGATACTCTAAAGATATGCTTTGTCTACATGGTCGGTGGATATAAAAACATGATTTGGGCCTAATCTATGCACTGTAGTTTTTCTACTCGAGTGTCTCGACCGATGCAATGCATGAACTGCAACGCGCAATATGCATTTGTTGTCATTTGAACAGCGCACGTGCGCTTGTTTACAATTTCATTTCACATGACCTGCTGCTGTCCGACACGTCGGACTCCATCATGTCCATTGCGCTGGGCACTACACAGATACATGTGCTATAGAGAAGCGAAAGGGATACTGCATATGACGGTAGGTTGGCAGGTCAGTCGGTCGGTCGGTCGGTCGGTCGGTCGGTCGGCGTTTTTCCGGTTACCATCATTTTAGGTGGGTGTTAGAAGCGGGAACATTCTGGTCGCCAGTTTTAATGAAGGCAGATTCGAGTCACGATTCACATTAAATATTCGCTACGCGGCCGATTACATGAATATTTACAATATTAAATTTGTATTGACCACATACATGTACATCCCCCGGTGAGGAACCGTTGATTATCCGGTATTTTCCTGATATATTGGTGGCTTGATCGACCTTCGTCAAGTTTTCTCGCTAAGGCATTTACAAATTATGTACCGTACACATTACCTGATACTGACCTCGTTCATTGTTTCACCTTCAGGGGACAGCAAGCACTATAGACTACCGTACAGCGGATGCAGCGTGCTGCTACGTGCATTTGACGGAGGAACATACATCCATGCAGTTAATAAAGGGTATTAATAAACAGAGAAACAGAGAAACGAAGAAATCGAGAACTTCCCATATCGAGTAGTTAGTTGTCTATAATGTACGGCGCGAAAATAGACTAATAGGCTAGCCTGGTTTCTTCTCCCACGATGAAAGTAGTTCGTCCCTTCTCAAAGCACCGATGTACACCTGGCACGGCGAAGTTGCACCCCCACTTCATAATCTCATTTCAGCCTTGTTGAGTATTCAGCATAGTCCAGTCTTAATTAGCAAAGTCTGTATTTTAGATCTACCTGGTGTAACAGTAGATCGTAGTCCGACGTGAGAAATAAAGCATTTCATCTCCGATATTCTCGACTCTGTTGCCCTGCCAGACGCTACCCGCCTTACGAAACAAGCCTCGTCCCCAGGACCAAACAAGCAGGAGGGACGAGGTTACCAGGTCTAAAATTGCCCAACTAAAGTCTTGGTTGATTGGTTTTTAGTGGTTGTTTTCTTGGTTTTAATAACCTAATACACAGTCAAAACTGTCCAAGCTAGGTCAGGATTGCTACATGGCTATACGCCCCTTAATTGTTTTGAATTGATGCTACTTCATTTTGAACAAAACAAAATGGCTGTTGGCACACAAGTACTGATTTTGTGCAGCAATGCATTGGGAGACGAGGCCTAACTAGTCGATGGGGGAAGTTCTCGATTTCTTCGTTTCTCTGTTTCTCTGTTTATTAATACCCGTTAATAAATGTCTGCACAGCCAGCTTAGTAATAGGAAAAATGTCACCCTCGAAAAAGTGTTCGGTCATATTGTTCAGTGTATTTATTATTATAGTGACAATCTAGTGTGTATAATCTATATACTCTAAAACCTTGTTTTTATGGGTACAAGTGTCCACCTGATTAAAATCTTGCGTGACCGGCCCACTCATTTCACATGCATGGTGTCTTTACAATGGGACCTTACCATGATTGGCTAAGGTCGGGTTCTCTATGAATGTCTGAAGGAACTTCGCTCAGTCGCTTGTCGGGTCGTGAAATCGACATGTAGTCTGGATTTGAAATTGATCCCATTTGATGAGAAGACCTATTGCAACCCGCGGTTTTATACAGGGTGGCTCCAAAAACTAATCGGTGAATTGATTTATTGGGATTGGAAGGTTTGGGGCGAGATCTGGGATAAATGCGAGTTTTAGGAAATCCTAAGACTAACGTTACCGTTAGCGCTTGTAGTATGGACTTGTCATGTAAGAGTGCTTTCACGAGAGGTTAAGAACTGGCTCCGATAACACAATCCCTAGCGTTAACACCACCTTTTACACTAAAAATGCACATGAAAACCCGTGTTAACGTTAGCGAATGCTAGGCTTACGGTGCTAGTTCCGAACATAAGAATTACTCTAGAGTTCCACAGGTTTTGGATAGGGTAATTGTCGAAAAATCAAGTAAACAAGATTCTCCTTTCATAGTCATTTATTCTACTTGAATGCTTACTTATCACAATTAAGATTGCTGTTTCTACTATTTATCCATAGATTACGAGAACAATTCTGAAACAATAATTAAGGGCTCCTGCAGTAGTTACCAAATCCTAAACGGAAACTTTAAGTTTTACATGTCATAATGCTCAACGTCCAAATGATAAGAGTTCAGTCCATATTAATTTCGTCCCTTTCAACCTGTACGAATTCCAGACCCGGTTCCTCCTCTTCCTCATCCTCCTCAAGGTTGGGGAATGGCCCAGCTTTAATAGGGACCGATCGCAATGCCATCTCAAAACCTTTTTCAATCACGGCCCCATCAACAGCAGCCCAAGCCTCACTTACAATGGTGACAACATCCATCAGCTGAATTGGTTCGCATCGGCCCTCTCTATCCGTGTGGTTCTTTTTCCATGCTTTCCACCTCTTGCGCATAAGGTTCTTGAGGGATCTCATGACAGTCAGGTTCAGGGGTTGGACAAGTGATGTACAACTGGCGGGAATGAAATCGAGGATTCCCCCAAGGTTCATAGTTTGCACACCGAAATTTTCCGTTCGATGAACCAGGTACCGATCTACCAGTAACAAAAACTGTTCAGCCTCTTCTGCGGTTAGATACGGTTGGAAGGCGTGTTCAAACCAGTGTTCGGCTGTCTCCTCCTTCATCCAACCTGTTGCTGATGAAGTTATGACCACGTTTTCTGGTAGCTCTTGGTCCGCCAAGGCTGCAAGCTGCCTGACGAATCCTTTATTTGGGAAAGTCACGTGAGCCGCCACTTTTCCGCCGGTTGCAGTGATTGCAAGAGTAACTGTGCATCCAAGTTTGGTGTTGGACCTTGGGGTGCGGATGTCCACGGACTTTGCTCCCTTTATGCTGCATGTGTACGTTGGTCGTAGCTCAAACAAGGCAAACGTTTGATCCATGTTAAAGAGAAGTCTCATCGGAATTTCAAATCGGTCGATCGTGTCCGTGACGTTGTCTCTGAACACTTGCACACGATTGGCGGCATCAGCTGGGAGGGTGGTCGTATTTTTGTTAGCTTTCCGGAATGAAATTTTCTTCCGGTCCATAAAGTTCGCTACCCAGCCGTTCGAAGCGTGGAATTCGTGCATGACTGGTCGAGTCCGGATGAAATCTTGTCTATCGTCAGCGGGTAACGCGTGCCACCAGTCTTCGAAAATTGACATAGCTTTATCTTGGACGTCTTCGACGGCGACAGGCAGCCTTTTTTCTCTAACCCCTCTAAATCAGACGATTAGTCTCTCTTCAACATCAGGCCAAAGACCAACGTTCCCCTCTTTTACATGTCGGACTTTGCCTTTTCCTTCACCAGCTTTTTCTTCTAGTTCTTCCAAATTCCATTTCTGCATTGTTCGGACTGAGATTCCATAGTGTTCTGCAAATTCACGCATGTTGTTGACGGTTCCGTCCAACAGCGCAGCCTCATGGTCCTGCAGGTAGGCTATTTTCTCTCTAACTGTATAACTTCTCCGGCGTTTTCGCAATGGCTCTTGACCATCCATCTTCACAATTGGCAAAGTGAGCAACTGAAACTAGATACCCGCTTATACAGGCCTAGGATGACCTTGAGGACATATAGGAAAGAAGACACGATATCTGTCTGCCACTCTTGCGCAATTTGTGACAAAACCTATCAGTCGAAACGATCGTCGTAATCGGCCGCGGACACCTTGAAATTGACCATACTGAAGTCGGCCAGATGTCATTCTGCCTCGGTGGTAGGCCCATTGGCCATGCCTTTGAATAGATCTTAGTAGCCCTTTTATAGTGTGATTTGGGGGCGGGATCTATTCCATCGACTGGAATATTGGATGTGTACCCATAAAAACAAGATTTTAGAGTATATACATGTATATACATATATATGGCTTCCAGCTCCATGATTTATTCGCCTACCGTGATACCATTGCATCATAAACCCTGTCGTGCTTTTAGAGGGCCTTAAGCTTTATGTTTAATATGGTTTCGTGGGTTTCATATGCTCTGTTGTATGCTTTTGGGGAAGGCTTCCTGGTCCTACAAACGCCCACCCCTTCCTGCTACCTGAATACTTCTGGATGCACGGCGCATAATGACAGTTATGGTACTTAATTAAAGAATCAATACATTAAAATTGATATATGAAGTCTGTTTGACAATGTTCAAGTATGAAAGCATACTCTTGCCCATGATAAATGAGTTTATTGTATTCCAAATTTTTTATTTTTTTTTGGAAAACCGGTTATATTTATTTTAGAAGCCAAATCGCACATCTAGAAAGTGTTATTTGAGCTTATTCATGAAGTGGGAAAACAATATCAATGCCAAAATTAACATAGACCCCCCCCCCCCCCCCCCCCCCACAAATATGGTCCAATTTTGGTTTTATAGACAATTTAGGCAAATGTATAGAACTTAGTTAATTTTTCAAATTCGATTTCTTTTTACAGAAAATTGCATGAAATGCATCAATTTATACAACACTTCAACTATCATAATGTATTTCTAATTCAAAGCTTCGATATACCTTATAATTAGGTAAGATATTACAGACACATTTATACTATTTATAGTAAGAAATTCAACATCAGCCTACATAATATGTTAACAAAACAGTTAATTTGCTATATCTCTGGACTGGATGCTTCAATTTTGATCAAACTTGATTTAATGCGGAGCTTTAAGTCCAGTCTTTGAGGATTTGTACATGTCATGCAATCATAAAAGGAGGAGTCATGGCCTTTAAGTACGGTTATTAACTTCATGATTACTATAATTGCATTAACGAGTTTTTTGTGTATAAGTAAGCTTAATTTATAATCATAATATGATTAGAAGATGTAATTAGAAGAAATTCGGTTAAAAAAAGGTAACTCGCCGTGATGAACTGTGGAAGAACAGTCCAATTGCGCTTTGTGAACTTTTATTTTTCGATACTTCTTAATGAACTGTGCAACGGCTGATTAATTTTTGCTGAACTTTATGATATTGTGATTTCTGGGTTCAATTATGTTGCATACCAAATGCAGCAATTTTCTTGTAACTGATTCCGGAGCAATGGTGAATTTCCAGGTTACCGCATGGTGATTGCTGATTTCAGGCATGTGCTGCCATCTGGAAAACGAAACCTCTTCCTATATATTGTGTGGTATTGTGCTGGACTAATAGAGAGTATAAAGGGTAGTGTTCACGAAAAGATATCGTCCAGGTATCATGAACAGACTGTAAAAAAGTCCTTAATAATATGCCATCAGCCGAAAATCGACATCATTTCCTTACATCAAAAATGTATCCCAAATGTTTTGCACTCGATCACCAGAAATATTTTTCTGCATGGTATATATGTGTGACATGCATTTTCAAATTGCGATCATTTGAGTAATTGATGAATTATGAATTCATAATTATTTGCTTTAATTCATTTCTGCTGGTGCGTCTTTAAAAAAAACTAATACCAGTATCAATAACTACTACATTCTGTCGAGAATTGTCATCCCGAATATACTAAAGTACATCAAACGTCAATTCAGCCCACGCTAGGTCCTGGCGACTGGTACAGAAGACATCCGTTTCTGGTACATTTCACCAATCTAGGGATGGTCACTCGGGTTCTGTTTATCTTAAAGGCCTTCCCACACCAAGAAACAGGAAGTGACTCATGCTTTCTTCAGAAGCCAAGGTTTGGCAAGATTAGTATTACAGCAAATAAAGTTAGTTCTCTGATGGTAACCAAAGAGTTTGCCTCGTTCTATAGCATCATATCCCCAAACTTCCACACATTCGTGTGCCACCAAAAACATTTTGGGGAAGTTATGTTTAAAACTGTTAACTCGGAAATATACAGGTAATCCTTGCCTATAAGGTCTTCTATACCTTCTTGTACAACTGAAGATGTACATGTACCATACATTTAATTAGGCCCACAAAAGGTGTATCACTAGGAGTGGGTGTGAATACCTAAGAAAATTTTGTAGTAAACTCCGCCCTCTAGGCCTAGTCTTGCCCGCCAAGAGTCGTTTTTGCACCGCCCCCGAGCAATAATCTTCAAAACATTTGTAACTAAATAAATTAATAATTTTCCCCGTCCACAGACCGTGACAGTCTGGCGTAAGAACATTTGACCAATATCGTTGGGTTTCATAACCACGTGACACGACATAGTCAGGCCTACACATAATCGTTATATACCACATGTTGGGGAGAAAAGTTAGTTTGTCTTCGGCCACCTCACGGCCCAGTCAGAATTCGGCGACTGCAACAACGCCATTATAGAAAGAAGAAGCTGACACAATAATAGCCGATTTAATGATGAAAATATACGTTTTTTATCGTTCCTAATGAACATTGTGGTAGCAGAAGTGTAAAAGGATTAAAGATCTACGAAAAACGGAAAAAAGAGCTTTAGAAACAATTAGAAACGAACAATTGTTGATTGAAGTTACGGTAAAAACTCGAACATTCCATGAACGCACGAGGTGTACGTGTATCAATGCATGTGCATGTACAGCGAATATAGAACCAAACGAAACCAGTTGCAGTCCCGCTGTACGTACATATAAGTGATTTGCTAGGCCTGCGACAGACGAAATAATATGATGGAGGCACGTATTGGTGGAGGGAAGACTAATGGTGGTAATGGTGAGGAGGATGTAGACCCATCACAGCCACAAAGCCCAATGCCAAGGGATGTTGAAGTCGAAGGAAGTTCACCTGCTGCAGCTGATGTAGGCCTACGGGGCGAAGGGACCTGGCCGAAGACCAAGGGTGACCAGTCAACGGAGACGGAGGGTGATCAGTTGCCGGAGACCAAGGGTGACCAGTCAACGGAGACCGAGGGCGTTACTGATGGTAGACCAAAGGTGCCAGATGAACTTCTAAACCCACAGTATGGCACAGAGAAACGTGAGGGTCAACGGCTCCTAGAGAATCTCTCCCATTCCAGAAGATCAATGATGACGACAAAGGAAAAACCCAGAAATTGAAGGCACTGCTGAACTGTTTGAACACTTCAATCAGCTTTATGGAGTCAGTAGAACGTCAAAGTGAACTGGGGATGGGATGACCTATACGCAAGATCCCGGAGAAAGAACTACTGCAATATTACATGTGGCAGAGACAGAATCCATGAGGGATTGGCTAGACAACCTTGTCGAGATGAAAATGATGGTAAAACAGTATCTGGGATTGAGACGACACACAGGTTTTCTGAGAAGAAGAGCAACTACAGCTATGACAAAGAGAAGAAGCCTTGGCAAAAATCAACCAGAACATTTGCCTCACCAGGAGATGTCAGTTGCCTAGTTTGTAACCAGAATCACGGAGTCCCGAATTGCAATCAGTTCAAAGGAATGTCACTTGGTGGTAGATGGTTCATAGTCAAGAAAAAGGGACTATGCAGGCTATGTCTGGAACCAGGACATATGGCAGTGGATTGTGGAAAAAAGTGAGATAATAACAGTCCACACCACCCCTTGCTGAGTAAAGAAGTCAACAACAAACCGTTCGCGGGAAAAGGTCATGACACGTCCAACAAACGAAAGGCAGGAAACTTCCCACTGAAGAAAAAGAATCCTCCTGGGTCTAATGGTACTCAACAGACTCAACCTAAAAAATCTCCCCAAGTCAAGGATTGTGATGATAAGGGAAAAGCAGACCAAGTCCAAGTCAATGCTGTTGGCCATGTTTCCCTGAGAACCATCCCAGTGCTGTTGAGACACAACAACAAGTTGGTACAAACCTACGCCATGTTAGACGATGGGTCGTCGGAGAGTTACTTGTATGAGGACTTAGCTTATGAGTTGAACCTGCCGGTGCTCAAACGGTCGAAGAGATGGTATTTGGAGATAAGGCTGAGGAATATAATACCATGGAAGTTGAAGGTCTCACTATCCAGGGAGTAGAACAACCGGAGAAATTTGAAATCCCAAGCATTTGGACACACCCCACATTGGTCGGCAATGCACCCGTTGTAGATTGGAGTAAAAAGGCGGAAAATTGGGAGCACTTGGCTGAAGTACCCTTTCCGACACAAACCCGCAAGAAGAGGACAGGTATCTTGATCGGCAATCGGCATGCCCATTTCCACAGATCACTAAGGGAAATCACAGACGAAGATGAGCCGGAAGGAAAGCCGTTGGCACGTTTAACCTCCCTGGGATGGACCTGCATAGGGCCAGTTACTGAAGACGCACAAGGGGAGGAGAACCAAACCAATTTTACATACGCTAGTCACATGGTGGATGAAACAACCGAGTTAAAGACTATGGTGAAGACAATATGGGAGCTGGATGCAATTGGAATGGGTCAAACTCAAAATGGATCCAAGCTTGGAGCAACGTTTACTCCTGATGAACTAATGGCGGACGAGAAAGTCGTCAAATCAAGTGGAGACCCCTTGGAGACACAATGAGCCACGACTACCCAACAATAGGAATGCTGTGGTGCGCCGACAGGAGAAAATGGAAACTAACCTGGAGAGGCGAGATGCTGAGTTTTACGCCAAGTGCGGGGCGGTTATCCAATTAAAGCCAAGTTAGCAAGGGTTACCTTTTACCGTTGGGACCTGTTGACCAAGAACCAAAAGATGGATTCCTGATTCCCATTTTTCCAGTGAGAGACGATAACCGATCAACGACCAAGGTACGCATGGTCTTAGATTGTGCAGCAAAGTTTGAAGGAACTAGTCTTAACGACAATATATTACCTGGTCCCAAGTTAATCAACAAACTAGTGGATGTCCTTCTGAGGTTCAGGCGCTACCCAATAGCAGTCGTTGGCGAGATCTCAGAAATGTTCTTGCAGACTGGACTTGCTGAACAAGACAGGAAATACTACAGGATTGTCTGGGGTGGAGAAGTATTTGAGTATTAGAGGACCATATTTGGCGACGCTTCATCACCGTTCAAAGCTAATCGAGTGATAAAAGAACACGCCTGAAGACACGCAGAAAAATACCCCGAAGCAAAGGACACAGTGGACAATGCCATGTATGTCGACGATACCTTGGATAGTCGCTGCACCACTAAGACAGCGAAGGAAACGGTGGGAAACGGTGGGTCAGTTGACCGAGATGTTTGGAGAAGGAGGCATGGAACTGAGGAAAATACTTTCCAATGACCCAGCACTTGTAGAAGATATCCCAAAGGAAGATCGAGCAGCTACCATGGAAATAAATGGGAAGGAGACGCTCCCTACTCAGAAGACATTGGGCATTTTATGGATTGCTGAGGAAGATGGATTTGCGTGAAGCCAAGATCAGTGGAAGAAGCTTATCCTGCCACGAGGAGGGGTGTTTTGAAGTGTATTGCTTCTATGTTCGACCCCCTAGGTCTAGTGGATCCCAAAAGGATTAGAGCTTGGATCATCTTCCAGCGAACATGGGTCAGAAATGGTGATTGGCATAGTTCGCTAGTGGAAGACCTACTCATGGAATGGTCGTCATGGATAAAGGAACTACCACTGCTAGATACTATAAGGATTAGCCGACATCTTGGCATGAATGATGGAGACGAGTCGGAAGAGTCACCTCCTACCACTGAACCCTACTGTCGACGAAGAATCAGATTTGCTCCGCGTGAGATCACGCCTTGAAAAAGTCAAGTACCTAACAGACGGAGAGAAATATCCCATTATTTTGCCGAGAAAGCATTCAGTCATCCAGGACGCTCAACGAGATGTAGGAAACCCAGTGGGGAGAGATGCCACCGTCGTAAAGCTGAGACTAAAGTACTGGGTGATTCGAGGAAGAGAAGCAGTACGGGAGGTGGAAAACAGCTGTTTGAGATGCAAGATACGCAATACGAAGCCATGAACCAGAAAATGGCGCCCTTGGGCCAAGTTTTAGACTAAACCCCCCTCTGAGAGCATTCGCCAAGACAGGAATGGATTTTGCAGGACCCTTTCTGACGAAGCATGGTCGAGGTATTACCAGAACAAAGCGGTATATAGCCGTCTTTACTTGCCTTCAAGTCCGAGCGGTACATCTAGAACTAGTATACTCCATGGATACGGATGGCCTTCTTATGGCCTTTTCAAGAATGACTAGTAGAAGATCGGTTCTGGTGGAAGTTGTTACTGATAATGGAAGTAACTTTGTAGCAGGTGAGAATGAGCTAAGACAGCTAGCCGAAAGCATTGATTGGGAGCAAGTGAAGAAGAAGACAGTGGGCCTGGTTGGATCAGAATACTGGTATAAAATGGAATTTCAACCCACCGGCGGCACCAAACTTTGGCGGAATTTTCGAAATAATGGTGAAGGCGGCAAAGCGGGCCTTGAAGACCATCGTTGGAGATGCATACCTGACTGATGAGGAACTGCACACCTTCGTCGTTGAGGCTGAAGGTCTTATCAATTCCAGACCACATACGCCACCTAGCGCTGACTTCAATGATTCCTTACCTTTAACTCCCAACCACTTCCTACATGGGATGTTAGGGGGTCAACTAGCTCCACCCTCAGTCGATGAAGAAGAACGAATCAACCCTAGACGTAGGTGGCGCCGTGTACAAGAACTCCTGCGTCACTTCTGGGGACAATGGCAACAGGAATTGTTACCACTGTTGCACAACAGAAGAAAATGGGTCCATCAAAGTCCATCAAAGAGTCCATCAAAGAACCTACAAGTTGGAGACGTTGTAATCATGGTCAATGAGAAATTGCCTCGAGGGCAATGGAAGCTTGGTCGCGTGCTGAAGGTGTTCCCTGGTGAAGATCAGTTGGTGAGGGCGGCCCAAGTGAAGACGGCTGATGGTGAATTCCTGCGACCAGTGAATCGTCTTTGTACACTCGAATGTCCACCGGAAGATTAGCCCAGGTGTGATAACGAGACGTCGATGTCTTCGAGTCGAGCACGAGGAATTCTTGAGATGGTGATCGTTTAAAACCAGAGACGTAACGTATTATCGAGTACTTATCACGAGGAAGTGTCGATTACAAGGACGATCAGTCGAAATACTAATTTGGAGGATCAATTGTGAAGTGCAAGTGTAGAGACATACAGTGAACTTAAACTCAATAAGGGCTGAGAAACTTTGATTGGTAGAAACCTCTATAATCTCGCATTTATCTCTATTCGATGAGATACAGTAATTTTGACAGTCCTTGCTTGGTTGAGTTGCCTGTATTTCTAAATTCGGAATTCAGTGATTGGAGATTCAATTAGAAACGATTCCCTTCAGGATAATGTGTGGAAAAATGAGGTGATTTGGATATTGGAAACTTTCTCGAGCAGGACACCATGAGGTCATTCATTTGGGTACATTTTCATAAAATTGTTAAGGGTGAAAACAAAATAAAAAATCTTAAAAAGTAATTATCTGGATAATTTACTCAGTCCTTGCTGAGTATACGAAAATATACGTGTTATACATAGTCAAACACACATCTTGTAAAAATATCAAAATATTCAATTCAAGGGGAAGCGGAGCAAATTCTGTGAAGATAATTTAATTCACGGATGTTGAGTGAAATCTTATGTTTTATTGGGTTTCATATTTATTATTATTTCTTCAACAGAAGTTGTCAAATTTTGACAGTGTTTTCTAGTGAACTTCTATTTGGCTGAGAAATATCTTATAATCTAGTCTTGCTCATGCCATGTTGAATATAGTTTGAGATAATTTAGTAATTGACAGTATTATACACTTCAGAAAGAAGGAAAATTCTGAAGTTGAGACATTTGTGTTGTGTTCACAAGGGTGGGACATCCTATCATATTCATATTCAGTTTTTTTTAGTGTGATCAGTATTAGTTTGGACATTGTGATGTGTTGGCCAAATCCCTTTAAGCAATAGGACCAAGAGGAGGGGAATGTTGGGGAGAAAAGATAGTTTGTCTTCGGCCACCTCACGGCCCAGCCGGAATTCGGCGACTGCAACAACGCCATTGTAGAAAGAAGAAGCTGACGAAATCAAGCCGATTTAATGATGAAAATGTACGTTTTTTATCGTTCCTAATGAACACCCCATGGGGCCTCATTGCAATGTCACCCAAAGACGTTATAGACAAAGATAACCTGTATAATATGCACTACAACATTGAATAACATAAAATTTACTTTGTACTGCAGTGAAGAAATAAATAGAAGAATGTTCCAAGAGTCTATTTATTGTAAAGTATCAATATAAGAAGTTTGCCAATTTAATCAAACATTTCGAAGAATGCGAACTTAAATGTGACTCCGATACTTTCCATATGCTATCTTTGTGCCAGGGCATCCTATGCAAAAAGGCAACACCTGCTGTCTATTGAATCCGCGCAGTTTTTAAGACTCTGTGCACAAACATGGCCTGGGAGGCATTCATCAGTCGATTGAACAGGCAATCCAGACCGATTTCCACCTGAAACGTTGATGGAAAGATAAATGTATTTATTTTTATTATGTACACTCTTAAAGTAGGACTAGGCAGGAGCAGAGGGGTAACACTGTCCTTTCGAAAGCAAACCGTTATTATCGATGGGAGTAGATCTCAGGCAAGTGTTCTTAAGTGTGGCGTCCCACAGGGCTCGGTGCTGGGCCCCCTCTTATTCTCCATTTACATTCAACCACTGGGTGAAATCATCAGCCGTCACATGTTACGCCACGGCTTTGCAGACGATGTGCAACTCTATAAGTTTTTTGATGGAACGCCCAAGGGTCTAAGTGATGCAATAAATGCAGCTGAAGTGTGCACAAAGGAAGTTAGGGAGTGGTTGGCTCCGAATCATCTTAAGAGAAATGATGAAAAGACAGAATTCATGATAGCCGCCTCAAAGCACAAGATGTCTAAACTGCAGCCACGCCCAAGCATTCAAATCGGCTCGTCCACTATTCAACCTTCCTTCCACCCAGGTGCGAAATCTTGGGGCCGAGTTCGACCTCTGTATGTCAATGTCTAAGCAAGTGTCTAACACAGTCAAATCACTATACTTCCATATCCACAGACTTTCAAAGATACAAGTTTTGAATGCATTGGTCACGTCCCGGCTTGACTTTCAAAATAGTCTGTTGTTATGTCTGCCCGATTGTGAGGTTTCTCGCCTACAGAAGGCCCAAAACTCTGCTGCAAGTTTGCTCACCAAAACTAGAAAAAGTGAGCACATTACTCCAATCCTGCAGCAACTGCACTGGTTCCCTGTGAGACAGCGCATACATTATAAGGCACTTATTCTCATTTATAACTCGCTGCACAAAGAAAACAGCTCATCATATTTACGGGACATTTTCAAGGTCAACAAACCAGGTCGTTCCCTACGCTCTTCTGACGATCCCTGGCTGCTGTAGCTATTCCACGCTCCAAGGGGGCATATGGCGACCGATCAATTTCCGTTCTGGGCCCAAGACTTTGGAACGATTTGCATGTAGATATGCGCTGTCTCACATCAACTGAACTTTTTAAGAAAAAATTAAAAACACACCTTTTTTAAATACTCAATCTGATGCCATCTATTGTTTTATCAAATGTTCTACTAATTTGAATTTGTCACTGCTTTTAATAATTTTATAAATTTTCCTTCCTGCACATGTACAGTGCTTAGAAAATGTCGATTTTACATTAGAATAAATTAATATTATTCTATGATATGTATATATTTTATCTTTTTATCTTTTCAGAAAAATGCCGCTTTGGGCAGCCGGTCTATAACCGGCCGTGACCCCATTCTCCAAACTCCCTTAACAATAATATTAACATCTTCAGGACCTCGACAGTGTGAAACCTTCTTCACTTGCACACTTTCCATAATGACTTCTTGCCATGCCTCCATCAGAACCTTTCTGATTCAGCACTTTTCCATTTTCTAACATACTAACTCACCTATATAATACCGGAAATGATGAATAGTACGAACCAACTAAATTGGCTCTATCTTCCCCGTACTATCCTGATCCAATACCTATTATTATTATTATTATTATTATTAGTATTATTATTATTAGTATTGTTATTATTATTATTATTATTATTATTATTATTATTATTATTATTATTATTATTATCATACTGGCCATCATCGGGTGACTAATTAGCTCAGTAAGGGCAAAATGTCATGGTTCACCACTACATAATAACTAAGACAAGCGTGAATAGTTTGACGTAATTTGAGATGCGAGAGGTCTCTCTTGGCGACTTTGTGTAACTTTACCTTGCCTGCCTAGCTGCTACCTATAGTGTCCCTTTAAAGCTTACATAAAAAAGAGTGCGCGCAAATGGCACATAAAAGAGGTGCAACGTGCAATGCATATACAACTTCTAGCGGTATACATGTTCCCTTATCCGAGTATCCACTTAATGTGAATATACAATAAGAAGTACAAAGACATTTGATAGTCTTGAACAGTTCATTTCTATTTACAAAGGAACAGTCCCTATTAGCTCTCCAGAGCATCAGGTCACGTATCACACCAGCAGTTACGCAGATATGAATTTCTGTTTTATTATAAAGGATTTCAGTGATACGCCGGTAATTATTTACAAGCAAGGTTTCACTTAGTAAATCAGCTTTAAAGTCCATTCCGGTGCGTAATAGCTCAAAAATATGCAAACGCAAAAAGTTTATAAATTTTACTCACCCTCTTTTCTTGAGCGCCTGCATTTGAAAGTCGCTTTCCATTTCTGAAAAAAAAATTACAGTTTCTAATTCATGCATGGGATCAATATCATAAGCGTTGAAAGCAAACTAGATTCACAAAGTGTAAAAATATTATTAATACTATGTCATCCACCTGGGGTACAGCACTATTTCGGCTTAACTTACTTCCGTTACCCCATGCAGGCCATAAAGAGCAATAACATGTAAAATGATTCATTCTTTTTGGGACCTTCGGTACTTTCGATCGTGTAAAACCCGTGCAATGTTAATCCGATGCTTTCCCAGCAAGAAGTAATACGTTAGAAAAAAGTGCCTTTTATGGGCATGCAGATGAGCCATCCGGCGGTCACGTGAAACAAAACGCTTGGGGTTAGGATGACCCATGGCACACTCCAGCCGGCAGATGTATGAGGTGGAACAAAACGCCAGGGGGGATGGATGACACATGGCACAGTCCAGCCGGCGGAAGTATATATAAGGTGGTACAAACCGCTGGGGATTTGGATGACCCATGGCAAACTCCAGCCGGCGGAAGAATGAGGTTGTAAAAACCTTTGGGGGTTAGGATAACCCATGGCACCCTCCAGCCGGCGGAAAAATGAGGCGGTACCAGGCGGTGCCAGCTGGTTTCAGAATAATTAACGAGTCACTAGCGGTCAATGAGCGCCAGAGAAACGTACGGTTACACACTAGTGATTTGATTTGATTTTTGAATATACGGTTTCACTCGACAGTATGGATAAGTTTTCTTTATCATGAACCGTATTTTCATGAATTTTGAATTTATTCTGTATATATGGGGTAAAATGATGAAGTTTTAGTTCAAGAGCCTAAATAATGTTGAATCATGGGTCAAATGAATCAGTCACGGCCTAAAAATCGATTCACGGATCAAAATTGGTTTAAAGGTCACACCAAAATGGTCAAGTCTCCCAAATCCTGAAATTATCATGGCCAACCCAGGTACAACGAAAATATGCCATCAAATAAAAGTGCCATTAAATATTAATGGACTTCTTTTAATTAAGGTATACGTACATGTCCATCTTTCTGCGGTGGTCCTTTAAATGGTTACATTCAGGGTCTACTTACCAGAAGCTAGGCTTTGGACAACCAATGTAATGATGACTGCAACAACAAGACACTTCATCATGAACCTTGAGCTGAAAAAAGGACCATTATTTTTTGAGTGCAACACAGACTTCGTGTTGGGTGGTCCGTGGTGCAAGACACCTGCATTTTTTAGTGCGCAACCCCCATACCGAAAATACATGCTATGGAAAATGGATAAAACATTTTTAATTTGTTATTGAATTTGAAAGGTTTAATGGTTAAATGCAAACTTATCGTAGATTTAACATTGCCGTTGTGCCTTAAAACTAGAGACACCAGTAATTACAACTTTGAAAATATTTTATTTTGAAACAAGCCCTTCGGCGGATGTTATTCACTTGGGAATGGATTGGTCTAATCAAATCACTGATTTATATCAAAACGATGAAATGAGAATGAAACGAAATAAGATTATTTTGCCGAAAACTATGTTTTGCCAATTCACTCTGTCACCTGCGCGACCTCATCACAATCGTCATGTGGTGACGACTCGGATGAAATTTTCAATATGGAGTCGTCGAACGAATTTAGCAACTTCCTCCGCAGAGCATTATGGGCCGTTACACTGATAATAGTGCACAGTCGTGAAGTCTTTCAAAACACCGAGTTAAGGAGTCTCTCTCACTTTTTACACCATCAAGAAGATAATTAGTTGTCGCAGTTGTTGTTAAACAAAGAATACACCTCCATATTCGTTTTGTCGGGTGTGCAGAGCAGCTGGTCATATTTCAGGCAATTGTGAGCAGTTCTGGTATGCGTGAAGCTGCATTGTGAGACATTATGTGTTTGATAGTATTGATAGTGATGTTTAGGTGGCAAATAATGTTGGTAGTGGTATTCTGCTCTCAATGTTTGGCAGGTCTCTAGTATTGTAAATGGTGGTTATTAATGATACATAATAAAGCCAAAATATTTGTAAATATTGTGTTATTTAGTTTGTTGTCTATTGTAGCTGTTGTTCGTTGGAGATGTGTAGTTGTCTGTGTGGATTGATCAGATAGATTGGACTGGTTGTGATGTAGATTGGAGGGGGAGTAATTTTTTGTCCAAATGTATGAATAAAGTTCATTTGAGGTTGGGGGATGGAATGGTTTTGATAAGTGACAGAATATTGATGTACCACAGGTTGTGACATTGTTTGTGTGGAGTTCGAGGGCAGGTTGTGACATAAATGATAGTGTTTGTGGGGAGATTGTCTTAAGTTTGTTAGATAGAATGGTTTTAAGTGCAGTGGACATGTTGTGACATGCGATTAGTTAAAAAGTGATAATTGTCATTTCTGGGGAAGAAATGAAGTTGTTCGCATGGATAGGAGACATTCTCAGTTGAAGGATGAAAGTCGAAAGACACCCTGGCTATCTCATGGTGTTGTCTTTTCTTTGAAACGGAGGACTCGTGCCCAAGACAGAATTGTCAACACTGTTGTAGGAAAATGTGTCCTTCAGGTAATAGTCACAATCTAGAGGCTGTAGTCTGGGAGTTGTCCTGATCATGGAAATGTTCGTTTCAGGGCAATGCAAAATTGCAAGAGAGGTTGCTTGCTATCAATGAAGTGGTCATTGGCGAGATCGTGCCGATGCAAGCAAGGTTGTGAATTTTGGCACTTAAAACAATGGAGAATCGTTTTGGTTCACGAAGCTGTTCTTGTCAATGTACATTTATTGTGAAGAATTCAAGGAAGAAGAGTTAAGATGGGATATCAATATGAACGATGTGAGCTTTATTAAAATCTACTGATGTTAAAGGAGAGGAACATAATTGCATAAAAAAATCATTTTTAACAAGTAAGAGCAAATTTGATATCATGACTGTTTGAAAATGACAACAATGGCAGGCTTTTGGCTCATACAATGTTCACAAGATTGTGAATTCATGAGATCTTGGGTAAAAATAATATATATATTCATTTCTAACTATGCACATAATAAGTGACTACATGGTATCATTGAGGACTAAGTGACAAAATGGACGTTGTGAGTGACCATAATATGATGAAACCTCAATGACGACAATGGGTGGCAGAGTGGGTTATACAAATGAGTGAGAATTATGTTGACTAGGTTTGAATTATTGTCGATATCACATGATGTGGCAGTTCTCAAATACATTCATAACTGTTCACAATATGAATGTACTGGCAATGAAGAATGATGATTGGGAGGACGATCATAAGATAGCAAAACCTGCAAAAAAAGAAATGGCATGATCAGAGGTTTGTATCAGCCTTTATGGCGTAGAATGTAGTAAACAATACCACCACGGTATCAGCTGTTCAGGAATAATGTAGCCGCTGGCCTATGACACTATCGACCGTTTTGTATGGCCAAAAAAAAGAAATGCACACACTCAGAACACATCTGAATGCCTAAGCCGTCTTTTGACCATGTCATACTCATACATAAACTTTACTGTGTGTCACCATTTGTACCAGTTGAAACACAATACTAACCTTGTTTTGAAATGATGGCAATGAAGAATGATGATGATTTGGAGGATGATCATAAGACAACAAAACCTGCAAAGAAAAAGAACAAATGGCGTAATCAGAGGTTTATTTTCAGCCTTCGGGCTTCATCACGCTATGCTCAGGAATAATGTAGACAAAGGCCTTTATATGACACAATGGACCGTTTCACATAGCCCGAATAAAGAAAGGCACACACTCAGAACACGTCTGAACACCTGTCATACTCATACATAGGCTTAGTGGGCTTGTGGTATTCGACTCGATGACTCGACGACGCGATGGCTCGATGACGCGATCGTTGCTATGGATTTTGCTAAAATACGGAATCCCATGATCCTGGTCTCCGGGCTACCGCTGCAACAGCAGAGGTTTTAGCTCGGCCTTTCCCATACCCAGCTACGGTATGTGGAAG
Source organism: Lineus longissimus (assembly GCF_910592395.1). Classification (NCBI taxonomy): domain Eukaryota; kingdom Metazoa; phylum Nemertea; class Pilidiophora; order Heteronemertea; family Lineidae; genus Lineus; species Lineus longissimus. The sequence continues at coordinate 12,299,182 of NC_088315.1, forward strand.
GATGTGCCCCTCCCCCCCCCCCCCCCCCCCCAGCCATGGCCACTGAAGATTGGTCCCCGCGATTGATTTTGATATTTAAAGGACTCGCGGAAGTTTCATAGCATGCAAAATGACTGGAGATTTAATTGACAAACAAGCTTCTAGTGGCCAATGTCAGATGTCATGTGGTAGTCTGTCAACAATCGGAATTTCGCATATGTGCAGTTTTTTAGACTCAGTCACTCAGTCCCTCTTCCGTCCCTTGACATCTGCCCCCCCCCCCCCCCCCATACATCAGCCCCTCTACATGCTTTCCGAAATTGGTGGCTTGCATTGGAACTAGCCTAACTTTTTCCCCCTTGTCCGTCATTAAAGGCATTCAAGTGTGTTGGTCAACCATGACTATCTCCTTTGTCCCTCCACCACAGGCCTAGTTTCCCCTTATGACATCACTATTTCGGACACTCAGCGCCCCATTTCTGGTGTATAGGACATTTAATATTGCCGTGCTGAACGGATATCCAGAGCCAACCTTGTCTCCAGGAACTCGCGTGTCATTTTAACATTGGAATTTCTGCTCGTAAAGAACCTGGGTAGGAGGTTGATCTGAACCAGCTATATTTAGGTGTATTTAGCTGTATTGACGGTAAAGATACCAGTGGCTTGCATAGCAACATGGCGCATGGTTTTATCAAAAATGCGAACTTGTAGGAAACGAAAAATGGTCGGATTAGATACGGTGAAAACAGCTGGAAAGGGGTTGGTAATGATCGGTTCTTTTTTATTTTCCTCCACTTATGATTCTATGTATAAATTACAGTCCAAGCAGTGATATTCTTTAAAAAGATTCCAACTTGATCGCGTCATCGAGTCATCGCGTCGTCGAGTCATCGAGTCGAATACCACAAGCCGGCTTAGTGTATGTGACCCTTTGTACCACTTGGAACACAGTGACATTGGGCGATATGAATAAAGACTAGCAAATGCTTTTACTTCAATTCTGTACAGAAAGGCCTGGTGTAAATGTACATGGAGTTTTAGATAAAAGCATTTGCTGGTCTTTATTCATATTTATTGGGTAGATTTTGATGTATACATTTTCAACTTTGAGGTTACTGGGACACGCTGATGCAGTACCTGTTTATGTATATAGAGAATCAATCTCAATAGACAACTGCACACCAGGTGGATGAAGTCACTGGGAGCCACAACAAACCAGCAACAAACAAAGGCCTGCATGGTTGCATGCCATGTTGTGTTCTTTTGTTCGTTGTGCCTATTTTTACGATTGTTGTGGCTCCCAGTGACTTCCTCCGCCTGGTGTGAAGTTGTCTATCAACTCACAACACACACCACCATCATGTCACCATTGGCCTACGGTAACCGGAAAAACGCCGACTGACCGACCGACCGACCGACCGACCGACCGACCTACCAACCCAAGGAGTTTCGTGTGATATATCCAATCCACGATAGCAGGTCATGTGAAATGAAATTGTAAACAAGCGCACGTGCGCTGTTCAAATGACAACAAATGCATATTGCGCGTTGCAGTTCATGCATTGCATCGGTCGAGACACTCGAGGAGAAAAACTACAGTGCATAGATTAGGCCCAAATCATGTTTTTATATCCACCGACCATGTAGACAAAGCATATCTTTAGAGTATCGTTATCAGTTCCTTACTGCGTGGGCTCGTTTTCCCGGTATAATTAACTGAAGATGCTGCTGTCAGACATGTCGGAATCCATCACGTCTATTGCGCTGGGCACTACACAGATACATGTGCTATAGAAAAGCGAAAGGGATACTGCATATGACGGTAGGTCGGTCGGTCAGTCGGTCGGTCGGCGTTTTTCCGGTTACCTTGGCCTACCGCATTAATAGGCCTAGGCCCTTGACATGCATGCTATGATATGGATGCCTTGTGCAGTGCACATGCCACCACATACATGCATGGGTGTCTGATTTGATAACTTCTTACAGCCAAAGCTCATACATAGTAGGTTGCATAATTAAAAACTATTTATGTCGTGATACTCAAGTGTCACCTCTTTCATATCAATGCTTGGGTTGGCTCAATAATTCCATGGTTACCGGAATATGAATCAAAAACTGTCACAAATACCCCCATTTTACCTTACATTGTGCGTAATTCACTCCCTTTCATTCAGATCCTACTGGATAGCAGGTTGTGGGTTGTGGAGTCTCGGACAGTGTGATATTTTCTTTCTGCCTTCGTCTCTTTACTTAAACCGTTCTCTTTTTCTCTACAGAGGAGTTTTCTAAGCCACCTCTATCACAAACACAATTCAATGACACTAATTACTCATAAAGGATTCCTTTATGCTTTTGAAACTTTTACAGCAATGGGTGAGAAACTCGGCCGTTTCAGGATCTGGTGGCTTTTACGGCTAATGAATTTGGCAGTTAAGCTGGTTCGGCCACTTCGTGTTGTGAAAGCCCACACATTTTCCGCGTTGGCAGAAGTCTTCTGCTGTAGTGGGTATACATGTGGTGAAGGTGATATTTCAGTGGCTGAGGTCATTATAAAGACTAGCATATACCCGTGGCGCGGGGTAGTTGATAAAGTATGGAATTAGTGAAACCTTGGAAACACTGATAAACCTTGTAATATTCAATGTAAACCATGGAATCACTGCGCAAATAGCGCGGGAAACCGGGTGCGTTCCTTCCACGATTTATACCCTCCCAACTGACAGTCTCGTCCTAGCTGACTTTATTGATAGCAATTTGCCAGTTAGTTCAGAAGCTAACATTTTTAATGTGGAGGATGACGTCATCAATTGGCAATGCGCTGTGGTCGTTAAAATATGTTATTTCTCTTCAATGGAAGCAAAAATTAGTTTTTATGATTGTTTTGTATTCCATAGACGATAAAGTATTATGCTCGGTACTAGATGCACGAGATCATAGGACAAACACACACGTGAATAAAAAAACCGCTTAGAACTGGTGACGTCACAAAGATCTCTGCATCCCTCGATGCGTACTGGAAGATGTGAGAAATCGCTCGCGGTGAAGGAAATTTTCATCCGCAAACTTCGGTAATAAACATACATGACTAGGCTTCTTTTATTCATCGTTTGTTATAAAATATCGGTCAATCATAGACAATTAGGCCTAGACATAGTCGTCAACATTATCAATGCATAATGCATGACAGGCCCCCAACTTCCCAAGCAACTCGTCTGATCGAAAAGCAAGACATGGCCATGGCCATGGCAGATGATGCACCTCATGACCTGTACGCTGTCTGTACGCTGTCTGTACGCACGGATCGGATGCGATAACCTGAATTACATTGCATGGATGGTATTAGTCCATATTATGGGTGTGTGATGGGCGTGTCTTCCCATATTTGGGAGATCAGTACTGTACACTGGAGGCGAGGTACAACTGGGTTGTTCTAAAATATAGACTATTGAATTGGATATGCGACAGATTTCTAAATTACCATAAAATTCCGATCTGATCATGTAAGAATAAGCTCCAAATGTTGATTCGTAACCACGTTAGGTTCGAATGGCATTATTTCATGTTTTTATGCATTTTAAGGAGTGTTTCCAAGGTTTATCAGTGTTTCCAAGGTTTCACTAATTCCATACTTTATCACCTACCGTGGCGCGGGCTGTTCGAGGTATAAAAATCGGATTGTGTGGGTGCTGGTATGTTGTGGGTTTGGTGTAAATGGGGTGCTGGTTTGTGAGTAACACTTTTTTCATGAGTGTAATACTTCTTGAAAACGGAACTATGTAACGATGTACAGGCGTCCACAATGCTAAACCAATTCTCGGAAAACCAAGATGGTGCAGACTGGTGATGTACACGATATCAGCCTTAGTGTAGTGGCCAGGCCCCAAAAAGGGCTCTAAAAAGGGGACCTACCCCTCATAGCGGTAGAACAAAGCGGGACCGGTCTTAAATGAAAGGTATGGATGTCTACTAATAGAAAAAATAGGTTGTATAAGTCTTAAAAGTGTACAACTATGTGAATTAACCCCTTGTTTGCCACAACATTTGAATATTTAGAATAATTTAGAAAAAATTAAATAATGCCATAAACACTTGTCGTGTGACTGAATAAAGTGGAATAGAACAATGATTGTGATGTTTATCAATGAGGGACATGGCTTGGACCCATTTTTAGGGGTTTATTGGATTGACCAGTGCTTTTATATCAAATGTTAACCCTTTTTTTGCCAATTTAGGCCAATTTATTTATTTATTTAAAAAATTTTTTTTTAATTCAAGTCAACCCGATAAGGTATAGTAATGTTTTGCTAGGATAGCAAATAGTTGTGCCATAAGCGACATCAAGAGAAAGGGGAAAATAGCCCTGGCTAGTTAAGCTCGGAAGTAATAGGAAAAACGATCCCTCACATGTTGACTTAACAACTTTTTAAGTATTTCTCCTCCCATAGGCATAGATTTAGTTCCAATTTTAACTGAAAGATGTCATTCCAATCTCCCTCATTGTTTTAATCGCTTCCTGTTGTTTCTTTTTTTACACATCCTGGGAAACAAGTTCACGAAAATGTGGCTTGAATGTGTCACAAGACAACTGCTAACTATAATTTGACTTAAGATTTAATCATAGAAGGTAAGGAATATATGATTTTAGGTTTTGTAAGTAAAGGATTTAGACAATAAGGAAATCATTATAGGCTAGGTATGGGTGTGGCCGGTTTTTAAAAAAACTGCATCTAAGGTACATGGCACGCAAAGTGTGCATTAATCTTACAATATCAGAAACCAAATTATGTCATTCAGTTTTTTTGCAATTGCAATCTTACAAGGTTTGGGTAATATCTAAAGATAAGTTGGTATATTTCATGTAGTCATTACCTCAGATAAATTGATGATTATCCTTTTCAGGTATAAAAATGGACTTGAGCTTAACTGATGATGAACCCCTAAAGAAGAGAAGGAAGTTAACCAACACTGTCTGCATTGTTTGTGATACTGCATTAGATGAAGCAGGCACCTGGAAAGAAGTTGTTCGAAATCCAACTTTGGACGGTATTCGATCTTTTCTCAATGCAGCAGAAAAGCGGAACGATGATGTCTATGAACGTGTGGCTCCATTTATGCAGATTATTTCAAATGGCGAGCTCAAAATTGCTTTTCATAAAAGCTGTAGAGCCTCATATACCAGTAAGACAAACATAGAATATGCGCTGAAAGATACTCCAGTAAGCCCGGTTCCAAATACAAACCAGAATACCGGTGAAGGTAGTTCAGACAGACTTAGAAGGACTGATACGTCGCATTTCAATATTCGAAATGACTGTTTCGTATGTGGCAAAGCATACAAACGCCATGAAAAACTGACTCAAATAACAACTGGTACTGGCTCGTCGACGAGACAGCGTGTCTTGAATGCTGCTGAGCAGAGAAACGATCATGAAATGCGTCTTCGGATGTTAGCTCATCCTGATTTGTTTGCATATGATGGAAAGTATCACAGATCTTGTTATGCACATTATATATCAGAGCGAAACATAACAGCTGCAAAGGCAGAAGCTGAACTGACTGACTCACAAAGTATCCATGAAAAGAGTTTTTATCTACTTAGTAAAGAAATGGAGAAAACTGTGTTCTCCAAGAAAAAGTCTGTGGTGTTGCTCACAGAACTGCATGGTCGGTTCATTGACATACTTGGGGATGTCAGTGATGGTGGCGCTGACCAGCAGGACTATTCATCCTGGAAGTGGAAGCTAAAGGAAAGGTTGAAACAACATTTTCAGTTCCAAGATAGTCTTCATTTCTCAAACAGGGAAGTCTGATTTTGTATGCTCAAATAGCGTAACTGTTGGTGACGCTATTAAAAAGGCCAGTGAATTGAAGGTGCAAGTTGACCAGGAAGGGGAGTGTGTACTTGGAGATAATGAAACGGTACAGGATGATAGTATCATTTTGCACAAGGCTGCTGGAATCCTACGTAATGCCATGAAAGGCATTTCATTTCAGTCAGATCAATATGCACCAAGTGGAGAATTTGAAGTTACGAAGTGCAAGGAATTCGTTCCAATAACTTTACTGAATTTCATCAACTGGTGCACATCAAAGCAACATTTTGACAATGCATCCAATGCGTCGGAAATCGGTGCAGACCGCAACATCTTACGAGTACTTGCTATTTGCCATAATATCATTGCCCTCTCATGCTCAATTTGCACTCCTATACAATTCGGTCTTGGAGTTCAAATGCATCACGACTTTGGTAGTAGAACTCTGGTAGATGTTCTTCAGTCAACTGGATACTCTGTTTCATATGATGAAGTGAGACGTTTTGTAACCTCAGTAGCCAAAGATCAACTGTCTAAGTGTGAAACTTACATTCCTCGTGGTATTTCATGCTTTGACGAGGCGAACCCATGCTCGATTGTTGATGCATCTATTGACAACTTTGACCAGAACGAAGACACACTAGACGGCAAATCCTCCACACATTCAATGGCAATCGTGTTATACCAGAGGTATTCAACACCAGCAGACATCGGTGGTATTCCACGAACAGCTGCTAAGTCACTTGATTTGTCTGAGTATGAAGCGGGTACAATTCAAAGATACGCAAAGCCTCACAAAAAACCAGAACCGCCAAGAGCCGCATCTAGCACGGTCTTCGAAATAAGAAAGGACAATGACAATATCATGTCTTCTTACTTGAAAGATTTGATATGGCTGCTGGCACGGAAACAAGAAGGTGATACATCATCTGTTCCAGCATGGGGTGGTTTCAATGCCTTACTGTCTGAGATGGACGTTCCCGTTACCACAATTAGGTACCTACCTTTCATTCATGCTCCACCTTCTGATATTTCCACGATTTACACAACATTGCTCAAACTTGTTGCAATCGCGAAGCAATTGGGTCAGGAACATATACTTGTGACAGCGGACTTGGCAATCTATAGCAAAGCTCAGCAAATTCTTTGGAGCAAACCAGAACCACTAGATGGTCTGGTTACAATGAGACTAGGGGGCATGCATCTTCTCATGTCATATATTGCTTCAATCGGTAAGCTGTTCGGAGATGGGGGTCTGCAGGAGATTCTCACCTCATCAGGTCTGTTCGCATCGGCATCTACAACACAGATGCTTTAGGGAAAGCACTACGCTCGTGGAGTCCGGGGACTGAAGATTGTCCATGAAGCCATGATGCACCTTTTCCTTACATCCGCTGAGGATGCCTTCTTCTGCAGATCTAGAGGATCAAGATGCAACTAAAATTTTGCGTGATCTACTGACAGTTCATAAGTATTGTAGTGTCATGATATACATGAAGATTAGAAAAGGTTTACTCCATCACAAAGTATTATATATGGTGTCTTTTAATTAAGGTTCCTAGTAATCTAATGGAGTGTATTTTGAATTGTCAACATTAAACTTATGTGCGTAATCTTTGAAGTTGTTTGGATTCTTTAACGATGGCACGGGAGATAGACAGTCTATTCACAATTAAAGGGCCGCTAAGCCTCTTTAAGACCACTTGCGATGTCCCTGGTGATATTTCTGGAATCTGTTGATATGTCCCAAGTATTCGGAAGAACATTATTCTCTAAACATATTTTCATTTTTATTTTTTTGTATGAATTTTCTGAAGATATTTTTTTTAGCGGCCTAAATTGGCAAAAAAAGGTTAAAATTTGATATTAAAGCACTGGTCAATCCAATAAAGCCCTAAAAATGGGTCCAAGCCATGTCCCTCATTGATAAACATCACAATTATTGTTCTATTCCACTTTATTCAGTCACACGACAAGTGTTTATGGCATTATCCTTGGACAAGAATGTGCTCAGCAACTACCGCCCGGTTTCCAACCTGGCCTACCTTTCAAAACTCATTGAAAGGATTGTTGCGTCACGGCTAAATGAACACATGTCACGCTATAATATGCTCGATGTGAACCAGTCAGCATATCGAAAAGGACATAGCACTGAGACTGTACTTTTGAAGGTGTGCAATGATATCCTCAAGGCCATGGATGTAGGGAATGAGGGTGCTCTTGTTCTGCTCGACTTGTCATCCGCCTTTGATACTGTCGACCACCACATCCTCATCAGTAGACTGTCGAGCCGCATTGGCCTTTCCGGAAAAGCTTTGGAGTGGTTCTCCTCCTACCTCACTGGACGGGAACAGTGTGTGGTGGTCGATGGGTCAAAGTCGGCTTGGTCCCCTCTTTCCTATGGTGTGCCTCAAGGATCTGTGTTAGGGCCTATACTTTTCACTGTGTATACTCTACCCCTTGGGGATATCATGCGGTCGTGGGAAGTGCCTTTTCAACTTTATGCTGACGATAACCAGCTCATGAACTTTTTTCCTTGTGGCTCAGGAGATGAGAGAGATATTGCGATCTCGAATACAGAGCAGTGCACTGCCAGCATAGAGAAGTGGCTGGTTGTGAACAAACTTTCCTTGAATGCCCCAAAGACAGACATGCTGAACTTTGTTTCGTCGCGCAGGACTGGTTCTGTGGAAGGTATCAATGTGGGACAGCAATGGGTTGCAAAGTCAAACAGTGTTCGGGATCTCGGGGTGTGGCTGGATGAGGTCATGACAATGCAGGAGCAAATCAAGGCGATTTGCAAGAATGTAAATGCTGCCTTGTATAAGATAAGCCGAATTAAAAAATTTCTCGACACAAGTAGCATCGAGAGGCTTATCCATGCCTTTGTCATGTCACGCCTTGACTCCAATAATGGGATTCTCTACGGTCTCCCTGACAAGGCGCTGGCTCCCCTCCAGAGACTCCAGAACCGGGCAGCCAGGATCTTGACCGGGACGAGAAAGTATGACCACATCAGAATATATGTATTGTGGTGGTAGGAATCTAGGTAATTCTAAGCTATTTTAACAAAAGCCCTTACAGGCCTTTTTGTCTCAAATTAGCTTAGAAACCCCTAAGAACCAGACACCACAATACATATATTCTATCATTCTTCAATGAAGCGTTGCAATGAAATGGTTCATTCATTAGATTCCCAGTGAAGCGTTGCAATGAAATGGTCAGTGAAGCGTTGCAGTGAAATGGTGAGGGAATACTAGAGCTCAATGGGTTATTCCATTAAAATAAATGGCCTTTTTACTGTCTTCATTAACCAAAATTCAAGGAAAAAATTCAAGTAAATTAAATGTATTATCCAATAGCAAATCAACATAAAAGTAAATTCACCTATGACTTCTTTAATTTAGAAGTAACTGTTAATACTAATAACTTCTTCCGCCTACAAGAAACTAAGATAACACCTGGGTTTTTGAGCCTGAAAAATAAGAAAGACTGTCTGCTACTGGAAAAGAATCCATTATCGTTTTACCAGAACCAATTTAACATGGCTGTTTGGTTTGCTACAACAGGTTGTGGTATTTCAATAGACGATCACTTGAATCACAGTGACCCATTGTTAAGGTCAATTTACAGGTTTCATGTTTACTATCAAATATTGAAGATCATGAAGAATCTAGAGATACCAATTCCAGGTGAAAGTGATTTTAATGAGACAAACAATAACATTAACCGTAGGAAACTAGGAGGGTTATTGAGTGAATTTGGTTTAAAAGACGAGTACGATTTCTCGGTGTTTGAAAATAACGGTGGTTGGAGGTCATGGAGTGTACCGGATTACAACCCGAACATAACTGATCCCGGATATTACATCAATGATTCTAAAATCAATTTCTTCCTCATGCAAGTTCATGAAAATAGAATGCCACCGATGTTCAGTAAAGACTGGGATGCTGGAATGGCTAATTTCAAATATCCAGATATTTTCATCAAGGATCATATCAGGAGACACAAGAATGTATTTGATGTAATTACACAAAATGAATGTCAAACCTATCAACAATTCATGATATTTAAATCAAATGGTTTCTCTAATCCTGGAATAGAGAGGTTAAATGATACAATAAGAACATATGTTTACTGTATTCTGGGTGCTCAGGCGTTGACCAGAACACCAATAATTGGAGTACCGGGTACAGAATTGGATGCACAGAAGGAATTTAACAAACTATTAAAGGATTCGATTAATCAACATCCTGATATTCCCACTTCAATTCAAAGATATCAAAAAGCAGTGAGTGACACTCATACAAGACTAGATTATGTAATAGCACCAGGATTGTATGTCATAGGATCAAATATGGTACTCGTTATTGGTAAGCTGGATAACTACAATAATAACATTTTAATAGCACCAAAAAATGCTAAACCCGGTAAGAATGACATTAACCACAAAAAGACCTTACCACCACCACTGATGGAAGGAAATAGTTCTAAGAAAATAAGAGTTAAGAGTAGCGTTGGTACATCAATAACCAGTCATAAACCAAAGAGTAATGTTGATACACCAAAAACAACTGAAACCTCAAAGAATATTCCTATTACTACTAAACTTGACACCAAAGTTGAGAAGGAGGATGATACTCATGAAACAATTAAATTCATGCTTTACTCAGTTGTTGGTACATTGATTGTTTTTATGGTTAGATAAATAAGTAATTATGGCTGAAGGAGGTGAAAATTATGAAATGAGTGATTACTATCCACATTACGATCCTGATTACGATCCTGATTACGAATCTGATTACAAACCTGAGGATTATGTTGATATCTTTGATATTAATAAAAAGTTTAAAGATGATCGCGCAAGATATGCTGATATCTTTGGTTTTAATAAAAAGCTTCGAGATGATGACACAAAATACAACACAGGAGGTGAAAATCTTACTGATGAAACTTCATTCACTAAAACTCCAGAAAGGCCAGGCACAACATACAACACAGGAGGTGAAAATCTTACTGATGAAACTTCATTAAGTATACCAGAAAGGCAAAGAGGTATTGTCCCTGAATTGATGGAAAAGGAGTCATTTCTAGATGATAAAGAGGATAAACTTGATACAGCATTGAAAAAAAGTGGTAAATGGAAATATAACACTAACAAACTAAGTAAACTAGCAACACGTATTTATTTGCACAACGAGGAACCTTACTTCTTGCCTACAAAAGGAGAATTAGCAAACTTTACAGAACAACAAAAGAACAATATGAATAAAATTCCTAATCCTAATGGAGGGAATGCCTTTATCATTCCTTTAATTAAATCAGATGGTAAATTCCTTTCTGAAGGCACATTAAAGACTAAGTTTGGTACTAGATTTGCTAACATGATTAGAGGTATGTATGATTGCACCTGACCCACCAGTAAGGGAACCTACATTAGTAACCCCTGAAACACAGGCAGTAATTAATGAGGTATACAGTTCAAACCAACCAATAGATAAATTAATTGATTCTAATGGTGATGAACTTAAATCACTGGGTTTTACTGAATATGCCTTGAGAGAACTTAGAGGGTTAAAACAGGCTGGTGATGATCTAGCTGCAGTAAAGAGGGATAAGGACATGCAAATAGAAAGCCTAGAAGAAGAACTTAATAATTTAACAAGAGACTATGTTAAGTCTGTAGAAGAAGATACTGAAGATAAAGGAGAGTTGAAAAAGCAAATAGATGAACTAAATGACAAATTGTATGAGGAACAGTCAAAGGTATGGAGGTTAGACAATGACAGGGAGTCACAAACTAGAAGAATTAAACGTTTAATTGTTGATGTTCTAAAGAAACCAGATTCAACTATTCCTCTGAAGGACAGAATAAAGTTACTTTTTAAGACATATGGTGTAACTATTAGCGCCATAATAACAGCTGTTGTAATGACATTTACAACTCTAGGTCTTAGTATCAGTAGTGCTTTAAGTGGTGCCACTAAATCTGTAAAACCAACTCCAGGACCAGGACCATCTCCAGGACCAGACCCAACTCCAGGACCTACACCAGAACCTGGACCAAAACCATCAATACCAGATAAAGTAAAAGAAGGTCTCAAGAAGTTTGCTGAATGGCTAAAAGAACTAGCCAAGAAATCAGCTGCGGCTTTACCGGGAATCATCGGTTCTATCTTATCATTTCTCCTGAAAACAATTGGTGCAGTTGTTGGCTTTCTAGCCGAACATCTGATCATAGCAGTTATTGCTATTGTTAGTTCCATAATTTATGGTTTAATTGGGGGTGTTAAAGCCTTAAAATCACGTAAAACAGTAAAATCACGTAAAAGGTCTTAGGTTACCTTCTATCAAAACAATGTTTAAAAAATAATTATTATGTAAATATGAATAAATACATCTCATTAAAAGACTATTATTCTAGTGAGTCGGACTTCGTCCTGAGAGCAGAGCTCGAGTGGAACAATGAGAATCTTAAAGGATACATTCGTCCTAGGGTCATGGATCGAGCTATGCTCTCAGGACTGCGTCCGACTAGAAATTTTAGTGAAGAAAATGTCAGCAAGAATTATGACAGTGGGAAATTTGATAAGCCTACTCGAGCTATGCTCTCAAGACGAAGTCTGACTAGGACAAAGTCCCGAGAGCAAAGCTCGACTGAGACAATCAAAGTAGTCCTGCCAAGAATGAAAGAATATGACGTCAGTACCAACACTAATGCTCAATTCTGCCGTAATTGTAAAAGGTGGACACTTTTTGAGTATCAAAAAAACTTGAATTCAGCAAGGTACGCAGCTAAAACTGTGAAGTATCAATTCTGCACCAATTGCAATTCGACTACTTACGACGATGATTTTAAAACTCTTGAGATCAATATTGACAACAAGACACGTTACTTTGACAGTATTCTAAGGAAACTTGGATGGAGTCGGCTGTCCGAATCGGCAGTTAAGTATTTAAAGGACTTTGTGGAAGGGTATTTACAGTGCTACTTTTCAAGTCACAGAAAATGTCTTAGTAAGCAGAGATATGAAAGTACTCTTCAGTCAGCCCTAAAAATGGGTATTAACACTCTCCCCTCTAAGTTTTGTAACCAAGGGTTACATGGTGAAGCCATGCTTTTTAAATTTCACTGTGGGGAATATGATTGGTTTCTTGCCATTGAATTTATTAACAGGGCAATTGGTAAACCGCAATTAACCGATGAGAATATCACTGACCTTAGACTAGTGTACTATGCTTTCCTTAGATTTCTGCATTACTGTGGTGTCAAGGTCACCATTAACTACAAGGTATTTTTACACCAAGCCTTTAAAACGCTGAAAATTGATTATGTAATATTTACACCTTTTTTAACCAACAAGGAGCGAGTAAATGATTTGGAGATATTATGGTATGATTTCACTCAAAGTATTTTCTTCCAGAATTACAAGGTTGAGAAGGAATATGACCAGGATATTGACAAGCAGTTTGACGTTTTACTGAGTGCCAGTGCAGGTCGAGACATTAACTGCATCAGTAATATTAAGTTTACACCAGCCGGACTTCATCCTGAGAGCACAGCTCGAGCCGGACTTCGTCCTGAGAGCATAGCTCGAGCCGGACTTCGTCCTGAGAGCATAGCTCGAGCCGGACTTCGTCCTGAGAGCATAGCTCGATCTAGTGTTAAGATGCAATAAAGTTGTGAAAACAGCATTTTGCACTTAACAGTCATTTTTCCATAATTTTAAATGAATAATCAGCAAATGAATAGTCAGACATCTGCAGTGATTGAACAACAGATGAAACAGATTGGTGTTATGAGTCCTGAGAGCTTAGCTCGAGTTGGGGCTTCTAACCAACAGAACACTGGTAGTTACCAACAAAACAGAACTAACTTTCAACAGAACTGCTCTACAAATCAACAAGTTTCAAACAAGCAGTTGAATAGTTCAAATTTTGTTAATCCTAGTCAAGGAATAGTTAATCCCAGTCAAGGAATAGTCAATTCTAGTTGCCAACTAGGCTCAACTCGAGCTACGCTCTCAGGACAAGTCCGACTAGCAATCAACAAAATTTGAACTATTTGACTGATAGTGGCCTTAAAGCCAAACAAGACTTAGAGATTCTAGTTGCAACTGGTAAAAGCAAGGATTTCCTTAATAAACAAATAACTTTAATGACTTAGATAATATGACTGAAAAAGAAATCTTAAAACACCATAGAATGTATGAAACAAAGATGGCTGCCAGACTTAATGATTCTTTGGGTAAGACAGTAATTAAAGCTTACACTAAATTATCAAGGTGGTTATTACCAATAGATGATGAAGATAATCTTTATCATGATCTTAGAAATGATTATTTGATAACTAACGAGTTGGATAAATGGCTTGGATGGTTGAGTTTGAGAATGGGACCATTAACTGCACTTGCCTCAACAACACTTATTACTTTAGGTCATTGTCATGAGGAATCATCTATGAATACATCGAGTATGACTGCATCAAATATGAATACACCAAATATGACTGTCTCTGAATGTGACAAATCAATAGATGAAAGTCTAGATATCACAGGTAGTGATGATAAAGAAGACTAAATTAACCTGGTTATGAGAACATAGTTCGAATTAAATTCGGCCAAGATAAATGGAACTTGAAACTGTAACTGATAATACTAAAGTTTCAGTGTCTAAGAAACCTCGATCAGAGAAACAATTAGCATGGTCTAGAGAACTGGGTAGAAGATCTAAGGAATTTAAGAGGATAAAAAAGGATAAGACGACATTTAAAGTACAGGACTCCTCACCAAACAACAGAGTTGTGGAAAAGGAGGAAGAAGAATTAGAGGAAGAAGAACCACAATCTCAAAATACTGATGTATCACTGCGTGAATCTAGTAGTAATACTTATGTCTATGTACTAGGTTTAGGTGCAATTATTTTAGCATCATTTATCATGTTTAAGAAACTTACTAAAAAAGTAAGTAAAGAGCAGCGATCAGGCTTGAATCGAACTTTGTTCTCTGGACGTAGTCCGAATGAAGCAGTCATGAAGGGATCAATCGAGCTATGCTCTCAGGACGAAGTCCGACTTAACCCTCTTGTTAAACCTGTAGTTAAAGAGAAGAAATGTACTATTCCTTTAATGGAATGATCTCATCAGGTGGTCAAGCTTTGCTCTCAGGACTTTGTCCTAGTCCGACTTCGTCTTGAGAGCTCTGCTCGAGTCGAACTTTGCTCTGTGGACTTTGTCCTAGTCCGACTTCGTCTTGAGAGCTCTGCTCGATTCTTAACTCTAAAGAAAGCTCTGTTCCTCTGAAATTAACTAGCTTACCATTCTCATCAGTGATTTCGAATTTTATGTGATTAGTACACTTATTTATCGTTTTCTTACAATTCGGTTCGTATCGCTGCATTTTTATTTGGTCACCATCTTCTACAGGTATGATGCAGAAAATGTTAGATGGTTTATTGTTGTAGAGGGTCTTAGCTTTGTCAACCAAATTAGCTTGCAGGAATAGATATTTCCTGTAAAAGTTGAGTGGTCTTGTGGAGTAGTATTTTCCTTTCTTGGTGAATTTAGTTTGCTTAAAGCCAAACCACTCATTCACCACTGTGAGCTGTTTTTCTATCACCTCTCTTATGGTTTTGCTTATTTGAAAACCTTCTGTGTTTCTCTCAATCTTGATTTTTTCATTTTTATCTAACTTGTCTACTTTCAGAGGGTACTCTTTATCCTCTGTAAGTTCAAGGGTTATGTAATTATTGTTATCACAGTAAATTTTCACATGGCTTATTCCAATTTCTTTTATGTATTTTTGCCATACCTCACAAAACTCACTTAAACTAAAATGTCGAGAGTATGGAAATGTGTATTGAGTAATGGTGTCTTTAGTTGTGGTAGAATCATTTTCCAAATGCCGTTCGCAAATTTTCATGACTTCCTTTTCAAGTGTATCTGTTTCAAGTCCAGGAGCAAATAATGTCCTACACCATAATTGTTTATCTAAGGGCTCATGTGTTGTAATTCTGGTTATTTCGACTAGAAATGAGAAAATCCTTACTCCCTCTGGTAGAAAATCACCTGTCCACCATGAATTGTAAAAGGTTATCGATTTCAAAGTAATGGATTTTATGTCTTATTGGTCTGTTAAGTAGTACTCAAATTTGGCTTCATTACATTCTTGTTCATTGATTATGAAGTCCATTTCTATTTAATTCAAGATATTTATTGAATTTAATAAATTTTAATCTAATAAGTAGAATGACTGATAAGAATCAGAAAATACTTTGCACTACATGTGACAAGTACATATCCTACAATAATATGGCTATTCACAGGAGAACCAAAGGTCACTTAAGTAAATTAAATCCGGATTATGTCCCTATTGCTCAACCCCGAGCCCCATCACTGATCCCTAAAACTATGGATAAGAAACTTGCATTTGAGGAAAATGAGCTAGATGGCATAAAGAAAGTGAGTGGAATAGAAATAGTAAAACAATTTGGCAAGCCTGTAGTCACCATTAGTTTGAAGATTGACAGAGAAGCTAAACAAGTGTATGAATACAGAGATAAATTAGAGGAGGTATTATTTCAACTCAATGATTACCATCACAAAATTAGCATATCAGTATTTGCTCAGTTTGATCGTCAGGGTGAAAGTGTAACACACCCCATACAGTCTCCAATGGAAAGCATAATTTCAAGGAACCAGGCAATTTATGCCATAACCAACCAGTTAAACTACATTAAGACACAGATTGAGGAAAGGTACTTTCAAGGTTCTGGACTTACTTTAAATAAAATAGAGTCTTGTAACATGACCATCTGTTCTTACAAGAGGTGTAAAGGTGGTCATTACACTAAATTACCATTTAAAACAAAAGCAGTAATAAATGTGGAATCAAATGACAATAAATGTTTTCTCTGGTCTTTATTGGCCGCTAAATATCTGAAAGAAAATCCAGAGACGGACTTTGTCCTGAGAGCAGAGCTCGAGAGTACATTCAATATCACTACTGATATCAAAATCAAATCATTTCCTGTATGTATTCAAAAGGATATCCCTAAGATAGAGAGTGATAGTAATCTCAAGATTAATGTTTTCAAGTTAGAGAACGAATGGGCTAAGAGCACCTGTGAGGCAAAACTAGAACCTCTCTACCTGTCCAAGAATTATGATGATGATGATGTCATCGATCTGTTGTATTTCAAGGACCATTTCATGTACATAAGAGACATCAATCTTTTCTTCAGGACACTAGCTCATAGAGTGTATCTTTGCAGGAGATGCATGAATTACTTTTACAGGAAGTCAACACTAGATAAACATAAAAAGAAATGTGGAGAACACGATTACTGTAAGATTACTTTGCCTCCACCTGACAGTAAATGGTCACAAATTAAATTTGAAAAACACTCATTCAAAAATAGAGTTCCGTTTGTGATCTATGCTGATTTCGAAGCGATAAGCGAACCTTGTTCTTCTGCCGAAGGCAACATACCAGTAGTATCAGTAGAGCCACCTATGATGAAAGAACCGAGTTCAAAGAAACTTTTTAAACAAAATGCATCAGCTGTTGGTGTTTATGTTCACTCAGACTACACACACCTTTACAGTAGCCAGTATGTGTCTCACAGGGGTGCTGATGTTGTAGATGTGTTCTGTAATTGGTTAATCAGGATGGAAGAACAATTCTCTAATTTATTGAACTGTAACTTTCCTCTAACAATGACAGATGAAGACTCGAGCTCTGCTCTCAGGACGAAGTCCGACTGGCATAAATATCAATTAGAAACACATTGTTACTATTGTAATCAACCTTTGGGATATGACAAGGTCAAGGATCATGATCACTACTGTGGTAGATATCGAGGTGCTGCTCACAACTCGTGTAATTTGAATGAAAAGAAAGCTATGTTTGTTCCAGTGTTTTTTCACAATCTCAGTAATTACGATTCTCACTTATTTATTAAAGAATTAATGAATAAGCTACCGAAGTACAAGAAACTGAAAATACTTGCCAAAACATCAGAGGAATACATCTCATTTCAGTTCGGTTGTTTCAGGTTTTTGGACTCGTACAGATTCCTGCAGTCCAGTTTAGACAACATAACCAAATCAATGTTGGATGATGATTTTAAAATTACCAGACAGCTGTTCCCAAATACCACTGACTTTAAGCTATTGAGGAAGAAGGGTTCAGTACATTACTCTTTTTACACATCACATGAAAGCTACAATGTTACTTACCTAGAAAAGTCTATGTTTTTTGACGAATTGAAAAATGAAATGGCACCTGATTCTGCCTATGATGAGGCTAAGGTAATATGGGATCATTTCAAGATCAGGAATCACGGTGAGTTCATTGACCTCTACCTCAAAACTGATGTGATCCTTTTAGCTGATTTATTTAAGAAATTCAGGGATGTCAATTTGAACTACTTTCAGATAGATCCCTGTCACTGTTACTCGGCACCAGGCCTAACCTGGCAAGCTGGTTTGAAGTACACAGGAATAAACCTAGAACTACTGACTGATACCAACATTTTACTTACTTTTGAGAAAGCAATACGAGGTGGAATTTCGGGTGTTATGGGAACAAGACATGTCAAGGCAGATGAACACCACAAACTACTCTACATAGACGCAAATAATCTCTACGGCTGGTCCATGATGGAACCTCAACCCTATGGTAGTTTTGAAATGATAGATATTGATCCACTCGAGCTATGCTCTCAGGACAAAGCTCGACTAGGACAAAGTCCAGAGAACAAGGTTCGACTTAACATGAATGTTATCAGTAAAGAGCAGATTATGGCAATTCCAAGTGATAGTGAAGTAGGCTACTTCTTAGAGGTTGATTTGGAGTATCCAGGAAATATTAAATTTAAGTCAAGGAACTTTCCATTCTGTCCCGAATCTCTCTTTATTGAAGATGATGAATTAAGTCCTTACCAGAGAGAGTTACTGGGTGATGATAAAAGATCAAATGTAGAGAAACTAATACTAACACAAAAGGATAAAACTAATTACATAGTGCATTACAGAATGCTACAATTTTACCTAAAGCACGGAATGGTACTTAAGAGGGTTCATTCAGT
Organism: Lineus longissimus; assembly: GCF_910592395.1. Taxonomy (NCBI): domain Eukaryota; kingdom Metazoa; phylum Nemertea; class Pilidiophora; order Heteronemertea; family Lineidae; genus Lineus; species Lineus longissimus. Next base: position 12,318,063 of record NC_088315.1, read on the forward strand.
GATAAGCTTTAAACAATCAAAGTGGTTAGCACCATACATTGATTTTAACACTAAAAGACGTATGGATTCTAAGACTGATTTTGAGAAAGACTATTTTAAACTGATGAACAATGCGTTCTATGGAAAAACTTGTGAGAATGTAAGGAACAGGGTTGAAATTGAATTTGTATCGGACGGGGAGAGAGCCAGGAATGTAATGGCCAATCCCAGGTTTTCATCGATATGCGTATTTGACGAACATAATGCTGCTATTAGCATGAGGAAAACATCAATGAAATTCAACAAACCAATCTACATAGGAGCTTCAGTACTTGAATTGTCTAAATTATTAATGTATGAATTCTATTATGAAGTTCTTCAACCGTACTTTGGTGAGAAAAATATTGAACTGCTGTATCTAGATACAGATTCCTTTGTACTTAACATTAATACTGATGACTTAACTAAAGACTTTAAGGAGTTGAGACACTATTTTGACTTCAGTAATTATCCAAAAGATCATCCACTCTATGATACCAGTAAGAAGAAGGTACCAGGCTACTTTAAGGATGAGCTAGGAGGAGTAGAGATGACTGAATTCATTGCCCTGAGAAGTAAGATGTACGCTTACAGAGCAAAAGATTACGATTCTAAGAAATTGAAGGGTATTGCCAAGAATGTAGTAAGGAGAAATATCTCATTTGATGACTATGTTCATTGTCTTGAAAAGAGTAGGTCATTTTACCACAAGATGAGACACTTAAGATCAGATAAACACCAAATCTATTTGGAAGAAGTTGACAAAAAAAGCCTCAGTCCTTTTGATGACAAGAGGTTCATACTTGAAGATGGAATAAGCACCTTACCATTTGGAATGTATTATGAAGGCTACATAGATTACAGCGATTCAAACTTCGCTTGAGTCGGACTACGTCCAGAGAACAAAGTTCGAGTTGCAAAAATCATTATTCGGACTTTGTCCTAGTCGAGCTTTGACCTGAGAGCATAGCTAGATTAAACTAATGAATAGGGTGGTGCTGATGGTAGTGTTACTTGGTGAAATTCATCCCTAAAACCGAAGTCATGATAATAGTGATAGTGATACACCACATTAGGATTAGGACGTAGTCCGGGTCCTGTTTGATTTACTGAACTTTTAGTTTTTCTAGCATCTCTGTCTGTGCTAGTTTTTTTCCTTCTTCTAAAAAAGTCTTCTTTAAAGACTCTACATCAACAGCTGAACTTGCCTCCCTTTGTTTTTTCCTAATGGCATTTTTCATCGAAATGTATTTCTCCTTCTCCTTGAGAATCAAAGTAAACTCATCTGTAGATATGTGAGAATCGGTTAAGGCTTTACTAACCAAATCATTGATTGTGTTCAGTTTTGAAATTGCCAACATTCTGATATTCTCATGTTTTTCAATTTTCTTAAGAATATTCTTTTTCTCCCAGCCTAAGGCTGATGAAATAATGGCACTACCTATTGTTACGCCACCCAAAGCTAAGCCTATCGGTGCAGTGATGACACCAGCTAGAGCGGAAACACCAACAGATCCGGCTGCTACGCTAGTTAAATTAAGGAAATGGCTAATGCCAGTAATTACGCTAAATGCTTTTTTGTACTTTGAAAATATCTTTCTTCTAAATTCAATCTCGCTTTCTAAGAAACTCTTAACCTCACATATTTGTTGTAGTCTGAAAGCCTGAGGGTTACTTTCTGTATGCTTTTCAGACCTTTCATAGTTCAAATGACTTTCAGAGTTTAAATTACTTAAATCTGGATAAACCTTATTGTCTCCATCCATTTAATTAGTGGGAATAACTAGAATCAGTTGTTCTGTCATTTCTAGTGTTTAGTGTTGATCCTACAGACACTACAGGTTTTTGAAGTACATTAAATTTTAAAGGTTTTTCTGACCCAACAGGTTTTTCTGTCCCAGCAGGTTTTTCTGTCCCAGCAGGTTTTTCTGTCCCAGCAGGCACAGCAGGTTTTAAAGGTTTTTCGGGACCAGACTCCAACTTTGACTCTACTTCTGCCTCTAATTCTCTATGAAATCGTTCTAATCTTTCTTTCCAATTACGTGGTCGTTTTGTGTAACCCCAAGTTCTATTCATTTAATTAAGTAAAATAAAATCAATTCACTGCAAAGAGTAAATTTCTTTCAAGTCTATTATTCAACTTAATCATCTCGTTTATGATTTCTGTCTGACTACATATGTTAATGTTCTGGTTCATTCTCATGTTATTATTTAAATTCGATAATCTATCAAGCAGAATCATATTTTCATCACGAAGATAATCCCCGAAATGCTGTGATATCACTATTTTCCAAATTGGTATTACATCCTGGTCTCGAAAGACAAACCAGTTTTCACTTCTCATTTTTACCATGAAATCCATTGACCTATCCAATTGATCCTTAAATAGTGTGTAGTCTACTTTAGCACTCTTCTGTCTGTTTTGTGTTTTAGACATTGGTCTAATGTTAAACCAAGCAAAGCACAGTTCAGGTTTATCTTTGAATTCCTTGATTGGTAAGACATGATCCAACTCTTCTTCTACTATTCGAACTCTGTTCTCGGGACTTTGTCCTATTGGAGATAGACTCCTCTGGTACTTTAACCACTGTGAGAAGAAACTGTCTGTACATCCTAGATTGAATGATGAATTACCGGTCGGACTTCGTCCTGAGAGCAGAGCTCGAGTACACTCTCCCTTAGAAATGCGGTTTAGACCAACTCTAATTTTGTGTCTGTCTCTATTACCATTTTGGTCAAGGTAATCCTTTTTGTAATATGAATTAAAACATGATCTGCAGTTACCTCTATTTCCGTCTTTACCAAATTCACCATCACTTAGTAATTTATTTTCATAACATTTATTACATCCCTTGATTTTACTTGAACCACATTCTTTACAGTAATCAAGTAGTTTATTACGCCTGTTCTTTTCAAAATTAATTTCAGGTTTCTTTTCACAGCACTTAACACAATAAATTGTAGGTCCTGAAATTACTGGTTGTTGCTGATACATAGGTTGCTGCTGAAACATAGGTTGCTGCTGATACATAGGTTGTTGCTGATACACATTGACAGTAGCATTAAATATTGCTCCATCCATTTCTTTCTTTATTTAGTAGGACATTTTTTTTTTAAATTACGTTTTTCGAACTTGTTCTTGTGACTTAAGTCACTTTAGAGACTTTATTTCATTTCAATGATTTGATATCAGAAACTGGTAACCATTCATTGAACTTGTCACTGTAACCCTTCCACTTCACTAATCCGTATTTCTTGCCTTTACTGGTCTTGTACCTTAGGATTTTCTCGATCTTGTACTCTAGCTGGTCAGGATTAGGAACATAGCTCAATTCCTCTTCATAGAAATATCCTTGAATTTCTTCTTTGTGGTAATCCTCAAGCTTGTAGACGATAGGGTGAGTAAAGATGATCTGTTTGATTTGGAACACCTCCTCAGTGTAGTTGGGCATGTAACCTTTACCGAAAATGGACTTGTACTTTGAAATTCTTACACTGTCACCTACTTTGTACTTTGGATTACCAAATGTCTCTTTGAGGTGAAGACCGTAAAGATTGTACCACACTGTTCCTTCGTTTTCCATCTTTCTGGCGTCTACAGGTTTCATACCTATTGATGAGTGAAATGTGTTATTGTAGCCGCTGACCAGGTCATCCAGAACGTCAATCCACTTGTCAGTCTCCTTAGCGGTGAAATAACGCCACATTTTTTCTTTAAGGGTTCTATTGAATCTCTCTACTACTGCTGCCTTCTTATCAGATTTTGTGGAGAACCAGTCTATGTCATTTTCTGTTAAGAGTTCCTTGAAGTGTTTGTTGTAAAATTCTTTACCGTCATCAAACTGGATTTTCGTTGGTTTTGCTTCTCTGAAAATCAATTTGAATGCATCTCTGATTTCTTCTCCCCTCTTACTCTTAACTGCTAGAGCCCAAGAAAAACGACTAAATAGATCTATGACTGTTAAAATGAATCTGAAACCCTTATTCTTACTCTCGAATTTCTGCATGTCAACCAGATCTGCTTGCCATTGTTGATCGATGTACGATACCATTGTCTTCCTGAAGGTGAATTTCTTAATGGCCGGTTTGTGTAGTTGGTGAGTTGGTAGTGTTTCTAGAAATTCTTTCACTTCTTTTTTTTAATAAGTTTACCATCTTCCTTGACCTGTTTCCACATCTTACTCAAAGAACTGTAAGCCACGGGACTCTCAGGGTTGTAGTACAAATCCCTTAGATACTGCTGTGTGTCATCCTTTACATTCATTTAAATGAGTGAAGTATTTATTTACGAGCCACACAATATGTTAATTTCTGGTGTTACCAATTGTGGTAAGACATATTTTGCCCTTGACCTCTTAGAAAAGGAGTATCGGCACAAGTTCCAGAACATAGTAATTTTCTGTCCAACATATTTCAACAATAAGACATATGAAAGGAAATGGATTTACCAAGACAAGAACGTCTACATAGTTAATCCCGAAGCTGTGGCCAGTAATTTGGACCTTGTGCTTCAGTTTGCTACTCTGACCTTTGCTGGTTCTAACACATTATTCCTCATTGATGACTGTGCTAATTTGAGAGACACAAAAAAGAAGGTGTCCGAGTTATGTAATCTTGCCTTTTCCGGCAGGCACTACAATCTCACTGTTTGGTTACTAGTTCAGAAGTAAAATTCAGTTGTTAAGGACTACAGAGAGAACATAAGAATTTTAGTATTATTTTTTAATAAGGATGAATCAGCCATGAAAGATGCCTTAGAAGAAAACAGTGTTATTCCTAAGGAGAAAAGACAGTACTACATAGAAGAACTTAAGATGAAAAAAGGATCAAAACTGATCATTAGACTACAACATCCATTTGGATTTACTCTTTCACATCAAAAATCTTAGTCCCGCTTCTCATCATCAGGACTGTGTCCGATCATCAGGACTGTGTCCGATCATCAGGACTGTGTCCGATCAGTTGTCTTAGTCTTTCTAACCCTAGTAAAATAATAAATTATTAACCCTAAACCACTAAGTCCTAGGATAATCCATAGGTACTCGTATTTCTTCATTTCATCACTAGGTTGGTAGTAATCACTTAATTGTGGTCGCTGAGGTAGTACAATAGTTCTTTCTGGATGTAAATGATTGTAAACAGTAAGTGCTGAATCAGTATTGTTAAAATCAATAGAAGCGTCTCTTTCTCTCTTTAATTCAAGATTAACGAAGTCAATGGTACTTTTCCTATGCTCCTCCCATTCGGTTGAAGCTTTTTGTAATTGCTCCTGAGCCAAATCATGTCTTTTCACTTCAGTCTCATAGCCATTCTTGTCTAGTTTTTTAAAAAGCTAACCGGATCCAGTGAATGCTAATCCATTGATTATTGCAGATCCAAATAACATGCCAATGCCAGCCATTTAATTCCAATGAATTTTAATTTCAATGATGTGTCCCTGAGAGCATAGCTCGAGTTAATACCAATTGGTACTGTACATTATGACCATTAAGATCGATTATGTCACCTTTTTCATCAGTTAAGCGAATATTCAGCTTATTGAATCTTGGTTTACAGGGAATTGCTATTGGTTTCTCAAATGTGTATGCTATTAAATCCCCAAAATTAGCTTCCTTTATTGGTCTTGTGGTTAGCACATCAGATGCTTCACCATTACTTAATACACTATTAGATTCGATTATGTCACAGTGAAAAACAAAATGGTTAATTGGTCTAAAATTGATGGGTTTCTCGCTTACAACATCATCCTTACTTTTATTGTCTAAAGGATAAGGCCATTCTGATTTCATGCCAAATAATTCATTACTTTTACCAATAAAATAGATCTGATAATGCGCCTCATTTTTTCTCTTTAGGAAGTGTAAGATGGCCTTACCTGTTGGTTCTTCAAGGTCAAATCTGACAGCACCTCTACTCATACTATTTTCTTTCAACTTATCCGCAAATACTTTTGAAAAGCTCTGTAGGTCATAAAGACCATCTGGTAGCGTAATCTCTGCCACATCAAACCCCTTAACTTTGATTCGGTTATTCTCCCTGGCTGCACTTATGTTGTAGAATGTACAAGGTATTACTGCAAAAGTTAAAGTGATGCTACATGCATCTTGAATTTCAGTCTTGAGATTGACTGTTAAATCACTTGAACTCTGATCTGGATAGTCACTTGAATCTATGTTCATTACAGTAACCATTTACTTAAGCAAATTTTCGTTTTCAAATTTACCTTTTATCAAATAAGTAAATTATTCTTACTTCATAATATTTCTGGGTAGGATTCCTTGATCGTAAAGGTACTCTAATGTTCCATTACTAATAGCTACAGTTCCTCCCAGTTTAAGAATTTCCTCTAGGTTGGCCTGACTTGGGGGACCAATATTGATTCTCAAGAACCTTTTCAGTAACATAGAGTAACCAATTGTTGTTGATGCCAACAGTAAACTTTGATACAGTGTATTTATGATATCTTTCTTTCCTGGTGTATCCATTTAATTACTTAGAAAATCACTAGTAAAACTCATTTATCTAGTATTCAGTGTTGGAGCGAACTTTGTTCTTGCAGCACCTCAGTGCTGGAGTGAAGCAATCTGAGAATTCTGGATGTTTACCTGGGCGTCAGAAACCACGAATATGTGCATTTTGTATGGTCCCTTTCCAGATTTCTTTGTAATAGATAATTGAATACCATCTTTTGTGTTCTGGAGCTTCTTTCCTGATCCGTGAAGGCGATTATCCTCAGAAGTTCTCAGGTCCAACCATAAACCATAGTGATTAGAATCACCATAGTATTTTTCCATGGTCATGTTACAGTCATGAGTTTTCTTCAAATCTTCAGACATAAAATGTTTCTTGATCTCCTCCCATTGATCCATCATTCTCATTCCTTCTGGGAACACCTGATTGGCAACACCCTCTATTGTGATCTGCACTTTACTTATGTTAGGGTTTTCAAACTTCTCTGAATCTCTAGCTCCATCTACATAGTCAGACACAAATAGTAATAATAATCCTTTAATAGACATTCTTGGAAAGTTGATGTTCTCATTAATTAGTGTTTCATTAGCAGTAACATTGACTGTCTTAAAATGGTCTACCCAATCATAAAATATTGAGAATCCAGAATTGTACTTGTTACTCAATTGACTAGCAATCATCTTATTAGTAACCGTGTCGTATTCAAAACAAATATTCTCTAGTTTGTAGCCCATGCTAGCTGTGGTTGTGGTGACTATGATTTCCTCCTTTGGTACTAAAGTTATTTCAATAATCACATCTTCTTGAATTGGAAACTTGTAAAATGGAGCATGATGATGGAATAGTTCAAAATCTAATGGTATTTTGTACTTCTTGTCAAACACTTTCTTTAAAGTCTTTTCATTAGCTGTTTCTCCAGTGACATCAGCTTCAGCGACTCCTGATCTTAATTCTCTAAGATTTTTTGACTGAATACCCTGAAAAACTCTATCATTTCTTTCTTCTTCTGTAAACCACAGATCTTTAAATGTAGAATAATGACTGTATTCGTCAAGGTCAAATATCTGCTCTGTTCCCCACTTAACCACCATCTTTGAAATCAGGTTTCTACCAAGATTATTTACAACACTATTTTTAGAATCACCAGAAATGGTTACATCAGCAGACAGATAAAGAGATTTAGGTACAAAGAATGTATTCTCTCGCAATGCCGGTATTCTAACATACAGTGTTTCTTTGGGGTTAGCAGATGAGGGGTTATGAGTAATGATATGATGCTGCCTCTCAGCTTTTAAACCAAGTGGAATCTTATGTGCCCTTTCGGTATTTAATAAATATCCTGTTGCCATTTCTATTTATTTACTAGTAAAATTATGTACATGCAGTGAACAGTGCCAACATCATATATCAGGTAAAATGCACGGAAACGAATGTACAGTGTACAATACTTACAATACTTAAATTTTCCAGGCAAAATTAAGGCCTCTAAAATTCATGGAGCGTGGCTTTATGCCACATATGGTAATTGATAAACTATTCTTTATTGTAATATTGATCGGCTCTCATTAGCAATTCAGTCATGCGCATTTTGGTCCTTAACAACGATCCCTGAGAGAAGGATGGTTGCTATGTACAAACACAAACTACCACAAACTACATCTTTCATTGTAACATCTAACTAAACAAGCTTGACATAGGCCAGACTCGAACCCGGGTATTCTGCGTGGTAAGCATATGTTATCCCACTAGGCTATTGAACTTTCTATTTAGATCAACAATATTTATGCCTATTTAAAAGTAACATCTGTTTAAGGTAATAAGAGCGCCTATTGATTATGCGCATCACAGCTGATATCTCATTCAGTGTGGCACATGCAGGGGAATAGGGTTCATTTCTCTGCCATTTCTCAATGGATATTTGCAATGATGTATCCTTGGAAAGCTATTGACGTGTACTTTCTGTTGGAATACAGTAAGTCATGATTACATTAACCCATTGAACTCTAGTATTCCCTTACCATTTCACTGCAACGCTTCACTGAAGAATGATAGAATATATGTATTGTGGTGTCTGGTTCTTAGGGGTTTCTAAGCTAATTTGAGACAAAAAGGCCTGTAAGGGCTTTTGTTAAAATAGCTTAGAATTACCTACATTCCTACCACCACAATACATATATTCTCACATCTCACCGGTTCTTAGGTCTCTTCACTGGCTCCCGGTGAAGCAGCGTGTCATTTTCAAGGTCCTCCTGATGTGTTTCAAGGTGGTCCGGGGTTATGCACCTGCATACCTGAGCCTCAAACATGTTGAGAGGCAGCGTGTCACGTCTACCGGAGCACATCAGGGGGGCGGACGCGCTGCTTGCTTTTAAACGACTCCTAAAATCCTGGCTGTTCGAGGAAGCATTTCTTGGTGGGGAGGTAGCGCCTTGAGCAGGTTTACCTGGAGTTTGGCGCTCTATAAGACATTGTTGATTGATTGATTGATTGATTATTTGATTTTTCTAAATTTTTCTAAATTTTCAAATGTTGTGGCAAACAAGGGGTTAATTCACATAGTTGTACACCTTTAAGATTTATACAACCTATTTTTTCTATTAGTAGCCATCCATACCTTTCATTTAAGACCGGTCCCGCTTTGTTCTACCGCTATGAGGGGTAGGTCGCTTTTTTTCAGCCCTTGGCCGCAGCACTACCAGCGATTAGCGCCAGAATGGTTTAAGTTACCGGTGTGTGCGTAAATCTTGTCTCCCGTTGGGTACATTGTGTCCTAAGATGAGCTATTTGTGAATAAATGGTGGAAAAGCAGCATTTGAGACAAGACCACTAATGAATATTCATAGGTTGGAGGGTCGAGGCCTATCAATTAGACGAGTGCATGTTTTTAACACTCAAGTACATATTTGGAGAGGTATTGAAAAAATATTTGTTGTGGCAAGTCTACAGATATAAAGAAATTATTTGATGAAAAAAATAATTTCGAATTTTGCTAATTTGGTAATAGGTGGCGTGTTTGTGTTTTTTCTGCCAGTTGGCTGAAAAGAGTGGAAATATCAAAGTCTGTCTAATTTGTCGATTATCAAAAAATGTCCGTGGTCAACTACCAGTTTATTTTTCACCATTTACTTGCCCGACTGTCCGGAATAACATAATCTAAATTTCAGATTCACAACCCCACGCAGTATTGGATGCGTCGCGGTCAAACATTGACAATTTAACTGCTAAAAGGCTTAAAAAATCAATTGTGGTCTTGTCTCCATTTGCCAAGTGGTCACTACAACTCCGCAGCGGACAACCTAAGTACATATACAATATAACGGCAACTACATAGTCCCACCATGTTCACAGATTCTAGTCAAATCCCACCGGAATATCACATCATACTAGAAAATGGCAAGATTGTCGATGCAGTTGTTACAGATTTTCGCGGGAATTTGATCAGACATAGGCCTACCCCAAAACAATCGCCAACACACGACTTGATCCTCAAAATCAACGACATGCTCATAAGCAAGTTGCAGGTCTCCTCCAAAACGTTTTCGAGTGCATGCCAGTTTCCGATGATGAAACGTACATGTTACACGACAACTATCGCGTTGGATTTCTTACATGTAATTTACTGACTCCGACGGCATGCCAACCGTTCGTCTCATCATAAAATTGGGTGCAATTGTTATATTTCTCCGAACCTTGACATCCCAAATGGACTGTGTATGTATATGTAACACGGTTTTAGACTTGCGGTTAAATTTTCAGGAGAAGTTGTTTCAGATAAAAGTATATAATCAATATATTTGTAAACATACCGATCCAAGCTCGTTGTGCACACCGCCGATAAGTTGGCATGATTTGTAAATAGCCAGTATTTTTTGATTAAAGTGTCATCTGTTACAATCACAGCCAGCCTAATATAACGGCCAGCCTTATCAAAATAGTATACAGAGTGAGTCAATAAAAGCTGGACACTATTTTAAAAATTGTCTTGTGGTGCATTAATACATGTATATGCAATTTTTTTTCACTTGGCAGCAACTCTTCCTTCTTCTCTTGGCACCGGTTGCACTTCTTTAGGTTTATGCATGTCTGCACAAGTGACAGTTAAAGGGCTCAGGTGAATCTGACTTGCGCCAACACACTGCCAAAGTACATGTGAAAAATGCACCATAAAACAATGGGGCTTTAAATAGTGTATAGTTTTTTTTGACTCACTTTGTGTAGTGCTTGCAAATAATCGAATTAATGTTGGTATCATAAAGCCACGAATGCCACAATTATGCTGACATTTACCATCCGAGATGACTAGGTCGTTGTGAAAAATATTTTGTGCTACGACAATTGAAAATCTCCAACTTTTTTAGCCATGGATGACTGCATGAAAGGTTAACATCAAATGCCACGCTTACCGTCCGTCCGATTTCAAATTGGGCGGCGGATTAAAAACAAACCTGGCTCCTTAAAAATTGGTTTCTAGAAATATAAGATAATGATGGTTTGAGAAGTGTTTTGGTGTTTTGACGACAGTGTGCTAAAGACAAGGAGGACGGTAACGTGGTACAGGTATAGCCCCAGTACAATTACAGCCCCTATAGTGTTGAAATTAGCTTGCAGTACACATCAATGCACACTGCGGCTATATTGTACCGGGACTATGATGACGCCGCCTTACCTTACTGGTTTAAATACCTCCGAATGATTGCCTTAACCTATGGCTATGTAATGAAAGACTCAGACATAGGTTTCACTAGCCACTGCGGCGGATCCTGCCGGACGTTACGACAAACTGCCCCGTGACTGTTATGTATAGGTAGAGACCTAGATAAGGACCCTGTGGCACTTTCTAGGCATTCAATAACTTTTGTGACCAAATGGGGCGCCAGCTTTGACACCGCCCAGATCACACAAATGGTTGAAAAGCAGTCAAAAAGGTGCGTGCTCATATGTAGGGGTGAAGGGGAATTTTCAGTCATGAGCTGACGCACCATCAGCACATGGAAACTATGACATTGACGTTAAAGGAAAAAGTACTTGAAACAGGAAAGGTCCATTCTCGTAGAAACAGCCCGCGTCAGAAGAACGTACGGGAGAGTGGTGGAACTCGCTCCGACTGGCCTGCGAGACCACCACCCGGACCTTTCCGGAAAATCGGCCTGAAAATTGCGTGGCGATAATTAAGCTGCGAGCTAACGAGGAAAGAAACAATAGAGCTCATTGATATGCAATCTATTTACGTAACTAAACGAAATCGAACCCACGTTGTTAAGGATTGAGAGAGTCGGTAAGTTTGCGAAACATTAACGTTTATTCCGCAAGGACAACGAGGACAACGACAACGCAACAAGTGAACTAAAATATACAAAGAAACATACATAAGCTTTGCATCAGGGAGTATAAAATACCTCCGGTAAAACGGCAATAAATGACAAATTTTGTCGGGAATTGTCATCCCGAATATACTAAAGTACATCAAACGTCAATTCAGCCCACGCTAGGTCCTGGCGACTGGTACAGAAGACATCCGTTTCTGGTACATTTCACCAATCTAGGGATGGTCACTCGGGTTCTGTTTATCTTAAAGGCCTTCCCACACCAAGAAACAGGAAGTGACTCATGCTTTCTTCAGAAGCCAAGGTTTGGCAAGATTAGTCTTATAGCAAATAAAGTTAGTTCTCTGATGGTAACCAAAGAGTTTGCCTCGTCCTATAGCATCATATCCCCAAACTTCCACAAATTTAAAGATAAGAAAATTACCTACCGAATTTGCCCGCACCAGTGCAACGTGGGAACACCCGGAGTGAAGACAAAATGCCAACTAACATGGCGGGGAGGCGTTGCCGAATTTATAGTAGGCCCAGAAAATGATGTAACAACCGTGTCAACCCTAGTCCCTATTGATCAAGAACTTCATACCGTGGCCACGGACTTAATAATCAGGAGATCAATAGAGGCCAAGGTTGACACAGAATCTAGGCCTAGAAATACGGAGGAAAGGAAATTTAAATATTAATTAATGAATTCTGAACACACATGATCATCTATATCATTCCTGAAAGTGGCAGTGCTCTCCTCCAAGCTGTTGCGAAGGAGTTCTCCAGAACCGATTTTTAGGTCATTTGACAAATACCTAAAACAATAGAGCTCGTCGTCCGTCATCGTCGTCGTCGGCGTCAGTTAGCAAGGCACGTTTTGTAACTGCTGGAGCTATCGACTTGAAACTTGGTACATATTTTTCCCTAGCAATGACACATTTGAGACCAAATTTCGGTCCGGTTCGATTCCTGATTTTGTCACCAGGTGGCTAAAACCGAAAACACAAAATGTGCTAAATATCCCAAACTAAGGGGTCGATCATCACCTAATTTTTATCAAGGAAACATTATGACGATACATGACATATCACACCGGTTTTTGATTTGACATACTTTTAATGGTCACAGAGGTCGTATAGCGTAAATAAGCCGATGGTGGCATGTTTCGTAACTACTGGCTTGAAACTCCGTACATATGTAGCCCTCAACTTACAAGGATCGAAAAGAACAACCGAGTTATGGCTATTCAAAGGTATAAAGGTACTGCACCTAAATGGGAAAGGATGGGCGAATGTTACCAGAATCGACTCAAATCAAAGTTTCAGGAATTGATACCGAACTGGAGGCATTGGTTGTCTCACCAAAACCGCGAGAAATTTTTTAGCCCCACCCTCGTGGTTTTGGTGAGATCATCAATACCGACAGTGACGAATAATGTGGTTTTACCCAAGCTGTTATGGTTGCCTCACCATAACCGCTGAATTCAAAACGAGGCTTCATTGGCGCATAGTGCATTTGCACTGTAATGTCCGGTTGATTCTAAACCCAGTTGTTTTAGAATTTCAAATATCGATTGGCATTGTTTTGATCCCTCTGAGCCTGTAATCACCAAATAAACCCATATACTGTATACTAATCATTTTCATGTAAGGATGACATTAAAGTAGGCAAAGAATGCCCAACTTAAGATGTATGTTGTTCAGACAGTATACATTGAGTAAATCGCACGGCTCTGAGAAAAGAGCTTCCTACCTTGATCCTCTACTTTTTCAGCACGTGAAAACTCCATGTCAGTCCGACCTCCCGTTTCTGAGATATGACCGTTTTGGGACTTGACGTCCAATTTTAATTTTTGGGACACAACTTCAGCGTTTCGGTTGCCACTAAAAGCGTCCTCTTTTGGATTTCGCAAGGAATGAATGAAAATCTTCAGTACTAACGCCGTGCTGCCTACATCGAATGTATTTCTTGCTATCTCTTTTACCTGTTATCGTACTTTGCGTTTAGAGTAGTACAATTGCATGTGTGCTGTTCTATTCGATAAGGATTACGATTAGAGGGCTAGGAATAGTATTGGTGGGGGGGGGCCTTGCTTAAAATCAGTGTGGCAACGAAAATGCATTACGGGACTAGCGTATAAATAGCCATGATCTAATTTTATACACTGTAGCTATTTTCACGCGAAACCCGTATGACGAGAGTCCCAAATGACATTTTGAGTTATCATGGTCTCCAGATGGGTTCAAACTACGGGTTTAAACCGAAGAACCAATATATCTACAGTCAGAAGGCATCACTCACCTTTGGTTTATCATTGGCCTGGTTTGATAGGCAAATTCCGTATTCAGCTTGGAAAATACAATTTGCCTTTCAAATCATACTTTAGAATGTTAATCAATTTATCTGCAACGGCTATTTTGCGAAGCGATTTAGTCATCTCGATTAGAAAACATCATGACAAAGTGCCCCTATGAGACGAAAACAGTTTATCAGTTCTTATATTTACCAGAACTCATTCAAGACATTCATCTAATGTTACATTTTCATTGGACACTAAAATGGGGTAAGAATCGGAGATAAAGAGATCAGCATGGGTGTTACTCAGAGGCAGGCAGCTTTCGAACATGTTGTCGATAACTTGGCTTTCAAACGTGTCGATTTAAAAATGAAGGGCCAAACCTTCAGCCAAATCCGGTGTGTTGCCGTGTGTCTTATAACCAAAGGATATCTTACTGGTAATAAATGGCATGACGGAAACATTTATTGCCAATTGAGTAAGCGGAGGGGGAGGCGTATGGAAAAGGGTGAGCTTGATTACCATCAGGGATCAAGAATGCTTCAAAAGACGGTAATAGGCCATCAAAACAACTTCATCTGATATTTTTTGAACATGTTGAATATCAACAAGGGTGTTTGGAGCTTGATTCCAATGGTTTACTGTCTCAGTAATTTCCATTTTCTCTCGAAGGCATCAACTGGTCAGATTTCCGGCGCCATCAACGGAAGTTTTCTCCTGCTCCTTTTTCTTGAATCCCGTTAGAGTCGTTGTCTGTCGAAGCGGCTATATGTATGATGGGGGGGGGGGGGGGGGGGTAATATACGTCTTTTTATCAGTAGTCAATTTTGTGTCCTTCGAAATTAGCAACGTGTTTGTTGTCCGTGCAGGGGCGTAGCTTGAGGGTGAGCAAGGAAGTCACCAAAAAATTAATGTGTTTCTGAACGTGATTTTCTGAGTGTCATTTTGTCTCCTCACCTCTCCAGCCCAAAAAGGTACCTACATGTACGCCCCTGCCATGATGAGCACCTGACTCGTTGGCTCAAGTGTTGACTCCGTGGGTGTGTCCTATGACATCTATTAGATATTCCCGAGTCTGGTCAATAGGACTCTTTGATCATATTCAGGGTATGTACAATTTGAACTGAAGGTATCCGCTAATCATGTCTTGGGGAAGAACCATACCTGATGCTGTGCTTGAATCTGATAGGGATATCGAAAGATCTATATGTTTGGACACAGTTACAATCTGAGGAATGATCGCGAATCATCTGATTTGGTCCTTCGTCATCGTCCTCACCGCAAGACAGTGCCCTTGGTAATTTGACAGCCTCCCATAGCCCAGGACGGTTCGGGGGAGAGGAATAAGTGGACCCCATATGAAATGAGAACGTCTGTTTTTAATGCTATACCGGAAAACAGACCAGATGGTGTCGTTCAGAAAAAAAACCTATAAAAATGCACCTGGTAATACACTCTATTTAAATGCTTAGAATCAAGAAATTAGAAAAAACATCATGGTTTTTAATGGGTGGATTAACTTTCCTTGACTCAGATACAATTCATAGTAAAGATAACACGACGAACAAAACGATATCTTAGCTCTGAGCTTTTTGTCGAAGAGACCAAACGGATTATTCAATATCCCGTGCTATAGCGATGTCTTAGAAGGGTTTTAAAACTTCATATAAAATACAATTTCCTTTTCAGCCTCCAAATAAGTTACACTATTTGATGCATGTAATATTTTTTGTGAAAAGAAATCAGGCAGCAACCAGTGAATAGTAGTGATAGCCATTGAATAATAGCCGAACTATCTTGCGAAAGCCGCCTTTTGTCAAAATCTGGTACCGAGTGCTATTTAAGTTGCTGTGGTATTGCAGTCCAAATTTTTAGACTTGATTCATTCTTGGTAGAATGGAGAAGAAGCAAATGTCAAAAACTTGATTCGTTGTGTTAAGCCCGTTACACACGAGGGACTTCTCACCAACTTAGTTGGAATTTTAATTCATAACAGGAATCCAGACCAGGTAACTAATACTTTGCCCGATGAGTTGGAGTTGCTGGCTGCACTACCGACTTGTTCTATTTCTCAACGACATCTTTTGTTTATATAAGGATTTTTTTGTTTATATAAGGAGTGTGGGGGAGAAATTTCCCCGTGTGATTCAGTCAACAACATAGTTGGG